>NW_027094101.1:9280306-9880306 GCF_029207755.1 Chamaea fasciata | reverse complement strand
ACCGGCGACACGGGGATGAACCTGGTGCTGAGACAAGGAGCCCTGAGGGATGGCGAGGGCTACACCTTCACCCTGCACATCACAGACCTCACCACGGGGGAGGAAGGCTTTGCCTCCATCGACCTGCTGCCCAACCAGCCCCCCGTGGGGGGCTCCTGCCGCCTGTCCCCCGAGGGACCCCTCAGGGCACTCATGACCAAGGTGCACTTTGAGTGTACAGGTGAGAGCACCTGCCAGCCCCCCTGCTCCTCGTTACCAGCTGCTCTTCCCACAGATGTTCCCTTCACCCCAAGCTCCTACCCCAGGGCTGGGCTCAGCAGTGGTTTGGACCATGGGCAGCTTTGTGTGCCCGAATTGTGGAGCTCTCAGACTCCTGGTGGCAGACAGGCAGTTTAAAAATTCCTAACTCACGTGGGTGAGTGGTGATATCCAGGCCAGGCCAGTTCTTGTGGAAAGGACTGGGCATTTCAGTGCAGGAAAAAGGAAGATGGTGCCCAAAACTGAGTCACAGTATGTGGGAAGAATCAAAAGACAAAGCAGTGGGGCCGGCTCTGCCGAGTGGGCTGGATGTTCCCTCCAGAGTCACCTTCCCAACCAGCTGCAGGGACAGCAACACTGAGCCCAGCTTTGGAAAAGTGGCCTGGCCCATGTCCCGTAGCCTTGGGCCAAGGACTAAGTGCCTCTGGAAAGCAGATTTCCCCAAATGATCCGTGTTAGAGATTAGAGCTGTTTGTGCACAGTGCCGGGAAGCCACGCTGGGAGGGGATGGACCCTGCTGCTTCCAGGGGGGCTGGGCACCAAACTGGGGGAGCAACAGAAACCTGGTCAGGGTGGTGTGGTTGTGACTTTGGTGTGTTTTGAGCTATCCTGAATTAAGGCCGGAATCAATTCCTCTTTGGAATGGTGGGAATTTCAGCTCTTAGTGATTTTTTTTAAAGCTGAAATGACAGGACACTGTGGCAGTGCCAGCACTTTCACTGGGGCTCACTGGAAAACACACAATGAATTTCCCAACTACCCAGCTCCCATGAAACTCCCCATAATTCCTGGGAGCTCCAGGGAAACCTTCCTTTGTGCAGGTTTTATCCTGGACCCAGTTGTTCTGAGATGCCGGAGGGCTGAGCCTCTGTCTAAAGCTGGGCTTTGCAGGGCTTGGACAGAAGCTGTGGCTTTTGTCAGTGCTGTTCCCACCCCCAGCAGAGTTATTCCCTCTTTTTATTTTGATAATAGATTTTTCATAATCCCTTTAAATGCTGCAGAACCCAAACACACAAGGAGAAACACCTAAACATCACAAAAATTCAGAGGGAACGAAGGCATCCATCCAGCCTAATGGAGTCCTTGAGCTGTCTTTATTCTGGGGACAATCTGCCAGAGCAGGGGGACCCTTGCTGGGGCAGCAGCAAGGGCAGGTCCATAGAGCCACCAGAGAATCCTGAAATGGTTTGTGTTGGAAGGATATTTGAAGACCATCTTACCCCCTGGCAGGGACACCTCCCTGCAGCCCAGGTGGCTTCAAAGCCTGTCCCTGCTGAAGGGCTGGGCAGGATGGGACGTCCCAGGGGGAGGGAAGGGCCCCTCAGTTTAGCAAGGACATTGAGATGCTTGAACGTGTCCAGAGGAGTGCAACAAAGCTGGTGAAGGGCTTGGAAAACAAGCTATATGAAGATTGACTGAGAGAGCTGGGGTTGTTCAGCCTGGAGAAAAGGAGACTCAGAGGTGGCCTTATCACTCTCTACAACTTCCTGAAGGGTGGTTGTAGACAGCTGGGGGTTGGTCTCTCTTCTCCAGGCAGCAAGAGACAGAACAAGAGGACACAATCTTAAGCGGTGTCAAGGGAAGTATAGGTTGGATATTAGGAAGTTTTTCACGGAAAGAGTGATTAAATACTGGAATGGTCTGCCCAGGGAGGTGGTGGAGTCACCATCCCTGGATGTGTTTAAAAAGAGACTGGATGTGGCACTCGATGCCATGATCTAGTTGAGGTGTTAGGGCTGGGTTGCACTCGATGATCTTGAAAGTCTCTTCCAACCTACACATCCTGTGATTCGGTGTGGTTCTGTGAGCAGTGCCAGCCCCTTCGGGGCGGTGTCTGCAGCTCCCCCCGGCCCTGGCAGAGCCCGGTGTGGTTTTCCTCGCAGGCTGGCGGGACACAGAGGACGCGGAGGGGCCGCTGGTGTACATCCTGCTGGCCTCCCGCCGCCGCCCCGGCCACTTCCATGAGTTCTGCGTCTACAAGGGCAGCCGGGCCGAGCATGGCGCCTTCCTGCCCCCCGGCTTCCACGACAGCGCCTTCCAGGTGTCCGTGGCTGTGCTGGTGCAGGACCAGCTGGGGGCCACCGTGGTGGCTGTCAACCGGTAAGAGCCAGCTGGCAGGCTGGGCTGTCCCTCAGCACCGTGCCCAGCCTCAGCTCCCAAATCCCGGGTGGTCTGGCCAGAGGGTTGTGCTGATGCTGGGTGAAGGGATTGCCTCCCTGGAAGAGGCTGTTGGAGGGAAAAGGAGGGGAGGCTCACCAGAAGTGCACAGGGAGTGTTCCAGGCTTTGTGGATCGTTGCTTGAGGGGGAGGTTTTTCCAGGGGTTAACGGCTTTCCTGGAATCATGGAATTGTGGAAAGGACTCCAGGGATCATGGAGTCCCAGGGCTGGGCCAGGTTGCAGGTCTGTGGTGTTTCTCATGCAGATGGGGCACCAGGGCGGCAGCAGCAATGCTGCCTTTGTGGGTCACCCACCTGCCTCCCCTCCTCTCCCGTCCCCGCTCAGTTTGCACTGCACCCAAATCCCTCTTTCCTTGCAGCTCCATGGAAATTGGCCTCCCCGAGGGCTTCCCCAGCCTCTCCCACTGGCTCTACAATCAGACTGACACCGTGCTCCAGGGCTTGGTGAAGCAAGGGGACCCTCAGCAGGTCATTGAGTACTCCCTGGCCCTCATCACCATCTTAAATGAGGTAACACAGCTTGTTCTGCCCAAGAGAGGCCTCCAGAAGTCCTTGCAATTGCCAGGAGAATTGTTGGGCCAGATTTTGTACAAGGATCTCTATAGGCAGGGCAGGAATTCGGGGCTATATTCCTGTTTCCCTGCCCAGGATGAGGCTGCTGCACACCTGGAAGCCAGGCAGGGATGATCCCCCTGGGAACAGGCACCTTGCTTAGTTGGATAAGGACTGCACTCCAGGTACTGGTTAGCTGCTGAGTGCCAGACTGTTAAGCTAATTGCTTGGAGAGAGAAGTGAAATTGAGGAAGTTCTGCTGGAAAACCAGCTCATTAGATCCCTCTGGGGAGAGGCAGAGCCAGGAGATGTGGAGTGCAGGGAACAGGTGACTCCAGCTCAGCTCAGCAGCCTCTGAAACTGCTCTTCACTCTGTTATTTTCACTCCAACTTCCTCTGCTCTTCCTGTTTTATTTTCCACCTCCAGTATGAGCGGTCCATGCTGCTGGAGCCTGAGGCTGGGCAGGAATTCGAGCTCCGCACCTGGACCCGCAACAACATCACAGAGACCCTGAACTCCCTGAAGGTGAACACGGTGGATGACATCCAGCAGATCTCAGCTGCCCTGGCACAGTGCACGGTATGGCCCCTGGCCCCACCTCTGAACCTCCAGGTGCTGCTCAGGTGCACCTCAGTCCCTGTAACGTGAGGGAGTCATGGACTGGGAGACAGAAATCATGATTTGAGACCTCTTGATCCAAACCCTGTCCAAACTGGCCGGGAATAATTCCAGGGATGGAGCAGCCACGGCCTGTTTTACTGTTTGGAACTACCG
Organism: Chamaea fasciata; assembly: GCF_029207755.1. Taxonomy (NCBI): domain Eukaryota; kingdom Metazoa; phylum Chordata; class Aves; order Passeriformes; family Sylviidae; genus Chamaea; species Chamaea fasciata. The sequence continues at coordinate 9,876,543 of NW_027094101.1, read as the reverse complement.
TATATAAAAAGTTTATAAGTCCTGGTTCTAGACACTCACTGGTCTGGATCTTGGCCCTGCCCAGCTCCTTGACCAGTGATATGTCTGCTCTCTGGACTGGCTGTAATTTTTTGAGGTGTCTGCACGAGTTCTCCCATTCACCTAGGGACTTCTAGAACGAGCCAGGTCAGCCGAGTTGGGTCTGTTCTAACCAGATTTATCTTGTCTGGCTAATAGATCAACTATGACAAGTCCTTGCTGTGCTTGCCTGGCTCTCTGCACACACAGTGGGGACAGGTGGCACTTGCTGGCATTGTCAGGGTTCCTGTGGTGATGTCCTGGGTGCTGCCAGTGCCCAGGTCTGATGCTCCTCCCAGCCCTGTTTCTGCCCTACAAGATGAGAAACCCCTCTGTGCTTTGCTCTGCTGGAAGCACTGTGATCCTGGCAGTTTGCAGCCCCCGTTCCCAGTGCTGGGGCTGGTGCCTGGTGGATTTAGGAGGGGAGAGAGCCCAGTTATGTAATGCACTTGTGCTTTGGTGCTCAGCCAGGCTGCTCTGGCTCCTCCTCCCACCCTCCCTAATTTTTGCTTTGGGGACTGGTCAGGTACCTTGGCCCTGGCTGTGCCTCCCCTGCAGCCAGGTCAGTGATGGGCAGACACTACATCCCACCCACAGAGTCCTGGTCTGCTCCCTGCCCTGTTTCTGAGCCTGAAAACCTTCAAAATCCCTTCTTTCTGTTCCCCTCTGCCTGGGGGTTTGGGATTCAGCACATCCCATTCCATGCTGGACCAGTTTGTTTCTGTCTCTCCCACCTCCTCATGCCTCGTGACTTGATTTTGCTGTGGGAGCTTAGGTCTAGAAATAGAATTTTTATTCCACGGGAGAAGCTGACATTCCAGGATTACTTTGTGCTCTGGGCTGGAATGGAAAGCTTAGGAAAACAGTACTCCAGAATTTCCCAAGTGGCTAAGACAAGTGGAGTTCACACATTCCTGCACAAGTGTCCATTAGGGCTGATACGTTTTTGATTTCACCTACAAGGGAGAGGAAAAAAATCAGAATTAGTTTCTCCTGGAGGGATAAAAAAAGAATCTTGGACTTCTTGGTCAATTCTCCTCCCTAAGTAGGAGCTGCCCTTGGGTGGTTCCTCCCCGTAACCCAGTGTCTTCCCCACCTCCCTGATTCCTGACTCCAATCCACACAGTCTGTCCTGGCTTCTCAGAGCTTACAAATAGAGCAGAAGAGGGGGAACTAATTCAAGACCTGCAGATGCTGTTTTGATTCTTCACCAAAACATATGGTGAATCACGGCTGAATCCTGTGATGATTAAAAGAAAAAAAGATGAATAAGAGCTAGGAACGGGGTTGTAACAGCTTCCATGTGTTGCCTCAGTCCCTCCCATCCAGCCGTGGAGAGGGCAGGAAGCTCCAGGCCATGGCTGGAACATTCTGTTTCTTGGACACATCTGGGAGCAGAGGGAGGGACATCCATCATGCCTGAATGGCAGAATTCCTCCCACAGCCTTCAGGAGGGTTTGGACACTGAAATGGATTTGGTTGGGGTTAAATCCTGCTTCCATTGGAGGTCGTGGAGGGGATGGAGGAATCCCATCCAGCTCTTCCTGCTTGGTTTCTGTGGGTGGTCCCAGAGGGGAGATGTGCCTGGTCCTCACGAGTGCACACCAGGGAACACGAATTTAGAATCACAGAATCCTGGAATGGCTTGGGTTGGAAGGATCAGGTTGCTCCAAGCCCTGTCCAAGCTGGCCTTGAACAATTCCAGGGATGGAGCAGCCACAGCTTCTCTGGGCAGCAAGTTCCTCCCTTTAATCCCCTTCCCAACCCAAAAGCCTCCTCTGCCAGGCATCCTCTGCCTGCCTGTACACTGGCACTTCGGAATGTCATGGCAGTGAGATGGAAGAGTCTTGGAGACACCAACAAGTTTCTGGTCACTCTCAGTGTGAGCAGGGCAGCCTCTGCTGTCCCCAGGGCTGGACAAAGCATGGGGCACTTTCAGGACTGAGCTTTCCCTGGGGTGTTCTTGCTCTGTCAGACCTGGTCCCTTTGCAGGTGGTGAGCAAGGAGCTGGTGTGCAAGTCATGCCTGACAAGGACCCTGAACAAGCTAGAGACCATGATGACCATTCTGCAAGGGGAGACCACCCAGGGCACGGTGACGCCAACTGGCATCGCCGACAACATCCTCAACATCACAGGTGAGCTTTGTCCTGTGCCTGGGGACAGGCCACCAGGCTCAGGGCCAGGAGCAGGAGCTTTCAGGCTCCCTCCTCTGCCATTTGGGCTTTGGCCCAGCTTTTTAGGAAATTGCATCTGCCATTTGGAGTGTGGCATCCCAGCCCTCTCTTCTCCCTGCACTTTTCCCAGGGTTGTCCCGGCTTTGGCAGCCGCTCTGTGGACGTTTTCATCTGACAGTTGTTAATATAACTCACTAATACTCCTAATAAGCTCACTAATACTCCAGGGGATTCTCTTTTTAGTAAACAATGAGTAACAGCTATGGCTTCCAGATGCTTGACTTCCTGGTTGACTTCCAAGGAGGCTGTCAAACCTCGCTGGGGCATCTGGGAGCACTGTGTGGAAATCCCCACCTGGGTGACCTGGGGGAAAGCAGAGGCACCTTCTCTGCACCCCCTGTTACCTCTGCACTCCATTCTGAGTGCTGTGCACTTTATGGTGCAAAAGTTTAGGAACATATGTTTATTTTTTCCATTCCCTCCCTGTTTCCTGAGCTGTGGTTCTCTTCACTGCACAGGAGGGAAATCAAGTGTGTTGTGATTAAGTATTCCTCACCCAACCTGGTAGATTAGAGAGGCTGCAGGAACTGCTGACAGCTTTGCTTTTAGCTCTGGGCTATGAATGCTCCAGTGGGGAAGGTCATGTGCAGAGGAACAGTGAGAAGACAGCAAGGAAAGCCTTGTCTGATTGCTTTGGGAAGGTGTCAGCTGTTCTCCTGACTGTAGCAGTTATCCAGGGCTGTTTACCACTTCCTCTTCATTCCTCTCCTGGCAGGTGACCTGATCCACCTTGTCAATACAGTTTCACAAGAATCCAAGCCCCAGGAGCTGCTTGCTGATTCCCACAATTTGCTGCTGGCTCCCAAAGCCTACAACCTGTCCTCCAGCCTGATGCGAATCCTCATGAAATCCCGGGTGCTGAACGAAGAGCCCCTCGAGCTGGTGGGAGGAGAAATTAAGGCCACAGGCAAGAGGTCTGACCCCTTTAACTTGCTTTGCTACGAAAACACACCAAACTGCCAGTTCTCCATCCCCCAGGCCTTCAACTCCACCCTTTCCAACCTGACGGATGTCATCCAAGTCATGTTCCAGGTGGACTCCAATCCCTTCCCTTTCGGGTACATCAGCAACTACACCGTGTCCACCAAGGTGGCCTCCATGGAGTTCCAGACACACAACGGGGTGCAGATCCCCATCGGGAGCCTGGACTCTGAAAAAGCCATCACTGTGATGGTCTCCAACAGCACAGAGCCCGAAAATCTCGTGGCTGGCACCGAAGTCATCGAGCCAAGAACGTCTGTGAACCTCATTGTGATCATGGAGAGCAACAACAGGGAAGCAGGACTGCACTTTCAGCTCACCTACAGAGTCCTCAATGGTAGGGCAGACAAATCCATCTCTTTGTTAGTCCTTCCTGTGGGAGAGGAGGGCTGGGTGTGAGGGATAACCAGTGTGGGAAGGGATGCTGGGTGGCAGCAGCAGGTTCCACACTGCATGGTCGAGGTTCTGGCTGTCCTGGCGACAATCTCCATGCCCACTGTCGTCTTTGCTTGTGGATTCTGGCCCTAAGAAGCCTTTTGCTTTTCCCAGCCCTTCTGTTGTGCCACGTTAGCCCTGGAAGGCATTGTCCAGTCCCTCTCCCAGGCAGGCCCAATGGTATGCAGTGCTCAGGGGTCCTCTGAGGTGCACACTGAGGGAGCACAGTCTGGAGAAGCATCTGCCACAAACCCCTACATTCCTCCTTCCCTGAGCCCCAGTGCTGGCAGCAGACCTGAGGTTGAGTCTCCCAGGGGTTTTAAAAGCCCTTTCTGTTCCTTCCCCTCCCCACAGAGCATTACCTGGCCAGTGAGCCCGAGCCCTTCATCATGGCCTATCTCCATCATGAGCCCGAGCCCAACGAGCACAACTGCTCTGCCTCCAAGAGAATCAGCCTGGACGCCCTGGCTGGAAGTGACCACAAGCTCTACACCTTCTTCACCTCTCCCAGGTAAGAGAAGCCTCCCTGGTAGTCCCTGTCAGCCTCAGGCTGTGCTGTGGATGCATGTGAGGGGTGCTCAGGTGGTCTGTGGAGCCCCTGAGTGTCTGCACAGCCGAAGGGTGTAAATTACACCACGTTCACTGGGCTTTTCCTCCTTTTTGAGTGCATCCCTGCCCCTGCAGCTGGAAACTTTCCATGGGCACACCTCCACCAGAATGGGGCTGGTGTCCCTTCAGGAGGCAGGGGAGTCATCTCCTTCCTCTTTCCCTTCTCCAGAACGGATGACCCCATCCAGAAATACTACCTGAACATCACCAACCACTTCAGCTGGTCGGCAGTGGAGGTCACCCTGGGGCTCTACACGTCCCTGTGCCAGTACTTCAGCGAGCAGGAGAAGCGCTGGAAGACGGAAGGGATTGTCCCCCTGGAGGAGACCAGGCCAGACCAGGCTGTGTGCTTGACCCAGCACCTCACAGCCTTTGGGGCCAGCCTGTTTGTGCCCCCAAACTCTGTCCAGTTCATCTTTCCTGTGAGTACAGCAGAGCAGAGACTGTGCAGTGCTGTCACACATAGAACGGCTTGTTGTCACCTGGAACAAAGCCATAGTGTGTTGGTTTCATGTCCAAGCTGGCACCAGCACAGGCATCTGGGAGCCTTTGGGAGGTGCAGTTGGGCACAGCTCACGGGAAGCTGTGTCCCCTGGTTGGGAATCCTGGCTGGAAACAGACCTTTGCAGATGGCTTTAGTCCCTGGCCTGGATACTTCGCACTGTGTCCCCCTCTTAGGGAGATGCCAGAGGTCCTTCCCAGCTGTCACCCAGCACTGTTTGATCCCAGGGAGTCACACCTGCCAGCTGCTCCCTGCTTCCCAGGGGCATGCAGCTCTTCCTGGCCGTGTTCCTGTGACGTGAGCGGGAGCAGGGAGCTCCTGGCAGCTGCTGCTGCTGCCGGCTCTGCGGGGCCACGGCTGCGAGCGGGGCCACGGCCGGGGAGGAGGCAGGGAATGGGAACAGGATCCCCCTGGGGTTGCCTTTCAACACTTTTCCCTTCTCCAGGCTCCAGGCCCAGGGCTGAACTACATCGTGCTGCTGACGTGTGCTGTGTGCTTTGTCACCTACTCGGTGGCCGCGCTGATTGTGCACAAACTGGACATGATCGACATGAACCGCGTGGGGGTCATTCCCTTCTGCGGCAAGAACGGGATGTACAAATACGAGATCCTGGTGAAAACGGGCTGGGGCAGAGGATCAGGTGAGCCCACAGCCTGCTCCCCTGCCTGGTTCCCAGGGGGACACCTGTAGTTCACCTGAGGTCCCACCTTTAGCTCATCACACTCTGAATGCTCCCTCCCCACAGGGCCCAGAGCAGAGCTGCAGCTTCAGTCCAGGGCTTCCCACAGCATTCCCATATGTTATTGTGGGATGATGGGGCAGGTCAAGAGAGTGGTTTGGGTTCCTCAAAAACCTTCTGGTTCCAAACTCCTGACATGGGCAGGGACACCTTGCACTAGCCCAGGCTGCACCACCACTGGCTGTTGTGGTGGGACAACCAATTACTGCTGGAAGGCACCAGCCTGGAGAGAAATTCCCCCATCCTGCCTTCCCTGACTGGGCTGTGGTTACAGAGGCAGAGATTGTTCCTCTCTTCTGACGCTCTCCTTCCCAGTTGACCCTTTAGATGGTTCCTTTTGCTGTACTCCAGGATCCATCACTTTGTTCTGAGTCTTTCCCAGCAGCAGGCAGGCACCAAGTTTGGCTTCTCTTCGGGGGCTGGGTTTGTAGATCGAGCTGTCACAGGCAGGGCTGGGGAGCAGCTGCACCTCAGGTGGCCTTCCCTGAGGGAGCCCCTTCCTCCCCTGCAGGTACCACGGCCCATGTGGGCATTGCCCTGTACGGGGTGGACAATAAAAGTGGCCACAGACACCTGGATGGGGACAATGCCTTCCACCGCAACAGCCTGGACGTGTTCCAGATCGCCACGGAGCGCAGCCTGGGCAGCATCTGGCGCATCCGCATCTGGCACGACAACAAAGGTGGGACATGGACAAGGGGCAGGGGGCCTGGCCCCTCCCTGGTGTGACCTGGAGGGGCCACATGCCAGGCCTGGACAGGGGGACCTGGCCCATGGTGAGCCGCTGGATCGGGAGGACATTGTGGGGGGACATGGAGTCTCCCTCACAGACTGGCCAGGTGCCACCCCAGACACACAGGATGCAAAGTGCTGTGCACTGTGACCATAAGAGTTACATCAGGGTGACCTGGTTGTGCCACCTTCTCGTGTGGGTACTGTGCAGCACCCATTGAGGACAACCATGTCACTGTCCCACTGGCAGTGCTCGTGTGGCCCCCTCAGTTTCGTGGGCTCACACGGGGAATGTGTGCCATGAAATAATTCCTTTGTCTCCCCCCGTTCAGGACTCAGCCCCTCGTGGTACCTGCAGCATGTCATCGTGAGGGACCTGCAGAGCAGCAAGAGCTATTTCTTCCTGGTGAACGACTGGCTGTCAGTGGAGAGCGAGGACAACGATGGCCTGGTGGAGAGGGAGGTGTTTGCTGCCAGTGAGTGCCCCACATCCCCTGGGTCCTTCTCACCCCTGGGGCCTGGGGCCCTCATTTTCTGCAGGCTGAGCCCCTTTCACAGCTCCCTCAGCCACTCCTGGTGCTCCAGCCCCTCCATGTCTTTCTTCTTGTGATGTTCCCAGAATGGACCCCAGGGTTGGAGGTTCCTCAGCAGTGCACTACACAAGGGACAGGCACTGCCCTGGGGCTGTGGCCACACGGTTTTGGTACAAGCCAGGTGCCATTGGCCTCTTGCCCACCTGGACACAGCTGGGCTCGTGTTTAACCCCTGTCACCCCCAGATCCTTTTCTGCTGGGCAGCTTTTCCAGCCACCCATCCTCAAACCTGGAGCACTGCCTGAGGAGGGATCCTGTGGGTGCAGTGTGGATACCCTGGAGTTTCTGGGACAGATGTGGCCGGGTCCCCACAGCGGTGCAGCCACCCTGAGTCTGTCCCTTTGTCCCCAGGTGAGAGCGAGCTGAGGAGCTTCTGGCGGATCTTCGTGGCGGAGCTGCAGCGCGGGTTCTTCGAGAAGCACGTGTGGCTGTCGCTGTGGGACCGCCCGCCCCGCTCCCGCTTCACCCGCGTCCAGAGGGCCACCTGCTGCTGCCTCCTCATCTTCCTCTTCCTCTGCGCCAACGCCGTGTGGTACGGCGTGGTGGGCAGTGTCCACCTCAGGTGTGCAAAGGGCGTGGTGGGCAGTGTCCAGTCAGGTGTGTGCATGGTGTGGTGGGCAGTGTCCACTCGGGTGTGTCCCCAGCCTGCTCGTGGCCCTCCTGCCCTCCCATTGGGGCAGGAACATCTTTCATCTGCTGGGGAGGAGTTTCCTTGCTTGTGCCTCGAGTCTGCCCTCCCCATTCTAAGGAGTGTGGGACCAGGATATGGACACTGGATGACCAAAGACTGTCAGATTTGGGTTTTCAGGCTGATTTCCTCCTCTGCACATCTGGAATTCCTGGTTGTGCACTTGTGTCTCCTTGCTTACCTGGCCACCCCAAAAGCTCCTGCTGACACTGTCTCTGGTCCCTGTTGCTTCCCTGCAGCAATGTGGCCGTTTCCAGCCTGATCCCGGTCAGCGTGGACACGGTGGCTGTTGGCCTGGTGTCCAGCGTGGTGGTTTACCCTCTCTACCTGGTCATTCTCTTTCTCTTCCGGATGGCTCGTGGCAAGGTAAGGAGAGGGGATGGTTGCAGGCTGTTCAGATTGAGTGGGAGGCCACCGGGTTTGCTTTTGGGAGGCTGAATTCTGCTTTTCCTGAGACCTCACTCCTCCAGCTGGGCTCTGCACTTGCCCGGTTGTGCTGCACCAGGGCCAGACCCTTCCCCAGCCTCTGCCCCTCTCGCTGAGCTCAGATCACTGCTGGCCTCTGTCAGTGCCCAGGCACCAAAAAGGCACATTTTAGAAGCTGTTTAAGCACATCCTCCCTCAGGATTTCAGTGTGACAGGCACCCAAAAGCCCAAGGCAGGAGCCCAGGAGCTGCTCAGTGGAGCCTCTCTAATGTCTGCCCTGGGTACAAGCTCAGCTGAGCAGGGCTGTGCTGAGGCAGCTGGGCAGGGTTTAGCTGGGGATTTACCGACTAGTTAAGCACAATTAGCAGCCCCATTAACTATTGCAGCCAGCTGCTTGGGGACTGAAGAGCAGCAAATGTGGCTGATACAGCTGAGAGCACACAGGAAAAGCTTTCAGACTTGGGGGGCTTTTCCTGGGACAGCCTGGGTGGCCCTGGTTGTGGCACGTGTGGCTACAAGTGGCTGGGAGGCAGTGGAGGGATGGGCATGTGCCTGGTCTCAATGGCAGTGTCACCTCTGTCCCTCCTCATGTGCCCTGCAGGTCTCCATCAGCCACACAGTGACTCACTCAGACCAGCAGTCCCTGGAGATCGACAACTACCTGGACTCCTCAATCCTTGACAGCTCCTTCCCCACCTTCCCCGGGCTCCAGGCAGAGGTAACTGCTTCCCTCCCACAGCTGGGCAGGCTCCTGGAGGTGTGGGCCCAGGGCTAAGAGCAGCTCAGTGACTGCTGATGTTCCTAACCCACTGCTTTGACCAGGCACAAACCCGCGTCATGTTCCTGAAACTTTTCTGTCTCCTGCAGGCCTTCTCTGAGCAAACCAAAACAGATCTGTTCCTGGAGGACTCCAAGAGGTGAGTGACTTCCTGAGGATGGAGCCAGCAGGACTGGAGCCTGTGCTTTGCGGGGCTGGGCTTGGCTCCCACAGCAGTTTCCTGCTGCAGTCCCACACAGTTCCTTTCCTCGCGCTCCCCTCGTTCATCACCGCCCCTGTTCCCGTTTTCCGGCAGCCTGGTGCCGTGGCCCTCCAGCGAGGCCCTGCTCAGCTGGCCAGACCTGCTCAGTGACCCCTCCATCATGGGCAACACCATCCAGAAGCTGAAGAGAGGCCGGGCCAGCCGCCACCTGGGGCTCGAGGCCCCGCTGGCCACTGAGGAGGACACTTTGTCCCTTGGGATTCACCAGGGACAGCCCCGCTACTTCTCGGCCTCAGGTGAGCCTCCCTGGCATGGGGCAGAGGTGGAACAGCAGAGCTGCTGCCATCAGCACTGCCTGCACTCTGGAGGGCAGGGCAGGAGGGTTGTGGCTGCTTAGTGGGGATTTTAGCCTGGGAAGGCAGAAATCCTGCTGGGCATCAGGCTGAGGTGGGTGATCCCACGATGCCAGCAGGCTGGGAGCCAGGAGAGGTGTGTTCCCATGGGAATGCTGCAAGCAAGCAGCACTTCCTCACTGGTTTCAAAGCCACAGCGTGTCCCTGAGCCTCTGGAAGTGGCTGGAGAAGGAGAGTTTGGCCTTCTGAAGCAGCAGTTCCCTTGCCAGCACTGTGGCGAAGCTGGGATAGACAGGAGCAGGACAGGGAGCAGGGGAGGGCTGTCCCAGGGAGAAGGACATCACTGTGACCCTTGTCCTCCTCCTCCCCAGTTCCAGCAGGTGGCTGAGCCGTGCCCTGGTGTGGTGCTGGGTGCTGAGCTCTGCCAACGCTGGCTGTGCTCTCTCTTTCCCAGATGAGGACCTGATCCGGCAGATCCTGGCAGATGGAGCCAGCGGCATCTCCCAGGACCTGGGGCCGTACATGAGGGCAGAAACAGATCTGATCTCAGGCCTGTGAGTGTTTGGGGAGCAGAGTCCCCACGGGGCCAGAGCCTCCCACCCCCTGCCCTCACAGCCAGCTGAGCTGAGCTGGATCTGGGATGCTTTCACGGGTCACTGTCCCTGCTGGCCATGACTCCTGCAGCCACAGCTCCAGGAGGGCATTGCCACACTTCCAGGAGCCACCTGCGACATCCCATAAAGCCACAGCTGTGTCTCTGGCACTTTTGGACTATGAGCACAGTGCTGGGATGAGGGCTCACTTGATGGCACTGATGGGAGGGAGAAGGGGATTCTGCCCAAACCTCTGTTGTGTTACCATGCCCAGGACGCCCTGCTGGGCACCCTGACCACCACCCCCAGGGCTGGTAGCCCAGCAGCCACTGCAGAGTCCAGGCCAAGGGGAGGGAGGGACTGTCAGCCCTCCCCATGAGACACAGAGCCGTGTCTGTGCCCTGGGGACGTGTGTGATGTCCCAGCATTGGTGCCGGTTCTGGAGCTCAGCCCCTTGGTGCCAGCCTGCTCAGCACAGAGCCAGTGGTGGCACAGCTCTCAGCAGGCTCCCTCTGTCCTGGCAGGTCCAGCGTGTTTGGGGAGAAGGTGGAGACTGTCATGATGCAGAGGCTGAACGACAAAGGGCAGAGCGTGGCACCTCCTCCGAGGGAAGTGAGCAGATCAGCCAGGTCGACCTGGACAGGTACCAGGGCTGTGCCCCCGGGGTGTGGGGGGACAGGGCCCATCCCGCACTGCAGCACTTTGGAGGCACAGTGGGGTAAACTGGAAACAAAATAGAAAAGGAGCCTTAGGAAGGGCTGCTGAGATATCGCTGCTGTTTCCTGCCAGCTTCTCTCAGAGCCTAGATCTCATTAAGCCCTGGGGGCAGCACTTGTTCTGTGACAGTCCCTGCAGTGTCCCCTGGGGAGGCTCTGCTCCCTCCTCCCCTAGTTACTCTGCTCTCTGCAGAAATGTTGGGGATGATCCCTCCAAACCCATCCAGGACTGGTGGCGGGCTCTCAGCTGGGATGAGTGCTGAGCCCAGCCCTTGCTGTGCCCACCGGGACCTTTTGCAGGGATGTTCACACTGCTCTCCCTCCTCCTCCTGCTCCTCCCAGTTGCAGACCAGACGTTCAGGAAGCGCCTGCTGCCTCCCTGGTGCTCCCTGCTGGCCCACGGCATCAGCCTCCTGCTCTTTGCTGCCTCTGCCGCCGTCTCCGTGTGGATCGGGGTGGGCTTCTCCTCCAGCGTGGCCCTCATGTGGCTCATCTCAGGGATATTCAGCTTTCTGGCATCGTTCCTGGTCTGGGAGCCCCTGAAGGTGAGCGTGGCACGAGTGCAGTAGCACAGACCTGTACGTGGAGTTAACAGCTGGAATTAACTTGTCCAGCTGCTAATGACAGCCCTGGAATTGTTAAGGTTGGAAAAGCCCTTTAAAATTATCCAACACCACCACTGTGTCCACCACTAACCCATGTCCCCAGCTGCCACATCCCTGGGTTTTGAGCACTCCCCGGCATGGTGAATCAATCCATCACTGCCCTGGGCAGCCCCTTCCACAAAGAAATCAGGGCAGAGTGGACAGTGTGGGCACTGAAGGTCTCTCCCACCCCTGTATCCCTCAGGAAGGGGAGGATGTGGACACCAGCAGCAGCAGGAGAGGCAGGGCTGGTGGCAGGGCTGGTGGCACTTGGTTTTGAAGGTCCAGGTGGGAGCTGTGCCATGCTGGCTGTGCCAAGGGGCCCGTGGGAGCTGCTGCTGGAATGCTGAGGTGGCACAGCTCCCTGCAGGCTCAGCACTCTTCCCTGTGCCCCAGGTGCTGCTGGAAGCCCTCTACTTCTCCCTGGTTGCCAAGAGGCTGCACCCAGAGGAGGATGACACCTTGGTGGAGCAGCCCTGCGTGGAGCACGTGTCCGAGAGGATCAGCAAAGTCCGGCCCCCGCAGGGGTTTGCCCTCTTCCAGGCCAAGGAGGAGGCCAGGAAGGTCAAACTGCTGCACAGGATGCTCAAGGTGGGACATCTCCTGCTGCCTGGTGCCCAGGGCTCAGACACAGCTGCAGCTGAGTGTGGGTCTTCCCAGTCCAGCTGGAATCCCCTGAGTGCTTGACTCCAGCTTCTGCCTCAGTTTCTGGGTCTGATCCTTTTGCATGGCCATGGCCAGCACTGCTCTGCTGCAGGATTAGGATCCAGCTCTTCCATGCAATCCCGTTTTTACTCTTTGCTTCCCAGAATTTCCTCATCTACATGATGTTCTTGCTGGTGGTGCTACTCACCAATTACGGCGACGCCTCCCGCACCAGCCGGGCCTTCCTCCTGCAGAGCTCCATCAAACAGCAGCTGGGCAGCAGCGACTTCCTGCTCATCAAGAGGTAACTGCCAGCCCCTGGGGGGGCCAGGGGAGTCATCTCTTGGGCTTGTGCTCCACAGTCTGTCCCATAAGAGGTTCCTTTGTGCCCAGGTAGAGCTGGGGGTATTCCATATATATATGTCTCTGTGGTTCTGCTGCCCCCCTGGAGAGCAGAGGGGCCTCTGGGGATTGAGAGGTTTAATTTCTCTGAGGTTTAATGATTTCCCCAGTGGAAAAAGGGCTGTGGGAGCTGATGTTGGTATTTCTGGAGCTCCTCTAAAGGATGAGAATTTCTCTGTCTCCAAAATATAGAGCCACAAGTTGTAGCCATGAACAGGGTCACGAGAGCCAGAAATGACATCTTGTCCAGACTCTGCCTTTCCTCGCTCTGCACATGAGGATTAAATTTTCCCAGCTGGTTTTCCAGAGCCCTGGGAGCTCCCAGCAGCCCAGTGTGACACTGGGGATCCCTGGGCTGAGGGTGTGTCACTGCCAATCCCTTGGCTCTCTGTGCACATCAGTGTGGCTTGTTTGTGCCCTGAGGTCTCTGGAACTTTGACTCACCAATCTCACACCTTCCCCCCTGCAGGTCGGATCAGTTCTGGCTGTGGATGTCTCAGGTGTTCCTGCCTTACCTGTACAACAACGGCTCTGGCCAGGAGAGCCACAGCACCACGCTGGGCACGGCCCGGCTGCGCCAGCTCCGCCTGCGGGGAGGTAGGAGGGAGGGCAGGGACGGGGACTCTGCTGTCACAGTGGGAGGTGACAGTCCTGGAGGGGTAACATGGGCAGCTCTGCGAGCAGCTGGGGCTGAGGGGAGGCAGCACAGGTTGGGGGGGGCAATGGCTCTGCTCTGCAGAGATGAACTGGGGCAGTGGATTGTGGAATCCTGGAAGGGTTTGGGACCTTAAAGTCCATCCAGGGGCACCTTCCACTGTCCAAGGGTGCTCCAAGCCCTGTCCAACCTGGCCTTGGACACTGCCAGGGATCCAGGGGCAGCCACAGCTTCTCTGGGCACCCTGTGCCAGGGCCTGCCCACCCTCCCAGGGAAGATTCCTTCCCAATATCCCATCTAACCCTGCCCTCTGGCAGTTTGAAGCCAGTGATGTATCCAGGGACCAGAGTGCTGGTCCACAGTTACCCAAGGCCAGTTGGGATGTCTCTGTTCTCCTCCACTTGTACCCAGCTAATCCACTGTGACCTGGTGGCATGGATATATCATGACTCCTAAATTGGACAGCTCTCTATTTTTATTATTAATATCCATCCTTTTCTGAATCCCTGACTTGTGCATGCCCCTTCCCTCACCCTGGTGCACACATGGGGATGAGTGTGGAGGGGTTGGGAGGGAATGTGAGCTCCGTGCTGGGCTCTCAGGGTGGTCTCATTCCAGCTGAGTGCCAGCAGAGTGCCCAGGACATCCTGCAGGGCCTGGGCAGTGCCCAGAGCAGCTGCACTGACCAGCACAGCTTTGCCACTGCTGACTATGGAGTGGGCTGGGAGAGCACAGCCGGGAATGGGACAGCAGCGTGGGCACACTCAGCACCCGACCTGGCAGGGTAAGGGCTGCCCTGCCTGCTCCCACCCCTGCTCCTCCTCCAGAGACCCTTACAGACCTCTCTAAGGTCTTTACAGGTGCTCTGGGTTGTTCCCAGCCCTCACCTCAGCCCCCGAGCCTGGCAAAGGGCACGGAAATTCCAAATGGCCTGAACAGCAGTGTTGTGCTCTTCTGAGGGCACAGGGACAGAGGGTTCAACTCTGCCCCTTCCAGGGCACAGACAGGGCAGGGGAACCCAGCAGCCCAGATTCCTGCTCAAGGGGGTGACAGGACGTTGTCCTACACATAAATCACACCTGGTTGCTTCTCTGGTTTGTCCCCAGAGGCATCTCCATGGGCCACCAGAGGGCTTGGGGCTGTTCTGAGGTCAGGAGCACTGAGGTGGATCAGTGCACCCCTGTAATCTGTCCTGTGAAATAAATCCTGAGGGGCAGGATCTGCATCTGCACACTTGATCCTGGCCTGCCATGTAGGAGAGCAGCCAGTGTCCTTCAGCCTCACCCACGGCTCCTCTTCCTCTGCAGGATCTGGTACTGGGGTTACATCTCCTTCTATGACAGCAGCGGCTACGTGCAGGAGCTGGGCCCTTCTCTGGAGGAGAGCCGGGCTCAGCTGGAATTCCTGCAGCAGCACACATGGATCGACAACATGTGAGTGTGACAGGGGCAGAGGGAGTGTCCTGCTGTCCCCTGGGCTCCTCAGTGGTGCTCCTGCAGTGTCACAGTGGGCACAGGATCCGTGTCCCACCCGACGGTGGCCCCTGAGCTGGTGTTGTCCCCCTGCAGGAGCCGGGCAGTGTTTGTGGAGCTGCTGCAGTACAACCCCAGCGTGGACCTGCACGTGGCTGTCACCCTGCGCCTGGAGTTCCCCGGGGCTGGCCAGGCCATCGCCGCGGTCACCATCAGCCCCTTCCCCCTGCTGCGCCTCAGCTCGGGGGTCACCCTGCAGCTCCTCATGATGGTCAGTGTGGGGCCTCCCCTGTACCCCCTGCATGCGTGGGGGGCCCTGGGGACCCTCACCCAGGCTGCTCTGCCTGAGGCCACCTTGTCCCCACATCTGTCGCCCTGCTTGGGTGTGGTGTCAGCAGCGCCCTCAGCCCCTGGGTGCTGCCACCCCGCCGCAGGGGCACTGGGGAGCTTCAGGAGGGATTGGGGTGCTGGATGAGCCAGGAAGGCAGGGCAGGATGCAGGAGCTGCTCTGGGTGTGCAGTGGTGGAACTTGGCCTGGTGTGGGGGGATTTTGCACTCGTGGGGTCCCCCCAGTGCAGCACAGCAGTCAGGGCTTGTCCTCTCCTCTGGTAACTTCTCCATTCCTCCTCTCCTGGTGACCTCTCTGTTCCTGCCCCAGGTTTTCCTCATGCTGTTTGTGGTTTACTTCGTGGTGTCGGAGTCTCTGGCCATCAAGAAGGAAGGCAGAGCCTACTTCACCCTGTGGGGCAACTACAGCCAGTGGCTTTTCATCCTGCTCACCACGTGCACGGTGCTGGTGCACCTCAGCCAGGCCACCCTGGCTGACCAGCAGTGGCTCAGGTACCTCAGCAACCGCAGGGGCTTCACCAACTTCTACCAGGTGGCCTTGCTGAGCTCCATCTTCAGCAGCCTGGCCGCGTCCCTCCTCTTCCTCCTGACCGTGCAGGTACGGGCGGGCTGGGGGAGCAGCACGTGGGTGGTGGTGGGTGCTTTGGCCCCTCCTGTGCTTGTCCCCCCTGCACAGCTCCTGCCAGGGCAGAGGGGGTGGCAGGGAGGCCACGTGTGTCTCTGCTGTGCACTTTGGGGCTCTGGGCCCTCGATTCCCTCGGGGAATTCAGCCAAGTGTGGCTGATGGGATGATCCTGTCTGCAAGGAACCTGCAGACTGGGGTGTTTGTGCTCTGCTGGGGTTTGGGGTTCTCAGTTGACCCTTCCTGGGTTGGGAGTGTGTCTATAACTCCCTCCTCTCCCCTCCCAGGCTGCCCAGCAGCTGCGCTTCATCCGGCAGTGGTCAGTGTTTGGGAAGACCTTCCAGAAGTCCATGAAGGAGCTGATGGCTGCAGGGGTGGCCTTCACCCTCCTCCTCCTGGCCTATGCCCAGCTCGGCTTCCTGGTAACCACCCCTGTCCCCCTCCCTCACAAAGGGGCTGCTGGTGGTCCTGCTGCCCCTTTTCCCTCACCCTGGCATGACATGAGCAAAGCTCCTGGGTCCCCTGGGCACTCTGTGCCCATCCTGCCACTTGCACCTTTGGCCATGGGCTGTTCCTGTCCCAGCCCATTTTGGGCCACTCCTCAGGGTGGGGAGAGGATACCGAGGGTCAGGAGAACACTTTGCTGCTGCTCCCTTCTCACTCCATCTCTGTCCCTCCGCAGCTCTTCTCCTCCTCCTCCGAGTCTTTCCGCAGCGTGGGCAGCAGCCTCCTGCTGCTGCTGGCCCTTGTGCGGGGCAGCGCCAGCCTCCGGCCCTGCCTGCCCGAGGCCTCGGGGCTCTACTGCCTCTTCTGCAGCAGCTACATCGTGCTGGAGGTGTGGATTGTGCTGCGGCTGCTGGCGGCGGTGCTGATCCACAGCTACCGCGAGATGCGCTTCGAGCTCTACCGGCCCGCCTTCGAGCCCCAGGACTACGAGATGGTCGAGCTGTTCGTGCGCAGGCTCAAGATGTGGATGGGCTTCAGCAAAGCCAAGGAGGTGAGGGCAGCCTGGGGGCTCTGTGGAGAAGGGGCCCGGGGGCACAGAGTAGCATCCACCATCCTTAGCCTTGCCCTGCCTCTGGCTCCTTCCTGCAGCCGGGTTCCTCTGGCGGGCCAGGGCTGGAGCAGTGGCCACTCTGGGGGCCCAGGAGAGGTGGGGAGCTGTACAGGCATCAGCTGCCCCTTCTCAACCCTACAGTCCCACGTGGCTTTGTCTGGGATCTAGCCCATGCCCGTCACACCAGGGAGCTGTTCGGGGTGTCCCCATTTCCCAGCTCCTGCCCTAACCCTGCCCCTTTCTTCTCCTCCCTCCCAGTTCCGGCACAAGGTGCGGTTCGAGGGGATGGAGCCGCTGCCCTCCCGAGACTCCAGCGACTCCAAATCCTTCCGTGGCCCCACTCCCAGCGCCGCCTCCGACAGCTCCAGGGCCTCCACGTCCTCCAGCCAGCTGGACGGGCTGAGCCTGGTGCTGAGCGCCCGCGACAGCCTGGAGGTGGACGCCGACATCCAGCGCCTCCTCTCGCTCTTCGAGATGCTGCTGGCGCAGTTCGACCGCGTCAATCGGGTGACGGAGGACGTGTCCCGCATCGAGCACCTGCTCGAGTTCTCCCGCAGCCGCCGCGCCCGCAGGAGGCACCGCGGGCCCGAGGGGGGCCCGGGCCGGGGCTGCTCGGGCAGCTCGGAGCGGGGCCCGTCCCCGGAGGTGCCGGAGCCGCTGTCCCCGCGCTGTCCCCGGGGCGCGGTGCCCGGCCGGCTGCTGCGGGCCAGCCGCGGGGTCAGCGCGGCCGCGGGGGCAGCGGGCAAGCCCTGCGCGGCCAGGAGGAAACGGCCCCTGCGGGCCAAGAACCGGGTGCACCCCACGGTCAAGTAACGGGGCTGCAGGAGCGATTTGCCCAGGCTGGGTGGGCTGTGCCCGCCCGAAGCTGCCGCGGCGGCTGGGCCGGCCGGGCACAGGGGCTCCCCGGCCACGCCGCTGGCACGGCCACCGGCCCTGCGGAACCGGCCCCGCGGGAGCGTTCCAGTGTTAAAAGATGGAAGGGGAGAAGGCCGAGCCTTTCTCCCGGGGATGAGCAGGTGCAGGAGATCCCCGCTGGCTCACAGGGAGCAGCTGTGGGTGTTCAACAGCCCCGCAGGTGGGACTGGGGCGGGACGGGACAAAGCTCCCCTCCCTTCCCTGCTGGCTGTGCCGGCTGGGAAGGGGAGAGAAGAGCCCCCAGGCCTTGAAGGTTTGAACCAAGTCTTGGATTTTTTTGTCGACCAGACGCACTGTGGAGGAAAGCGACAGCTTTCGAGAAGGTATTTAACCCACCTTGTTTTTTAAAGCATAAATAGCTATATAGAGAAATGCTATCTACACCCAGAGCAGTTAATTTCCAGTATTGGCTACTTTTATCTTCCAGAAATTGGTACTATTATTTGTATTTAAAGAAATCCAATATTTAAAACAAAGGACGTTGCAGCGAGCTGGGGACGAGAGACCCCCCCGGGCTGCCTCAGCCCCCTCGGAGCTTGGGATTCCCGACTCCCAGTGTGGGGTTCCCAACGTGCTGGTGTCACTGCGGTCCCCACCCGCCCTGTCCCCCCGCCGTGGCCCCGGGGTGCAGGCGCCGCTGGCTGCTTGGCTTCTCTAACCCAAGGAATGTATTGCCCTAAGTCTATGTATTTTATTTTGGTTTACTTGTTCTCCTATGTACTGCCCAGCACTTTAAACAAGGCTTTCCTCGGCTACCAGTGACACGTGCGAGCTAAGAATGGGATAATATATCACAAAAGCAGTATTTTGTTCGTTTAAATCATAAACTGAAATGGGCAGGGAGGAAGGGGGAGGCAGTCCCAGCTCGGGCAGCAGTGCCAGCACCTTCCCTGGGCACAAAGGAGGCAGGTAAAGCCCTGAGGGAGCTTTTTTTGGGATCCCTCCAGCCCTGCCAGCTGGGATTCACCATGTGCCGGGCTACAGCTGCTGGGCTACAGCTGGCCTGTGCCATGGGGGCCCCCAGATCACAGCCTGGGGGTGCCTGAAGCCCTCCCAGGGGCTGCCTTCCCCTCCTCAGCCCCATTTCACCTTATGGCTATTGTAAGTAATTTATACGGGGTTTGTTTGGTTTTTAAATGTATATATTTTTGTATGTTTGCTATATTTTCATAGCATCGGTACCGTGTTTGAAACATGTAGATAGGAGACAGAACACTATTGTCAGAGTTATTTAAAGGATGTATTAAGTGCTTCTTCCTGGGAATGTCCCGTGTATATAAGGATTGGGTGTCTGTGTGTGTGGTGTGTGTGTGCTCTCCTGGGCTGGCTCGGGGCAGTGGCCACAGGCAGATGGGGAAAAGCCCCCAGTGGGCTCCTCTGTGTATTCCAGAACCTGCTCCATGCTTTGGACAGGTGAGAGGGTGGAAGGGAAGGCTGAAGGGGGCAGAGCTGCAGGGCAGGGGCCTGGGGTTCAGCTGGTGGGGCCTGGAAGCACCTTCCCAGGGCAGGGGAGACTTTTCCAGGTGGAGAGAGGGAGTTCCTAAAACACTTCCACTGCTCCATCCCCTCCTGAGCCTCCCCTCCAGCCCCCAGCTGTGTTGGATACTTGTAAAGATTTCATTCCAGCACCCATGTGCTTCCTTGGCCGTGTGGGTCAGGGTGGCTGCTCTGGGGTGCCTTTGGGACAGGTCTAAGTTACCTTTGGAAAACTCGGGTGCTGTGCAGAACAGATATTGTGGAGAGGTTGCAGAGGGATGAGGGCACGAGAAGATGAGTGAGGTGGTGCTTGGTCAGTGTGGAGGTGTTAGAAGAGCAGAGGGCACAGAGAAGTGAAGTATAGAGGGGAGAAATGGAATCCTGGTAACCAGGACAGGGTGGGAGAGGGTAGAGAAGGGCCCAGAGGGCAGGAGTGGGACAGGGAGGTGCCTGGAGCAGGCAGAACCAGCAGCTGGAGCCTGAGCCTGGGGCTGGGACCAGGTGCTGGTCAGCTTTGTGCTCAGAAAAAAAAAAAACTGGTTTTCAAACCAGAGGTTTTTTGCCTTGGATTTTTTTGTTCCTTTAACTTCCCAGGCAGCACAGCACCAGGCTCAGCTCTGGCACAACTCCTTTTTGGTGACACGGACAGTGCCAGTGCTATGTCCCCAAACCAAGGCAGAAAGAGGAGCAGTGAAGTGTCCCAGAGATCTGGGAGGTCCCCAGGGCTGGAGTCCCTGCAGCTCCAAAGCTCCTTTCCTCACACACCTGCCCTGGCACAGCCTCTCTCTCCTGTGTGGAGCACCAGGGGTGTAGATCCAGTCACCCCAAGGGCTCTGTGGAAATAATCAGTGATTGAAATGTCCCAAATGAACCAAGCAGGTCTTGGAAGTCTCGTGAAGAGCCAAAAAGTTCAGTTCCTGATACAGAGGTCAGTTCTCAGCTCGAGTATCCTCATTAGAAGAGGTTTTGGAGTAGGAGGGAAGGAGACAGAGGCAGGAGGGGCCAGCAGGGCCCCAAATGGTTTTGAGCAGCCATTCCTAAGCTAAGGGGCAGCTGGAACAAAGCTTCCCCCAAATCCAGCTGGATTTTTGTTCCTAGGTGCCTGTTCCTTGCCCTGCGTGTGTGTGTGAGTGTGACTCAGTGTGTGTGACTTTACCAAGTGCTCCCTCTGATCCGAGAGGAGCAGAAACGGGATCAGACAACTGCCCTACTTCCCTGAAGTACGGAGAGCAGCTCTGCCACCCACAGTTCCCTTGAATAGCCCAGCCCTGCGAGGTGGGCAGCACCCACAGCTCCCAGCACTTGCAGTTCTCAGAGCAGCAGCTCCTGTGCCAGCTCCAGCAGTGTCCCAGGGTCCCCTCCATGTCCCAGGCAGAGGGATTCAGTCATGGAGTTACACCCTCACAGCAATAAACTTGACTCAAAGCCCATAAATCCCCCTGAATGTATATTTTTGTGCCTGTAGTCACCGAGAGATGGTGATTTATTTATTGCCTTGAATCTCACAATGATGTATCAGGATCAAGCTGCTTAAATGAAAAATGAAACCCCCATCTATTCGTTCTGAGGGAGAGGGAGGGACTTCTGTAAGTGCCTTATTTTTTCTATTTTTTTTTTTTTTTTTTTTTTTAAGAACAATGATTGATTGTGACCAAAATGCCAATGGTTCCTGTCTGGTCAGCGTTTCACTGCAAACAAAAATGGTGTATTTTGTAACTGTGGGGATGTTTCTTACAAAGTGACAAAGTCAAATAAACACTGACTGCTAAAACCTGGCTCGGGTGGTTTTGTCCTGCTCCAGCCACTCCTCTCCACCCCATCCTCATTCTCTCTGCAGCCATAATTTTAATTAAGGTCTCCTGCACAGCACAAGACACTTTCTTAAATCTTCCAGCCTGTTAGGGCTGGTGTTAATGAATGAGCTCACCTGTGGTCACTGGGGGTGGCACAAGCACAAAGCTGACAGAGGAGCCCCCTCCCAGCACAGAGGGAATATCCCAGTCCAGGGACTGGAACACAGCCAGGAATCCATGTGTCCAGAACTGGGAGGGGTGGGAAACGAAACCAGGATAGGAGGAGGGATTTACATGATCAGGAAAGAGTTTGATCTTCTCCCAGGACAGCAAGAACACACTGATCAGACAAATATTTTATTTCCTTTACGACTCATAAACACTCGAACACAACGGACACTTGGTGTTCCCACACGCCTGCACAGGTGAGGGCTATCCCTTTGTCCCCTCACCTGTCCCTTCACAGTCCCACGTGCACATTGCACTTTGTCTTCATCTCCCTGCTGGCAGCCATTCCCAAATCCACGCTTCCCACTCATGGACAAAGCAGGGGATGAAGTTCTCACAGTATAGTCCAGCTTACGAGGTGCCTCCCAGTTGGGTGGTGTAGTGTCTGGCGCCCTCCTTGCCTCAGGATGGGCTGCAAATCCCATTCCAGCTGTGCCCACCTGCCCTGGAAGCTCCAACTGAACTGCTTCAGTCTCCCCTGAGAGCCTCCCTGTCAGGGAATAAGCAAAACTCGTGGGGAGATGATGCCCCAAGACTTGTCAGCAGTCAAAAAGGGATTTATATGGGGAAGGATGAGACATCCCAGCATTCCTGCAACCAGGGAAGTTCTGCAGATGGCCAAAATGAAGACAAGCCTTGGGAACTTAAGCAGTGTTTTGGGCAGGAGAAAACCCAAATTAACTCTTTCTAGAGCTGGCAGAATGAGTCAGAGCCTGAAGAGTCCAAGTGCTGACAGCCCTGAGGTTCAGGGAGGACCTGGGGTTCCGGGGTGCTCAGAAGTAGCAACTGCGTTTTCAGTACTTCATATTTCGTTCCCAATAAAGTCCTCAAAAATCCCACAATTCCTGTACCTTCACATGAGGATCTGCAGAATATCATCCTTTGTCTGCTTCCACCAGGAGCTGGTGTGGAAGGAGTCCAAAGAAAGGTTCTGCAGGCAAGTTCCCAGCAGAGAGTCTTTGAAACGGCTCAAATCAAACACCGTGAGTTGGTCTTCTGGGAGCTTCTGCTGGAAATCCAGTGTCGTTCTCAGGGACACCCAAAGCTCCTGGCAGGTTCAGTGCCAAGTCCACATGCAAGGAGCAGCCAGGCTGGGCCTCCCAATCCCTGTGTCGATGCAGGGATCAGCAGGCAGGGAACACAATTCCATGGCCTCAGTGTCCCAGCAGGGACACCCCGAGCCCGGCCCTACACGAACTCAGTGAAGTCGTCCACGGAGGAGATCAGCCTCTTCCTCTGCCCCGTCTCGTAGGTGGGAGGGGGGTCCTGGGGGATCTGGGGAGGGGGCTTTGTGGGGGCAGAGGGGTGCAGCTGCAGGGGAAGGCCAGGGCTCTGGTACTGTGTCTCTTCACGGAGCTGAAAGGCAACGGAGAGCAGGTGAGCTCCATTTTCTCCAAAACTCTTCGAAATCTCCATCTGGGCAGGGCAGGTTACCAGGACACTGTGGGGGGTGCCACTCTGTGTCCAGGTATTGGCCATCAGGAGGAATTTCTCCATGGAAAGGGTGGTCAGGCACTGAAGAGGCTGCCCAGGGAGGTTTGGAGTCCCCATCCCTGGAGATGTCTAAGGAATTCCTAGAGGTGGCACTCAGTGTTCTGGGCTGGGGACAAGGTGGGCATCAGGCACAGCTTGGACTCCATGGGCTGGAAGGGCTTTTCCATTATCAGTGATTCTGGGATTCCAGGATTAAGCTTCCCAAAAGCCCTTACTGCCAGTGAAGTTATTTGACATTGCCACACTTGTCATGCCCACAACACAACTGGATGATCCTTAAGGTCCCTTCCAACCCAAACTGTGATTCCATGCCCAGCTGGATTCTAACCTCCATACACACAGCCGTCCTCTCACTCAGCAGGTTCTGACAGCTGGTTTTACCTGCCCCAGTCTCAGTCAAGCCCAGTTCTGCCCCTCAGAGCAGCTGCACTCACCCGGTGCCGCAGCCTCTTGATGTGGCGCAGCCTTGCGATCCATTTGGAGGGGTAGGTGTCCGTGGGGTTGGATCTGCTGTGGTGGACCTGGGAAGCCATCTGGGTTGGGAAGGGTGGGGAGAAGCAGGGAAAGAGTGGAGCCACGTTAAGAAAACCACAACAATAAAACTAATCAATTTTTTCAGCGCGGTTTGACAGAAACTGCAATGCGGCTCTGAGTTAGGACTGTTCAGGTGCCAACTCTGGCTTCAAGGACAAGTAGAAAACTTGTTTCTTTGCTTCAGCAGGCCCTGCCTGTTTCCTTGGAAGCTGGTGATGGGCCAAGGCAGCAGCTGGAAGCTCAGGGAGCTGGGGGTACTCACGTTGGCATGCAGGGCCATCTGACGGGCCACGAAGGGCAGGTTCTTGTCAGAGATGATCTTGGCAACACTCGTGTCCACCAGGCCCTCCATGTCTTCAGTTTAAAGGAATAAGAAAAAAATTCTGGTAAGACAGTTAAGAAGAAGCAAAAGGCTGCCAGTAACTAAATATCTAAGTCAAATAAACCTGAGGAATTTTATCAACCAAGTCCCCACAGCTCCCACGCTAACAAGAACCTGGAAGTCTGAACTTTTGAAACGCAAAGCCCCAGCACAGCAAAGGCTGGGGAATTCCCACCTTTCCGACACTGCAGCGTCACCAGGTTACAGTCATAGTCCAGGGGGGTGATGATCACGTGCACAAAATTGAACTGCCCCTAAGGAGAAGCCAATGAAAGAGTCAGGAACATTTCTCTGGCAGCATCGTGGTTTGTGAATGCCATAAACACAGCTCCCCCCATAATCCCCACACAGTTTTCAGGGTAACACCCACACACATGAAGGTTTACCACCCTGTGCTCCTGCTGCCACACACCCACGCGGAAAATCCCCTACCTTTATTGTGCCCAGTTTAAAATCCTCTCCAGAATCGTTGTAAATGATGGAAACAAAATCATTCCCCAGGTGCCTCTTCTTGTCACAGCGGTATTTATCCAAATCCTTTGTGGGCATCAGAGTAGCAATGTGGAAAATGGCTGGAGAGGGAACAGAGAGATCCTTAGGCTGGGAAAGTAGCAATGGTCACATGCCAGTAATAAAAATACAAACTGTGCTCCCTCAATAGCTTTGTCCCCGTTTGTGACAGCTGAATCCAGTCCCACTGGATGCTCCAGGGCTCCCTGGAGTGCAGCAGCCAGTGGGAAGGACCACAGCAGCACAGGGAGGACACCCTGGGTTAGGGAGAAAAGAGGCAGAAGAGCTTAAACCAGGACTTGCAAATTTTTTCCCAGAAAAATTTGGGAAGTTCTGCATATCCTGCTGGATCCTGGATGATTTGTGCACTGCTTGGTGCTGCAGGAGCTGGGTGGCACTGCAGTGACACGAGCCATGGCCACAGCAGTGACACCCCCTGCTCTGAAGTGCCCTTCAGAGAAACACAGCAATACTGACACCACCCTCCGTGAACAGCTTTTACAGCAGCTGGGGACAGCCAGCTAAACCTCCAAACCAAACCCTGCCAGCCTTCAAAGAGCGGATCATTTCAGAGATTTACAGAGCAGACTGTTTTACAGAGCAGATCAATATCAAACTGATGTGTTTATTTTTTTTGTTAAGGCAGGTATGTTTTTAGGCTGAAAGTCTTTTATGAGTCATAGTAATAAACTGTAATATATTAAAATATCCCTTTAAATCGCAGAAAATATAGATGGGGGAGATGACTGTTCACATTGTGGATTTAAAGGTATTTGTGATGGACTAAGTGAATATTAATCTTATGAGAAGCTGTGATCCCATGAGTGGGTAATTCTAAAAAACACTCCAACCACTACACTAAATTTAGAAAACAGAAACTGGCAAACATAAAACCACTACAGGTCTGAACTTTATCACATGGCTTGCAGAACTCCCAGACAGAACAGGAGGGGATCAGAGCTCAGGACATCCTCACCACCTCCCTGGGAAGGAACCAGTGTGGCAGGCAGGTCAGTTGAGGTGACAAGACACAAACCATCCATCCAGCTCACCTTGCATGATGTCGTCGTGCCAGCAGTAGGTGAACTGTCCATCCTCTCCACACACATCCAGGCCACCCAGGTAGATCTTGTCTGGCTGGCAGTCCTTGAGCTCGATGAGCTTCCCCAGGCCCGTGAGGAACTCGGTGTAGCGGTAGGAGCCATGCTCGTTGGACAGGATGGCGATCTCGTTGTTGCTCTGGGACACAGGGATGTGCCACAATGTCACACTCAGTGCCAGCAGCACTGCACCAGCACCAGAGATCCCCTCCTGGGTTGCCCTCAAAGAAGGGTTTCATGCAGGCGCTGATTTTTAGCGCAGGGAACTAAGGAAAAGCAAGGCAGGGCAAATCCCACGGGGAAAACCTTACAGCCGGAGAGGTTCCCAACATTCCATAAGGATTCAGGTCCCTGCACACACTCACCTGGCCCTCCCCAACGTAGAGCACTGCAATCTTGTGTGTGTCATAGGATGGGATCTGATCCAGGAGCTGCACCGACCTCTCAAACGTCTGCAACCACACAGGGACCCACCTGAGCAGCCTGGGAGCTGCCCCTGCCCAGGAAGGTCCCTCCCAACACTAAACAAAACAAACCAGCACCCTGTGAGCTTTAAAAAAAATCCCCTCCACGACCCCAGCACAGAGATCTCCCACCTGTGGCAGTGCTGGTAGGAAACACCTTGAAACTGCAGCCCCCTGAGCTGGATGTTTGTAATTATCATCTACATTCCAAGTCATGAGGTTAAAAAAAATTAAGGATTTAAACAACTCCTTGCCTACCTCATTTGGCAACAAGAGGGGTTTGTTGTTTTCATCACCAAAGAAGGGGGAGTGGTACAACTGTAAAAACACGAAGCTGAAGGAGAGAGGGAGGGAAAAGTCTGTTAGCATAAAAATTAAGTCAGTTTTGATCTGCTGGAGGTAAGAACGTTATGTACAGCAGAAAAATGGGAGGAATTAAAATGCTAACAGGGTATTATTCATCTTTTAGACACTTGGGAGTGCCTGGACGACCTGCAGTTTGCAATAGACCCGTGTCAGAAAAACAATGATGTGTCAAACAGCAGCAGCCACACAAATTTCCTGTTCAAAGGCAGGGAATGGAGGGGCAGGAACACCCTCCACAGCTCTGGGGGCATTTCTAGGCTCTCAGACACACGATTGTACAGACATTTGCATTTTACCTGCCCTCAATCAGAAGAAAATTGCCTCATCATGCAATTTTGGACAGCTAATAATATCCCAGGTTCAAAAAGCAACTGTAATAACCCTTCTTTTCCTCCTTCTTAGGATTTTGCACATTCTATTTCTTGAAATGCAAAACTAGCAATCCACCCTGTTCACAGCAAAATTAACGCTGGGTAACCTGCAGTCAAACCACAGCTCCTAAAATTAAGTACATTAAGTACTGGAGGAAACTATCCATTTCTTTCACCATCTGGGAGTTCTGCTCCCTAATCCCCAAGTTCATTTGACGGTAGCGTGCTCAACAGGACTGTATCAGCTCCTGAATAAAGCAGGTAATTATTTTTTTTTTAATCAGACGCTTTGCAGACCCCCCCCCCCCCCAAAGGAACCCTGATGGAGCAGCTCAGGGGCTCTGCACCCACCTGGGGTTTATCCCAGGGACTTTCTCCGTGTTGGACGCTGCTGCCCTGCCCTTGAAGGCGTCTCTGTCGATCCTCTTGCCCCTCCTGGACGGGGCGGAATCGGAGATGGTGTATCCCCGGGGCCGGTGGCCCGAGGGCGAGCGGGGCGAGGTGACAGCTCCGGTGCCACCGCCCGGCCCGGCGGCCCTGCTGTCCTCCCCCCTGCCCAGCCAGCTGCCCAGCCCTTCCCCTTCCAGATTCCCCGACTGGGATTTGGATTTCACTTCCGTGCTCAGCCTGCGGGGCACCTCGCGGCCGTTGGCGTCCTTGAGCACCTCCTGCAGCGTCTGGAGCTCCGGAGACGAGCTGGACTTGCTGAGGGGCTGTGAGGGCTGGAAGGAGAGCTCCAGCGCCCGGCCCTCCTCCCGCCCGATGGGGATCCCGCCCTCCACCAGCTCCTCCGACTTCAGCGACTTGTCTTCCTGGCTGGACGTGGAGGAGGACTGGAAGAAAGGAAAAGAGAGAAAAGATGAACGGTTCTCATGGAATCGGAGAATCCCGGAATGGTTTGGGTTGGGACAGACCTTAAAGCTCATCCCATGCTGAGCCTGAGACACTGCCAGGGATCCAGGGGCAGCCACAGCTTCTCTGGGCACCCTGTGCCAGGGCCTGCCCACCCTCCCAGGGAAGGATTCCTTCCTTTTCCTGACAGCCAGGATAAAAGCTGACAACAGCAACGCTCAGGGCACCCCAACGCGTCTGAGGGAAGGTGGGCAGGAAGGAGCACAAAGGGGTTTTGCCCTGAATCCCCCCAGTGCCATCAGGGAGCCGTTTCTGAGGGCGCCATGAGGGAATTCATGGAGCTGGCTGTCCTTACCCTGCTGTAGGAGTCCTGGGCTTTCCCAAACCTCTCCTCGCTCAGGACGGGCTCGGAACACGAGGTCTCCACGTCCTCGCTCTCGGGGGATTCCATGGGGGACTCGGCCTCCCTGAGCTCCATCTCTCCCGGGCTGCCCTCCTCCAGCACCACGGCGGATTCTACGGAGACACGGGCACGGGGGCTGTGGAGAGGGGACAGGGGACAGCCCCCCTCCTCTCCTCTCCTCACAAGCACCAGCCTTTTCCCTACGGGATCTCAACGGAAGGCCATGAGGAAGGAGTGCCCTGGCATCTCTTTGTCACATCAGACTCCTGGCTCCCCTTTTTCCAGGGAAAAAAAATCACCTCACCCTCACAGCCTGCCTCGGGCCAAGGAAGTGCAGCTGGGGTTTTTTTTTTC
Source organism: Chamaea fasciata (assembly GCF_029207755.1). Taxonomy (NCBI): domain Eukaryota; kingdom Metazoa; phylum Chordata; class Aves; order Passeriformes; family Sylviidae; genus Chamaea; species Chamaea fasciata. The sequence continues at coordinate 9,848,815 of NW_027094101.1, read as the reverse complement.
CCCAATTGTTGCTGATGGACAAGCAGGGCACGGGATGAGGAAACGGGACCTCAGACATGGGTTACCAGGACAGACAGGAACTACAGAGGTGTAGGAGAGTACGGGGTAAAAAGCTCACTGCAGACATCAGCTCTGTGCAAGGGTGTAACAAAAAGGAGCTTTCCTTGTACTGAAACGCAACGCTCCCGTGCCTTGAGGCCTACAAGGAGATAAGAAATTTTCCTAGGAGCCATTTCCTTGCAGTTTGGCAGCTTTCCTAGAATGTCTCGGGAGAGGCGGCACAATTCAGCCCTGAACGTGTTGGAAGGACGAGAGCAGGGGTGACACTGGTGGCATCTGTGACACACAGGGAGTGGAACCACGCCGACAAAAAAAGCTCCCTGCCTACGTGGAGGATTTAACCTTGGATCTGCTCCAGGCACTGACCACAGGGATGAGTCTGACCAAAGGCTCCTCCTGGCCTTGCTTTTTGTCCTGAGGAAAAGGCTGGAGAACAGGAGGCTTCCCATTATGCACACAAGGGACTGGAAGACCAATCTGAAAGGCCAAGATTTGTTTTCCAAAATAATAACAATAATAGTAATAAAACCAAAAATTAGCACACACAAAAATATAAAGAAAATCAGCAAAATTAAAAAAATATATATATACAAAGAAAAAAATCACTAAAGCAGCTTTTCCTGGATTGATTTCAGCTCGCAGGACCAAAGTTATTTCAAAGAAGCAATTAAGAGTTAGCATTGCACACACAAACCTTCTAAAAATACAAAACAAACCAAAAGGAACCAAAACAACGTGCTGATCTGGTTAGCTGTCCAAGCCAGAACACACCTGCAGATACCCAGTGCTTCCAAGCTCCCCTCCTACAGCACTGCCAAGATTGCTGGTGCTTTGAAACAACCCAAGCACTAATTATTCTTTAGGTGGGAAGAGAATAACAGGAGCAGAGGGAAGTACAGAAAAATATTGAACTGCAGCAGCTTTTTGTTGCTTTGAGAGGTCTCTGACAGCAGCCAGCAGCAGCTCAGAACACCCCACTGCTCTGCTGGGAGTTTTCCAGTGAAGGAAAGAGGCAGAAAGACATTCGAACCCTCTAATTAAAATCACAAAGCATTGCAGGTTATCAAAGCAATGCAGGTGTTGTGCTCATAAGGTTTGTAATTTGATCTCCACTTCATTTAATTATGAAATCAATTTTACTGAAGTGGAGAGAGATTTTACGTTATTACAGAGCCTCTAAAAGGTAGAATTTAGCACCTTTTCTGCTGAAATATATTTCTTTTTTATTTAACAATCTCTTAACCAGCCTCCATGCTGGCTGAACTTTATCCATATACCAAATATATACATATGATCAGCTGCTTTTATCTTTCTGTGCCCAATTCTGGCAGATCCCTGTGGGCTGAGCAGCTCCAAGGGGAGCCTGTCCTGCAGCACACGCTGCTCTCCTCACAACTGGGAGCTTTTCCATTGAGCAGAACACAAAGCCAATTGGAAAATGAAGCTGCAAATGAAGAATTAATTAATCCAGCCACGTTTTGACAGGTCATTTAACACTGGCCTCATGACTCATAAGCCACCCCAGCTAAAAGCAAAGTTTGCTTTAAGGAATTGTCAGCACTTGCAAATGTTGGATCTGGCTTGGACTTCTTCATGCTAGTCAAGATCCCATTTGTTGAGAGTGATGAGACTGGGGACAGACAGGAGACATGGAAGGGGAAAATGAGGGATGAGGGATACATTTTCTATGAATCAGAGGTGTTCTTCTATGGCAATACTGTTTGGTTGGTTTTTTCCTTAAAGATATATAAATATACCTGCCCAGGATATGCTCCTGTGCAACTTCCCTTGACAACTGGACTGGTACATGGAAGAGAAAGAGGCCACTGCAAAGGGAAATCAAGTGAGCAGCTACATCAAAAGGAAGGAGAGACTATATGAAAAAAAATATAAAAAAATTAAAAAGCACAGAGTTTAAAATGTAACCAAGAGCCTAGTTTAAAACAAACAAATAAATAAATGAAACAAAGGAAAGAACAAGCTGGGATAAGCTCACCAGATGCCAAAGGGATACTTTAAGGGCACAAGGTCTCAACACGAATAAAGAGGAATAAACACATCCAACAGTGCAGGCTCCAACTGCTCCCTTTGCAGAAGGCATTTTTTGAGGCTTAGGAACAGAAAATCCCTTCCCGATATCCCAGCACACACAGGAAACCAGGCTGAGCTTCTCCTGACCTGCACAAGGTCACTTTTAAACCCACAGAAGAGCCTGAAAAATCTGGGTAAAGACTCACAGAAATTTAACCACTAAAGAGGCAGAACAGGCATGTCAGAGCCTGACAGCAAAACTTCTTCCAGTCACTGCCCAGCCAGCTCCAGCAAGTCTGGTTAACAAGGATGTGGCCAAAATTACTCTCAGACTGGCACAGGAGTGGCATTCAGGTGGCATGGGTTCAGCTCTCCACTTAGCTCCATATACCACGCATTTTTAGAGTCACCAAAGTGTTTATGGAAAATAAATGTTTTGCTTGTTTGTAAGAGGTGATAATTCGATTTTGACTCCAGTTTTGTGTTTACACAACCTGAAATACTAAAAATACCCTGGCCTGTTTAAAACAAAGCTGAAAACTGGCATTTTTACCAGATTTCCAGAACACCCAGGCAATTTTTCCTCAGCAAAGCCTGGTCTGCTGGTACCACTGCTCAATTCTGATGGTGCCTGCAGTGCTCAGAGCCTCAGCTCCGTTGGGTATCACTGGTAAGAGCTCAAGCAGGGACTGCAGAAAGCTTTAAAAATTGCAGCTGTTGGTCAACACCAATCTCCCAACATTAACAACTTTTTAAGAGGAACTAGCTCCACATTAAACAGACTGAAAATCCTTGGCCACTGTGTTAAAAATCAAGCCAGCAAATGAAACTCGAGTGGTTCAGCTGCAGGCTGAACAGCCCTTTTCAGAGGTGGGTAAATCCAACAGGATTTGCAATTCTGCTGTAAAAGCCAGAGGAACCAGCTCCTCCTGGCAGGTGAGGTTTGGAACAGGCCATGCCCCAGGAACTTGCAGCTCCGAGCGCCCGACACAGACTCCCAAACTGAAGACAAATGGAAATGGAAACACTGCATGGAAAGATCCATCCACAAGTGGGATGCCCAGATCAGCCCCAAACGAGTGGGAGAGGGAACAGATCCATGACTTGGCTCATTTTCATTTGGGGAACACAGCGAACACACGACTCCTCCAAAGCAGCTCTGTTACTCCCCCGTCCTCCTCTTCCCCCAGCAGAAGCGAGGAGGAAGGGGATTTCTCACTTCTAGGGACAAGAACTGATTGCCTTTCCCATTTCTGTCCCCCCCTCACACTCCTGGCTGCTCTAGAAGCCCTGCCCAGCTCTGCCAGCAGCTCCCACCTGTGTTGGAGCGCTGCAGCAGCGAGGGCTTGGCTGTGCCCGTGGCCAGGCTGGAGGAGGGCACGGACAGGGATTTGTACAGAGCTGTCTCCCGGTGCTCCTTGAAGCGTTCTGCAGCCATCAGGGCGTTGGAGAGCTCCTGCAGGGGCATGTTGTTGATGTCTGAGGAGAAGGGGCTCAGAGGGTTCTCCAGGCTCATCAGCCAGCTCGTGTTGCCTGCAGCAGACAATGGGGGAAGTGGTCAGTACTCCCAGCTCGCCCAGAGGTTACAGCTCCTGCTGAAAATGCTCAAATTTTTCGGGAATTTGCAGGTGAGAAAATCCAAACGGAGGAAGTTCTCGGTTCTTCTGCAGGATGGCTTGATTGATTTGCTACTCCCAGTGCTTGGCACCTCACCCCAAGCTTCTCAAAACCCATCCCTGGTAACTCACTGCTACAGCAGATTCCAAAAGGCATCCAAAACACTCAGGTGTCCTAATTAACACCACGTCAGTTATTTTCTCATGGAACAGCTTTCAGTTGAAACAGATAATTCTTGTTAATCTCGTGGAACACATTGATATTCAAGCATTTTGACCTTGAACAGGTTGTTATTCCCTCCCTTAGAGCAAACAAAACCGAGTTGCCCAGACTTGTGGCTGCCCCTGGATCCCTGGAAGTGTCCAAGGCAAGGCTGGACAGGGCTTGGAGCACCCTGGGACGGTAGAAGATGTCCCTACCCGTGGCAGGGGTGGCACTGGATGGGCTTTAAGATCCCTTCCAACCCAACCCATCCCCTGGTTCTTTAGTTTCAAAAGGCAGTAAGCCATAAACAGACCCATTTACAACAAAATATGGATTTTTCTCCTTCCCCCAGGCTCTGGTTTCTCAGCAGGATCCCACCCCACACTCGGGTACCCACCTGTGGGCCTGCGCACCAGGATCTCTGCCCAGCCCTGGGTCAGCAGTGGCACATAGGCAGCCAGGTTGGCTTTTTCCTTCTGCAGGGCTGTCTGCGGAGCAGGACTGGCCTTCTCTGGGCGGGCCGCAGGAGCAGGAGGGCCCTGTGTCCCTTGGGAAGCTGAGCCACTGGGAAAATGGGAGGCTGAGCTGTCTAAGGCACCAACACGTAAGGCATGACCACCTGGCAGGACAGACACAACCCAAGGGAGAGCCACGCTTAGTTAGCCCCAAAAATATCTCAGGAATGAGGCTTTTAAGCTCCTCTAGCAGCTGCATACACAATGTCCTGGTTTTACTTCCCTTGTCATTACAATTATTATTGTTACCATTATTTTATTTTAATTATTAAACTGCTCTTCTCTCAACCCACAAGTTTTCTTTCTTTTCCCCTTCCAATTCTCTCCTCCATTCTCCCATGGGGGACAAAATGAGCACCAGGGCGGGGCTTAGCTGACGTTAAACCACGAAGAGAATTTAATGTTCCGTGTGTTCCTTACAAACCAATTTATGTGCTCACCAAAGCCCTCCTGCAAAGAGAGGGAAGCCCCACCACACCTGAAACCAGCAGCTCCTGCCACCTGCCCCTCACTGAACACCAGACAGCTCCAGATCTCAAACCAGCTCAGACACAGGAGGCACCTGGACCTTCAAGCTGTGGCAGGGAGAGCCCAGGGTGGGAACTCACCCGACATGGATCGGACTCTGTTGCGAGAGCTCCTGCACACCTGCTGCCCAGCCTGGGATTCCAGCTTGGCTGGAGCCTCCTTGGTCTGTCTGACTTGCAAAACAGGGTCTGAGCTGTAGGAAAGCAGATATTGGTGATGTTGAGGGAGGAATCAGCCATGCTGGACAAATAAAACATTCCTCTTATGCAAAGAGGAAAAACTACCAAGATGTAGCAGTGGTTTAGGTGACTTTGGCAGGTGGAGATTTCTAGAAATTGGAACACCTACCTTGATTCTGGGGTGCTCTGGAACTCTGCAGAGTCCAGGCCAAGCAGGGACCTTGTCCCTGTTCCAACACTGGTAGTGATGGTCACCAGCTTGTTACCAACCAGCCATGTCTTGGTCCTTCCTCCAGCCAGCAGAAACTCACCCACGGGAGACCTGGGAACACATTTGGGATGAAGATTCCTCAGCAGGCAGAGAACAGAGCTGGTGCCATTAACCATGCAGGAGGTGCTGCCTGCTCTCCTCCTTTACACAGCATTTGTGCCACTCCCCTTGGCTGCCAACGTCCCTGTTATCCATCAGGATTTGACAGAACCACAGAATGGTTTGGGTTGGGAGGAACATTAAGTCCATCCAGTGCCACCCGCTTCCCTGCCACACCATCCCAGGTTGCTCCAAGTCCCATTCAAGTGGCCTGGAACACTCCCAGGGATGGGGCATCCTCTGGGAAATCCATTCCAGGGTCTCACCACCCTCAGAGGAAAAGATTCCTTCCCAATATCCCATCCATCCCTGCCCTCTGGCAGTGGAGAGCCATTCCCTGTGTCCTGCCCCTCCACCCCTTATCCCAAGCCCCTCTCCAGCTCTCCTGGAGCTCCTTTAGGCACAGGAAGAGGCTCTAAGGCATCCCCACATCTCCAGTCTTCCCTATCTCACCTCCTTTTAGCCGAGATTTTATCAGTGAGGAAAGGCTTGAGAGCCTGAGCCTGCCAGAATCCCAGTGTTTTTCCACTGATGAAGTGGAACATGAACCTGAATCCCAGGAACCTGAATCCCAGGCACGTGTCCCTGGCCCCTGACTGACCTCTTGGGCACGGCGGTGAAGTTGGAGAAGACGTATCGAGCCATCATGTCCAGGCAGGTCTCTGTCAGCTCCAGGTGCAGGTTTTTCAAGTTGTCATCAGCCTGAGCCATGGAGTTCTCATCTGCAGAGCCCAGGCTGGAGCTGGTGATGGAGGTCTGGATGCGGCTGGAAGAGAAAGTGTCCAGGTGACAGATGGGATGGCACCACGTCCCCGTCCCCACGGCCAGCGGGATGCAGACCCTGCTGTGCATGCACGTGCCAGCCATCAAACCCAGGCCTTGGGAAACAGATTTTGGGATCAGCCTCGCGTTGTGCTTCCCAGGTTGTCCTTGCAGGAAGTGTATTCTTGTCTCTGGAGAGTCTCTAGTGCGCTCTCTGATGTTGGTGGCCCATGGGCAAGTGCACCAAGCAAGGAGTGAGTGGCAGCTTTGAGTTCCTAATCTATGCTGAGGGCAAGCATCCCATGACCAGCACCAGCTTCCCAGGCAGCAGGTTGCCCATGAGCCAGAAACTGGGGGCACTCCAGACTTCACTTTATAATCCTGTGGCTTGTTTTTTTTCTCTGTTGCATCTCTTCCATATATTGGGTTTTTCCCCCCCCTCCAAATTCAATAGCTAGGTAAAACCTAATTCAGTTTGAAATAGGAAAAAAAATTGCACTCTGAACAGGAAATTGGCACAAGAATAGAGAGAAGGTCTGCCTTCAAATCAGCCAAATCAGCAAAACAGTTTAAAACCATTTCTGATCTAGGCTGGATTGCAGTATTTTATACAGACAAGTCCTTGTGTCATTGTAATACAAACTAAGCTGAGGTACAGCCAAAATTTTTATCATGTGGCAGCTTCTTTGGTTTCATTAAGGGAAATTATTTGAACTTTTTGTTGCTACCATTTACACAGAAATGCAAGAGAAGAAAATCACCTCATGATTAATGGGGAAATTAGAGAATCCTGGAAAGGCTTGTGGTGGAAAGGACCTTAAAGCCCATCCAATGCCACTCCCTGCCCTGGGCAGGGATACCTTCCACTGTCCCAGGCTGCTCCAAGCCCTGTCCAACCTGGCCTTGGGCACTGCCAGGGATCCAGGGGCAGCCACAGCTGCTCTGGGCACCTGTGCCAGGGCCTGCCCACCCTCCCAGGGAAGGATCTCTCCCATAACATGAAGTGTCAGAACAATAATTGCAATTCAGTCACTTCAGCCTCTCTCCCCCAAACACCATATAGAGCCAAAAATAAAATAAAAAAAAAAAATCAAGTTCCACTGACAGCAATCCTACAGGTTAAGGCACAAATCTTCAGGTTCAGCAGTTTAACACTCACAGGAAGTGATCCAGAAATATGTTTTAAAAACTGGCGTCAGTTACTTCACATCTTTCATTGGAGCAGATCAAAGCTTGCCATCAAAACCTGTCAATCCAATCAATCTCTGAAATCAAATCTTGTTTTCCTTTGTTGTGAATGCAACAATTCATATGAGCTGAGCACACCCCCTCACTGCTCTCTGGAAAGACAAATCCAGGTTTTTCATGGCATCCTTCTTGAGACCAGGACACTTCATCAGCTCCTTCAAAAGAACAAATCCTAAACTGAGGGCAGAACTATTCCTCCTAGACTGGAAGGAGGGCTCTCCATAACTTTGCAGAGCTTCTAAAGCCTCTCCTGAAGCTTGGGAGGCTCAAGCTTTAGTGAGTTGTACCCTGGATTCTCACTTGTGCAGAATGCAACCTTTTTCCTTTTTTTTGTGCGTGGGTTTTTTTGTTGGCGTTTTTGTTTTTTTTTTTCCCTTCACCACCTTCACTTTGAAAACAGAATCTTTCATTGCTAAAGCACCAGAGAACGTGGCAAAGTGACCACAGACACCCAGGATGCGACGTGGGCCTTGGGAAGCCTCAGGATCCTTTCCCAAAACCTTCCCCTTGTGGCTGAGGCCGGCTTTTGATGGGATTACCAAGTCATGCAAGCATCCCACATGCAAATCCACCCTGCTTGCACCCACCCTTCGCAGCAAAACCTCCAAGGGCCCAAGTTGCCCTTGGGTTGTCCCCATTCAAAGTGCCTCTACCTGCGGACCACATGTTCAGACACACTGATGCTGCGGGATCGGAAGGCATCAACTGCAGAGGGTTCTTTCAGCTCTTTCACTGGAGGAGAGTTATTCAAGCCTTGCTTTGCATTTTTGGCTAGTCTTAAACTACTATGTGGAGAAGCACCAAAGCCCCAAAAGAGGTCACAGAAGGGAGGAAACCATTGTAGGGATGTAGGTTGAAAGGTCACAGTCACAGGGTCAATATTGGGGGATCCCGGAGGGTGATGGAAAATAAAACAAATGCCAAAAAAAAAAAAAAGGGAAACAAAAAAAAAATTAAAACACACCAACAAGCAGAGCTGAAAGCATTAAAAAGACAAACCACATTTTGAAAACAAGATTTTAAATGTGCTACAAAACAAATGAAATTAGTACAAGTTAAAAGAAAAAAAACTGGTTGAGATGACAGTTGGAATACTGGGCTGTTCAGCAAAGGCAAGGGCACCTGAGGGCTCCCTGGGCACAAATTCCTCAAGGCTGAGGAGTTTTGTGCAGTTCAACCCCCTCTTGTGTTGCCCCAGCTCACCATGACTCAACACCTGAGGGCTCCCACAGATCCTAAAATGCTTTACCTGGACTAGGTCACAGCAGTTTTGAATAAGAGACAGGGACCATGTCACCCATCTCTGTCCCCACTAAGCCTGGCCCAAAGCTGAGCTTTTCCCCCAGTCCCAACACACCCAGGGCCTCCCAGAGGTGCCCCTCAGCCCTGGGGACACTGAGCCCCCTGTTCCAGCCCCTGCCACACTGCAGAGCCAACAAACACCCCCTGGGGAAGTGCCTCACCCCAGGCTCCAGGGAACCCCCTGGGCTCTGAGCTGGCACAGAAAGGAAATTACTGTTCACACTGGCAAGTGCCAGGCACACGTGGGAGACGGCAGAAATTAAGATCCAAGAGGCACTTTATTAGTCACTGAGATGCACGCCAGGCTTGGGGCTAATTTGGGCAGAACAGTTGGTCCAGCAGCTCCCATCCCCAGGGATAAAATGCAGGCCCTAATTTAACCCTTCTGGCTGTTCCTAAACACAATTTATTTGCCATCCTCCTCTCAGTGAGCTCTTACATCTCAGATTGCCACCTGGAGGGACCAGAATTTCTTTGTCCTTCTCCTAACATCCTCTCCCAGATCACTTTTGGCGACAACTGCTGCCGAGAGCACAGGCTCATGCTCAGGGATCATCACCTACACCACCAGCAGGACATCCAGCAGCCCTGGGAACTGCTGGGATCCTTACCCCTTGGAACACCCAGCACTCCAGCTATGGCAGGGAAACATTCTTTGGGCTTTAGGAGTGAAAATCAAGCCCAGAAGCTTCTTAGGCAAGGAAACTGGAATCTGCTCTGGGCCTTCCCTCTGTGCCCTGGCAAGAATCCAAGCTCAGGCAGACCCAGAGGCAGTGGCATCCTGCCATTCCAGTGCTTTGGGCACTGCCTGAGGACAGCCACACTCCTCAGCAGGGATTTCTGTGGAAAGTGATCCAGGAAAAGCCTTTAGAGACAGTAGTATTCCAACCTGGTAGAATTTAACAGCTTTTTTAAGGGGAAAAAAAAGAAAAAAAAAAAAAGATTAGTTGGAATTCTAATTGGAGAGATGAGTGTCAAAAGGCTTCTCTTCCAAGTTTCTGGATGAAAGAGGAGGAGATGGGAGAGATGAAACACAACACAAGGTTTACAGCTGCAGCAGCAGGGCAGGGATGGTGTTTCTGCATTGCAAGACTCTGCTACAGCCTTGCAGGTGAAGTAGAGGCACTTTCCCCAGGGCTCAGATGCCACCATGTGCTCACTGCTCACAACACTGAAGCAAGTTAAGTGAACCAGTTTAGGTAATCCCTGCAGGTAAAAGGATGTTGGAGAAACCCTGAATGCCTTCCAAGGAATATCGTCCTCCCCTGACAAGTGTTACTTTGAATGACTGCTGGCAAGAAACACTCTGACTTCTGAAGGCTTTGCTTAAAACTGTCACAATGGCTTCAAAATTCCAAAAAAAAAAAAAAAAAAAAAAAAAAAAAAAAAAAAAAAAAAAAAAGGGATCGGGGATCGGGACATCCAGACAGACAGAAAGCAGCTGTGTGCCAGCCAGTGCACTGCCCTGACTGGGAACACCATGGAAAAACACACTACTGGCTCTCTAATTTATCCAGGTCGTTGATCAAAACCATTTCTCTGGCAATCATCTGAAAATGGCTCGTTACAGATGAATCATCAAAAGGAGTTCACACCATCCATATGAACATGGGATTCTGTTATCTCTGGTATCAGCCTCTTCTGTTCTCTCCGTAACATTGTGCTGACACACCCCAACCTGACACAACTGTTGATTTTCACACGTAAACACCAAAAAGGTCCCCAGTGCCTGCACAGGCCTGCAGGACAGGCAGCGCTGCCTCAGCTGCCTCCCCAGGCTGTCAGCCTGGCTGGATCCCAGCTTCTCACCAAGTTCAGCTGTCTTTGACCTAAAGAGGTTTACTTTGCTTGCTTACTGCACTGCCAGACTGGGATCATCACTACACTCAGCCTCCTTCAGGGAAACGCAGGGAGGGGCGTGAGCACGAGAGCAGGGAACACCAAACCCTGCTGGGGTCGAGCAGGATTTACCTCTTTGGCCTCTCATTCAGGCTGGTGCTGCGAGCCCTGAAGCTGTCCTTCTCTGGGGTGTCATCAAAGGACAGGAGCACGTTGGAGCGCAGGCCCTGCCGTGGGGACAAGAGGTGACAACGTGAACAACGCGCAACTGAGGGTCTGCAACAACCAAAGCACGAGAGCTCGCAGAGATGCTGACAAGAAAACCAGGATTCTGCTAGCTTCAAACAGAATCTTTCAAGGTCTCAGGCCAGTTTTTAAGCTGTCAGCTCTCCTGAGTGCTGCTGGGCTGAGCAGGGCCATTACCTTGGTGATGTAGGGGACAAAGTCCTTGCGGAAGGGCAGGCGGCAGCGGATGAACCACATGGCAATCACGTGGTGGGCCAGGCAAACGATGTACTGGTTAAACCTGCAACAGCAGAGAAACCACAGCTCACCCTGACACACAGAGCTGGGCCTGTACCTACTCAAAGTGTAAAGGGGAAAAAACCCTTCAAAAATTCTGCTCGAGAAAAACGGGTTTTTGCCCAAGGTGATGATGTCCTAGAATTGCATCATGGAATTACAGAATGGTTTGGGGGGGGAAGGGATCTTAGAGATCATCCAGTTCCACCTTCCACTATCACAGATTACTCCAAGCCCTATCCAGCCTGGCCTTGGACAGTTCCAAGGATCCAGGGGCAGCCACAGCTTCTCTGGGCACCCTGTCCCAGGGCCTCCCCACCCTCCCAGGACAGAAATGTCCCCTCTTCAGGAAAAGCCTGAAGACACCAGAATGAGCAACATCCTATGAATAACCCTGACCCAAAAACTACAAAAAAAACGCTTTCCAAGCTTTCAATTTCACAGATGAGAGAGAAGCACATTGCTGTGGCCTTACTTGGAGGGGTTTGTGTAGGGCAGGGAGATGGCGAAGACGCTGGCGTACTGCTCTGCCGCGAAGTTCCGGTACAGGTGAGGCAGCCTGGCCAGAGCTGCAACAGCAAAACCAGCACAGGTGAGGCTTCAACACAACCCTTCAACATCCTAACTCAGTTAAATTTCTAATTTTTTGAGTTTTTTTCTGAATGGTCAGTGACGTGGAAGTTAAAATCATATCATGCAAGGAGAAGAAGGCAGCTCGTATTTCCATACGGCTGCACGACACAGAGTGTGTTCCTCTCTTGAGTGCAAGAGATTCATACTTCAGAGCATCAGAAAACTTGCAACAAATGAGGTGATTAAACATTCATAACCTGAGCAAGGGCATCACAGTGCATTCCATATGAGCAACACCACCAAACCCCCCCACACTCCACACAGAAACTGAAGAGAAAATATCACGCCTTACTCGACAGAAACTCCAGGAGAGGGATTGCCATGTTGGCCGTGGCAGAGATGTGGGTGAGTTTGACAATGAGGACAGGCAGTGCCTTGATGATGATGTCGGGCATCTCCACGCTGCAGACTGACAGTGCCACCACGCACTGGTTGGCGCAGCGGTAGATGAGCCCGTGTTCCAGGCAGTACACGATCTCACGCTGGGAGAGCACAGAAACACCAAAGAACACCGTGAGGCCACACCTCCTGACTCCTGTCAGCACCCCAGAACGCCCTGCCAGGTACCCCTGCTGCAAGGCACCCCTGCTGGAAGGCCTGTGTGACACAGGTGAGTGCCAGCACTGAGGTTTAAATGATGCTGCAGATAGCTCAGGCAAAGCTTTTATCAGGGAACTTGAATCAAGTAGGTAGTTGAGACTTTATGTTAAATTAACAGAAATTTTGTGTTTATAAGGGTCTTCTGCAGTGGGTAAAGTCACTCAGTGACCTGTGAGGAGTGAACCCACAGTTAATCTTATATGAGGTCAGCAAAACATATTTTTCCCCGAAATTCCGCAGATGCATTTCCCAACAGCTACGTGCAGTGTTGCACTTCTGTCTCCTAAGCAGCTCACAGACGAAACAATGCTCTACAGGCTCTGCCCTCCCTACACCCTCCTATCTCCCCCATACCTGCTTGGCTTTGTCCAGGTAATTGTGGTAAGATATCAGTGCTGTCAGCACAGGAACCACAGCCAGGTGCAAATCCGTGCGGGAAAAGCCTTCAGGGGTCCCATGGAGCCTGTCCGTGGTCTTCTTGTCTGTGAGCTGACACATCACACAGCCAGTCAGGGCACCTCTCACTAAAACACCCTCTGAAAGGCAGCACAGGGCACTGCCCACAGCTCCCCTTGACCTCTATATACATCCATCAAGAACACTCATTATTACCTATTCTGCACCTAGAACAACCCTCACAAAACAGAGGGTGAGTGAGCATTGATAATCAGCCTGCTAATCTTTAAAATATCTGCCTGAAGACAAGAAAAAAAACACTCAAAAATCCCCTCCAAGCAATTCCCAAGCAAGCCAAGGAGCTGGGGGCTGTGCCTCAGTGGCATTACCATGTAGCTCAGTGCAGAGGCCAGCTGGTCTATGTTGCAAGGAGAAGTTAAAAATAACACTTTATAGCGGAGGGATTCGGGTAATTTGTTGAGAACCAACTTCAGCACCTTCCAGTCTGTCTCCTGCAAAGACAGAAAATGTTAAGGTTGGAAATTTCTGCGTGGTTTCACTTGACTTTGGAAGAAGGATCAATCAAATTGCAGACAACGTGTCATTTCCTAGGCAGATGTAGGTCTTGTCACGGTTGATACAGAAAAAGAAGTGGCATTTAGCTGTCACAAGTTTCTCCCTGTCTGTCACCCAGCTCTAGGTGCAATACTGGCACCACAAACTGGAAGAGAAATTATATTGAGATCTGACAGCCAGAATTCAATTCTCCTAAGCACCAGCACCAATTAACTCCCAGAGCAAGCCAAGTACTCAGCACAGAACTGTGTCCAATGCCACACTCAGGAACAATTTCTATTTACAGCTTATTGGTGATGAAATGTTCACCAATTCTCAAAACGCCTCACAAACTTGCAGTGGGAGAGGGTTTAATTCCAAAGGCCCTTTCAGAAACAGGATGGCTTCTTAGATCTTGTTTTAACAAGCACAGCTTTTGCCTTTGCCTGCTCTGAAGCAGTGCAATGAAAGCTGGGTTTATTTTCTGAAGAGCTGGACTGCTGCTCCCACTGGTGGCTGTGAAGCTGCACAATCACACCTAGATTTTGAGCAGGGGGAGCAGAAATTGCTTTATTTAGGTACTCAGAGCTGGAATTCCCCAGGCAGCTGGTGCCAGAAGGGGAGAGAAAGACACCAGGAGGGGACATACCTGCTTCAAACACTGCAGGAGGACCCCAAAGACCATGGAGTAGGGCAGGTGTCCCACCCGGATGGTGGCACCTTGGGAAGGCACACTGGGGCTGCCTGAAGGTGGGGACAGGGTGCCAGGGGGCTTTTTCTCAGAAGCCCTTTTCTCTGCCTCTCTGCAACACAGAAAGGGAGAAAAATACGTGTCATTTTTACACCTTATTCATGTGACCTACAAGCACAACCACATTGGGGAGCCAGGTTAAAGACTGAACAAAATAATCTGCATTTTCAATTGAAAAAAAAGCACAGCATTGCCCAGCAGACACATGGCAATGAGCTAATTTGGTCAAGTGAAGGGTTTTTCTATCTAATTTAGAAAGGCATCTTTTGGGGTGTGTTACACTACTTTAAACAAGCTATAAAATTAAAACTAGACAGATTTGTACAAATCATGGAATCAAAATTCAATGTGGAACTGGTTTGAGGCAAAATATTGCACTTTTTTGGGGGAAGTTTTGTGAGCAGGAACTTAAATTTCATGTCTAAGATTGAGAGCTCTGCACGTAAGTGATCTGTAAGAACAGTTCACCGATGAGTTACTGATTCAGACAATCCTGGGCTATAACTACAGACTGGTCTAGGATTTGGAAGATTTAGAAAAACTGCAGATTGCTACTGATGGAACATTAAGGTCAGCAAGAACACAATTTAGTTGGGAAAACAGCTTTTAAATATGAAAAAGAAATTAAGAAGTGTCCAAGGCCAGGCTGGACAAGGCTTGGAGCAACCGGGGACAGTGGAAGGTGTCATGGCAGGGGTGGCACTGGATGAGCTTTAGGATCCCTTCCAACCCAAACCACAGTGTGGTTCTTTTGCTTAACACAATGAGAAACCTACACAAAATCACAGAGGCAGTAGGGGCTGAACCTCACTGCTCCATCCTTGTTGGAAAGGCCGAGGCGGTGCAGGGAGTCAGCTCGGAGCATCAGCAGGAAATCAAACACCTGGAATAGGGAAGACGCTGGAGTCACACAAACCCCGAGCCACTGGAATACTCTCCCACCCCTACATGATATTTTGCCAGGTGCACAATGATTTTTAAGAGATGCCATGGCTTGTTCTGCAAGAGGCTGGTGTCACACTGCATTAACACACCCATGCGAGCCAAGAAACGTTTAATCCTACTTCTTGCAAGCTCCAGAGCACCCAATCCCTACCTGGGACCCAGAAATCCCAGAGGATTGTGCAGCTGTGGCCCTGGGAGCACAGGGGCTGCTGCTCCTACCTGCAGCCTGATGCTGCTGGCCACAGGGAGGCTGTAGGAGTAGATGTAGTGGCGCTGGACGTGCTGGATCAGCATCTCGTAGACACGCGTGGCGTGGCTGGAGGGCAAACTGTACAGCTTGGTCTGCAGGCACAGAAACACAGCCCAGCCCCAGGGCTCTGTCACAAACCTGGGGCTGCACTGCCAATTCCAGCAGAAATGCAGCAAAAACTTCATCCTCAATGAAATAAAAACAGTTGGCTCTGGAAGGAACCTCTGCAGAGAGTCCAGAGCAGCTCTGGCTGCTCCAAAGAACAGCCTGCTCTTCACTACAGCCCAGGATATGCTGCCCAAATACAACAGATCTATTAAATCTATTCAAGGTTATGAACTCCTCCTTTCTGCTAATTTATGGCCACATCCTCCCTCCACACAGTAAAATGTGCTCATCTGGGTTGTACAATGGGAGTTAAGAAAATACAACACTTAGCAAACAGTCCCACGGAGCTCAAAATCAAAGGATTGACCAAAACAAGAGTTAAAATATTAAATAGTTAAACAAGTGTCAAAATATTTAATAGTGGGAGAAGAATTATATAAAAAGCCAAGTCCAGCAGAAGACTATTACGAACAATCTGTGTTTAATGCTCTGCAGCATCTACCTGAAGGATTATTAGGAGCCCAAGAACTGCTGTCTTGACATCCTCCAGAGAAGCTGAGTATGACAGCAAGTCCCTCTCTTCCAGCTCCGAAGGAGATGACAGAGAATGTGCAGCCACCTTTGAAAGAGAAAAGCAACACATGGTTTAAAGCTGCAGCACATCCTTTCTCTGTTTCCACGCTGGAAGGTGAGGGAAGCCTCAGGAAGTCACCCCTGCTGGAAAAGCTGCCAGCCCTGGAGGTTTTTTATTCACCTTCTCTATGATGTCCAGCAGGCTGTTGAAGTGATGAGTGTTGCAGCCTTCAGCCAGGTCCACCAGCAGCTGAGTGGCCAATTTTCTGACCTGATGGTCTTTATCCTCTGGGATGTGAGCCAGCTGGGAGATCACCACCAGGTTTATCAGCTCTTCCTGCAAGAGAACAGACCTGTGCTGTCAGACATTCAGCACGCTGAGGGAAGAATTGCAAACAAAAGAACTCAGCTATTCTGGTACCAGGCTTGTTCCTCCACTGTTTCCCTCCTTCACCTCCTCTTCTATCCAACAGGTATTTCTGTTTGCCATCCTTCCAGATATTTGTGACTTTGATTGAACTTTTCAGTGCTTTGGGTTTTGTCCTACAGATTTGACAGCCCAGGCTCAAACAGACATGGGATTTCTTGGCCTTGGTTTTTTGAGAGAGGAAACACCAACAGCTTTGTGCTTTCCCAAATCTTGAAGGAATCCAGGGAGCATCTCTGCCCCTTCCTGTCCTCTGACACTTTGGGCACACCCTGAGGAGCTCAAGATATCCCTGGAGCTCTTCCCTAACTCCTCTCTCACAGCAGTTAAACTGCCAACACCAAGACCAGTCACTGCTCAATATGTCCAGTCCTCATCCTTTTACAAAGCTTTTAAATCAGCTTTGCACCTCTCACACCAGCTGTCAATTCTTCCAAAACAAAATGGACATGGAATTAATGGCCTTAAAACAGGGAAGCCAAGACACAACCAGGTCTGTCCTCAAAACCCAGCAGCTCCCACTGCAAGTTGCACCTTCCTGTATCCAGCTAAGGACAAATCCATTGCAAATCCCCCCACAGGCATCCCAAAGAAACAGGTCTGTGTGGGTGAGATTTAGAGCTCAGGCCTGAAGCCCCCAGGAAAATGTGCCTCACCAAAGGCTTTCCCACCCACCCGAGAGCTCAGCTGGGATCCCCAGGCAAACACTCACCTCATAGAACTGTCTGTTGATGCTCAGCACAAAGGAGAGCACATCCAGAACTTTAATCCTAACAGCACTACGGCTCTCGTTCCTAAAACAGGAAAAGCAAGCCCAAAGTGAGAAAAAATAAGAGTTGTTGATATTTAGGGAAGGGGGAAAAGTAAAACTAAAGGAAAATAAGGAATTTTTTCAGAGTTGGAACAGTAACTGTGAGAGGTCAGCTGAGCCCTCAGTTAATGTCTCTACACCTGAAATCAGATTCAAGAACAATTGGAAATTTAAATCCCAACTCAGCTTTTACTCCTTCTGCAGACCTGTAATTGCAGCTTTCCCATTTCCAATCCAAACTAGGAAGCACATGTCAGAAGAACAAGTGCTCTGGTGAGCAAATTTAAAACCAAACACATGGCACTGAGGAAGAGCTGCTCCTTGGCAGCATTTCACAGAGGAGACAGAAGTTTGTTATTGCTCTGTGTTGATGTTTCAGAGCACAGAGTCCCTTAGGGAGCACCAATTCAAAACCAGATAACTGGAATACTGGATAACCATATGCAATCCTAATGCTTAACAGGAAAATCTTGTTTGGTGTCAGAACTACAAAGTGCTGTGGAGTGGAACACAACTGCCTAAGTTAATTGGAATAGTACTGAATGGAAAGAAAGAGAAGAAGAAAAAAGCAGCATAAAGAACTCAGTGGAAAGCTTCTCTTCTGTTAAATAAGTCCTTTCATGTGCTGTGCCCCGGGACTACCACGCTTCTCAGCAGCCATTTACTAACACAGAACTTCAGAACGTTAGAACTTTAGAAAACAAAATTATCTTAACATGACAAGGTGGCAAGAAACACTTGAAAGTGCCTCTTAAAAGTACAAGTTCCCAAAGTTATGATTTCCTACCTGAAGAACCTTTCCATTAAGAGCTGGAGGTTGTGGATCCAGCCATCTTTGGCAGGGTGGATGGACTGAGCTCTGTATGTTATCAGGTTTAACACAGAAGATTCCTTTTATGGAAAGATCAAGAAATGTTTTTAGTGAATAAGCAAACATAATAAATCCATTCCCCCAACTCCCTCCACAGGAATAAGGCTCGTGGAAGTCCTTGCTGGGATCTTCTGACCATTTCCTGTTTTAGGACTCTCACATTTCAGCTGTAAGAGAAGAGACCCAAAAGGAGGACAAAAATAAAGCCTTACTGGTCTCTGATCAGCACATCTTTCCACCAGCTCAAAAAATCTCTCTTCAGAGCCATGAAAATCATTCTGGTCACAGAGTTCTTCTACTGTGGTCAGAAGATCATGTACAATGGACTTCAGTTCATGGCTCTCCAGAACCTGAAAAGAGACAAAACCAATTCTGAAAGAGTTCCACCTTGCCAAAACGCGCTGATTTTAAATACAAACAGCAGACTCAAGAGAACCACAGCAGTGAGAACTGGGCTAAGCCTTTCTCAGCTTAAACTTCCCCACAGCACACAAACAGCTCCATTTGCAAAACAACCTATGGCAAAGCCTTGGGACTGAAAGCACATCCAGGCAGGCCCAACACCCACCTGCAGCTGCTGCAGCAGTCGCTCCATGATGTCCAGGAGGATGTCCCAGGTCACAGCCTGCAGCTCCTTCCCGTATTTCTTGATCAGGCGTGTGATGGACAGGACGATCTCGTAGGACACAACTGCGTTGGGACAGGTCATGGCCTGGAACCCAAAGCACTTCAGTCAGTGAGCACTTGCCCAGGGAACCCTCTGCATTCAAATGCAGCACGACTTATTAATCAGGAAATCAGCCCGAAGGCCTGAGATAAATCCATGCAAGTCTCTGCACACAAAGGACACAGCACAGAGCCACTTTCTCAAGAGCAGTTCTGCTCTCCTGCCAGCAGCTGTAGCTCAGATGGCAGACACAGCCCCATCCTACAGGCAGACGAGGGGATTAAAGCCAGTAATTCCTGCTTGAAGCACTCAGATGAGGAAATTTTGAGAGCCCTGAGGCTGTCCCTGAAGACACCCTCCCTCACTTTTTGTACCACCCACTGAGAAGAGTGAAAGCTGTTGCTTTGTATTTTATTTTTTAAGCCACAATGTAGGTATTTGGTAGAAAGGATTCAGACTTTGCTTTTCTGGCCAAAGATATTTGAGGAGGAGGCCTCAGCTACAGACATAAATCCTCCTGTTTTACTTGTTTTACCATTTCTCCCCGTTTCACCCCACACCCCATTTCTCCCTCTCACCCTCCAGGCCTACAAAGGTCTCTTTGGTGTAGGGGGCCACGTTTTTGGTCTGAATTTGACCACGTGATTAAAAAGCTCCCCCAGCACCCCAGCCTACCTTGAGGAATGAAGGCAGCACTGAAGTTGGGGAGTTCCTGAGGGAACTGAGGCGATGAGCCCCCCACAGAGCCATCCCAACAAAGAACACAGCTCCTCTCAGCAGGGCTGCATCTGCCATGTAGGATCTAAGGACAGGGAGAAGGGAAGGTTCACACTATGCCACAATTGTTTCAGCATACAAAGTCAATAGGAATATGCACTGTCCCAACAGGAATTCCCAGCTGTTAAACATCAGGGCCTTGCACAGCAATAGACAAACATGAAAAGCAGAAAATCATTCACCACAACTTTAAACAGAGGGAAATTAAATTCAGAAATGCCCCAAATGAGGATTTCAGCAGCATAACTAGAAAGGGAATTTATTTCTAAGCACCAGAACCTTCAGCTCGTTCTCCTGAGGTTGGTGACTCCCCATCCATGTCACTGGGACCTTACTGAATTCCTTGGATTTGCTGGATCCTCCTCCTTTACCTGTCTTCCATGATCCTGCACATGTTGTAGATGGCACTGTGTCCCAAGTGAGTTCCCAAGAGGTTTCTCATGAGCTGCAAATCCAGAGAGAACACCTCAATCCCCAGTTGTTACAACACTCAGTAGCCTAAACACGGATTTAACTGGCCATGCTTCTGGAGTGAATGTGTCCTGCCTTTCCCAAGCCAGGACAGAATCCTGTCACACCAGGGGAGAACCCCATGGACACAACACGACTTGCACTAATGATCCCTCAACACTTAAAACAATTCTTCATTTGCTCTTAAAAGCAAGTTGAAACTGGTGGCAGATGTGCACAGGTATGTCTGACACTTCACCCAGGAGTGAATTCACTACAACAAGCAGGGGTTCTGAGGGCTCTGACCTTCCAGCAGGGCTCACAGAGCTCCTTCACATTGATGGTGCGGCACAGGGTGATGATGAACACGGGCAGGTTCTCCGAGGGCAGGCAGTTGTAACAAACAACTGCATCCAGGACTTGCAAGGAAATCTTTGGGAAAGGAGAAAGACAAAATGGTTGTGCACTTCCCTGTGAATCAAACAGGTCAAATCCTCACCTGGCACACCAAGGAAATCTTATGGAAGTCAAAAGAGACGAAGACATTTTCTTTTCAAAAAGCACTGTCTTATCAAACTGATTAATGCTCTGTTTGCTTTGGAATAAATTAATGGTGCATGAGATTCATTGGCTTATAAATAACACAATATTGCATCAGCTCTCTTAAAAGATGAGAATAAACCCAGAGTCTGATGATCTGATTTTGTTTGTAGAAGTTACAGTTTCAAAGGACTTCAAAGAGTTCTGCAGTACTGAAAGAAATTCAGATCACTGACCTCTATGTCCACAGATGATGAAGTCTGAATGCACAAGAGGCAGATCTTGCTGTTAAGAAAGAACATTTAATTAGAATTGTTTGCTCCACATGATTTTAAGCAAATTACAAAGAGTCAGTTAATTGCCATGTTATTTAACTCCTCACTGCCCTTCCTGTGGCAATGTTGGTGACACCCAAAGGGACACTGAGCTCTGCAATCTCTTTTATAAAGGGAGATTTAAAAGCAGCTCAGGTAATGCAACAGCTCAGGCCCTTGTGAGACTAAGCAATGCAAACAGGCCCAGCCCATGGAATGGGAAAAGCACATTTAGTTAAACTAAAACAGATCTGAACACTGCAACAACTGAAAATCAAATATTTGTCAGAAATTATCTGGGATGAAACAGACCAGATGGGGACAAAAAATATCTCAGTTGTCTGTATATTGATCTGCAACTTTCTCTGTAATTTACCAGGAATAAGCAGGTAGGAGTTAAAAAAACCCAACTTACTGGACCATGTCAGCTACGTAATCTTCCAGGTAGCAGCTATTGAATTTCACCAGGTTCACCAAAACCAGGAGGAACTCAGAAGTCAACCCAACATCCATCCACTGCAGCACAAAATCAGCTAAAGAAAGAAAAAAAAACCCTGTCACAATATCCCTTCTATCCAGGAATGATACCACTACCCTTTACTGGTATCACTGGGTGTCTCTGCCTGGATTTATTCCCACCAAACTGAAGAAGGGCTGGGACAACACTCACCCAGCTCCTCCTCCAGGTAGGTGATGTATCGTCCGTTCTCCGTCAGAGCCTTGAACACTTCAAGCCGTTCATGCAGATCTTCATTGGAGGGATAATCCTTAATAACCTTAAAAAAATGGGCTCTGAGGATCCCTAATCTCTCACCCTTGAAATAAAAAAAAATTAAAAAAAGGGAAGGGGTTAAGGCCTGGATATTATCAAAGTCTACCTCAGTAATCTTCATGCTTGAAATTGTGTTTTTGTTGAATCAATGCCTACTCTCTTCATAAGCATCCAGCCCTGCTTTCTCAGAACACTGAAAACGACAACTTTGGGCTGACTCGGCCCCATGTTTGTGCAACACGTTGGGAAATCTGAAGAACTCATTGTGTGCTGAACTTGGCCAGGCTAGAAGTGTCTCACACAGAACCCCTTGCATACCTGAAACATCAAAACCAGCTGCAAACTGGGACTAGAAGGTCTGGGGAAAGACCACGTAAAATCTGCTGAATTGTGCTGAACTTAACCCAAAGTATTTCCTCTTTCTCAAGAGCGTTATCCCAAACCACAACAGCTTTCTACGAGTTGTACAAAAAGTTTTGCTACGAGTTCAAACTAAGACTTAAAATTAAAATGCTTCCTATTCTCATTGATGAGACACAACCAAAACTACAAATATGAACATTTGTAGAGAGGAGCTCCCTGGTGCTTTTCCCATCTCCCCCCTGCACAAAGCCCAGTTTAGGTCAGCGTTCCCTGCAATGTGGGGTTGTTGTCACCTGTCCCTGGACGATGGACTTGAGCAGGTGAAGCACGGCGTGCCTGGCCTCGGCAGGACGCTCTGGCTGCAGCATGTCAGCCACCACCTTCCACACGGCCTCCACGGCGTGCTGGCAGCAAAACAGAAACAAAAACCAGAGCGAGAGCATGAGGCAGGAAAGCTCAGCTCCTCCTGGGATCTCCTGGCAGCAGCTCACAATGAATTATGGCAATCCATGATGAAGGTGCAGGGGTTTCATGTCCGCAGTTCTCTGTTCTGAGGGACACTCACCCACCTGGTCGTACACTCAGATCAAGCCCAGCAGACACCAAATCCAGACCTACACCCCAGGAACTGGAATTCCTCACTCCGCACTCACTTCAAGTGGGAATATCTGTGCAGAAGCCTTCACCCAGCTACAAGGTGGGTTCAAAACCAATTGGGGGCTGCTGATTAACAAGCCAGGAGGAGATAAAGAAACCCCTCTAAACACCTCCCATAAACTATCCTGAATATCCCCAGCATTCTCCTTCTTGGAAGGTCCAGGAAGCCCAACAGCTCCATCCCCTCTGCTCCAGAGCTGGAAGGTTGGGCAGACTAATTTCCTTTCACAGCACAAATGAGGCTCTGGGATCACCCATTTTAAAAAGCTTTCTAAACACCAGGAGTCTCTTACGATAGTTTGAGAGCTGCTGCTTAAATTTCCATCCTTCCAATACTCACTGAACACTTTGGAACTCACCTCTTCAATTTTTTTGGTTTTTGCCACTTCACAGATTTGACTGATTGCTCGTATCCTGTTACTCAATCCACACTCTATGCTCAGTTCCTGGAAAGGAATGGAGAAATAAGCTAACGGTTTATCTTACCAGAAACACTTATCCATTTCTCCAAGGGGAGAAGGAATTCTGGTCTCCTTCTCCCCTTTTTTTATGTATTTTCCTCTTTGTGTGCCAACTGTTCTGCTTACAGACTTGTGCTACCAATTACTGGAATCAATTATTTTATTTTTCATTTCCACAGAACCGTAAGGTTTCCATAAAACATAAACAGTTCCCAGCTTGTGGAAACTGCCACCACAGAAACTTCATCAAGCTCAGACTATAAAAAAGGAGGGGACAGGGAAATACTCTGTAACCAAACATAACAAGTATCTCCAAAGTATTCAAGGAGTGAATAACTCAAATGCTGGAGCTGCAAAGTAGGTGAGTTCTACATCCAAGAGATGAGAGAATGAGTTGAGAGATCAGGAGAGGGAATGACGGAGAGGAACTGAATGCCAAAAAACCCAGGAAAGGAGCAAACCCTCCTGATCCCCTCAGCTGAGGTACCCCAGGCCCTACCCCCACCTTCACCCAGTTCTCACACCTTGAGTATTTCTGCAGTGATGATAAACTCCGTCTGCTTGCCCTCTGACGACTTGGAACTTCCCCGGGATGTTCCCAGCCCCAGGAGGTTCCTGAACTTCTCCTTCAGCCCGGAATCCTTGCTCTGAGGCTTTGCCATCGCTGCCAAGCACTGAGGCCCTGCAAACACACAACAGGGTTCTGGTAGGGAGGCCCAAGGGGAATATTTCAGCAGGAAAACCCCAATAACAGCATCACACTGGGGCTTTTCCAAAGAGCTTGGGTGTCTTGAGCCTTTTCAAACATGGGAGAAGCCCAACACAGGAAACACAAGGAGCTTGTGCTGCTCCTGCCTTCAGCACCCACATCCTGCAGCTCCACATGGAACATGGGGCCTTTGGGACACCCTTTCCTGGGGGCTCTGAACGCCCAGCCCACCACACAGGCTGGTTTTTGCAGTATATCCATGTGCACACACTTTTTGGAAGGTGGGAGCTGAATACTTGTTCCCAAAGCAAAGGCCAAGCACACTGTGTTGTTGATGTGGAAGTGAGGAAGGACTTACAAATCTGAGGGCTGGAGCATCCAAGTGCTGCCATGGCAAGAGAAAGATGGGGCAAGAACAAGGCTGGCCATTACAACAACAACAACCTCCAGAAACTGCCTTCCCCTGCCCCACCCGCTGTCCCTTGGGGACCCTTGCCCTGGGCACACGACCCTGCACAACCCCACACCCTTATAACCCCATATACCCCTATATCCCCATATATCCCTATATACCCCTATACCTCCATATATCCCTGTAACCCCATATTTCACTATACCCCCATATATAGGGACATATCCCCATATATCCCCAGAGCCTTATATACCCCTATAGCCCCAGGGACACCCCATGGCCCTCCCACACCCTGGGCACATCAATCCCTGGCACTCCCAGGGATGCACCACAGAGCCTGTCCCTGCATCCCACGGGACACGCCAGGGACCCTGACCCAGTGTCACCAGGGGACACGCCATGGACCCCAACCCAGTGGCACCAGGGGACACGCCACGGCCCTTAGCCCACCATGCTCGGGGACACACACAGCCCTCTGTGCCCAGGGACACACCCTGGGGACCCCCACAGCCAGAACCCACCCCGGGCGATGGCACATTGTCCCCCCGTGACCCCCAAACAAGCCCGGACGTGCCACATCCCACCCCAAGCCAGGACATGCCACAACCGCTTAGGGACACACAACGGGGACCACAGCACAGACCCCACAAACACAACGGGGGTCACAGCACAGACCCCACAAACACAACGGGGGTCACAGCACAGACCCCAAACACAACGGGGGTCACAGCCCAGCTCCCCCCGAGCACACAGCGGGCTCACACCCCAGACCCCAAACCCAGCGGGGTCACAGCGCGGCCCCAAAGCGCGTCCCCTTCCCGGGGTGCCGGGTCCCCCCATCACTCACCCCGAGCCCGGCCCGGCCCGGCCCGGCCCCGCCGCCCCCGGCCCGCTCCGCTCGGGGCCCGGTGCCGGTGCCGCCCCCGCCGAGGCCCCGCCCGTTCCGGCGGCCCCGGTGCGCCCCGGGCCCGGTAGTTCGCGGGGCCGCCATGAGCGCGGCCCGGCCCGGGCCTGCGGCGCTGCGGCGGCTCCGCTCGGCCGGGGGCGGCGGGGGTAGGGACTGGGGATCGGGGTATTGACGGGGGATCGGGGTACGGGACATGGGATCGGGGTACGGGACACGGGATCGGGGTACGGACTGGGGATCGGGGTACGGGACAGCGGACTGGGGTATGGGACAGGGGATCGGGGTATTGACAGGGGATCGGGGTACGGGACATGGGATCGGGGTACGGACTGGGGATCGGGGTACGGGACACGGGATCGGGGTACGGACAGGGGATCGGGGTACGGGACATGGGATCGGGGTACGGACTGGGGATCGGGGTACGGGACACGGGATCGGGGTACGGACAGGGGATCGGGGTACGGGACAGCGGACTGGGGTATGGGACAGGGGATCGGGGTATTGACAGGGGATCGGGGTATGGGACACAGGATCGGGGTATGGGATACAGGATCGGGGTACGGACTGGGGGTGGGAGTACAGCACAGGGGATCGAGAGTATGAGAGAGGGCTCGCGACACGGGGCGTGCGGGAGAGGGGAATGGGTGATTCCGGGGAGTTCGGGAAGGGGGATCAGGGCTGTGCTGGGCACGAGGAGCGGCTGGGGCTGCAGCAGGGCACGGCCTGGCTGGGGACAGGGGCTGGGTGTCCTGGTCACGTCCCCCTCCGAATGTGGCCGTCCTGGGCTGGGGATGCACCTTCAGCAGCCTCACCAGTGCCCGGGACACGTGTCCCCATCGTGTCACATGTGACCCCACTGTTGTCACCTGTTGCCATTGTCTCCCAGGTCCCTCCGCCCTCCCTCGCCCCGTGCTGGCTCTGTTTGCGACTGCGGGATGTCCAGTGTTTGGGTTGGGACTAAGGGGAGGGAACTCGCCCTGCTCAGGGTCCCCTGGGCGGTTGGTGGCACGTAAGGGGTGAATCTTTCCTGAAGCCTGGAATCTCTGCCATCCCGTGCAGGGAGCCAGATCCAGAGCACACCCGGCATCCCGAGGCAGAGCAGGAGGAGGAAGAGCCTTGCCATCACGTATGAGGAGAGGCAGGGCGATGGGGCCGAGCCCCGGAGGGCGCGCTGGGAGCCGCGGGACTGGCAGGAGCAGCTGGAGCGCATCCGGGAGATGAGGAGGAGCAGGGATGCTCCCGTGGATGACATGGGAGTGCACAAGTGCTACGACAGCAGTGCACCTCCACAGGTAACAACATTCCCACAGGGAACAGTATTCCCACAGGTAACAGCATTCCCACAGGGAACAGCATTCCCACAGGTAGCAGCATTCCCACAGGGAACAGCATCCTGCTGCCAGCTCCGGCAGGCACAGGAAAACACAGCCTCCCTCATCCTCATGCTGCCCCTGGATCTGTCCCACTTGGGATGTTTCCAGGACAGAAACGAGATCAGGACTCTGGAATTGGTCCCAGAGGATGTGATGAATGTGAGGGGCAGTGCTGCCTTATGGAGCAGGGTGTGAAGCCACATTCCTTTTTTCCTTAACAATCTCTGTAGGAGTCCAAGGAAAGTATCCAGCAGGGTGGCTGTGGAATGCAGAGGCATGTGGGGAGCACCCATGGGCAGGCTTGGAGGAGCAGTGGGAGCCACTGGAGTGGGAATGTGGGGATCACACAATCTCACAATTGTTAGGGTTGGAAGTGACTTTGGAGAACAGCTAATCCAGCCCCGTGGACTTGGAGCAGCAGAAGCCTCTGGAGTGGGAATGTGGAGCTCATCCAGAGGCAGGCTCAGAGGAGCAGTGGGACCTGCTGGGCTCTGAGGGAGGGGTCTGGACGACACAGCTGAACAGCCTCACGTGGAATGCTGTCCCTGCTGCTGGCATCCTGCCCTGGGCTTGGATCCCTGGGGAGAAGGATGAGCTCTGACCCCAGACCCAGGGAATGTCACACGCCCTCAGCCACGGGGGCCAGGGGACCACGGAGCACCACACGGAAATAGCTTCTCTTCCCCGGGGAAGCTGGGTTGTTGCTTCCAAGAAGTGGATGTTGTAACCCCTCAGCTCCTCACACCATTTCTTTGTACCCTGAGATTATCCTGCCTCCATGCACTCAGGGATTTTTTTCCTGGTGCACCTGTGGTTTTGTAAACCCTGTAGGAGAGCTGGAAGGAGGATTGTGTCCCATGTTATCCCAGGTCATTTTGGGTTAGTTGCATCATTCTCCTCACTCTGGTGGGATGGAATCACATCTGGGGAGAAATAATTGGGAAATAGGAGGCGATGGCCTGGCTAAACCCTGCGTGGCAGCAGCAGCAGAGGAATCCCTCGGATTTGTCCTTCTTCTCCCAGTCTCTGTCATGCCTGTTCTTCAGATTTGGTTCCCTGAGCAGCTCACTGGAGCCAGACACCCAGCTCCTACTGAAGCCTAGTGGGAAAGGCTTGGGATTTTGAAAAGAAGTTGCTTGAAAAATCATTGGGCGTTTGTACTTGTGCATCCTGTGGGTCTCGTGAGCACGCCATCCTCAGGAAAAGCTTTGTCCAGCCCTTTGTGGCTCAGCACTGGTGTCTTTGGAGTGAGATCCCAGCAGACAGAGCTGCTCCCTACCCTCTCACAGATACTGACAGCTGAGCTTGGAGGTGTTTCTTTCCTCCCTTTATTGTGTGGTGGAATTAAAAGGTTATGGGTTATTCCTGTTGCAGCCTTCCAGTCTCTTGGGGGCGGATAGGGCTGAAGGGTGGGAGCACACCCTGCACTGAGGGAGGTGCTGGATCCTCCCAGATCCTCCCAGGGTGTCTCAGTGTCCCCTTTGTCCCCAGGTGATGCGCTACCAGGTGCTGCTGGCCCTGATGCTGTCCAGCCAGACCAAGGACCAGGTGACCAGCGCTGCCATGCTGCGCCTGCGTCGGCGCGGCCTCACCGTGGACAGCGTGCTGCAGATGGATGATGACACCCTGGGACAGATCATTTATCCCGTGGGATTCTGGAGGGTGAGTGCAGGAACCCCTCTGGGCTCTTCCTGTGGGGAGCTCTCCCCTGGAGTCAGGCTAAAAGCTGGGTTTTGCACCAGTTTTGGCACTTTGTGTTGCCAGCAAGATGAGATTCTTAGCCGCAGGATCTGGAGTGTGCAGGGAGGTTGGAGCTCCCAGCTCTCAGCATTTTGGTTTCAAGTTCAAGTCAAGGCTCTGTCTCCTCCACAGTTCCCATGTGTGGCCTCACCTGTAACACACCCTCAGGAATGGTAGTTTTTGCAGGCTGTGTGTCTGTTTTCCCTGTGTTGGAACTGTTTGCCTTTCCCCCTTGGTTTTCCAGAACAAGGTGAAGTACATCAAGCAGACCACAGCCATCCTGAAGCAGAAGTATGGGGGTGACATCCCGAGCACTGTGGAGGAGCTGGTGCAGCTGCCAGGAGTTGGGCCCAAAATGGCCCATTTGGCCATGCACATTGCCTGGGACAGCGTGGCTGGGATAGGTAACTCAGACCAGGTTTTTTCCCATCCCTCTCCTAAATCCCAATCCATTCCCCAGGCAGAGGGGAAGCACTGCAGCCCCAGCCCCCAGGAGCCTGGTAACACCCCTTTGGTTCAGAGATCGGCAGAGTATTTGGGTGGGGGAATGATGTGACCCTCAGCCACTCACTCAGTGAGTTGTAGGATTTAAGCAGCTGCTGTTTCTCCCCAAATTTGAGAGCAGAAATTCCCAAGGGAAGTCACTGCCCTGGGGAGCTGGTGCCAGATGGGGCTGGACCATCACCTGCAGGCCCTGGCCTGGGGCCTCTGGGGACAGATTAGTATTCCAAAAGGATGTGCTGCCTTATGGAAGGGCCCTGGGAAAGGCAGGATGAGTGAGTGGGTGGGTGCAGCCCCTCTGGTGACCATCAGCTGGACAGGCCATGGCCTCTGCACTGCATCCAGCAGCCCTTGGCTCTGTTGCTCTCCTGCTGTGGGGGAGGGAAGTCCAGAGGCAGCCAAACCAGCCAAGTGTTTTCCAAATAATTGTGCGCTGGGTTTTGATTTGGGAGGCAAGGCTTAGTCTTCCTGTTTACAGCAATTTCCTGGGTTTTGCCCAATTAGCCCCAGAGACAGGTTTATCACTACTGATCTAACAATAATACACTTTGCATTCAGAGCTTTTGAGCTCAAAGCACATTATAAACACTGCTTTAAGCCTCCCAAGCCCTCTCTGCTGGTGGGTATTATGAAATGTGTTTTCCATGTGGGCAGAGGAAAGGGCAGAGATCACGATTTGCGTAACTTCAGCCGAAACTCCGGGAGGATGAGAACGTGGAGAGGGAACCAGGCTGCCCTGTGCCTGCTCCGTGGAACAGAGGAACCCTGGGGGGGAGAGGCTGGCTCAGCCTGTGTGAGCCTGGGGAGAGACACCCACCCCAAATACTTTTGGCTCCAGGCCTGGGAAGAAAATGTTTGTTCTTGGAGTCAGCCTTCCCTGCCCTCTGCTCCCATTCCACCTGGCTGCTGCTGCTGCTGCTGCTTCTGCTGCTGCTGGGGGAGCCTTGCCCTGGGGCTGGTGGCTGTCACAGGCAGCTTTGGCTCTGCTCCCTCTGTTCAGGTGTGCCTGCCCCACCTAAACTCTGGGCTCTCCCTCCCCAGCTGTGGACACCCACGTGCACAGGATCTCAAACAGGCTCAAGTGGGTGAAGAAGGAGACCAGGTACCCCGAGGAGACTCGGGTGGCACTGGAGGAGTGGCTGCCCAGGTGAGCCCTGAGCCCCTGCTGCCTGCAGGAGCCATGTCTGCACAAAGTCCTGCTTGGGGCAGTTTCAGGGACTGCATTTTCGCTCCCTCCTCTTTCCAGGGTTGCGGTAGTTTGCGGATGTTTCCCCTCTGCCAGAGCTACAGCAGCAGCATCTCACCTGCGTGGTGGTTCTGTTGCAGTCAGAGGGATCAGTCACCACTAGTGGAGCTCTTGATCCCTGATTTTTGCCTCACCAAGTTTACCATGACCCAAGCCAGGTGCTTGGTCATTTTCAGTATGAAACACCAGCTGACACGTACACAGGGACATCTCCACACCCAGCACGTGCCTGAGCACAGGCACTGCTCCCCCCAGCTGAGCAGGACCAGGAAAGGTTGGGAGGGCTGTTCCTAGCAGGGATCAGCAAGGGCTGGGTCTCACCTCCAGGGGAAGCCAGGAGGAACAGGGAGAAAGGAAAAGGGATCCCATTAACACCACAGGGCTGTTCCTCACCCCTTCCAAGCAGCTGCATGGTAACACTGCTGTTCTCCTCTCACTGCAGAGAGCTCTGGAAGGAGATAAACTGGCTCCTGGTGGGCTTTGGGCAGCAGACCTGCCTGCCCGTCAACCCTCGCTGCAGCCAGTGCCTCAACCAAGACATTTGCCCGGCTGCCAAGAGACGCTGAGGGATCA
Organism: Chamaea fasciata; assembly: GCF_029207755.1. Lineage (NCBI taxonomy): Eukaryota > Metazoa > Chordata > Aves > Passeriformes > Sylviidae > Chamaea > Chamaea fasciata. The sequence continues at coordinate 9,818,256 of NW_027094101.1, read as the reverse complement.
TCCAGCCTTTGGAGAGCCACAAAGCTGCTTGGGCTGAGCCCTGCTAAAGCTGGGCCTGGCACAGGGCTGGCAGTGTGACTGCAGGGGACAGGAGCCTGCTGCAGCAGCTCGAGGGAACAGCCACTGGCAAAGGCTCAGCTCTCCAGAGGAAAAAAAGGCTTTGAGAGGCAGCAGTCCTGCTGGGACAGAGCTGAAGGCTCCAGCCTGAGTGAATGGCTGAGCACATCCCAGCTGTGCCACGCTGAGTCACTGGAGAGAAAAGCTTTGTCCTCAAGGACTTGCTGCTGCTTGTAAATACTTGGTTAATAAAGGTGGTGAGGGGGTTTTTTGCACCCACGAGGTTTGCTGGCATTTGTGTGACACTGGCTGAGGGGAAGGGGACGTGGGTGACCTCAGCAAGGCTGAACCATGGCAACCTGCCCTGCCCTGCGAGCTGAGAGTGGGCAGCACACACCTGCCCAGCCCTGCCACACAACGAGCTGTGCTGTCCACAGGACAAGAGCTGGGGACATCCAGGGTGGACAGCAGGAATGATTTCTTCATGGAAAAGGTTGTTAAATATGGAAGGGGCTGCCCAGGGAGGTTTGGAGTCCCCATCCCTGGAGGTGTCCAGGGGAGGCCTGGATGTGGCAGTCAGTGCTCCAGGCTGGGGACAAGGTGGGGATGAGGCACAGGTTGGACTCGATGATCCTGGAGATCTTTTCCAACCTTGGTGATCCTGGGATTCTGAGGTGCAGCTGAAGCCTTCCCAAGGCAGGAGCAGAGGGAACCACTGCCTGGATGAGCAAGACCTCTGGGTCCTGGCAGCAGGATGGGGTGATGCAGAGCAGGGCCAGGAGCTGAGCCAGTGGCACTCACACAAGGGTTACAGCAGCCGCGGGAGCCAGGCTGTGTCCCCAGGAGCTGACGGAGGGACACCACCGCCACCCCTGCGTTTTGTTCTTCAAAGAAAGGGCAGTGCTGACTTCATTGTGGAGCTTCAAAGGAGTCATTCCAGCTCCCCTTTAAAGAGGCGAGGGAGGAAGCAAAGTTTACAATGTGCTAAAGGGCTGCAATTCCGCTGCGGGCTCCCTGAGCAGCTGAGGAAGGAGCAGATAAGTGCTGGGTACATGGCAAACCAAGTTTATTACTGACATTACAGTGTACATGGTGGGTTTGCGATGCCGCTGACAGCCTTAGACTTTATTGATTTTTTTTCTTTTCCAAGTTAAATGTACAGGAACTGAATAATTACTACTGAGCTACAAGATGTCAGGAATGCCGTAATGCTTCAACCAGGAGCAGTTTTCCATGGACTAAGAGATTTAAGATTTTCAATCTTACCAACACGGATTTGCACACCTGATTTCTTTTGATCTACATTCAACACTACACAAGGTTTGTTTGGGTTTTTTTTTTTTTCTTTCCCTCCCCCCCGCCTTCAACTACAGCAGTCTGGGATGAGAACTGGGATGTTCCCACCAGGTCTGTGCTCTCTGATGTGCATCAGAGTGTCCTGGAAATGCCCTGCCGGGGTTTGGCGACGCGGGCACGGGGAGCAACGTGCACACCATGGAAAAGAAGGGCTCCCTCCAAACATCACCCAGAGAGAGAAGACAGTGTTTTGGGAGCCAGAAAGAGAGCAGGTAATTTGAAGTGGGATGGGGAAGAGGTGTCCTGTTAATGGCAGAGCCCCGAGGGGAGGCAGCCTCTCCACATCCCCCATCACCCCACTGCCTGTCTCGTCACCCACAGCCAAACACCTGCACCAGTTCCTCTCCAAAGTCATTATTTTCAACCTGTTCAGCCCATCAACAATCCTAAAAGATAACTTTCGGAAAGAGAACTCATCTCCTTCACCCCTGAGGCTCTCCACGCTCTCCTGCCAGCAGCATAAGACCACAGGCACCAGCTGCTCCCCAGGGAAGCCAAACACCCTGTGCTGAGCCCCAGCCCGCTGCTGAGGAGAGCAGAGAATGGTATAAGGCACCTTCTAGCTCCAGAATTTGGAAATACCTTAGGAAATCCGTGCAGAGCCATTCCCACATCCATTGCATGCTGACCTCCCAAGGGTTTTATCCCAGAAGGGCTGGAGTGAGGCAGGGCACAGCCACAGTTCTGTGCTCACACATCACCCATGGCCAGGTGACTGGGAAAAGTGGCTTTGTAGTCCATTCCCACAGCAGGGCTGGGATTGCTGCGGCAAGGAAAGGAGTGGGACCGCCCCAGGCAACTCAGCTCTGCTCCCTGGGAGCGCTGCAGCTCAGCCGAGTCACCCTCACTCACACAGCCAAAGGCAACAATAAAAGAGCCTAAATGGACTTAAACTGTAATGCTTTAAAGATACACTCTGAATGCTCAGAGTGGGGCTTTGGAGGAGGCCACAGGAAGCCAGAGGTGCTGCCCACTCCATCACACCAGTGCTTGCTCCATCTCCAGCCCCACAGACACGGAGGATGTCCCTTCCAACGGTGACACTCCCAGGCTGGGGACACGAAATCCCAGCCCAGGTGGGACCTCGACCAGCCCCACTCCCCAGTGCTGAGCCTCAGTTAGAGCTGCATCCCTGTGCTCCCTCCTGAAAGCAGATGTTGCGTCATCCCCACTTCCAGCTCTGTCCAAAGAGGTTCTGTAGCATCTCGTGGTTCTCATCTTCGTGCTCCTTGGGGCAGGCCTGGCCCCGCTCCCTCCTTCTCCTGCCACATCCATGGCTGCAGGTGGGGAGAGCTGTGCCCTTTGGGTTTGGGGTTTGCTTTTAAACCCCACCCTCTGCCCTCTGCAGAGCTGTTTGGGGTGAAAAATGGGCTTTTACTGCCGGGGCAGGAGCTGCTGATGGTGGGGGGGAGGTTCCTAAACTAACTGGAAACACATGGGACTTCATTAAAAAAACAAAACAAAACAAAACAAACCAACAAAATAAACTTTTGCTTCAACAACAAAGCCAACGAACAATTCCCAGCCACAGTCCATTTTCCCATGGTGGGAGTAACTAATGCTGGGCATGGGGAGCTGGGGAGGGGGTCCCTGGCACCCTCACCCCGAGCCATGAGATGTTTCCACAGGGGCACAGAGGATCCCATGGGGCTCAGTCTGGGACACCCACAAAGCCAAAACAGCCCACATAAAAAGTAAAAAAAAAAAAAAAAAGAAGTAACAGAAGCCTAAATGATGCAGGTAAGAAACAAAGAGTTAAAATTCTTCCAGTCCTTTCTCATAGGGGACGGTGGGCAGCCAGAGCCGGGCTCAAGAGCAAGCAAGAAAAAGGAGCTTTGGTCACATTTGTCTTATGAGAATCGCTGGTGAGTAACAACAACAATAATAATAATAATAATAACAACAATAATAATAATAAAAAATAAAAAATAAAAAGGACTTTAAAATACGCCTCGCTTGTAAAAGCAACCAGTGAAGAGCAGAGCACAAAGCATCTCACGTGGACACCGAAGGGAACAAGGGCGTAGGCACCTCAGAAACGTCCGAGCTGGGGCGGGAGGAGGGCGGGCACAGCCCCAGCAGGGCTCAGAAATTGCTGAAAATCTCCCGTTTCTTGTTCCAGTCCATCTGCGGCGCTCGCTTCTTCACACGCTTGGCCCTCACCTTCTCCTTGGCCTCGGCGGCCGTGGGGCTCAGGCTCAGCCCGCTCTCCTCAAACGGGTCCTTCTTGTCCGTGTCTCCGTCCTGCGTGGGGAGGGGACAGAGCTGTCAGCGTTCCCACAGCACTGCAGGGCCCCACAGCCTCCCAGGGAATCCCTGAGCTTAGAAAACCCTCTGGGATCCTCCAGCCCAAGCTGTGCTCGATGCCCACCTTGTCACCAGCCCAGAGCACTGAGCGCCACCTCCAGTTTCTCAAATTGTTTGAAACAGGGTGAGCCTAACCCAGATTCTTTTACTGCCTTTCTCAAGTCTTTGATGTCCTCATGATCTGTTGGTTCCCACCTTGGATTAGCACCACCTCTGCCATATCTGACTGGCATGGCTAAATCAAGGTCTTTTGAATTCCTTGAGGACTCCACCACCTCCCTGGGCACTTCCAGTGTTTAACAACCCCTCCCATGAGGGATTTCCTCCTGCACAACAAGCAAACGCTCAGGGATGGGTTTTTTAAGGAGCAGGAGGTCAAAGCCCCTTCCCTGTGCTGTGTCCGTGGTTTCACTGGCAGTAGCATCCATGGAGTTCATTACAACACTGCATCTTGGGGGTGTTTCTCCTGCCTGAAGAGTGTGTGAGTGCACAGCTGGAAGTGGAAAAGCAGGAGCACAGGAGGTGCTGCTGGGCTGCACTCGTGTCAGGTGCGGGTAAACACACAGCACGGAGATCTCTGGTTTTAGGGAAACACTTCAGAGCCCCACCACGCATGCTCAGCTCTGCGACAGAATGCACAGACCCTGCTGATAACCGTGGGCAGGGCCTTCTATCAGCACTGAGATAACAGCACTGGCCTTGCTGGGCTGAACAAAACCAAACTGAGCCCAGGGACTTTGGTTTCTTGCCAGGACAGCGACCCCTGAACAGCCCAAGGGTGACTCCACGGGAGGAGCGCTCCAGCACATCCCACTTTTCCAACCTCTGCACCCCAGGGACTCTGACTTGTCGTGCAGTGACCCTGCAGCAGCCCAGGGGTGACTTGGGGGCAGAACCCGCTGTGCTCCCCAGAGGACACAGCCTGGTTTTCCCAGGGCGCAGCCATTGGATCAGGACATGCATTATTCAGTGCTCAGGGGGAAATGGGCAGATTGCAGGCGCTTGGACACAGCTGGTGTCCGAGAGGCTTCGGGGCTCTGGGTGCTCAGAGAGGCCAGGTGAGCACTTGGTGCTGTCACATTCCTGCTCCCAAACGTCCTGGGGCAGGGGACAGCAGGGCAGAGACCCCCACAGAGCACCTGCATGGAGACTTTGCTCCATTTATAGCAGAACCTTGTGCTCAAGATAATTTTTTGAGCACTTTGCAAATCTCCTAATTCTCAATACAAATCCCTTACACTTCTTATTTTAACAGGAAAAAAAACCCAACCTGCTAAATCATTAACACCTGAGAATGCCAATCTATGCCTTGTGTTGACTTTTGGTTGCCACTTCACCTTGCCCAACAAGTTTTGTCCTTTTCCAGTGTTGAGCCACACCACAGAAACCCCTTCAGCCCAGCCTGTCACCCAAAACAACTCCTCCCCTCCTTTAAACACTGTGATAAATTCACTGTGGTCCAAACTAAAAAAAAAAAACCAAAAAAAAAAAACCAAAAAAAAACCCCAAAAAAACCACTACTTTTTTTTTTTGTTTAGTTTTTTTTTTTTCTTTTAAAAATTTTAGCCTTCCCTGATACTGCTAGCAGCACTTGAGCCTCACAGTCCTGCTCCTCACAGATCCCCAGCCTTGCTGTAACTCATCAGTGTAATTACACCTCAGATCCCAAACCTGAACCTGGATTTTGGTTGCTGGGTGGGTACAAGTGAACCCAAGTCTGGGAGATCAACTGAAAACTCATCAATGCACAGCACTGTGAGGCAGGATTGTACCCACACCAGGGTGTAAAAGGGACAGGGAGTGTTTGGGGGCTTTACCTCGGATTCCTTCCCAGGACTCTGCAGGTCACTGTGAGATGAAGATGTGGATCCTCCATTCAGCTGGAGGAAAGGAAAACGTCAGTCTGGTTTGTGCCAGACAGAGTTAAACACAACAAATATCCGAGTACAGCAATGCTGGGCTGCTCCAGGGGTGGGATGGAGCCTGGAGGGGACGGTCCTGCTGAGGGGACCCTGCACACACAGGAGCTCCCTCAATTAAAGCTGCAGCGGGGAGTAATTAAAACCAGGCGGCAGCAGTAAAGCTGAGCTAAATGAGCCTTGGGGATTTGAGCATCCAGGCTCACCTGGCACAGGGCAGAGCCAGGGAAAGACCCTGATCCCTCCTGGTCACTCCCACACATCCCCCCAGGCTCCTACCCCGGGGGCTGTCACCAGGGGCAGGTGAGGACTCACCTGAGTCTGTGCAGATCCATTTGTCATGGGCTGGGGTACCACACCTGGACACAACAAACACAGAAAACACACACTGAGCACCCTCAGCTGGGATTGCTGCCTCAGGGCCCAGGACAGCATCCCTCAGCAGCATCACCTCCCATCCCACACCTTCCTCCTCTCTCCCCTGCCCACCCTGCCCCTTGACTGTCTCCTGTGCTGTTTCCCAGCCCACACAAAAGCCTTTCCCCTCTCCCTGTGCCCTTCTAGAACCACATCCCTGCTAAAATCCCCTGAATTCACTCCATTTCACCCTTTTGATCAGAGGAAAACACCTGCCAGATGAGGACCAAGTAACCTCCTTCTACAGGCACTATCTGCAGCACACTCCCCCCCTTTTTTTTTTTTTGACCATTAGTTTGTTTTCAGAAGTTCTTTAATCGAAAATCTTAAAAGCCAACTCGAAAATCTTCATCAAAATCAGCATCATGCTGTAGTCACTACAGTGTCTGGCACACAACCCGCTCTCCAGGCACTCTGGAATTTTTTTTTTTTGCTCACTTCCAACGATTAACAATAGCCCACACAACGGCAATTTGATGCATTTAAGCTGCCAGCCACCACGATCAAGTCATTGCCCCGGGCATTACCGTGTCTCACTGTCCCAGACTAACAGATGTGTTAATTGGGACGGGATTAATAACTGAATTATGGCAAGCATGGATGCTTTCCCTAGGGACTGACTGGGGGCTGCATCACTGCAGACTGTAGGGATTTCTGGGGCAAAGCAGAAAAACAAACCTAAATTGTGATTTCAAGAGTGTGCTGGTGAAAAAACCTCCGTGTGGCTTTGGGATCCTTAAATATTTTATTGCAGTCAATGTTGGGCTCACGTTTAGAGTAGGATAAGCTGAGCAATGGGCACCAGAAGTCAGCTCACACAGAGGTGATGTTTATGTCTCTGGTATCTCAAGTAGCCAAATTTTAAATCACTCAAATGAAAAACAAGCTTCAGGTGGGCAAGGAACAGAAGAGTGGGACTGGACTTCAAATTGGCCATACCTAGAAATACTTTAAAAATTCTAAATACTTAAAATAATCTAGAAGCCACTCATTGGCTTAAAGCTTGAGGTGCTCAGGATGAGCTGCAAGGCTCGCAAAGTGTCAGTCTGAGGTCAAAGCAGTTCAGTTAAAGAGGACAATTTTTTGAATTTTCCAGAGCCCTTCGGCGAGAATGCAGGTGCCAGGCAGACCCAACCCCTGCTCCCTGGGGAATGCAGGGCCTGGAGCACCCTGCCAGGAACAAGGGCTCCTTTATGGCAGTGCCAGCAGCCAGCCCCGGCTCCTCCTGGGAGCATCTGACACCCTGTGGCTCCCCCAGCACTGTCTGACCCATTTCTGGGGACAAATCTGCCCATTGAGCATCCCGGGGGATCAGATAAGGAGCAGCTGTGCCGGGAACACAGAGCTGCCCATTGAGCTGGGAGACTGCAGTGGGGCAGGTCGGGGAGTGGAGGAGCAGCTTTCCCTGCCAGGAAAACATTTCCTGCACGGATCCACGCTGTGATCAGCCGGCGTGGAGCCCTTCCCTCTGCACAGGGACTCTGCCGTGCAGCAAAGAGCAGTCAGGGAATCAGAGAATGTGGAGTGATTCAGGTTGGAAAGGACCTCAAAGTTCACCCAGTCCCACCACGAGCAGGGACACCTTCTCCCAGGACAAGCCCTGCTAAGCCAGGCTTTGAAGGCTCCCCCCCAAAATCCCACCCCACCTCCGTGGCAGGGAGTTTTACAGTTAATCACTCACCCTGTAAAAGCAACAAAGTGTGTTTTTGGCGGGGTGAGGGTGTATTCTCGCTATTTATAAATAGCTGGGTGGTGCTCAGGAAACTACTGAGGGATGAGACAGGAGGGAAATGTGACTCTGCCTCGCTCCTGAGATCCCACCCGTGAGTCACGGGAAAGGAAGGCCTCACCTTTGGTGTGCTCCTCCGTGGGGGTCACCCCCAGCTTCTTGAAGTACTCGTCTGTCTCGGGGTCCACCACCAGGAGCCTGGCCTCGCTGTCCCTGGATTTGATGTGGGACACCACCTCCGAGTGCCTCAGCCCCTCCACGTTGATCCCATTCACCTGCAGAGCGACGGGGGTCACAACCCAAACCCGTGCCAGAGGGGCTGCTCCTGTCTCCCAGACCCCCTTCTTCCCCTAAGGGGTGGGATTTGTCCTTTTTTTATTCCCCTTGGGATGACAGGAAGGTTCCAGGCTTTTTCCTTCTCCCCTCTCCTAAACCCCCCCAGTGCCCCTGGCAGAGCATCCTCACGCCTCTGCCCGCATCCCAAACACATCCACGGGGAATCACAGATCCCAGGCTCCCAACAGAACCCTCTTTGGTGCTGTCAACCCCAGCCTTCCCCTTGGATGTGCCCAGGAATCTCGGGCTGCCTGTGGGCACAGACACTGGGCTGTGTCCTGGGGCAGCCCCGTGCCATCCTTCATCCCTCTGCTATGGAAAACCGGATTTTTGTGCCCCTGACAGGCGATTCCCTGTGCCTGGAGCACGGATTCATCTCTCCCTCCCCTGCGTGCGAGCCGGGACCTGCAGGGAACGCGATCCCGATTGTTCCCCGCAGCGAGGGGACAATGGTGACTCAGGACATTGTTCGGTGCCAATGAATCACCCTTTGTCCCACCGGGAAGGGCTCCTCTGCACCGCCCCAGGGCTCGTCCACATCCAGAGGGACAGACGACACTGCAGAGCCTGAGCTCCAGACTCTGGGATCCCCTTTCCAGCTTCCCCCTGCTTCTCAGGGCACAGCTGCAGGGGAAGGGATGAAAAGAAACCCCACGCAGGCTCTGCACCCCATTCCAGCCCTGCTCCATCCCTGTCCTGCCACTCCAGCTCACCCCAGTCCATGCCCAGAGCTCACCCCTGGCTGAGCCCAGGGCTGCTCTCTCCCCACCCCGCCACAGGCCGGGGGGGCATCAAATATTTATCCCAGCCCCAAAGAGCAGGCAGGGAGGGGATCGGGTTTCTGAGCTCACCAGCTCACCCCGAGCTGCTTTGTGTGCGCCAGGCCCGGGGCCAAGCCCATAAATAAATAATGCGACCCCTGGATGTGACACCACCCAGCCACTGCCACCCGTGCCCAGCCCCACGCTGCTCCCAGCATTAAACTTTCAGCTGCTGGGGAGAGGCAGCAGCTCCCACTGGCTTGGGGAATGATTATTCATGGGCCTGGAAAGCGGGAGAGTGCTCTGCTCTCAGGACTTTCCCAGTTCACACTCTTGCAGGGGTGCAAATCCCCAAATTCCTGCTCTGAGCTGGGAGTGAGGGCCACAGCTCGGTCCCTGTGGGGTGGTTTTGGGGTTCAGCCTCCTGGGGAACAGCCCAAGCAGGGGATATCCATGTGTTCCACAGGGTGATGGCTGCTGTGGATGGGGGCAGCTCTGGATGGGGGAAGCTCCTTCTCCAGGAGAAACACAACACACAAGCCAAAGAGAGGGCAATTCCCAGCCACATCCAAACTTTTTGGCCCCATCTTGGACAAAAAGCGTTGTCCAGAATCTTCAAGATGTTTCCAAGAATATTTTCCCCCCATCTTTCATAATTTTTTGTCTTAAAATCTCTGCAAAGCCTCTTCTCCTGTTTTTCCAAGCATTCCCTGGCAGGGCATCAGCTCAGCACCAAGCTGGCCTCATACCCACCTGCCCAACCCTCCCTGGTGCCAGCCAGAGCCAGCACAGCACCTTGGGGACATGGGTCACTGCCGGGGGGAATGGCTGGACTCAGTAGTCTTGGGAGGGCTCTTCCAGCCTAAAAAATTTCAAGTTTCTACTCTGCAATTCCACCCAGACTCCAGAGCTCACAAATGCCCACCTGGCAGGAGAGGAAGGAGCTCAACCCCCCAGCTGGAGCAGCCCCACCAGCTGTAGGACAGCAAGGTAGAGGAACACAGGGGGGATCAAATGGGAAAGGTGATGGGATGGGGGGAAAGGTGATGGGGTGGGGACTGTTCACATGGGAAAGGTGATGGGATGGGGGAAAAGGTGATAGGATGAGGGTGGTTCAGATGGGAAAGGTGATGGGATGGGGGTGGTCCAGATGGGAAAGGTGATGGGGGCTGTCTCAGCTTGCCCAGGGTCCCAGCCCTGCTGCTGTCCCCCCGTTACCTCCACCAGCCTGTCCTGGGGCCGCAGCCCTGCCCGAGAAGCCGGCGAGTCGGGATCCACGGAGCGGATGAACTGCCCCGGCCGGGATTTCTCGCTGTGCAGGTTGAAGCCGTAGCCATTGGGGCCTTTCTTCAGGTGGCAGAGACGTGGGCACAGCTCCTTCTGTCCGTTCAAATCCTGCTTCATGGAGGAGAGGGTGGGGGAGACAAAGGCACTGGGGGTTAATTTATGGCTTTGGGGTGGCTCTCAGGCAGATGTGACTGTAAATAAAGCCCCGAGGAAGCGCCGTATCTGCCCCTCCGTCCTCGGCCTGGGGACAGCTTAACAAATGGATTTCCTCTCATTGAGGCTATTTTCGAAACCCAATTGTCCAAAACCACTCCAGAAAAATGAAAACAAAACAAAAAAAGTGCATTTCCTTCACCAGGAGTGGCTCAGATTAACCCACCCATAGGCTGGGACTCCCCCCCAGCAGCGGCCGAGCCCCAGCCCCAGGCAGGGAGGAACCAAGGCCCAGTCCTGCTTGGCCCAGGCTCACCCAGACCTGGGATTAACCTCAGGCAGGTATTTAAGGCAGGGCCACACCCTCGGTCTCGATGACACCACTGGTGCCATCCCCTCCCAGCGAGGAGGGATGAGGATGATGAATCTGAACACCCAGGAGCTCCCTGCAGCTCAGGAAGGCTGAGCTTGGCAGGATGAACAGCACGTGAGGAGTTCAGTGCTTCCCCTCGTGCCATGGAAAACGCTTTATGGCTCCTTGGGGCAGCCGGGGAGCAACAAATCCCAGTTTTCTGCAGGTCTTCAGGATCCCTTACATTCCCTGGGATGCTGCTTCCACCAGCAGCTCCAGCTCGTGGCACGTCTCTGCAAGAGGCACCTGGGAGATTCAGAGTGTTCAATTTCACCCACAGTTTAAGGGAAACATCCCCCCTGGATGAGTTTTAACCTTCCCTCAGAGCAGGAGCACCACTGCTCCCTGCCTGCCCACACAGAGGATTGATCTGGGAAATCTCTTACAGCCTTTCCCTCCAAATTAAAAATCCAGGCAGCAGTTTCCCTCCTCCTTCCTCTCTTGGCTGAAAGACACCGTGAAACACCAAACCTCCCAACTCCTTCACCCCCTCAAGGAGGGATTTTACAGAGGAGAACAAAGTGGGGACACAGAATGATCACTGCCAGGGATCCCTGTGCTGGGAGATGGAATTTGCACAGAATTCCAGATGGGGTGGAAGGGACCTTAAAGATCACCTTGTTCCAGCCCCTGCCATGGGCAGGGACACCTCCCACTGTCCCAGGCTGCTCCAAGCCCTGTCCTACCTGGCTTTGGACACTTGCAGGGATCCAGGGGCAGCCACAGCTTCTCTGGGCCATTTTGGCTGTGGCTGCACTGCCCAGGGGTGAGAGGGGTGAATCAGGGTGCAGCACCACCACCCAGGAAGAAACAGGGATGCAAAGTGACCAGCCTTTACACACAGAATGGTCCAGGTGGGAAGAAACCACTGAAGGTCATTGAAGTCCAACCTCCCTGTTCACGCAGAATTCCCCAGAGCCCAACACTCAGGATTGTGTCTTTCCTCTGGCACAGGAGGGGCACCTTCACCACCAAATTCCTCAAAAACCGCTCACACACAAAGGTCACCACCAGCAGTGCCCGTCACAGGCATGGGGGCACACTCCAAACTGCTGCAAACTGCTCCTGAATTTCACAGAGATTCCCTTAGCAAATGAGTCTTTTTTATTAAAAACCAGCTCAATCCCAGCTCGGTTCTTCAAGGGGAAAGGTTACCAGGGAACAACCCAAACCAGGATGGGGCTCCCAAGCCCCTCCTGTACCTGCTGCCCACACCCAGGGCAGCCCTGCAGCCCCATCCTCTGAACCCTGCAGCCCTTCTCCCATGGCCCTGGAGCAGCCTGTTCACCCTATCTGCAAACATTTCCAGCCTGCCTCGGAGTTCTTCAAAATCTGAAGAAAACAGGAAATGATTCAAGCGGCCCGAGAGGGTCGGACTGGCGTGACCTTAAAGGACACACGGGGCTCTGTGCAGAGTGTGGGGTCACCAAAGTGCATCTGGGATCACCAAAATCCATCAGGGATCACCTATTCGAGTTTAAAAAGGACCTTTAAAAACCATTTTCTTCCCACTCCGTGTTTTTTCACAGGGTCAGAGTTGCTGCAGCAGTGTGAGAACACAGAAATCACTGAGAATAACCCAAAAATCTGTGCTGGAGGTGCTGTCCCAGCGTGGGGATCCCTTGGGGACACCCTGGCAGGGTCAGTCCCTCCTCCTCCTCCTCCAGGGCATCCCCTGGGATCAGCAGTGAAATCAAATTACTCACTAAACAAACCACCCAGGGAACAGCTTCAGGGCAGGATCCCTTTGGCTGGGAAGGTGCTGACTGGTGCCATGTCCTACGTGGGCTTGTGCTGCTTTCACTGCAGAGCCTTGAATTTAAGGTCCTTAACTGGAACGAATCCAAGACATTTCTTTTTAAATATATACACATAAAAAAACCAAAAATAATAATCCCAATTCAGCATCTGTTCTGGGCAGCAATCCTGGGGGGAAAACTGCTTATCCTCCCGCAGAGATGATCCAGGGCTTTTGCTGGGCTCTTAAACCTCCCGGCTAACGCAATCCTCGGCTGCTGGGGAAAAAAAAAAAAACAGGTCTTGGAGCTGAGCTCTGCAAAGCCCCTCTCCGGGATTAAGCCGAGCCTGACACTCCCCTCGCTCCCCGCAGCTCAAGACACGGAGCCGCTGCCTCCCCTGCCAGCTCCGCTTTTTATTTTCCTTTTTGGCCCGTGCCAGCGTTTCCCTGGTCGTGTTCTGGGAAGATATTTCCTAAACTCCCGAGGGGAATTTGGCCTTTGTGAGAGCCAAGCCGTGCCACAAAAGCATTCCCGGGAACAGTGGCGGAGTTATCTGGGCTTCCCAGGGAACCCGCCCGCCTGCGGGAGGCTCCAGAACCAGTTTGGATCGATTGATGTTCACATGGATGCTGTAAAGCAACAAAATTCGGCTCGATTTTGTTTGGGTTTTTTGGCCTTAAAAAGCCAAAAATTGCCCGCACACCCAATTAAAAAAAAAAAAAAAAACCTCCAAAAAAAGAAAAAAACCCCACCAAAACAAAACAAACAAAACCCCAACAAAAAAAAAAAAAGAAAAAAATAACTCCAAAAAAGAAAAAAAAAAAGCCACCAAAACAAAACCCCACCAAAAAAAAAACCAAAACAACCCCCCTTCCCCCCCCCAAAAAAAAAGGAAAATGAAGCTGTCTTTTAGCTTTTTTTTTTTTTTTTCCCCCTCTCTCCAGGCATTCAAGCACTTCAGTGGCCACTGATTTTATGAGCTGGGTTAAGCAGGGCACACTCCATTGCTGTCTGTGCCACCCCCAGGAATGCCTGTGCAGATAAACGCTGCCTGCACGATGAACTCCACTCACACCCCATCCCTGGAGCTGCAGCTTGGGGCAAACCAGCAGCATTTTCCAAGGAAAAAGGTTTCGGAAGCGCAGCTCAAGCTGGTCCATTTTAAAATGCACAAACAAGACATTAAATAACAATGAAATGCTTTCAGTAAAATTTAAAAGAAAAAAAAAAAAACCCTGATTGGGTGTTGCCAGCTCTCACAATCTCACGGCAACTCTTTGCAGCATCTGATTTTTTATTTCCCTTCGAGTTTCCAGCGCTGCTGATGGGAACTGGGGTCCCTCAGGGACACCCCTTGGCTCGTGGGGGTCACCTGGGAACACCCTGTGGCTCACTGGGGTCTTCCAGAGACAAGCCCCATGTCCCTGGGGGTCCCCAGAGATCCCCTTGGGGTGCCCCAGCACTGGCGGTGTCACCCCTGCAGTGACCAGGACTGTTCCCACTTCCCACACCTGGGGCTGGTGGCACAAATGTCACCAGCTCTCACTAACGAGGGGTTTCCACGCCATTAATTAGCACTCGGCAGCCACCATGAAAGCAAAATCCACTCCCAGAAAGCACCAAAAGGAACCAAAATTCCCCTCCTGGGTTTTGAGGGGCAGCAGAGCAGCCCCCAAAGCTCCGTTACCCAACCAAACCCACCTGACCCTACAAAATCCCCTCCCCAGCTCAACACCACGAGGCCACCGGTGCCAGAGACCCTCCTGCTGCCACTGCTGAGCCAGCCCTGAGCCACAGCCCAGGACTGGGGTGTCCCCAGGGTCACCACTGCCCCGAAGGACACTGACTCACAAAACCAACCTGCACACTCCAGCCTGACCCGGAGCAGGGATTAAAAGGGCATTTCAAAACCAGCCCAAAAAGCTGCAGGAACATCCATGGCCTCTCCAGGATGCCACACTGCCAACCCTAACCCCTAACCCAGGACGGTCTCCAGCCCCTCATGCCCACAATGGGCTAAAACGCCTTGGAAGCCACGGGTTTATTCCAGGAATATTTATTCCAGGAATAAAATACCAGTGCCAGTGTGGACACTGGCTCTGCTGGGTCCTCCAGGAGAGGAGGAGGAGGAGGAGGGAGAGGAGAACACAGACACAGAGCTACTCTAGAGGCCGAGGCCATTGGTACCATCTGCCCTGGGATCCCGGTGAGTCCTGCCGTGCCTCGGCCACGATGTCACCCAGCCCTCAGCACGGGGGTCACCCCGGACCTCCTCCCAGGCTGAAGGGACACCCTTGGCCAGGTGGGAAGGGCAGGGTGTCCCACGATGGAAGCAGGAGCTGCTCGTGGCCCAGAATGGGGATTTGCTGGAACTGCACCAAGCTCAGCTCCTGGGTGTGCCGCCCGTAATCACCGGGATCAGGGCTCAGTCCTGCCCTAAGCGAGCCCTAATCGGCTCAGCCCTGCCTGGGACCACCTCACCCCGCTCCCAACAGCAGCCTGTCCCCCCGTGCCCACCCCAGGGGCTTTGCCAGACAGCTTCAGTCTGCCCTGCTGGGAACTGCAGCACCTGGATGCGCTCCAGGCTCCACATCACCCAGGACAGGTCAAACCTTTCCATCCCTGCCTGGCAGAGCTGGACAAAACCCAGGCAGGAGCGTTCCTGCCTAATTTACATTGTTAACATACTTCAGGTCAGCTGCCATGGCGTTTCCTCTCCCTGTCTGTCTGGTTTCAGTCAGAAAATGGCTCCTTTGCTCCCTCCCAAACAAACCTCAGCGGCACAACCCACCAGGGCTGGAGGACAGCGGGCTCCTGTCCTGCCCTGGGGACACTTTGGGACATGGAGATGTCCTGAGGGGACAGAGAACACTGCTCAGAGCCTCGGTGCCCATTCCCACTGTCTTGCCTCCAGCTGGGACTCCTCCATCCCCTGCACTTTGGATTCTCCAGTGCAGGCAACAGCACCGAGGGATGCAGGGGAGGGGATGCACAACCACCTCCAGGGGTTGTGGGGCAGAAATTCAGGATCCTGACCCAAATCCAAACCCCCAGCAGGCAGAGCAGTGAGGGACAACACTGGGAGCCTGGAAGGAGCCAAGGAAAGGGAGAAACCGATGCAGGAAAGGGGCCCAGAGGCCACTGCACCACCAGAACAAGAGACCCCATTTACACCCCTGCCAGGGACACCCTCCCTTGGCAGTACTGGTTATACTGGGAGCTGAGCCGAGCCTCGGGCCAGCTTTAATTGCCACTATTATTACCACAGTTCTGCTGGGAGCTCAAAGGCTGCCGCCCGTGCACGGATTTAGGGATGTGCTTAACTTTAAGCAGATTTTTGTCACCAGCCTGGGAAGGGGAGGGGTGAAACCTCGCTGTCTTCCACGCTGCAAAGATGAGGAAAGCTGGGAGAAGCAGGAGCCCTCCCCGGGGCTGCCAGCACTGCCCACAGCCCTGCTTGCCATGAGAACCAGGGGGCTTTGGGATGGTGCCACGGCTGGAGCGGGATCGCTGTCCCCATTCTCCGCTGTGCCAGGGATCCTCCTCTCCCCTCCCCGTCCCCCAGGAATGACTCAAGTTTCCCATTAAAGCAGCATCAGAAAGGGGGGAGGGGGAGGGGCATGTAACCCTGCATCCCCCAGGGCCAGGGGACCTCGGTGACACTTGGAGAGGGGGAACAATCCTCAAAACTCACCGGGGGAGTGGGGCTGGCAGAGGGAGGGCAGGCAGAGCAGCCCCCGGGTCTGCACTGTGGGCAGAGGACACGGCAGCTCCCCCCCCCCCCCATCCCGAGGGCTGGAAAAGCAGAGCAGGGACACTCCTGGAACATCCCAAGCCCCGGCTGGTGCTCAGTTCCACGCTGGGATGCTGCTGGGGAGGGCTCGGGGGCTCATTCCCTCCCTCCCTCCCTGCCGGCCGCACACGTCTCCCCCAGCTCCATCCCCCAGCCGGAGGCAGCCAGCGCCGAGAGGGCTCAAACTCCAGATGTTGGTGAAACGCTATAAATAACAGAGGGGGAGGGGGCTCGAACACAAGCAGATGTTCCTCCCCTTCCCCGCAGGGCCAGAGCTGGGACTGGGCAGGAAGGTGATTCCAGCAACCAGAGACCCTCCCCAGGCAGGGGTTTTCCACCAGCCAGGAATAAATCCTCGGGCAGGAGCAGCAAACAACCTGTTTCCATTTTCATGCAGCCACAACTCTTGATTTCCACCCAGCCCATTCCCGAGGTGTTTCAGCTCCAACATCAATGGTCAAAAGAGGAAAAGCTCACATCACTCCTCCAACACAGGCCTGAGAGCCCAGAGGCACCCAGTGAATGCTCCTTCTTCCCAAAAAAGCTCCCACATTCACCTCCCGGCAGGACAAAGTTTCAGATGCCCCCAGGGACTGCAGAGTGCCCGTGGTCATCGCTACCCCGGAGAAAAGGATCAGCACAAACGTGGTTGAGCTGCCAAGAAAAAGCTTTTGGCAGAGCCTGTGATCACCCTAAAATCAGCAGAGTTACCTTCAGTATCAGCAGGAGGAGAGCAGGGTGCTGCAGGCTCCTGACGGTGACAGCACAAACTGTGCCTCACCCCAGTGTCACAGCCCCGTGTCACAGCCCCGTGTCACCACCTGGCCCCTCACCTGCCTGCCCCCCAGCACAAGAAATCTCTCTGGCATTATTCAAATTACTCCAATTATTTCAATTGCTCCAGCAGGTTTTGAGCCACAGAAGCATTAAAAAACCCCAAACAGGTATTTATTTTAAGAGCAGCAAACACTGAGGTTTGTGCTGTTGCCCCAGCACCCTGCTGCCAGCCTGGGGGGCTGCACCAGCACACACCCAGTGCCCTTTGGATGCATCCCACCACCTTCTGTGCCAGCAGGCAGCGGGTGAGGATGGCACTGAGTGATTCCAATTAGCAATGGAACACGTCCAGCCACGGCTCCTCGGCAGGACCCAGGGCCAGGCTGCAGCTGAGAGGGTAATTTGGAGATTTCTGGGATTTTTCTGATGACAGTCCCTGCGAGGAGGAGGAGGAGGATCATCAGCCATGCCATGGAAAACCCAGACTGACAGCACAGCTCCTTCCAGCCCAGGAGGGGAAGGATGATGCCCACAGTGGGCGCCAAGCCTCAGCAGGGCCCTGGATGCGCCCTGAGCCCTTTTGGACACATCACTGGTGCCAGGGTGGTGCCAAAGTAATCACAAAAGATTAACGAGGCCCTTCACCATCCCACATCACCACAGCAGCAGCAAGAGGAGGTTTGCACCTTCCCTGTGCCCTACACCAAAGTGTCCAGCTCCCCCTGGCAGGTGCTGAGGGATGCAGAGCTGTGGCAGCACCCCTGTGCCAGGGGTTGTTATCCCAGCAAAGCTCCAGGCACAGAAAACAAGGGCAGGAAGGACGTGGAGGGTGGGGAGGTGCAGCCCACACTGCCAGCCTGTGGGATGGCACCACTCCCACCCTGGCACTGGGAACGGCAGCTCCCTCACGGCTCCCACCAGGGCTTCACCCCCACAAAAAACCTCCTGCCAAAGAAACCAGAGCTCGACCTTCCCCCCCAGGGCCGCCCCCGGGCACGGGGTAAGCCGGGATTTGCCCCTCTCCGACATCCCTGCGGCATTATGGAAATCCCTGAGCACAAAGGGGCCTCTCAGCAGGGACGGGGCTGCACAGGGCCACGTCCTGCTTGGCACCTCGTGTCCCCAGCGGGGAGGGGACAAACCCTCTGAGGGTCCCCGATGGGCACAGCCCAGCTCTGTCCAGCTGATCCCCCCCAGACTGATTTATCCCCCCAAAGGAGCTGTCTCAGCCATTCCCTGGCAGCCCCACAGCTGGGGACTCTCTCAGCCACAAGCCAAGGGAAGCAGCAGCACTTTCCCCCCCCCTCCCCTTTGCTGGCTTTGGAGCAGACTCAGACAGCAAAGGCACCCACGCTCTCCCCCCTGGGCAGGGCTGGAGCCAGCAACAGCAGCACAGGCTTGGCTGGAGCAGGGAGCAGCTGGGCCAGCCCAGGGACAGAGGGAGGGAGGATGGAGGAGACCGAAACCGCCACGTGCACGTGTTTTCGTGGAGAGAGAGACGACTTTTCCAGCAGCATCTGCCAAGGGAACAGGCAGCCGGGATACCAGGGAGCTCCTCTGCTCCACAGGGATCAGCTCCATGTGGGTCCTGGCAGGCTGGGGATGTGTCCAAGAGGAGAAACGTGGAATCTCCATTCTGGATTGAAAGGGATCTCAGCGGATCCTGAGGGATCTGTTTTCCACTGGGGGCGGGGAGGGAAAAGAGCATCGGTCACTGAGCAGGGCTCGAGCTGCTGGAACAGGGGGAAAAGTCCTTCCCACGCTCACCATGAACCCCCAGGCGAGAGGAGGGATTGCCCTGGACAATGGGAAGGCAGAGGGAGATGGGAATGAACTTCCCCAATCCCACAGTGTTCCCTCCCTCCCTCCCTGCCATGGAGCTCTCGTCCCCCAGGGCACAGACGTGTCCCACTCTGTGACACCCCAAATCAGAGAGCTGCTACACCCCATGGCACATCCCAAATGAAGCCTCCTGCACAGGGCAGAGCCCCAGGCACAGCTCCCACCCCGGCTCAGCATCACTTCCAGCCGGGGCTGTGCCAGACCTGGGCACCTCCAGGCTCTGCCCTTCGGCCCTTCTGGAGGCCAAGCCTTGAGCAATCACCAAACACCCGCTGGAGCCGGCCCCATTCCTCGCCTCCAGTGACCCCGGGTCAGCAGCAGGAATCCAGCCCTGCAGCTTTGTGCTCCCACGGCCCTGCCTTGGCACCGAGGGCTGCCAGGAAAACCCCTGGAGGTGGAGAGGGCTCCGTGATGCACCAGGCACTGCAGAGAGCACCTCCCACCCCCGAGAACACCCCCCGGGACAGGGAGGCTGTTTGGGAAAGGTATTTTCCCAAGGACTGAGGCTGCTCAGGCTCTGTACTCCTGCTTTTCCCCTGTGCCAGGGCTGTGGGAACACGGCAGCACCACACAGCAAACCCTACCAGGCTGCTCAAAGCCACCAAGCCCTGCCTTGAGAGCCAGATTTTTAGGGCTAGGGTGGAATCCCAGCGCCCTGCAGAAAGCCAGCTGTCAGTCAAGGCATCTCATAAAGAATGGGCAAAACTTTTGCGCACCACAGGCCAGCAAGAACACAAACTCCCACCCTAGAGGAAGAGCTCATGGGTGCCACCCTCAGCCTTGCAGAGAGGAAGGCACAAACCATCCTGCTGGTCCCTTTGGGGCTGGTTTTCTCCTTCTGTTCTGCCACCAAAGCCAGCTGGGAGCGAGGGGTGTGCTGGGCAGGGGGACAGATCTGCACCCCCAGCCCGGCCCCTGCCCAGGAAAGGGGGGAGAACAGGCTCTGCTCTGTGACTGCTGGGCCCAGGGAAGTTCAATAGTTTACTCCTAATATTTGTCTTGGCCGGGCAGCCCAGCTCGCAGGAGGAAATGGGGCAGGGGGAGGGCTCCAAACATCCTCTGCATTCCTTGTAACAAGAGCAAAGGGAGCAAAACCAGCACCGGGGCACCCGCGCTCGGGGTCACCCCATGTGAGCCCTTTTTGTGTTTAGAAACGCTGCAATGAAACATCCAGGGGTGCAATTCTCCAGAAAGCAGTGGGGGGGGTGAGGGGGGCCTTGCTCCCAGCCCTTGGCTCGACACGTAAACTGCTCCCTTCCCCCCCCCAAAAAACCCCCAAAAGTCACAGCTTCTGCACAAAACCTGCTGAGCTGGGCACAGCACACAAAGCCTCCACTTCTGCTGGGGTTCCCCTTGACCTCCCCCATCCAGAACTCGACCCTGCTGTCACTGCCCCCGTTGCACAACGCTGGCACCAGCTCCATCCCCCCACACTGCTGGGACACACGGGATCAAACGAGACCTGATGCAATCAGGGACCAGCAGGAGAGCTCCAAAAATGACATTTTTTAAACCAAGCTCCTCAAAAACCAGGGGGTCACAGATGATGCCCCTTGCCAGGGAGCTGGGCTTATCTCCAGCTGAACGGGGCTGGGGCAGATAAGGGGGCTGGGGGTGGCCCTTGGAGCCCTGTGAGCCACGTTCCTGGGGCAGGGGAGGATCTCCTGTGATAACCCCGGAGCCAGGGCCTGCGCCTGCTGATAAACCCGGGCTGAAGGGGGTGACAGTGCCAGCCCTGGAGCTCTGGGCATGCTGCCACCCGTGCCTGTGGTGGGGGAAACCCAGAGCCCTGAGAAAGAGGGAACAGCCCCAGAACCAACAGAGGGATTTGGGTGCCCAGCACAACCCACCAGCCACTCCCAGGGGGCTCTGATCCCACATTCCAGCCCCATACACGGTGTCCCACATCCCCCTGGCTCAGCCCCCCATGCCAGTGCAGCCCAGCTGCCAGACAAGAGCAGGGAACTCTTCCAGGCAAAGCCAACCACTCACCCGCTTAGAACTAATTAGGGCTTGTCTTAATTAAATCCTGCTAACCATGAACACAACCCCAAAGGCCAGAATTAACTGATTTGCCTGGGATGGCCTCTGGCTGCTCATGAGGGGCTGCTGGTCTGGTGGGAAGTGCTGGACACAGCCAGACAGGAGCTGCCAGGGATTGGGAAGAGCCCCTGGAGCCCTTCCCCAGGGCACAGCGTCAGTGCCCAGGGAGTGCCAGCTCAGCCAGGTGCCAGGGCCACATTCCCAAGGCTGGGAGCTCAGGCTGGAGCACAGGGATTAGCCCTCCCACCACCTTTTTGTGCTGCTCTCGTGTCTTTAAGGGGATTAGTCCCTGTAATTCCATGAGAGGGTTTAAGCACAGAACACCCCACTGCAGCAGAGGGGGATGGAGAGGTCCAGGAATACCTTTGGACACTCATTCCCTGCTGCTCCTGGCCCCTCAAACATCCCTGGGACAGCTCAGAGCCAGGCTGGAGACACTCCCAAGGGAAAGACCCACAGCCAGGCAGCCCAAATTGTGCAGCCTGGAGAAGAGAAAGCTCCAGGGAGAGCTCAGAGCCCCTGGCAGGGCCTAAAGGGGCTCCAGGAGAGCTGGAGAGGGACTGGGGACAAAGAATGGAGGGACAGGACACAGGGAATGGCTTCCCACTGCGAGAGGGCAGAGAGAGATGGGATATTGGGGGAAATTCTTCCCTGCGAGGGTGGGCAGGCCCTGGCACAGGGTGCCCAGAGCAGCTGTGGCTGCCCCTGGATCTCTGGCAGTGTCCAAGGCCAGGCTGGACAGGGCTTGGAGCAGCCTGGGACGGTGGTGGAAGGTGTCCCTGCCCATGGCTGGGGTGGATTAACTGACCTGCCCCTTCCACCCCAAACCATTCCAGAACTCTCTGCCCACTGAGCAGCCTCTCACACTTTCACAGCACTGGAACCTGCAGGGAATTGTCTTCCTCCCCTTCCCAGTGCTCATAAAACCATTGAAGTTTGGCTTTCACAGGCTCACCACTAACAAACACCCCACACCAGCTTATTGTACCTGGAAACAAACTCCTGCAAAGCTTCAGTGGGAAAAGAGAGACGCTGAGCCAATAAAACCCAGCTCCACGTCTGGATGTGGTCTGAACGTGCACAACAATGGAACCAAAACATTCCGGAGTTCAGGCAAAAATGGAATGAAATTAAATTACAATCTGGATCCTGCCAGAAAGAATTATGTCAACACCTTGAGGTTCAATTCTTTATTTATGGAGACCTGTGGATGTGGAGGAAGCCTCTACTGATCACAAGTTTAATTTTTAAATTGAAACAAGCATCCCAGCCTGGAGGGTCTCACCAGCAGTGCCTGTAAAATCTCCATATCCAGAGGCAGAGCAAAGGACTGGGAGACAAAACCAGCTCAGAACACACCTTCACTTCCACCCTGAGCTCTTTGACAGTGCTGGGTCCATCATTCCCCCTCACAGCCTTGCGCCCCCAGACCGGAGGGCAGGAATGAACACAGAAGTGATGCCACATTGTCAGGGCTGTGAGCACTCAAGGAATGGCGTTTTTATGGGTTAAAAGGAGCTCTTTAGAACCTCTTTGCACCTCAGGTGTATCTGGAAGCCTTGGCCCCCACCAACCTGGGAATTCACAGTGGAAGTCAGCAGCATGTGGCACCTTTGCTCCACCTTTCCATCCCCACAACTCCAGCACCTTCCACCCCGGTGGGAGCAGCCCAGGAGGAGCTGCGATTCCCCCACACCCACAGCATCACCTGAGGCAGGTCCAGATCCAGATCCAACCCTCGGGGGTGATTTATCCATCCACACCGCCCTGGGACAGCCCTGGAGGATAAACAGCTGGGAATGTGCCGTCACCACAACTCACTCAGGTCTCAGGAATAACCAGAAAATAAAAAAAAAAACCCACCCCCAAAAAAAGCCCCAAAGCCAATATTGTTTCAAGGTTTCCCCTGCCATGTCAAGCCCACGAGCCCGAGCAGGCTGGAGCAGCTCCAAGGGATGGAGCAGAGGCACAGCAGAGGCTCTGTGCAGCCGCCAGGGCACACGCAGAAAGCTCCGCCGCTGCCAGAAGATTTTTTTTAATTTATTCTAAAACCATTTAATAGTTCTGCCATTGAACAGAACCATCGGCGGCTGGGGCTGGGAGCCCCACGAGTGAGCTGCGTTTGAAGGAAAGCTGCTGGAGCCCATCCCTGAGAGCCGAGGGCGCCGGGGAGAGCTGCACTTCCAGCAGCTCCAATTTAATATCAGCCTCCCGATCGTTCCGAGGGAAAGTTTTTGATTACTCGGGGATGCAGAAAAGGGATCAGCACCGGCTGGACCACCCGCAGCAATCCCGGGTGTCGGCAGCATCAGCGCCCTGCAGCCGGCTCCGGGCTGGGAGCGATACCCAGGGAGCTGGGGGGGGGGGGTCCCGGGGTGACTCCACTGTCCCCTGGCGTCCCTGGGGAGCGTGTGGCTCCGGGAACAAAGGCTCCTGGCAGGGCACGGCTCCTCCCGATGCTAATCTGCCTGTCGCCTCCCACCCGCTTTGTGTTTCACTAAAAATACCGCGGCGGAGGAAGTTTGTGCTGCGGGGTGGATGCGCTCCTCCCCGGGAGGGGCTTCCTGAGCCGCCCCGGCCCCAAAATAGCCCCCAGCCCCATTCCTGCACTGCTCCTGGCCCCAAAATAGCCCCCAGCCTCGCTCCTGCACCAAAATAGCCCCAAAACAGCCCCCAGCCCCGCTCCTGCTCTGCCCCGGCAGGGCCAGGCTGGAGCCGGGGGCCGCCTGCTCTTCCCGACCAGAGCTCCAAACATCCCACTGCCGGCCCCAAACACGCACCAAGAGAAGGGAACGGGGTCAGTGCACAAGCGACAGGCAGTCGGGGCTGTGTGCGTGCCCCACTCCCAGCGTGGGGACCCGCAGGGTTTTGGGGTGTGGAGCCTCCCAGCCTCTGCAGCAGCACAAGCACCCCAAAAATCATCACGGAATCCTGGAATGGCATGGATGGGAAGGGACCTCCAAGTTCATCTCATTCCCTCCCCTTCCATCATCCCAGGCTGCTCCAAGCCCCGTCCAGCCCGGCCCCGGGCGCTGGCAGGGATGAGGATTTGCATCCCCACGTTCCCCGAGCTCCATTCCCGAGGTGCCGAGCTGGAGCAGCTGCCGAGCCCACCCCCGGCCCGGTGACACGCGATGCCACAGCCCGGCGACATCAATAATGCAGCGGGGTCAGCACCAGCGTCCCCACGGCTCCACCCGACCGCTGCCGCTGCTCTGGGATTGAAGCACCGATCCCAAAAAGCCAGGGATTCTCACAGCGTGCCGATCCCTCACAGCCACACACGGCAAGGATCTGGGGGCTTGGCAGAGGCTTTCCAGGCACCTCCCCTTCCTCATCCATCCCATGCCCGACGCTGTGGGTGCACAGCTGGCTCTCCAAAGCCTTTTTTTGGGTTGGTTTTTTTTTTTTTTTAAGTAAAAATGGGTAGAGCTCCCAGGGTGGCACATCCCTGCTGCCCCCACGGGCACAAACACGGCATCCCCTCAGCTCTGCCCTCCCAGACCCACAGCGTCCCCAGAAACAGCTGCAGTGGGAAGGGCAGGGAGTGCAGGGGGACACAGCCTCAGCTCCTGGGCTCTGTGCCCAAGGGTTTCCCCAAACTTCTCCCTGCACAGTAGGAACCTCACCCGGGCTGTGCCAGGGCTAAGCTTTGCCATCTTTCCCTGCAGATCCGAGCCGGCCGCCGGGAGTGGAAGATGCTGCAGGGAAGTGCTTTAATTCAAACCATCCACTTATTTATTTTATTTTTTTTTAAATTGCATAATTGCTGCAGACATTTCTGCTCATGTTTGGTTTTATTACATCTCTGTGGTTATTCTACAAGCCCTAAATTTTGGGCCTCAGCTGAGTTGGCGAAGTGCTCCAAAAACATCTGTCCTGACTTACTCCCCTCGCGGCGCTGGGGCAGAAGAGACATCACAACACCAGGGGTTGGTTTATTTGTTTGCAACAGAGAAAAGTTCCCACTCCTGACCCAAAGGGAAGGGTAAATATTCACTGCCTCGAGGTCAGCATTGACCCTACACCTGGTCCCAACAGGCATCTATCCCTCATCCTTCAGAGAGCAGCACAGCTGTCCCCACACACGCAGGAGGTTCAGGAGCTGCCACCACCCCCGTGTCACCACAGGGACACCACCCTGCTGCCTCCAGTTCCTGCCAGCAGCAACCCTAAGGTGACACATCCCTCCCCAGCACAGGACAATCAACAGCCAGCCACTAATTCCACCCCCATTAAAATTCCCAGACTCAACAGGATTCAATCCAGCAGCTCCAAGGAGTGGTTTGTCCTCCAAAAGATAAACTTTGGAGAAGTTTATCCTTCACAAAGGTTGTAAAGGTCCCTTTGCACACCCACCCCCTGCAGACCAGAGCATGGAGGAAGGGAATTGCATCACCCCCCAAGGCCTCTCTGGTTTTGCTGTGGTTCTTGTTTCTCCTATAAACACACCTGGAGAAGGCAGCAAGACCCAAGGACAGCCCTGATGGCCATAGCGGGGCCCCAGTGCCACCACATCCCTCTCGGTGCCCAGCAGGAATGGGACAGCAGAGCCACAGCCCCTGCAAAGGTACTGTCAGCCCTGGCCAGGACACCTGCCCACCTCTGGAATGACCAGCAGCATCCAGGTGAGGTCCTGGCAGCCCTGCAGCTCACCTGCCTTTTACACAGCACCAGCCCAGGCATTTCATTACAGCCAGCCACGGCCCAAAGGCACCTTTGCCATTAAAGCAGCTCACACCCAGCACCTGCAGCAGCCCCTGCCACACTGGGACCCCCCAGCCCCCACCTCTGGACCTGCCAGGGCAGAGCCAGAGCCCTGGGAATGCAGGAAACAGCCTGGTGGCCACCAGAACCTGTTGGGGACAGAGAGGACACATACCCTGCCAGGGGACAGAGTGGGACAAGGGACAAACCCCCCCCAGCCCAGCAGGCACAGGAATGGGCACAACTCTGTGGGACAGGGCAAGGCAGCCCTGGCTCCCTGTGCCACCACGGCCACCCAGGGCACGTGTCCCCACAGCGCTGGGGACAGCAGAGCTGTGACAGCCACAGCTGCTGGCTGCCAGCCCTGCCGACCTGCTCCCCGGGCAGGATTTTAAATACGTGCTGAATTATTCATGGCATCACCCGAGGTTCCTGGAGCACGAGGTCCCTGCCGGGGTGCACGGTGACCTCCCCACCCATGGCAGCTCCAGGGGGGGTCACCCCTCTTGGGAAATAAATCTGGAGCAGCCCTGGGGGCTGGCAGGGCTGTGCCCACCCTCCCTGCTCCATCACGAGCACCAGATTTCCCTCCTCGTTTTGTTTCGGTCGCTGCCCTGAACAGCCCCGGCCTCAAATGCAGGAAAACTCCAGCCTTTCTATAAACAAACGCTGCTCACAAAAATGCAGCTCCCTGGGAGCAGCCTGCAGCATCGGCCCCTCTTCCCACAGGGGGAAGGAGCTGCCTTCTCTCCTTCACTAAACACCTCCAGGAGAGCTCAGAAAAGCCCTAAATCTGGCTGGGGACAGATCTCGGAGTGTATCCCAGCTGTCACAGCCCCACTGAAGCAGCAGAAATCTCCCCAAACCCCCTCCCAACACTCGGGAGCTGCACATTCCAGTGCCTGTGAGCTGCTGGGTTAGGGTCAGGCTTGAGCTGCCCCATGGGGGGACACAGTGCTGGGGGCCGAGCAGGGCAGAAATCAGGGTCCATCACCTCTTATCCACCATGCCCTGGACTCCTGCTGCTTTGGGAGCCAGCAAGAGGGACACACCACCCAGACCAAGAGCCTGGAGCAGGTTTTACCACCCTGAATTCACAGAATCACCAGGCTGGAAGAGACCTTCAAGATCATCGAGTCTAACCCAGTTCCACCACCTCAACTAAACCCTGGCACCGAGTGCCACATCCAGTCTGCTTTAAACACATCCAGGGGTGGTGACTGCACCACCTCCCCGGAGAGACCATTCCAGTCCTTTATCACTCTTATCAAGCAGGATCAAGGCACATGAGCAGGATGCAGCTCCTGCTACCCCTGACCTCACCCCAGAGCCACACACGGCTCTGGCACAGAGAAGTGACCCTGGCCAGGACAGCTGGCAGTGCCCAGCTCCCCTGAGAGCTGCGGAGGCAGGAGCAAACCAGCCCAAGGTGCTCAGCAGCCCACGATGAGGGAATCACCCCTCGAGTCAGCTCCCTTTGTCCAGCCCAAACATCAGCCCTGTCTCCAGATCTGAACACCCTGGAAAAATCCCTCTGAGGGGAACAGGGGCTCTCCTCCCCACTCCCACCAGCCTGCTGTCCCTGTCCCACCCTCTCCTCGGAGGAGCCAAAGGCCGGAAAAGACCGTCCTGTTCCCCGGCCTGACTTCCCGTCAGCTCCGGCTGCTGGAGCCCGACCAGCACAGGGAACACAGTAGGAGAGGAAATGCCCCGTGTGGAAAAGCCACCCTCTCCCTGGGAATGGCTCCTCTCCCTGGGAAGGGCTCCAACCATGCCCCCAGGGAAACACAGGCAGCAGCACCCTCACACGGCCCTTCCAACAGCTTCAAACCAGGCGGTAAATAAAGAAAAATCAAACGCTGCCTCCAATCCTGCCCCTGGCAGCCTCAGGGAAGGGGGATCCCTCTCTGCAGGATTCCAGACAGCTCCAGAGGGAAGGGGCAGAGTGAGACCCCTCTCCTGCCTCACACCAGCATCACACTTAACTGCACAGGGGGGAATTCTGCACCAGGGGCTCCTGAGGACATTTTCCCATGGATGTCCTCCTGCCAGCCCAGGGGCCACTTGTGGGCCAGCATTCAGCCGCTCCGAGGGGACAGAGACCGACCCGGCACTGCAGCCCCTGCAGGGCCCCCAGGGAGGAGGAGGAGGAGGAGGAGGATGCCCACAGCAGCTCCGTGCTGAAGAGACTGTCGAGCAGCACAGAGCAGCGAGCACAGCAGAGGGGGAACACGAAGGGGAGGGGACAGATGACCCCTGGAGCAGGGCTGGAGTGCTCTGCCCGGCCACACAGCTCCTGCCATTCCCACCTGGAGCAGGGGCAGCGCAGAGCCAGTCCCGCTATCAGCCCGGCACAAGCCTGCACCGTCTCCAGCAGCCCCGGCAGCCATGGAAACTGGACGTTTTCCACCCCGAATTCCTTCCCTTCTGGAAAGGAGCTTACCAATAAAAGGCACTTAGCGCCGAATCACAGCCCAGACCCCTTAAAAAAAGCCAATTTCCCTCCTATTTCAGCAGAAGAAAAAAAAAGAAAAAAAAAAAAAGAAAAAAAAGCTGCGAACGCCTTCGCCCCAGATGTTCCCTCCCTCCTGCGAATAATGGAGGGAGAGAAGCTCATTCATGAGCTCCAGCTTGGCCACAGCCCTGCTCTGGGCAGCCTGTCCTGGGCCGGGCTGAGATCCAGGCTGGGACACCAGCCTTGGCTGAGGCACCGTGGGGTCACTCATCCCCAGGACTGACAGCCCCCCACAGACCCCCCAGCAGCTCAGGAGACCCTCGGGAGGCCCGGAGGGGAGGGAATTCACAACCCCAGCAGCCAGCACTGCTTGGAGTGAGAGGTTCCAAAGGGCAGCTTAGGCCACCTGGGGTGGCCCAAGT
This sequence comes from Chamaea fasciata, assembly GCF_029207755.1. Classification (NCBI taxonomy): domain Eukaryota; kingdom Metazoa; phylum Chordata; class Aves; order Passeriformes; family Sylviidae; genus Chamaea; species Chamaea fasciata. Next base: position 9,789,744 of record NW_027094101.1, on the reverse strand, counting down.
CACACACAGCAGGTTCTTCTCTGATGGAACAAAGAGGAATTAGGTCCCAGGGGGTCCAACCCTCTCCCCACAGCCCCACCCTGCCCTCACCTTCCTGCTGCCGTGCGAGGAGAAGCTGTGGGAATGCCGCTGGAGGTTTCCCCCGCTCAGCTCCAGCTGAGGCTTCCAGACCTCGCCATTGTCGCTGGCCAGGCCCTTGGCAGGGCTAAGCAGGATCCCGTTGTGCACCATGTCCTCGGTGCACGTCAGCCTCAGGCTGCACAGGTACTCGTCCGTCTCCTTGTCCACCACCAGCAGCCGAGTCTCCGTCTCCACGGCCTTGATGCGTTGCACGACCTGGGAACGACAGGGACAGCTCAGCAGGAGCCCAGGGGGTGGCAGAAGCTGCACCCAAGGGCCAGCAGCTCTCCCACAACGCTGCAGATCCAGCCTAGGTAAAGGTTTGGGGTTCCAGCTACCGGTGATGGGGCAGAAAGGGCAGGATTTGGGAGATCCCTGGGGATGCTCTGCCAGCCCAGGTCCTGCAGCCACACAGCAGCTCTGCCCAGTCCACCAGGGATCACCTCCTGCTCAGTCAAGAGCTTCCAGAGCTCTTCAATGAAATGCTCTCCCTGTGCCACTCTCTCCTTGGAGGAGTCAAAACCCAAAGGCCAGAAAGGGCAGGATTTGGGAGATCCCTGGGGATGCTCTGCCAGCCCAGGTCCTGCAGCCACACAGCAGCTCTGCCCAGTCCACCAGGGATCACCTCCTGCTCAGTCAAGAGCTTCCAGAGCTCTTCAATGAAATGCTCTCCCTGTGCCACTCTCTCCTTGGAGGAGTCAAAACCCAAAGGCCAGAAAGGACCGTCCTGTCAGGGTATCCCAGCTGTCACAGCCCCACTGCAGTGGCAGAAATCTCCCAAAAAACCCCCACACCCGGGATCTGGCTGGTTCCTTCCAGCCCAGGAGCTGCAGCCACACAGCAGCTGTGCCCAGACCACCTGGGATCACCTCCTGCTCAGTCAGAGGCTGTCACTGCTCCTGGAGCACCAGCAACCCTCTGCCCAGCACTGTCCTGTGGAGGGACAGCCCAGTCTGTCCCACCAGGCAAACACCCTCCTTTCCTCAATCCAGGGCATCTTTCTACTCCCACACCCAGGAGCCAGGGGCACAGGAAGACTCCAAGCACCAATGTGGGTGCTGGACTGTCCCCCACCACACCACTGCGCAGGCTGGGGGTGGATTTGGGAAGGGAACAGCCCAATCCGTGCATCCATCCCCAGGGGACCAGCAGAGAGGAGGGGAGGCAGTGCTGGGAGCAGGAGATGAGCCCGTCCCTGGCAGGGTCCAGCTCCAGGCAGGGCTGAATGGGGACATTGTCCTGCTGTGCCCAGCTCCTTCCCAGCCATCGGGACTGCCAGAGGCTCCAACAGGCACTGGGGAGAGCCAGGAGGAGCTGATCCCACAGCCAGGCAGGGGGGAAATCCCACCAGAGTGGGCTGGGATGGAAACACGGAAAATCCAGAATATCCACAGGAAAAACACCTCCAGACTCGCTGCTGGCAGCCACCAAGGGCACCTCCTCCCTGCACAGGCCTTCATCCCGAGGAGGAGGAGGGGTGGTACTGCTGCTCAGCCACCATCCCCAGCCATGGGGTGGCCCTGAACACCCCAGACATGCTGGGGAACCCCCAGAAGTACCCCAGGGCTCTGATCTAGGTCACAGTGGCCAGACACGCCAAGGTTAGAGCGACAAACGAGCCTAATACGCAATTAACCAGCGTTTATTTACTCCCTGCAAGCTCCACTCAAGGTCAACAGAGCCGGTATCTGCAAACAAGAGGGAAAAAAAAAAACAAAAAAACAAAACCAACCAGCCTGCAAGAAATTTACAGGCTGCAGACAAGGCTGAAGTAACTCATCCACTGCAGCCTCCCTCTGCAGGGCAGTGATCCCGGGCTCCCACCCATAACCAGCCTGGAGGTGCTGATCCATCAGGCCCACAAAGTCCATCTGCTCCCGTTCAGATCCGTTTACATGTGACATCAGGCGGTGCTGCTGACACCAGCAGTGCCCGCGCAGGGACACTTCTCCCACAGGGGCCCTGGCAGCAGCAGCAGCAGCAAAGATGCAGATGGGGAACGTGCTGGCCCTTCAGTGACATCCCCCAGACCCCACAGTTTGGGTGCTCCAGGCAGCACAGGAGTCCCACAGACTGCAGAGAAAGTGGGACCACAGAAAGGTCCAAAGCTGGCGTGGAGGAGGGCTGGGCTCACCCCGTGGCCGAGCCCCCCAACAGCCATAGCAAGAGCAGCGATGGAGCGAAGGTCCCACGAGTGCCAGGAACCGAGCCAGGCAGGGATGGAGAGCGGCACAGAGCAGCCCCTTGCTCCCTCCCCACGAGCAGGATGAGCAGAAGGGGCTGTGAGGAGCCCCCCAAGGCAGCAGGGACCCCTGGGCACCGAGCAGAGGCGGGAGGCAAAGCAGCAGCCCCTCGGCGAGGTCCTGCCCAGCACCGTACCCGCTTCCGAGCCATGCTCCCCGCCCGCAGTCCTGCAGCCTTCTGGAGACAATGCAGCCTCTCCCCTGCTCATCTGGGACCTCCTCAGCACCCGACCCAGCCCCACGATTTCCGCAGCTCCACCCAAGCAGACTTTCACCCCTGGTGACGGCAGTGCTGGCCCGGCAGAGCCCCTTCCACCCTCGCCAAACACCAGCCCAGGGAGGACTCACGGTGCCACCCGCAGCAGAGTGAGTGCCCTGCTCCATGCTGCCAGTCTCCCTGGGGACAGGGACACTTTCCATGCTCCAAGCACAGCAGGAAGGCAAGAGCTGTGGCTCTGCCCAGCTCTGAGGAACCCAGGATGTGACTTCGAGACATGAAACGCCCCGAGAACACATTCTGCCTTCGTCCCCTTGGGCAAGGCCAAGGAAAAAAAAAACCAACAAAAAAAACAGAGAACAAAGACAAAAATGCTGCCAGCTTCAGCTGGAAACACAGTTACACCCAAAGAGCAAGGCCTTGTGTGCTGCAGGCTCCGACCCGATGCACATGGAGAAGTGTTACTTGTTCAAGGTTGGGCATGAGGAAGGGCCACGCTGAGGTGGCTGCTCAGAGCCATCGTGTGACCCTCCAGGGCATCGCCCTTCCCACGGCCCCATCAGTGCTGGGGAGTTTTTTGGGGGGAAGGAAGAGGTTCTTGTGGTATAGAGGCAGGAAAAAGGGTGATCCCAGAGCAGGCAGGGCCACTCCTGCTCCCACCACTTGCACTCTCAGAGATGCCGGTGCCACGGCAGCCGGCGTGTGGCACCGAGTTCCTTGACACCCTGGATGGGACACCCTGTTCCAATCACTGCTCTGCAGCAGGGGGCGAGTGCCAGGGCTCCGTCCTGCCGCCAGCAGCAAAAACAAAACAAAAAAAAAAGTAAGAAAGAGAAATTTCCCCCTCCCATTTCACTTGACCTACTGGGAAGGCCCAGCACGTTTCAAAGACACAGCTGGCTCCGCTATCGCCCGTCCCCAGCAGCCCAGAGCCAGCAGGGAGCTCTGGTGGCTTCCAAGGCACCACAGGAACACGGCCCTCCTTCCTGCCCAGCCACATCAAAGATGGGGATCCTCCTTCAAGGGGTTTGAAATCACACGCAGGACAAACATCGACTTTCACACGGCTGGCTCAGACCATCAAAACAAGCTCAGTTTTAGCCAGGAAACCCCACCAGGCTCACGGAGAGGAGTCCACGGGGCTTTGTTGGAGCCACCTGGAAGGCTCAGCTTCACCTTCAGCAACACGCACACGGGGGGGTGAAGGCTGGGAACACACAGCCCCCCAAAACTCTGTGGGGTCGAGGCACGTCCCAGCTCTGCCCCCACGCAACGCTGGCAGCAGGGCTGAGCAGATGTTTTAAGTTACTACAACACTAAATCCTGCAGAGCCCCACGAGCCACGAGGCAAATTGTGCCCCTGCCAGGCTCTGAGTGTCCAGCAGGACTGGAGCAGCCTGAACCACACTGCTTGGTTTTGTTTGGGTTTGGTTTTTGTTTGTTTTTTTTTCTCCTCACTGCTTGGGTTTTTTTTTTTGCATTTCTTGGGGTTTTGTTTAGATTAAATTGTTTGACAAATGCAAATTTCAGTTTTACAAGCAGCAAATGCCACAGCCTGCAACAGCTTCTGTTGGAAAACAGAGAAATAGCACCCTCGGAGCTGCCCAGTCCCAGCGTGGTCAGGAAGAGCCACGACTCCCCTCCGAGCCCTGCTATCGCTCTCTGGCCAGCCCCACCGCCGAACATCTGCACAGCTTTATCGGGAGATTTTAAGGCATCTTCCCACACTCCGGGCTGCACAAGCAGGCGCAGCTCGCCCAAAGCAGCCAAGAAAACCCACAGCAGAGCCGGAAATAAAAGCCCGGGTCTCCCCATTCCTTTCCACCACAGATTGCATAACGCGGGCAGAGCCCTGCCCAGCCCCACACACCTCCGGCTTTCCCACCTTGACACGACTGCAACGACCTCCTGTGCCCGGAGCCGCGGGTCCCGGGGCACCCAAAACCCCCCTGCAGCCCAGGGCCTGGCATCTGGGGAGGGGCACCCACCCCACCGCTGCAGCCACCCCCGCTGCGCAGGCCGGGGATGCTCCAGCGGGGATATTTTGGGCGAAACCCCCGCAGGGATGCTGGAGCCGGGCACAGCCCCGCTCGGCGGGGCGTTCGGCCCGGGAGCCACGCCGGTGCCGTCCCCGCTGTCCCCCCGCTCCATCCCGCACCTGGTGATGTGTCTCCTGCTCCACGTTGAGCCCGTTCACCTCCACGACGCGGTCCCCGGCGCGCAGCCCCGCCGCCTCGGCGGGCGAGCCGGGCTCCACTTTGCGGATGAACTGGCCGCTCTTGCCCTTCTCGCCGTGCAGGTGGAAGCCGTAGCCGCTCTCCCCTTTGAGCATTCGGCACAGCCGCGGCTTCAGCTGGTCCTTGGCCATGGCCGGCGGCGGAGCGGCGACGGCGGCGGCGGGGCTGGGCGGGCGCGGGGCCGCTTTTATGGGCGGCCCGGGGCGGGCTCCGAGGGGCGGGTCGGGACCGGGGCCGGCGCCGGGGCCGGGGCCGGGGCTGGGGCTGGGGCTGCGGCCGGCGGTGGGAGCGGGGCAGCAGCGGCGGGGCCGGGGGCCGGGGCCGGGGCGATGCGCAGCTCGGCCATGCTGCGGCTGCCCCGCGGCACCGGGAGCGCGGCGGGCGGGGACGGCGGCGGGACGGGAGGGGACGGGGCGGAGCCGCAGCGAGGGACGGGGCGGGCGGGGTGAGACCGGCACCGGCACCGGCACCGGGACCGACGCTGGCATCGGCATCGGAACTGACACCGGCATCGGGACCGACACCGGGACCGACACTGGCATCGGCATCGGAACCGACACCGACACCGGCACCGGCATCGGGACCGACACCGGCACCAGCGGCTGATGGAGCCCCGATGCCAAAACCCTGCCAGCCGCAGCGATCTGCTTGGATCCCTGTGGCACGGGGTGCCCAGAGAAGCTGCTGCTGCCCCTGGAAGTGTCCCAGGCCAGGCTGGATGGGGCTTGGAGCAGCCTGGGACAGTGGAAGGTGTCCCTGCCCATGGCAGAGCTGGCGCTGGTCCTTTAAGTCCTTTAAGGTCCTTTCCGACCCAAACCGTTCCAGGACTCGGTGACTGCTGACAGGGCAAGTCTCCCTCTCCATCCCAGCTGACCCCTGGAGAGGCCACCCGGGTTTCAGCTGGGCTCAGCTTGTTTAATGAAGCACAGAGATCCCCGTTCTCACCTTTTTGCATTCCTCGTCTTTATTTCCTTGAAATCTTTTACAAGGAGGACACGACCCAGAGCGGCTGTCACAGTGATGGCACCGAGTGTCACATTCCTCTGACACAGGTTCTCAGGCCTTCCTCTGCACTTTCTCCTTCCTCAATGGCTTTCCCACCAGATTTTACACTGCAGAAGCAAACACAGCAGCCAGCTGGAGGCTGGAAATAAAAAGCTCCAGAAATTAATATTGATTTACTTTTAATGTGTAGTTAGCTTAAAAAACCCCTGACTTCCACTGCAGTTATACATAAAGTTGCCCTTCAAAACCCTTGGACCAAAAAGGTGCTTGGAGACTGTATCCTGAAAAAATCACAGCATTATTTATCTCTGCCAGGTCTTCCCACCTCATTCCCTGCAGGCAGCGTGGCTCTGGGAGCAGCACACGGGTGGGGGGCACTGGGTGCTGTCCCTTGGGGTGTCTGTCACCACGGGGTGGGAACGGGCTCAGCCCCTGGCTCCTGACACACCTGGCAGCCATGAGGTCCCACCAAAGGAGATGAGATGTCCCACCAAAGGAGGATGTGATGTCCCACCAAGGGAGGACGTGATGTCCCCCCAAACAAGGATGTAATGTCCCCCCAAAGGAGGATGTGATGTTCCCCCAAAGGAGATGTGATGTCCTAGCAGGAGGACATGATGTCCCACCAAAGGAGGACATGATGTCCCACCACAAGGATGTGATGTCCCACCAAGGGAGGATGTGATGTCCCACCACAGGAGGAAGTTTTAGTCCCACCAGTGACGATACTGTGGCTCCTCCACTCCCTGTGTCCCTCCAGCAGTGCTGACCTCAGCACAAAGCCCTGGGTGACACCAGAGGAGAGCTGAGAAATCTGGAGGCCTTTTTATTTGCTGTACAACACAACTGCTCCCTTGAGCCTCTTTGTGGAGTCCTGAAGCTTTTTATCAGGCTAGAGGAGTGCGAATAATTGATTTTTCCACTCACTGGCTAAACCAAAATACTGCAGGGGAAAGGGGGAGGAGAAGGAATTGTTTCAAGTTTATTTGAACCAAAAAGTTTTTCTTTTGATTCGGCGCAATAAAAACACGGTGGGAGAAAATCTTTCGGGTGGTCAGCGTGAATATTTTAACCCTTTTGAATAGCTTTTTTAGAAGTCTTGGGAGCATGAAAATTTAAAAAAAAATAAAATAAAAAAAGAGAAAATATTTCAGAAAGGGGAGAAACAGTTTGAATTTTTTAATTTTTTTTTAAAGATGCTCTTTTTTAAGTACAAGCCTTTTCTTAAGTGAGCCCTGGATTTATTGATTTTTTTCAAGCTCAGTGTCTCCAAAACTCATTCTTTCCCCCCCAAAACCCCATCTATTTACTGTAGAGAATGTCGGGGACTTGGTAGAGCCCTGACTCAGCACTGGATCTCTGCCTGAGCACCTTATGAGCCTAAAATGGAACATTTATTTAATGATCCCTCTTCTTCGAGGGCTGTGGTTGTGCCTCTGGGGAGCAGCTCTGGCCTGACCTGGGACATAGCTTGGTGCATCCCTTGGCACAATCATGGATCATAAGGAAATCCCGCAATTTTTTCACTGCAGCTGATGGAGAAGGGGCTGGAAGGAAGATAAAAATTCATCGTGCAAACGTGCCTCCTTGCAAAGTACAAAATCCCTTTGGCTCTTCCCATCCTGCCTTTTCCCACCCTCCCAAGTCTCATTGAAAACAAAATGAGAGAGCACAGAGAGGCTCCTGCACCCTGGAATGACAGAGCCTTGGGTAAATCCAGCAGATCCTGCTCAGGCAGAAGTTTTCCATTTAAATTTCTGTGTGTTTCGATTTGGGCAGATCTTTAAGTGCAGACTGGGCCTGCCTGGAAGCACAGGCAGTCCAGAGACCTGTGAGTTCAGTGGCTTGGAAGGGTTTGGAGCTCTTTTTGGTCAACATCTGCTTCCAGTTCCCTCCCTGCACTTGGCTAAGCAGGACACCTGTGTCCTGCTCCGTTCCCTTTAAGCCTGATGCTGTGGCAACCCTAATCTAAAATGCTGGGAAGACTTTCCCAGTTGTGGAAATCAGAGTCACCCTCCCGGCTCCCTGGCAGCTCCAAGTGGGGAATTTTGGGGAGCCCACAGAGCCCATCTTCCTTCAGAAACTGGGAAATCCTCAGCTGATCCCCCAGGCCTGCTCAGTCTGCTTCCTTCCTGAGGCAGTGGGAGGGTGAGGAGCTCTTTGAGGAGGAGGAGGATGGTTGAGGATGGAGTCACTGGGCTGTGCCAGAGCTTCCAGAGGCATGAGAGGTTTTCCACGTGCCTTTGGGTGTCTTCTGCACACACACATTGCTGAGATGCCAAGAGCCGTGTCTCACTTGTGGCTCCATTGTTGGGTGGCTTTGGGCAAATCTGGTGGCTTCTCTGTGTCCCCCCTCAGCCCGTCCCTCTCTAGGGATGTCCGCCACTCCCTTGAGCTCATCGTGCTCAGGGCTGGGAGCTTTGCTGGGCACTGCTCCTGCCTCTCCTGGTTCCTTCCCTGCCATGAGAGCAGCTGGCAGGGAGCTGCCCTTCCTCCCGCCCACCCTCCTCCTCCTCAGTGCTGGTGTTTATCCACATCCTGCTCCACACCCAGTTTTCCACCCAGAGCTCACCAGGCTGCACTCCCCCGGGCAGTTTGGCCACCCCCAGCACCTTCTGCTGGGTGTGCCCGAGCTCAGGGATGCTCCTGGTGTTGGATGATCTCCGCTGGGAGCTGCAGAGCCCTTTGCCACTGCACCGATCAGCTCAAACTGAGAATAAATGAAGTCTTGGGATGCTCCGTGCTCATTCCTCCCTTGTTTCACCGTCTCTCAGCGCGGGGCTGCTGGGCCTGGCTGCTCCCAGGGGATGATTTCAAAGGGGATGATTTATTTGTGCTGCCTGAGGAACCGGGAATGAGAGGAGAGCCCATAAAAAAACACACCAGCTCATTTTTCCCTGAGCCTCTGTGTGTGGCACTATTGAGCTGTAAACATTTCCCAGGTTAGATTGATGGGGATAGCAGGAGAACCAATCATTAGGAGGATTAATTACAGGTTTTTGTGGGTTGTGAAAGTCCAGAAAGTTCAGCCACGCTGCTGAGAGCCGGGAGATCCGTCTTGCACAACCTGGCAGCTCCTTCATTTCCTGCAGGAGGTGGCAGAGCTGTGGGAGCTGAGCTGGAGGGTGCTGTGCAGGCGTGGAGCTGGCCAGGGGCCCAGCCAGGCTGGCCACACCTGAGCCTTTCACGAGGGAATTCCAGGGATGCTGCTCCCACATCCCAGCACGAGCCACCCTGCTCCACACCCCGTGTCCCCGTGGGACTGACACCCACTGCCCCTGCCAGGCAGGACAACACCTTTCCCTGGAAGAGTGGGATGTGCCTGGTGTCTGCAGGAAAACCCCATGGATAATGCAGCTCCAGAGGGGCTGGGTCCTGAGGAGGCTGCTGCTGCTGGTGGTGCCACACTGGCATGTCACAGCAAGGACATGGATGTCAGAGCAGCAACTGGCTCTGGGGCCCTGTGAGCATTTAGCCTCAGCAGCATCCACCTCCAGGGGCAGCCAGTGCTGGAAACATCCATCCCCACGAGTGTCACCTGCTCCTGGTGGCACAGGTTCCCTCTGCTCCAGGTGTCACAGGTCCCCTCTATCCCCTCTGCTCCTGGTGGCACAGGTCCCCTCTGTCCCCTCTGCTCCTGGTGGCACGTGCCCTGGCAGCTGGGCTGCCCCAAAGCAGAGCAGGCACTCCCCAAATACAGCCCTGTGTACACTCAACATGGGGGTGGCACCTCCAGGCTGCCAGGGCCTGGGGACACTGAGGGGCCAGCAGGAGGGTCCTCATCCAGCATTTTCCCCTTGGGCTCCCCAGGAACAGCCCTGGGCTGCTGCAGCTCGGCTGGGGACATCAGTGTCAGGGTCTCTAAGGCACAGTCATTTGTCAGTGCTTTGGACACTCTGGAGACAGAGGTCCTGTCACCTCCTGATCCCTGCAGTTCTTCCCCTTATCTCCAGTCCCCATCAATGCTCTGGCTGGTGTCAGTGTGGACAGGAGCGGATGGCAGGGATGTGATCCCAGCTCAGCACCAGCCCCTGCAGCCCAGATCTCCCCACAGGGACATTTGAGGCCACTGCAGGGACCATCCAGGACAGCCAGCTCAGTGCAAGGGATTTCCATCCACAGCCAGAGCTGTGCTCAGTCCTGGCCTGCATCCCCGAGGAACAGCTTCTGAGCAGAGCCGACGCTGGAGGAAATTCCTCGGGGAGTTTTCTTCCCCCTGGTGCCCGCAGGGGCCATTGTGTGTGCCCGGGCCGGCCCGGTGTGAGTTCACAGCAGCTCCCCCGGGCCAGCCCGTTCCTGTCCCGGCCTCTGCCCTTCCCAGAGCCCCCACTGGCTGCTGCTGCTCCCCTGGGAGAGGCCAGGGAGCCGGGAAGGAAAGGGAGCTGCCCCGGGTTGGGGTGGGACGTCTTCCTGCCTGCCTGGTCCCTGGGATTCACCCGCCTCTGAGCCTGGAACAAAAACGCATCCGCTGGCACCGGGACCTCGGGCATCGCCAGCCCCTTCTGGAACCGCGGAATGCCAGGGCAGTCTTGGGGATGAAGCTGGGCCAGATCGAGCTCCAGAGCCTGCATGGGCACCCCGAGCTGCCCTGACATCCCTGGGCTGCCCTGATCCACACACGGGGCAGTGGGACGGGAGAGAGCCGGAGCATCCATCCCTTCCAGGACCTGCGGCCTTGGCTGGGGCCACGCAGGCAGAGGGGCACCCACGGGGGCAGTTCCCCACTCTGCAAGGGTGCAGGGATGGGGACCTGGTGGCAGGGCTCATTGTCACCTCCCTGGTGACTGCTGTGACCACAAGAGGGCACGGGAAGCCACTGCACTGCTGGCACCTCCTGTCCACCACACAACAGCCCCCAGGGCACGGCAGGAGGGAAGGGATGACTTGTCCCACTGGCACCTGGGGGTTTCTGAGCCCCCCAGCTATCCCAAAGTGCTGCTGGGAATTGACCTCCTCGCCTGCAGTTTTCCTGCAAGGCTGCTCTGGGGGATCAGGAAGCACCAGGACCTTGAATGGGGCCAGGAGCTGATGTGCTGCTGCAGCTCTGGGCCTGTCCACGCTCCTCTCTAAAGCTTTTGTCCCCTCACTTTGCTCCCAGCTGCAAATCCCAGATGTTGGCATTCCCCCTGAGCATCCCTGTGGCTGCAGTTCATCCTGGAGCATTCCTGGGGGCCTGGACAGTGGCCCAAGCTGTGGGATCTCCATGATCCCTCAGAACAAGGAGATGTGATAGGGAAAACCAAGGGGAATGTGGGATCTCCCTCAGGATCAGCCTTTAGAAAGGATCAGATGAACAGGTCCTGCCCTGAGGTGGGAGGGTAATTAAATGCCTTTTTAAGCTTCCTTCCTTTTCATTGGGCTCACTGACCCCCAGGGAAGGCCCAGATTTCTCCAGGGAAACAGGAGCACAGAGGAAATTATTTTACAGCCCCAGTGGGGAATCAGGAAAAATGATTTTCCTGATGAGTGAAAGGTTTGTGGTTCACTGGATGTCTCGCTGGGTTCACTCCAGCAACTGGCACATTCAGGTGTTTGCTTCCAACAGGTGAGGGTCTCTCATCCCATCATCCTTCACCCCCCTGTTCAAAGCAGAGCTTTACATGTTCTACCTCATTTTATCTCTTCTTTTCCTGGAGAAATTGTCCTCATGGCCACTCCGCATCCTGGCTCCTGCCAAGGATGGATTCAAGTGCAGCAATTGTGCCTCACTGGGCCCATCCGAGCACCGCCCCATCCGAGGGCAGGAATTGGAAAATTGTGGGAGGAGGGAAGGAGAGGGGACATGGAGGAGAAATTGGTGGGGAAACAACTGGGAGAGAACAATCCTTCATGGGTTACAGCCCCTGAAATCCTCCCTGAGAGCCAGTGAGGGGTGACAGCAGCCCCCAGGGCGAGGGGAGCATGGCAGGGCCTGGCCTGGCTCCCCTGGCGAGCTCCATGAGCGCTTTTTCCTTCCAGACCCCAAACAAGGCAGCACAAACCTTGGCAGGAGCAGGGGGTTCATCTAGAAGGGGTGGAAATGTTTCTTTTTGTCAAATTTCCTGCAAAATCCGCTGGCAGGTTAAAGCTCAGCAGTGCCAGACTCAGCCCCCCAAATCCCAGTTTCCTCTAAATCCCAGATCCCATCCTCTGCAACGCCCCTTCCCCACATGCTCCTGCCCAGCCCTGAGGCTTCTCCCTGTTTTAATGGGGATTGACGTTTATTTCCACCAGTGGGAATATACAGAAATTAAACCCTGAGCAGGCAAAACACAAGCAGAGCAGTGAGGGCTCGCAGAACTTTTGTAAAGCCCAGTTGAGGAAATATCCCAAAATTTTGTCATCTGAGTTGGCACTTGGCCTGGCAGTGACTCCCAGACAGGCAGTAAAAGAGAATTACTGTAAAACTGCAGGAAAAAAAATCGTGTCAAGAAGTTAAATCATGTCAGAAATATCTGGGAGTGACCCAACTGCTGACGTGTCTGCCCCGTGCAGAGCCAGACCAGGTTTTGCTCTCAAAAAAAACCCCACCAAGACCCTCCAACAGCACCAGGAAGCCAAAGTTTCCTTTGATCACATCTCATTTTAATGAGGGGCAGGTTCCGAGGAAGCGAACAGTACATGTTTCTATCAGATTGCAAACAAGGCAGTACAGAAATGTAAAAAAAATAAACAAAAATAAATATCTCCCCTTGTTTCTTTCTCCCCGAGTTCATAGCGCAAGGCTGACCTGGAAACGAGATGGATTTTGCTGCTGCGGCTGGGCAGCGGCCGTGAGAAATCAGATTTTTTGGGATGTCATTGTCTGTGTGGTTTCAGAGAGGTCAGAGTACCCCGAGATCCTGAGCAGAGCCTTCCCTGCCAGCCAGGTGAGCAGATCCCACCCGGGGCAGTCAGTGCTCCTCTGGCACAGGAAGAATCTCCACCACATCTGTCAGCGGGTCAGAGCCAGGTCTTCAAGCGGGAAGAGCTGGAAGGAGAAGAGGGAATTGGATTATTTTGGAGTATCCAGCTCCAGCACCCCCTCCCTCCCCACGTGGGACCCCGTTTCTCCTCGGTGCAGTGTTTAAACCACAGCTCTATTCACAATTTCCATTAAATCTCCTCCTCCATAGGCTCAGGTGTGACCTGCAGATTCCCCTTCTGACACCATGTACACAGATAAACCACACGCAGATAAACCTCACACAGATAAACCCCACCCAGACCCAAATTCCAGGTTTGGACCTGCCCATGGGACTCCCAGTAGGAATTTGGCTGGGAAATCAGAGGGATGCACAAGAGTGCCCAGGTCAGAGCCTGCGGTACCCGAGACAGACAGACGTGTCCAGGGCTGGGCTGACCTGTCTGAGCTTTCCCAAACTTATTCTAATCCCAGATTCCTCCAAAAAAAAAAAAAAAAAAAAAAAAGAAGTGGGGGAGGAATACAGCTACATGTTTCAGGGGCTGATCCAACAGCTAAAAGCCTCGGTGGATTTCAGCTGGAAGTTGGCTCCAGCTTTACATAAGAGGAAAGAAATGTAAAGCCTGGAGCCAGCCCCAAGGCAGTTCCACACAGCCGGGCTGAGCCCCGAGGGGCAGGAGAAGGGACCCGAGGTGGGGAGGGCCATGCTGGGAGCATCCCAGGCTGCCAGCCCCATGGATACCCCATGGATACCCCGTGAACACCCCTCAGGCATGGACAGCTCAGTCCCACAGGCTGTGGGTTTGTGATGCACCAAACGGGGGGCACAGAAATCCCAGAGTCCTGGAATGGTTTGAGCTGGAAGGGACCTTAAAGATCCTCCAGTTCTGGCCTCTGCCATGGGAAGGACAACTTCCACTACACCAGGTTGCTCCAAGCCCCGTCCAACCTGACCTTGGACCTTCATCCAGATCTTTTTCTGCCCTAAAGGCAAAGTGCAGTCCCTACAAGCACGCCCTTACCTGGTGACACCCCTCCAAGGCTCCCTGAACCCCAGTTTCCTGATGAAATCCCTGCAAGGCTTCACACTCCCTACGACCTGGTGACCCGGGTGCCGCAGGGTGACCGCAGGACTCCACATCCCGCACACGGATCGCATCCCTCGAGCATCCCGGAGCACCGCGGACCGACCGTTCCCCCCGGATCCCCCCGGATCCCCCCGGATCCCCCCGGGCCCCTCTCCCGCCCGCCCGTCGGGCGTTACCTGAGGCTGCCGGGGGCCGGGCGGGGGTCGTGCGGGGGCCGGGCGGGGGCCGCCCCAGCCCCAGCCCCGCCGGAGCAGGCGCTGCAGGAGGCGGCCGGGCCCGGGCGGCGGCGGGGCCGGGGCGGCGGCCGGGGGGCTCTCCCCGGCGGGGCGGCCCGGGGACGGGGGGTTCTCCCCGGCGGGGGTCCCGGCGTGCCGGAGGGGTTCGGCCGGCAGCTCCCTCCGCCAGAGGTAGGGAGAGCGGCGGACCCCCATCAGCAGCCCCGAGGCGCGACCCACCGTGTGGTACCGGGGGCTGGCGACGTGCTTGTACCAGGCGCCCGCCGGGGCGGCCGGCAGCATCAAGCCCAGCAGCACCAGGGCCCCCCAGGCGCCCCCCGACAGCTGTCCCCTGGCCATGGCGCAGGGCAGGATACGGGCAGGGCTGTGCCCGGCCCCGGGCACCCCAACGACGGCTGCCCCGCGCCCGCGCCCCGCCGGTTTATAGCGCCGTCGGGAGGGGCCCCGCGGCTCCGCCCCGGCAGCCCCCGGCCGCCCTCCCCCGGCAACCTCCCCCCTGGGATGCCGGCACCCTCCCCATGGCCCCCAGCATCCTCTGAGCATCCCTGAGCGTCTCCGTGCAACCCGCAGCATCCCGCGCATCCGTCAGCGTCCCCCTTGTTGCCTTTAGCATCGTCCCCGTGGCCCCGAGCATCCTCTGAGCATCCCCCTGAAATCCAGAGCAACCCGAGAGCCCGTGAGCATCCTCCCCGTAGCCTTCGGCATCATCCCCATGGCCTCGAGCATCCTCTGGGCATTCCCCCGAACCCTGGAGCATCCCAAGCATCCGTGAGCAGCCTCCGTGTTCCCTGTGGTGAAGTACTCAGGACCATTAGCAATGGGTTTGTCAGGCTGCTTCCCCTCCTCTTCTGCCACTCAGTTCTTAAATATGATACCACCATCAATTCTGCCTTTCCAGTCAGCTGATTTTCCCCCGCCCCAGATTCCTTAATGAAGCCAAGCAGGTGAAGTTTATGCTTATCAGAAAGCAATTCCAGTTCCTCCTGTTTATTAGGGAAGCTCTCGGCTTTAAATGCTGAACCAGGACTGAATAATTTCCAGGGGTTTTTTCAGGCCACACAGTAGCTTGATTAATTTTCATCTCAGCATTTTAGAATTACAGAATGGTTTGGTTTGGAAAAGACCTTAAAGTCCATCCCGTTCCACCCCTTGGAGGGCAGTGATACCTTCCACTATCCCAGGTTGCTCCAAGCCCCATCCAACCTGGCCTTGGACACTTCCAGGGATGGGGCAGCCACAGCTTCTCTGAGCAGAGGTTGGGATTTCTCCTTGTGGATTTTATTTTAACATGGTCTAAAGGAATCCCATCCAGGCTGCTTCCCATCATCGGGATCCCCCAGTACTTCACCATGCAGCCCCATCTTTTCCCACCTAACAGGCACAAGTTCCCAGTGGAAACTCTCTATCAGCCCAACCTGCAGTTGTTGGTGTTCTGTGCCCCTCCACTCAGAGGGATGGTTTTACAGGCTCACACTGAGGACAGAGCCATGCTGGGGACCCCTCTGAGTGTGGGATCTCAGCCAAGCAACCTCCTCCTCCTGTAGGAAGCAGCCCCTTGGCCCAGCAGGGATCAAAGCATACGGGGATGGGCAACGTCAGTGTGGAGCCTTGTGGTTTTCCTCTTCTGAGAAGGCTGGGAGTGAATGCAAATCCCAGTCGGCAAGAGGGGGATCCCGCCTTTCGTGAGAGGATGCTGGAAGTTACGTCTGTGCAGAGCACAACTCGTTCCTGTAATGAACCAGAGCAGAGTCCAACTCATCCAGGGCTTGAGTTCTTGGAAGCGCCCAGGTTTACAGTAAGGAGGCTCCCGTCTCATTCCGAGCCAATCCCTGCTGGATGGGCTATTTTTGTCACCCCTTGAGTGCTCTGGACATTAGAAGGGCTCAGCACTTTCATGTTTAATTAATGAATGGCAGCAGTACAGCTCACAGAGCAGCCCAGCACACCCCCTGGGTCACCCAGCACAGGACACGCGCTGCCAGCTCTGCTCCCTCCAGCAAAAGCCATTACACTCCCTCCTCCCCACAAGGGAAGGATGGATTTGGAAGCACCTGATGCTCCTCTTGGCTTGTTCTGCACCTGCCCTGTGCCCAAACAAAGACACGTTTAGCAGCTCTTGTTTCTCTGCAGCCACACTCCAAAGTGGGCTCAACCTTTCCCAGCCAGGAACAGAAGATTTTCTCATTCCCAGCGATCTGCCTGAAGTTTTTTTTCTGTGGGTTTTTGGCATGACTTGGATAACTCATCACCCTGATAAACTCTCCGTGAACTGAACCCTTTCCTCCCAGAAATGATCCCTGCTGACAGCCAGCAGCCCTGCCCGCAAGGCGCCCAGACCCTGGGGACACAGCGTGGCTCCGGATCTCCAGCAGAGCACACGTTTCCTCTCCCAAGTATTTTTAAATATCTTCCCAACGAAACAGCTGATAAGCAATTTGTCTTCTATTTATATCCTACGTAAGTAAAGATAATTTTAGGATTCTTTTTCCCCTTGCAGAAGTCGATGCTCCGCAAATACCGTAGCACGTCAGCAGGCACATGGCACCGTGCTCCTCCAGGGTGGGCTTGTGCCAGGAACTCCCTCAGAGGAGCAAAATCCTGCTTATTTTTAGGAGATAAAAAACTTTTGAACAAGTTCTTGTTCCTATGGAAGACTTGTACAGACTCAGAGGAATTTGAGATTTCAGCCTCTCGAGTCATTTCTATGAGCTGCACGTGTTAATCGACCTCAGGCAGGGTCCAGCTGACCCCAAGCCCTTTTGGAAACCCCATTTTTATGGTTTTATTTCAACCCTCAGATTTTGGCTCCAGCATCACATTTCCCAACCACACAGACACAGCTCAGCCATTCCAGTGCTCAGATGAACCCTCAATGATGCCATTCCACTTTTGCTGAGGGGAATGGGATCATCGTTGAATCACAGAGTCCTGGAATGGTTTGGGTTGGAAGTGACCTTAAAGATCATCCAGTCCCATCTCCCGCTGTGGGCAGGGACACCTTCCACTATCCCAGGCTGCTCCAAGCTCTGTCCAACCTGACCTTGAACACCTCCAGGGATGGGGCAACCACAGCTTATCTGAGGACCCTAACCATAGGGATTTATCACACGACTCTGCTGCTGAAAGAATTTAAGGTTTTCTTCTTTTATTTTGGAATAAAATCACTCTTTCTCTAAGAGGAAGGCTCTGCTGCACCCTGCCCATCCTGCTGGATGCTCGGGTTCTCCAGAAGGCACCTCCAATTTCTGCACTGCACCCACCATCTCCACCACAGCTCCAGAGCATGAACTGGGGTTTCTGGAAAACATCCTGAGGGACCCCAGGGCTGAGGGGAGAGAGGGCTGAGCAGCTGGAGGCATCACATCTTCACCCCTGCAATAAACCCAGCCAAGCTCTCCAAAGAGCCTCTCCACCCGATTTAATTCCTGCTGTGCTCTCACCTCCCACCACACACATTACTGCAGCCACTCAGGATTTGTGGCTTTGGAGAATGAGCTAAATGAATTTGATGTCCCAGAAAGAGGCACTTGAAAGCGAAACCGGTGGGGTTTAATGACAGCATTTTCCACATTTTTATGATAATGACTCTGGTGTTTATTGGAAGGTTAGCGACTCAGCCAGCAGGAAAACAAAGCAATCGGAGAGGCCAGCGCTGCGATGGGGCCTCTGCACTCTTGGGCATTAATGCCTGTTCTATACATGACATTTTTCGGCCATTTGGGCTCTCCAGCATATCCCTGTGGGAGTATGAGAGGATGGAGGTGACATCACTTGGGATGAAGAGGAACAGAGCCTGCCCTTCTGCACTCTACAAACTCATTCAACTCTGCTAATTGGGATCATCCTGTTCTTCAGGCCGGGAAACTGAGGCACAGAGTGTACAGCACACTGCCAAAGACCACACAAGGGAATGGAAGCTTGGCCCAAGTAACTTGGAGCCTCCTGCTCCAAGGGCCTGCACATGGACACTGCCCAGCTCTGCCTTCCTGTGCAGGTTGGCCTTGGAGAGACAGACACAAATCAGCCAAAGGCAGCTTCACCGCTGTGAAATCAGCTGGAGGCACAGAACTGAAGTTAGAGGCTGGAGAGGGGATGAGTTTTGCTGCCCATCCCAGGCAGTGCCAGGCACTTCCCAAACCGGAGCACGGCCGGCGCTGCTGTGAGGAGGTGACTTTCAGACAAGGTTGGAGTAAGCTGGGACTGCAGATCCCACTCCAAAACGTGACATGATGAACACCCTGCCCGGCTGCCCAGGTCGTTGCTCTGATTCCCCACTGCTCCATCTCTGCCCAGACACCGAATCCCTGCACTTCCCCTTTGTCTTCTTTCCCAGATTCACATCCCTGCTGCATCCTGCATGACTTCACCCTGGGAGTGAGCAAAGCCTTGATGGCAAGAAAAAGATATTCCCACACATGTGGCTCGGTAAATCCTGATGTTTTCCAACACCCATCCCACTGCTGAGCTCCTGGGGAATCAGAACAGTGTTTGTGTGGGGCTGGGATGAGGCACCCATTGAGGGGGACCCAAACAGCCTGGGTCCCTCAGGTGCTGTGGTGGCAGCACACCAGAAAGCCCCAGCAATAACCTTTGCCATTTTCTTGCATCTTTAGTGTGTCCTTGTGTAACAAACTCGGATCACAGAGCAATTCCTGCCCCCGGTGATTCAGAACGTGATTAAATGCTATTTGTCTGTTCCTCTGGAATAAAGGAGCTGTAGTTGCTAGAAACAAATTACGGCTTCAAGCTGTGAGGTAAAACACACCTTGACTCTGAGAAAGCTGCTGCAAGCTTTGGTGGCTCTGAAGAGAAAGAGGAAACAACAAGGGGTGTTTCCTAATGGTGCAGATCTTGCTAAAGTGCACTAAATTAATTATTTGACTCCTAAGAAACAACTCATTCCTCGGTATTTTTAGTCTTAAAACCTATTTTAAGAGGTTTTGTCTTCAGGGTCCAGTCACGTGGAAGTTAAACAGAAGGCAGTATAGTCTCCAAAGGATAAAATACTATCTCAAGTTACTTTGCTAATGGAACAAAGAGTACTGTAAATGTCACACAGGATAGAACAAGAGCAGGAGAAACCTTTACATGAAACAATGGATCCATTAGCACAAAGGTAAGGAAAAAACCCCACAGACTTGTGATACTTGTGCAGAGCTTCACCGAGTTGCTGCTCCAAGCCAAGGGAATTTGTTTCCTCGCTTGGATTCTGGGCTGAGCTCATGCCACAATCACCCACACTCTCAAGGCGTTGATCCTTTAGGATTTCAAAGCCCTTTACAGACAATAGTTGAGCCCCAGGTGAGTCAGTGGAGTTATTTTCTGCTTCAAACCGAGGCACAGAGAGGGAATCACTGAATCACTGATGGGAGACCAAAACCTAACAGAGGTCCAGACTCACCAAACCCACCAAGGGGTCCTCACCTCCAGCTTAATGAAGTTGTCCATCATCCTACAAGCTGCAAGAGTGACCCCTCACTCCTGGGGTGATTCATCAGCTGGAGAACCCAGCTCTGGTGGGGCCTCTTGGGTGAGAGGATGGACTGTGAGACACCAACGCCCACCCCGCCCTGGATTTTGCCTCTCCTGAGCTTGGCAGAAGATTAAAAGTCTCCAAACATATCAAGGGCTGCAGCAGCAGCATCACAGAGTGGTTTGTGTGTGACATAACACCACCAAGGAACCATGACGAGAAATTCCCCACCATGTGGGACAGTGCTGCCTCAGGAAAGCAGCAAAGAGTAAAACTCTGAGGAGCAGGGAAAAGAGCAGGGAGGAAAGATGCCACGGGCTGGTATCTGAAATGTGAGCAGATCCTCAGCCCCCTCCACTCCATGAGTCAGTCTGTCTCCTGGAAGTAATTCCCAACCCCACCAGGGAGTTAATACCCAGATGTGTGAAGTGCAGAGTAAGTCTGGCTCTGCTCTGCAGCGTTTGCTGCGAGGAGAAAGAGTTGGGAGATGAATCTTTCGTTTGACAGTCCTGAGATCTCTAAACCAAAGCCCACACAACTCCCAAGAGCTCTCCTGTTCTCCTGAAATTTAATTAGGTGAAGCTCTCCAGCACACACGTGTGAGATGGCTGGGGGGCTCGAAGGGGTGTAAATGAGAATAAATCTGCCTTCAAGCAAATCTGCACAGGTTAAGGTTGGAAAAGTCCTCCAAGATCCCTGTGTCCAACCATCAACCCACCCCCACCTCGTTCACCAATAACCCATGTCCCCAAGTGCCACATCCACACATTTTCTGAGCACTTCTAGGGATGGTGACTCTACCCCTGCCCTGGGCAGCCTGTGCCAGGGCTTGACAACCTTTCCCATGAAGACATTTTGCCTAATATCCAACCTGAACCTCCCCTGGTGCAACTTTGGACAAGGCCCTGAAGAGCCAGGACAAGGGGATGGCTTCCCACTGCCAGAGGGCAGGATTAGATGGGATCTTGGGCAGGAATTCTTCCCTGTGAGGGTGGGCAGACCCTGGCACAGGGTGCCCAGAGCAGCTGTGGTGGTCCCTGGACCCCTGGAAGTGTCCAAGACCAGGCTGGACAGGGCTTGGAGCACCTTGGGATAGTGGAAGGTGTTGGGGTTGGACTGGATGGGTTTTAATGCCCCTTCCACCCCAAACCTTTCCAGGATTCCATGCAATGACGTACCTGTAAGAAGCCACTCCTCAGGTGCTAGCTGGGACTTATTTTCCTTAAAACAAAACGCTGAGAAAAACATCCCTTTTAGCAGAAACTTTATCAAATGAAGACAAATGTCCCTGCTCTGCACTGAGAGCCTTGGCTGCAAATGAGCCGTGTCGGCACCAAGCTGGGAATGGGAAATTAATCCAAGGCTTAACCTTTAGGTCTACACTTGGACAGGATCGCAGTGCTGAACTATAAATATTGGATCTGTGGCTCTGGTGAGTGGAATGAGTTTGTTGTGCTCATCTCCGGACTGATCAATTATTCCAAAGTCTATTTATTGCTGATTAAATGACTAGAGAAAGGCCTTTTCCTGCAGTTATGGGATATTTAGTGAGTAAACGTGGAAATCAACTATCCCAAGTGTCAATATTAACCCTTTTTCATGGGAAGGAAACATTCCCTGCCTGCCAACACATAGAACTAAGCACCAACTAAGATATTTAGAACCCAGTTAATTCTATAAAGTTTTATTTCTTTATGTTTTGGGGTCACACTCAGTGCTGAGATCCAGCTTTCATTTGCAATCACCAGAGAAATAAACCGGCATCTTTAAATCATCAGCAAAGAATGATTCAATCCCTTCAAACAGGGTTATAAAAACCTCTCTGCACCACAAAATAAATTAATCTCGACACATGACTCACAGGCACCAGCAGGATGGTTCTCCAGAAGGGTGAGGAGCTGAAAACAGGCTTTGGTGAAGTTTGAACGTTTCAACATTGGCTTTTTAGCAATTCTTTGTGTTGCTTGATGATGATGATGGGAGTGCCAGGAGAGTGGGAATGTCTTGTGTGATGATGTCAAAATGGAACAGAGAGGGGAGTTTAGTTTGGGTTTTTTTTAGCATTTTACAGCTGTGGAAAGATGTGTCCAACTGCTGGAAAAGTCCTGGTAGCAGCAGAGCTGCCTTAGCAGGATGTGGAATCGTGGAATCACACAAGCACTGAGGTTGGACAGAGCTCCAACACCATGGAGTCCAATCATGCTCCCGCACTGCCAAGGCCACTAATGACTTGTGTCCCCAAGTGCCACATCCAGGGATGGGGCCTCCAACACTGCCCTGGGCTGGAGAGCCCTTTCCATGAGGGAATTTTCCCAATATCCAACCTGAAGGTTCCCTGAGGCCATGGGGCCATGGAAAGGCTGTTCCAAGCCACTCTCTGGGGTGCTGTGGAGAAAGAACAAGAGGCTGCAGTTAAGGACACCCAACTTTGCCAATGGCAAGATGCCAAAAGCTGGGATCGGGCTGGGATGGGTCATCCCATGGAGGATGCAGAGGTCAGGGGTGGATCTGGCCTCCAGCCTGTGCTGGAAGGAACACAGATGATCACTAAGGTTCCTTCCAGCCCAGGCCATTCTATGATATCCTTATGTGGGTTTTGTCCCAAATGAACTCCCTGGATCTGAAAATTGAGGATGGGATCTGACCTGGCATGAGCTGTCAGTGCTGGGAAAAGTTCACCTGCACCATGAAGGGACATGGAATCTTCACTGGTTTCTCCCCCAGACACTGATTAGCACAAATATCATCCCCAAAGCAGAAAATGCCCCAGATGAGAAGCTGTTGCCTGCCTGGAAAACAGCAGGACCAGGAACATCACACACTCCTGGGGGAAACCACACTGCCATGGACACACTTTGCAGGACCAGGGCTTTGGATCAGGTCCTTGGTGCTCCTGGGCTGGTGGGAAGTGATGTCACTAAGGAGAGCTGAACTCTGAAATGTCCCAGCTCCTGCTGAGTGTCCGTGTCCCACTGTTCTGGCAATGAGTAATGTCCCCTTCCATGCCATCAGGTGTGTTTATGATCCTGAGCCCTGGTGTCACTCCCTGGTCAAGTGACACTCAGGGCAGCACATCTCTGCCAGCAGCCTCCAGCTCATTTCATGCTAATTGCTCTCCAAAATTGGGTGATGCAGTTGGGGCACGAAAACATTTTCAACAGTGTCATTAATTCGGGGAACATTTCCTGGAGTAATTACAACCAGCATCCACAGTCATTCCTAATTATTCCACGCAGCCCCACCCAAACACACTTCAGGATTGATTAGCAAGATGTGTGTTATCCCACTCCACTCAAGAGGGATAAATGGGGCTCTCTAGGAGAAAGTAAATATTACCTGTTGTACTCAACGATCCAAATCGTTCAAATCCTTCGTTATCTGCTCCCAAACACTTAACGAACCTATTACTTAATTTATTTGATGGCACAGATGTCGTTAACCGAGGCTGGTGAACATCATGGGATGTTTTAATGGTCTGTTTGATGAGTTGTTTTGTCCTGAAATGATTGTTTATGGCTCAGAGAAAACGAAGAGCAACTTTTGACTCAAATGCCGAGGAACTCAGGGAAAAGAAAGAAGGCCGGAACCATAAAGGTGCTAATCCCATCTCCTAGGAAGATCCTAGGAATTCAGTAGGAATTTCATCGTGAACTGGAGTGACAGGACAAGGGGGAACGGCTTCCCACTGCCAGAGGGCAGGGTTACATGGGATTTGAGGAAGGAATTCCTGGTTGTGAGGGTGGTGAAGGGCTGGGATGGAATTCCCGGAGAAGCTGTGGCTGCCCCTGGATCTCTGGGAGGGTCCAAGGCCAGGTTGGACAGGGCTGAAAACACCCTGGGACAGTGGGGGGTGTCTCTGCCCATGGCAGGGGGTGGCGCTGGGGGGGCTTTAAGGTCCCTCCCAACCCAAACCATTCCAAGATTTTATGACTCAGTGATCCTACGTTGGTCACTGAGCAGGGATCTGCGAGGAAAAAGAGCTGGGAGACAGCAAATGATGAAAAACTTCCTGTGCGTTCCTCTGTGCTGTCGCCAAAGAAGCTTTCTCTCACCGTTTGTGGGGTGGGTTTTTTTGGTTTTTCGTGTTTGCTTGGTTGTTTTTTTGTAGTGGTGGGGTTTTTTGGGGGGGTGTTTTTTTGAGGTTTTTTTTTTTTTGGTGTGTTTTTTTGTTTGTTTGGTTGGTTTTTTGTGGGTTTGTTTTGTTTTGTTGGGGGTTTTGGGGGGGTTTTGTTGTTTTTGCTGTTTTGATTTGGTTTTTGGTTTGGGTTTTTTTTTGGTTTTTTTTTTTTTGGTTTGGTTTGGGGGGGTGTGTTTGTTTGTTTTGGGTTTTTTTTTTTTTGGGGGGGGGGGTTGTTTTGTTTTTGGGTTTTTTTTTTCCCTTTCCTTTTTCCCACTTCCAGAGGAACATGGCTGCTGTTAAAGCACTTTTCCGTGCTCCTGGAGCACCCTCTCCTGTCCAAGCAGCCGCAATTCCCACCTCTCCGGAGCAGAGAGGATTTAAATCCGGGAGGAGCTGAGGGCAGGATGGGGACACACCTTCCCCAACCCTTTTCCACCCAGGTGTGACCCCGGCTCACCTGGGCTGGCTCCGGGCAGGCGGGACCTGGGTGCCCTGGGTGACTCAGCGCCTGCAGCAAATAAAGGTTTATTTATATTACACTGAGCTCCTTTGCGTTCCTGCTCTCATAGATACAAAATCCCAGCGTCTGGAGCGCTTCAAGTACGTTTTTAACGCTTTTATTTCCCCAGTCCCCCCCAGCTTACCTGGGAAAACGCGCAGCTGGGTTATGAAATTAAAAATTAAATAATGAGGCGGAGCTGGCGATCTCATAAATCCATGGAGGGTCTGTCTGCACCCCAGGGGAGGTGTTTGTCCTGGGAAAATCCCACATAAATCAGCAGCAGGGGACGGGAATGGGCTGAGGTCCCTCATGTCCCCACATCCAGAGGTATGTGGATATGGGTCCCTCATGTCCCCACAGAGTGAGGTGCAGAGTCGGAGCTCCCCACGTCCCCACACCCAGGAATGACCTGGGGGACCCCAAATGTGTCCGGGACCCCCGAACAGCCCCGGGCTCCTCCTCCGCCTCAGAGCCACCCCCGAGAGGGAGCCAGAGCGGCGCCGCCGGGCCCGCTCCGCCCCGCGCATCTCTATGGTCACGGCGCCGCGTCTCTATGGCCGGCCCTGGAGGACCGCGCGGTGACATGGGCGGGGTGGTGCTGTCGCCGCGGGGGGAGAATGAATTCCGGCAGCACGCGGCGCTCTGGGCGGAGCTCTATGGCCCATGAGCGCTGTATGAGCGCGCGTCTCTATGGTGGGGCGGCGCTCTAGCCCGCGCTCAGTGGTGCGGGCGGGGCGGCGCGGGGCCGAGGCCGCCATGGCCGCCATGGCCGGCGCGGGGCCGGGCCCGGCGGAGGGGCCGTGCGTGCTGTGCTGCGGGGAGCTGGACGTGGTGGCCCTGGGCCGCTGCGAGCACCCCATCTGCTACCGCTGCTCCGTGAGGATGCGGGCGCTCTGCGGCGTCCGGTACTGCGCCGTGTGCCGGGAGGAGCTGCGGCAGGTGAGGCCGGGCCCGGGGCTGAGGGGGCCTGGGGCCGGGCGGGGCAGCGCCGGGGCACGGGGCGGACGGGGAAGGTGCTGGGTGGAACCGGCACGGCCCGGGGTATCCGTCCTCTGCCCCGCTCCCTGGGCGGGTGAGGAACAAAATGTGAAGAAAAATGGAGTTTAGAGTGAATGTTTGTGGTGTGAAGTCAGCAGGGCTCGCCCTGGCAGCAGGGAACGGAGCCTTTGCTCCCTGCTTCGGGTGGTATCAGCTCTTAGGAGGGGTCACGGAATCCTAAAATCCTGGAATGCTTTGGGATGGAAGGGACCTTAAAGCCCATCCAGTGCCACCCCTGCCATGGGCAGGGACACCTTCCACTGTCCCAGGTGCTCCAAGCCTGGCCCTGGACACTGCCAGGGGTCCAGGGGCAGCCACGGCTTCCCTGGCAATCTATGTCTGGATTTATACTGTAGCTTTTGCTGTAAGAACTGAAATTCTTTACTCTATTTACGTCTCAGCCTTTCTGGGCTGGGGCTGGTAACTCCAACTGTTAGGTAAATGTTGCTGCTCCCCCAGTAATTCCCGGGCTGGGAATGTGTGCTAGGGCAGGCAGTGGTAGGAGCTGCAGTGCTCAGAGCTCAGCAGCTGGGAGCAAAGAAATGCCCTGAGAGGGGTGTATGGTACAGATAATTCAGCAAGCGTTGTGTTATTAGCTCCTCGCTTTCCTGGCAGTCAAGGAGAGAAGAATCAGTGGTTTCCCTGCCACCCTCAGACAGAGTCACTTGTCACTTGGAGACTCCAGGTTCCCGTGTGATCCTCCAGGAGACGGGGAGGAGCCGAGGGCAGGGCTCCTGCCCAGGCACTGCCTGTGGAAGGGCTTGTGTCGGCTGAGGATATTTACTCTGGGAACAGCTGTGGGAGCAAAACAGACCAGAAAGGTTTCCTAGCCTCGTTCAAACTCCAAAGGCCAGGCTGTGCCAATCCCTGGCGGGTTGATAAGACGTCCTGTGGCCCTGCTGGAAGAAGGGGACAGTGCCCGGGGGGAGGTGACAGCTGAGGCTGGCACAGGGCTGTGGGCGTGGGGAGTTTGTGTCTGGAACCCCGCGGCTGATCCTGGTGCCGTTCCCGCAGGTCGTGTTCGGCCGCAAGCTCCCGTCCTTCTCCTCCATCGCCCTGCACCAGCTGCAGCATGAGAAGAAATACGACATTTATTTCATGGACTCCGAGGTTTACGCGCTGTACAGGTGAGCCCTGGCTCCTCCCTCCTGGAATGTGCCCCCCCCGAGCACGTGGTGGGGCACGGGACGTGGCAGGAAGTGCTGCCCTGGGAGGGCGGGGTGCTGCGGTTTCCCGGGATTTCAGGTGCTGGGGACAGTGAGTCACCTGCCGTGCAGGTGTGTTTTGGCAAGGTGACAGCCCAGAGCAGGGCACTGAGCGCTCCAGCAGCTCCCGTGCCGAGTGTTCAGCTCCGGGATTCGCCAACACAACACACAAGCTTTGCCCTCTAAAGAAAAGTAAATTTTGGCATCCTTAACAGCAGCAAATTTGCTGAAAACCTTCCCGTTCCTTGCGTGGCTGCTTGTCGTGGAAATTGATGAAGACTTAATTACTGTTATAGTTGTAATTATTGCTCTGCTGAATAAGGACTTACCAAAGCCAGGTGTGCCAAGTATTGCATGAAGAGTAACATTGTCTTCACACAAAGGTCTTAATTCCGAATGGGAGAGAAAAAATTGGAGCAAAAAAAAAGTGCAGAATAAAACATGGCATTAGCATAATGCTCTACAAATATTTTTCATATTAATTTATTTGGGAGGGTTGGAGACAATGGAAAGAGGAGTGGAAAAGATGAAGCCATGCAGGCAGTGGAGCCTTTTCCTTGGAGAATTGGGCATTATACTCACCCTGATTGGGGCTGAGAATGTAACTTTGGTACATTTACAGTTTTGCATGGCTTGATATTTATGGGAATGAGGAAGTGGGAATCTCCCAGTGAGAGCAGTGCTCAGCTCGTTGTGTGGTGGGTTTTTGGGGTGAGGTTCTTCCCTCCTCTCCTAATACAATTCTTTCTCTGTCTCCACTGTATTCCTCAGTTTCTGACAGTGGGAAGTGTAATGGACTTGGATGTGAATGTTGCAGGAATCAGCTGGATCCCCAGCAGGGGATGGGTTTGTTTCAGTTTGCTCAGTTTTGCAGGGACAGTGTGGTTCCTGCTCTGTGGCTGCTCAGCTCTTCCCCAGCAGCTGGAACCTTGGGGTAAACTGGTTCCATCCCATTCCTGCCATCCAGCAGAATTCTTGGAATAAGCAGGTCACAACCCTCACTGCAGGTTGCAGGGGCAGCCAGAAAGCTGGAGCCTTCTGCCAGGGATGGAACATTTGTGTTTTGCTGAAGGTGTCGGGGTGCTGAGAAGGGAACTGGATCATTTTTTGGGAATCTCTCATCCCTCAGGAAGCTGCTGCAGCACGAGTGCTCCTTGTGCCCCGATGCAAAGCCCTTCAACACCTTTGCAGATCTGGAGCAGCACATGAGGAAGCAGCACGAGCTCTTCTGCTGCAAACTCTGTGTTAAACACTTGAAGGTGAGCTGGGCTTGGATGTGTGGGGAGGAGGGGAGTTCCCTCCATGACCTCGTGGGAGGATGGGAAGGCAGAACAGCAAGGATTTATTTAAGTCCCCTCTTCCTGCAGTGAGTCCAGTTGCTTTATTTTAAGCCTTTCTCCTTTTATAAAACTGATTCATGAAGAGGGCCTGGAGGTTCTCCAGGTTTTAAATTAAACCCCACGGTGGTGGTGCCACAGTTGATTTGTGCCAAGTGAACTGGACTTTCCTGCCAAAAGGGATGGGATCCTGGAGTGGGCAGGTTGACCCTAAATGAACCCTAATAAGTTTGGGAACTGAGCTGAGTCTTTCCCCTGGTCTTGGAATCCCTGGAGCTGATTGAAGGGAAGTGGGAAAGGAGGGCAGGACCTGCTGGTGTCCTTTGAGCTCTGGTGAGATGCTTCATGCTCAGTGTATGTTGCCAGCTCTGAGGGAACTTCCTTGCCATTTTCTCTCACAAACAATATTTAAACTGTTGGTTTTTAATTTCAGAATATTGTAGAGATTTTTATTTCAAAGAAGAAAATCCCATGTTACTTGTACCCACTGAAAAGAACTTGTGGAAGCTTCAGTCCATCAGCCTTGGCAAACCCAAAGAAACCTTTTCCCACAGCAATTTCCCAGTCCTTGTCTAGGCCAGAAATAAAGGATATTCTGTTCTCAAGGCTGGGTTGATCTTTTTGGCATCTCCAGAACCCTTCCTACCAAACCAGCTCACATGGTAGTGGGGACAGAGGGTTGGCTTGTGATACACAATTTGTTCACTGGAGTGGATCCTCTGTGTGCAGCTGTTTGGGGTGGTTACTGTGACAGGAAAGTAAAACAGCTCACTTGGGATTTTTAAATTTGAGAATGCAAAATTCTGCTTGTTGATAAATAGATAGTTAGGATTTTTCCACCCCGGAGATTATAATGTAAACTCGTTACAGCGTAAAGAGATTCCAAAGGGAAAAATGTTAATTAAATCCATTTCCAGTGTTCAGTGAAATGCAAGTTAGATTTAATTTGAATCTGTCCCTTGAATTTTATTTCCTGCCCACCAAAAATTTTAAATGTTGGTGGTCAAACTGCATCTTTTTGATGGAGGAGTTGGACACAGCCTGACTTGTTCTGTTTAGTTCTGTATCCATAGGAAACGATGTAAATCTATAAATACAAATGCATTAACACAACACCTGCTCTCCAGATCTTCACCTATGAGAGGAAATGGTATTCCAGGAAGGACCTGGCCCGACACAGGATCCACGGGGACCCTGATGACACGTCCCACCGGGGCCACCCCCTCTGCAAGTTCTGCGATGAGCGGTACCTGGACAACGACGAGCTGCTCAAACACCTGCGCAGGGATCACTACTTCTGCCACTTCTGTGACTCCGAGGGGGCCCAGGAGTACTACAGGCAAGCAGATTGTTGAGATGCCTCCTTCCTCTGGCTTAAATCTTGAAGTAAAATTCCTTGGGTTTGTGTCTCTCTAGGACACGAAAGACTCGCCTGGCCGAGGCTACACCCAAGATGGACAATGGGTCATGAGTTTTTACACTTTTATAAGTTTTGGTCCATTTATAAATTGTGGTTAATTGTCCCATTACAGCTTCAGGTTATGAAGTCCCATCCTCCCAGATGTTTATACTTTTCAGGCCTGAAGCTGCAATGGTTAGAGTTCCTAACACTGCTTAGTTCTGGGGCTGGAAAAGAATAGTTTTGTCTGACTGAGCTGTGAGGAAAACTTGCTCACACTTTATATGAAGTTCAGAGCTACATACCAACGCAGTACAGAATCTGGAAAACATGAAAGCTAAAACTTAAGGCATCACCCTGGTAGGAGTGGGAAGGCTCAGCTGTGTGTTTTTCCCTTCCCAGTGACTACGAATACCTGCGGGAGCACTTCAGGGAGAAGCATTTCCTGTGCGAGGAGGGCCGCTGCAGCTCGGAGCAGTTCACGCACGCCTTCCGCACCGAGATCGACTACAAGGCGCACAAGAGCGCCTGCCACAGCAAGAGCCGCGCCGAGGCACGCCAGAACCGCCACATCGACCTGCAGTTCACCTACACCCCCCGGCACCCCCGCAGGACCGAGGGTCAGCAGGGCACCCCGGGAGGGTGGGGAGGCTCAGCTGGGGCTGCTCCAGCCCTGGAAGTGCCCGTGGTTGGACAGGGCTCGGAGCAGCCTGCTCTGGTGGAAGGTGTTCCTGGTCAGGAATGTGATGTCAGTTAAGGACTCTCCCACCCAAACCGTTCGATGGCTTTTGTTCTCTAAGAGTTTCCAAGAACTCCTGGTGGATATTTCATAGCCATGAAGAAATTCTGCCCAAAGAAGGTAGACAAGGAACAGCACCAAGAGCTTGTAGAGGCTGATAAGACCTCTTGAACCTGTGAGGCTGCAGAGTTGGAGATGGCCTCTCCAACCTGCAAGGTTGCAGAGGTTGAAGATAACCAGAACTTGCCCAGACAAAGCCTTTTGATGTAGTTTCAGAGCTGGCCTTGCTTTGAGTAAAGGGCTGGAGCAGGTGATGTCTACACATCCCTTCCTGCCTGAATTGTTGTAGGATTTTTTTCCCCTTTGTGTGAGTTTAATGAGGACAGGTAATTTTAGGAGAACTGCTGACTTGCTCATCAGGAAGAAATGAAGATAATTTATTTGTACCAGTATATTTTTTGCATTTTTCAGGCACAGTGTGATGGCTGCATTAGAGAAATAACTGAGAGTAATCATCCCTCTCCTCTGTTTCAGGTGTTGTAGGTGCAGAGGACTACGAGGAGGTTGACAGGTTCAACAGGCAGGGGAGGGCAGGCAGGTTGAGCAGCCGAGGGAACCAGCAGAACAGGAGAGGCAGCTGGAGGTATAAGAGGTGAGTAGCACAACCTTGTGTGGAGTTTTATTCCCACTCAGTGTTGGCTTTTACTTGCCAATTCACAATACTTTGCTGGATTAGGAGGAAGTGGTACAAAATTTGGAGGCCTCCATGGTGAATCCTTAGGTGAGAGCTTCCAGTCCAAGCCTGTGTCCTGGCTACTGCTTGGTCATCATGGAATTACTTTGTGTGAGGTTTCAGCTCAGGAAACAAACAATGCAACCCTCAACTTGTGGGTTAAATAAACTCAGAACCCTAAATTAATTCCAGCAACTGTTTTTATGCAAACTTCTCTAAGTAGGATTTTCTGAAGTAAGCGACAAGTCTGTGCAGGTTTAATGGAGTTTTTGGTCTGGGTAATCATAAAATTCTTGTTCTAAGGCCCATGCTTTTCATTGAACTAACAGATCTCTGTGTGGCCAGACTGAGTGCTTTGGAAAAGGAAGAGGGTTAAGTATTGAAATGAAACTTTGCATTTCTATGTCTCTTCATCCACACCAGACCCGAGTGCTTTTTTACATCCTGCACATCTTATTTTCTTCTTTTTCTTGCTGGACGGGCAGCTGGTTCATTACTGGTGATTCCACTGGGGAAAAAAAAGTCCATCCCAAAACACTCCTCTGTTGGTGTCGCATGTGGATCGTGCATGTGTTGAGAGTTCATGCCCAGCCATGTCTCAAAGGGTTCCTGTGGCCTCCGAGAATGGTTCCATACCTTTGGAAATGAACAGGAGAGACAGGTGCCCCCTGCATCCACAGTACCATCTCTCCCAGTTCACCCCAGTTTCTTCTGGCCTGGATTGTTATTCCCACACGTGGAACTTGGAAATCCAGGGGGGAAATGTTGCCTGACTGGGATGGGTTGGAGTGGTGGGGCTGGTTTGGGCTTCTCAGCAGGTGGCAGCACGAGATCAGGGATCTCCCCGGAGCTGGCACCACAGAGGTGAGACTGCAGCCAGGCAGCTGCTCCGTGATCTTTGCTGTTTGACTGAGGGAATCTGACCTGTCCTGCAGGGAAGAAGAAGACAGGGATGTTGCAGCAGCAGTCAGGGCATCTGTGGCAGCCAAACGGCAGGAAGAGAAGAAGAGGGTGGAGGACAAAGAGGAAGGCAGCAGCAGCAGGGGGAGAAAGGAGGATTTGAGGGATCCTGATGTGCTCGGCTCCAAACGTGTGCCAAAGTCTTCAAATGATGTCACAGGTGAGTGTTGGACAGGTTCTGCTGGGTATCTCAGTGTCTGGAAGGTTCCCTCAGAAGGTTCTGCCTTACCCATGTTTTATTTATTTAAAGTATCATGAATTTCCTGGATGCCATGACGTAATGGGCACCGCGGTTAATTGAAGGAAATAGTGATGCATGGATTTAAATTGTTCTTCTGGAATGTCAGTTATTGACATCATCAACTGCTGAAAATAGGCCTTGGTAGTGGTGCTGTCATGGCCATTGGTAGCCCCTGCTCTGGAATGAATGGGTTTGGGTTGAAAACAATTCCTTTGCTCTTTCTGTCCCTGTTGCAAAAGAAGCAGCTGCTAACGGAGCGCTCAGCCACGATGACTTCCCAGCAATCGGCTCTGCAGCAGGACCTCTCCAAGGGTGAGTCTGTGCAGGCCTGCAGCAGGGACAAAGCACATTTAGAAGCTGATTGATGTGTTCTGCATTTCTGGGGAAAATAATTTTCCAGATCATTTGATCTCTCCAAGGTTTCCCCTGCCCCGTCCCCTCCTGCCTGGAGCTGTTTCTGTGCTGCTCACCAACATGAGCAGCATCAGGCATTGCTTCAGCTCCTGGCTTGATCTTAGAATCATGGAATAGAATCACAGAATATCCTCAGCTGGAAGGGCCCCACGAGGATCACCCAGTCCAACTCCTGTTGTGCCACCCTAAGTGACTGAGGAGGAGTGGGGAGTTGTGGGTTTGTGCTGTCCCTTGGGGTTCTGCTGCCTCAGTAACTCCAACCCTCTGCCTTCCCCACAGCTGTGCCCAACCAGCACTGGTTAAGCTTAAAGAAGAAGATTTCCCAAGCTTGTCCTCTTCTGCAGCTCCCACCATCTCATCAGGGATGTCTCTGACGTACACGGCGACTGCCAGGAAAGCCGCCTTCCAGGAGGAGGATTTCCCAGCCCTGGTGTCCAAAGTGAAGCCCGCCAATAAGACAGTAACTCACATCACATCTGCCTGGAACAACGGTTCCAGTAAAAACGTGGTCAAAGCCATGAGCGGCCCCTGTATCAACCAGCCAGCCAAAAAACCATCCTTGAACACCTCCAAAGGAAGTAAGAAGAGCAATAAACTCTGTGAGTCGGACGAGGAGGACGGCGGCGGTGGCCTGACCACCCAGGAGATCCGTAACGCCCCCACCATGTTCGATGTCTCCTCCTTGCTGGCAGCTTCTACCTCACAAACTTTCACGAAAGTGGGCAAGAAAAAGAAGATGGGGGGTGAGAAGCAGAGCCCGTCATCCCCTCGCCCACCCCAGGAGACACCCTTGCCCAGGCCAGCCCCAGAGAAACCCCCGGAGGCAGAGCAGCCCTGCAGGGTGTTCCCTGCTGCTCACGGCCCCGACAGAGCTGTCGTCAACGGGCACTCGGAGAAACCATCAGCTGCCTGTGCTACACCCAAAGAGCCCCCCGGCCTTAAAAAGCCCCCAGTGACTAACAAATGTCCTTTACCTCAGGAAGACTTCCCAGCTCTTGGGAGCTCAGGATCAGCCAGGATGCCCCCGCCACCAGGTAAGCAGGGGATGAATCACAGTGTCGTGGAATGGTTTGGGAGGGAGGGATCTTAAAGATCATCTCATTCCACTGCCTGCTGCCAGCAGGAACACTTTGCATTAGACCAGGTTGCTCCAGCCTGGCCTTGGACACTTCCAGGGATGGGGAAGCACTGCTGAGCATGGCCAGCTTTGCTTGGGGAGAGTCCAGAGAGCACATGGATGTGTTGTGTAAACTCCTGGCTCTCCTGTGAGGTTCTGCCACCAGGTGCCAGGTCGGGCTCTGGAGGTAGAGGCAGCCTGGCTGTCACAGGGGGGCTGGATTGTTCTCTAGGTTTCACCTCTGCCCCACAGCTGGAGGTGTTTGCGCGCTGGGGGTGGCTCATGGATGAAGAGCTGGTTTTTCCCTGTTCCCAGGGCTGACACGTCCATGTGTTGTGCTCCAAGATCTGCCTTGGAAGGCACTGCAGGCAACGGGAATGTGTCCTGTCCCTGCTGGCACTTGTCACTTCACTTCCTTGGCCACTTCCTCCTGTGCTGGCAGAGGATTCCTGCTGTGCTTTTAGCCACGACTTTGTCAAAGCAGAGAGGCAGCAGCAAACGTGACTGGGAGTGGTTTCCATGGTAGTGGGATGGCGTCTGCTTGTGCAGCTCCTGCTGGGAGAGGCCAGGCTGGGCCCCCTGCCTCCTCCCCTGGTTTGTGTTCACTTTAATAATGCAAAAGTCTTTCTCATTGTGACTTGGAGTGGGCTTTCAAAATTATTTTCCGTTGAGAAAGTAAATGAATAATTAAAGCACTTTCTCTGTAGAGGAACTTCAGCCACTCTCAAGTGCTTCTTGAAGATTTTTTTTTTTAGGTTTTCTCCAATACAGTGATGTCTGCACTGCAAACTCTTCTTGGTGCTTCTGCAGAGTGTGTCAGGCACTGGTTTGGGGTTTAGCCAGGAGTCTGTGGGTGCTCTAATTCTTGCCCCTTCTGTGCTGCCCTCAGGCTTTAACTCCGTGGTGCTGTTGAAGAACCCTCCTCCGCCTCCGGGCCTGTCGGTGCCTGTCAGCAAACCCCCGCCGGGCTTCGCTGTCATCCCATCCTCCACCATCTCTGAACCCGTCACTACAGCTCTGAAAGAGTGAGTCAGGGCCTGCCAGGGGCTGGGGGACACCTCACTCATGTCACAGGGGGTGACTCTAAGCAGGGCATCCAGGGCGAGATTCCCCTTGGGAAGTTCCAGGGTGTTTTGGGTTAGATTCAGGAGAATTTCATAAACCAGCCCTGTGTAGTTACAAGTCTGAGGAACTGCAAGCCCCTGCAATGTTTTGGCTGCTCAGACCTTGGTCTGTTCTAGATTTATTTGGAAATCTGCAGCTCCCAACGTATTCCTGTACTTCCCATGGATTTTGTGGGAGTCCAGCAGCAAGGTGCTGAGGCTTGTTCTTCTTGGTGACCTTCACTGCTCTGATCTTTCCAGTAGCTTCTCTTTGATTCCTTCTGGGACAGAAAAAGGAGTTTTTGGGAAAAGGGGAGGGAAAACTTTGTGTCAGTTTAATACAGAATCTGCATTATCTGTTGGTTTATTCAGGGTGAGGTCTTTGCTCAGGTCTTTTGAGTACACCCAGCTCACCAGGACCATGTTAAACTTGGATTTTAAACATTCTGTTTGTGTAAAGCTGGAATGTGATAAGGAAACCCCATATTTTACTATCCTGACAAGACAGTTGTGTGCTGCTTTCCTGAAGCTGGGTGGAGGAAGGACGTGCAGCTGTGAAGCAGAACAGCCTTGTGATTTATGTCCCAGGGCGTCTTTGTGTGACACAAACCAGTGTCAGGGTCACTTCTGGTCTTTTCCACCGCAGGCCAAAATCGTGTCACGGATCATACTTGATACCTGAGAACTTCCAGCAGAGGAACATCCAGCTCATACAATCCATTAAAGAATTTCTTCAGAGCGACGAGTCCAAGTTCAATAAATTTAAAACTCATTCTGGGCAGTTCAGGCAGGTGAGTGGATTCCCAAAGCCTCCCTTTCTGGAAGGCCTGAATTCCAGTGGGATCTTTAATAGCTAAATATTTATTTTCCTCTGATTATTGCCCTTCCCTGATCCCCTGCAGGGGCTGATCTCTGCAGCTCAGTATTACAAAAGCTGCCGAGAACTGCTGGGGGAAAACTTCAAGAAGATTTTCAAGGAGTTGTTGGTGTTGCTGCCGGACACGGCCAAGCAGCAGGAACTGCTCTCTGCTCACAACGACTTCAGGATCAAGGAGAAACAAAGCTCCAACAAACCCAAAAAGAACAAAAAGAATGTTTGGCAGACTGAGTCCCCCGCCGACCTCGACTGCTACATCTGCCCCACGTGCCGGCAGGTGCTGACCCAGCAGGACGTGGTCACCCACAAAGCCTTGCATCTGGAGGATGAGGAGTTCCCCTCGCTGCAGGCGATCAGCAGGATCATCAGTTAGCTGTCCCCAGGGCCACCACCCGGGCTCTGGCTGTGGATGTGTGCACTTTGGAATGAGGTTTGGCAGTAGCTGGGGGCTGGTTGGTGCCCTTGAGGCAGCAAGGAGCAGGTGATTTGGGAAGCCCTCCTGGGCAAAGGGATCACGGGGAGTGTGCCAGAGCTCGTCCCCACCCGCTGTCTGAGCTCCCAAATCTGGGCTGGGGTTAGGCTGAGCTGCAGGGGGAGCAGGCAGGGCTCCTTCCTCCTGGAACATGCAATAGTTGGGAATCCTTTCTGATCTGCAGAATGACAGGGGACACAATAGGGGAGTAAGCTTCTGGTTTGGGGGTTTCTTTCTGGTTTTGGGGTGGGGGAAGTTTGTGGATCACTGAAACGAATGGAAGTGGCTTCCCTTTTAACATTCTGATTTTTTTTTTTGTGCTATTTCAGTGAAGATCACACTAGTCAGGGGTAAAAGGTGCAAGAGAGTGCTGCTCACTGGGCTGTGTGACCAGGAGAGCTGCAAACACTGGGCTGCAGAGTTTTCCTTTCTGCAAACAGTCAATTCTGCTGCTTGAAGAATTGGGCTGATCTGTGCAAGATTTGAAGTTGCCTCTGACTTTTTTTTCTGTAAAGTTCTTTCAAGAAACTGATTTTGTAGCCCTGCATGTACAGTAACAGCATTAAGGCTTTACTCTCCGTAAAGCACACGGGAAATTTTATTTAATGACTGCCATGTTTCGAATTTCTTGGATGTATTCCTGGTGGGAGCTCCCAACAGCATCCCGGGACATTAAATGCTGCTGATTACTGACCATGTTTTCTGCAGTGCCTTTAAGTGCATTTATCTGTTTACAGTGGTCTGACACCTGCACCTCCCTGGGTAACACCGGGCTGACGTAGCTTTGCTCGTGTTCCTTGGCACCCCCAAAATCCCACCTCAGAGGAAGAGGGGGATCTCTTCCTCCCCTTGACTCCTCCAGCAGCAGCTCTGAGGTGAAGGGAGTGCCAGGAGTCCCCCATGGCTGTAGTTCAGTGTCTGTTTCTCTCCCATCTCCAGGTTTAGTTATTTCTTAACGTGTAGGAATGAAGCTGACATTAATTTATGTAATTTGTAGTGACGAAACACAGCTTTTCTAGCAGCATCATTTCCGTGACATCGAGCTCAGAGTATTACCCAAGAGCTACTCCTGCCTACAGCCACTCTTCCTTGCCTTACATGTGTTATTTTTGCTTGCTCTCAGGCTGCTAAGTGCTTTGGGTTTCTTTTCTTGAATATTTAAGACTGTTCTGACCACCTGCCCGTGTTGGATTTGGCCCAGAAGGGGCTGGGGAGGGTGATTTGGCTGCATGGTTGTTCATCCACTGCATGAGTCCCTGGCAGTCCCTGTTCCTGCCTCATCCTGGAGCTGATCCTGGCCCCAGGCAGGGACCCCTGAGGGGGGCTGGGTGCTGCCACCCCTTCCAGTCAGCAACTCTCCCCATCATTTTGGTTTGTAAAGTTTGGGGAGTGAAATGTCTTCCCTGTAGGAGCATCTTCTGTCTTCCCTTGGGTTTCAGTTACTTTTCCACCAGCAGCTCTGAGTTCCCTGAGAGGTGCTGCTGGGAGTTCCCTCGAGCTGCTGCATCTCTGGGCCCTGATGTTGCAGTTTCCTTGTTCCTTGTGCTCACCTGATTCAATAAAGTTATTACCAAATCTTTTTTTTTTTCTATTCATTTTTAGCTCTTTATTGAAAATAAGTTGCAGTTGCTTACACAGACACCGAAAATACAGAATCACGGATTGTTCTCTCAAAAGATATTTTTTTATATATATAATATATACAAAATTGTAAACATTTTTAACTTATTTCCATACACAGTCCACTTTATACTACACTGCACAGAGGTTGGTGACAACTGCAACTCCTGGAAGCGTCTGCTTGGACAGAGGTATCTGCAAAGAAACTGAACTTCCCAACCCTCAGGTGGGAGCTGTTGGAGATTCAAACTCTTTAAGGAGCTGAGGTTATTGAATGTGTATTGCAACAAAATCCAGGCAGCTGA
Organism: Chamaea fasciata; assembly: GCF_029207755.1. NCBI lineage: Eukaryota > Metazoa > Chordata > Aves > Passeriformes > Sylviidae > Chamaea > Chamaea fasciata. The sequence goes on along the minus strand of NW_027094101.1, from coordinate 9,752,060 downwards.
ACTGGGGGGTTCAAGTTGAGGCAGTGAGGGGCTGGGTCGGAGCCTCACTGAGCAGGGAGAGGGGCTTGTGACACACAGAGGGCAAAATGCAACTGAGAATGGGACTGGGGGACCAGAGCCACCTGCTTGGGGACAGCACGGGCTGGGAGGGGTCTATGAAATACTAAAGCAGTTTTTACTGGGAGAAATGCCCACTGCATGGAATTATGATGGGATTTCCTAAGGAATGGACCACGGGGAGAGAGAGCAGCAGGCCTTTGGGGGCTGGCACTGGGAGGGAAGGTACAAAACGGCCCTGGCAGGGACAGAGGGGCAGGAGAAGAGAAGTGCTGTGGGTGTCGCTTGTTGTGGCATGAGCTGATGGGAATCTCATCTCGGTGTCCAGGCACAAGAGCAGTGAGATCCCAAAAGATGTCCTGTAAAGGGAGGGGTTTGCTCTCAGGGTTTGCACCAGCCCCTGACACAGAGCAGGCAATGCAGGGGGGAGAATATTTTCTACTCAACATCGCTTAAGCAAAGCTTCCACCTTTGCTAAGAACAGCTTAAAACGTTGGCAAAAATTCCAAATCTTTTAATGTACTTGACTTGCACAATGCATGACGTGGTTACCTCAGTGCTGAGAAACAGCAGTGTGGTGACAGAGCCTCCTGGAGCAAGAGGATGGGGCAGAATGCAGCTCCAGGACAGGCAGAGTGCTGGAATTCTACTCTTTACACCCAAAGTTAGTGCTAACACTGTGCACAAGCTTTTGGGCTGGGCTGAGCACAGCGAGGTCCTGCCCTCTGTGAGCTCGAGGTGCTGCTGACATCTGGGAAGAACAGAGGGTTATAAACAGCTTGTGAGGATGGCAGAGCCCTGACACGCTCAGGACAATCCTGGTGTGGTTTTGGGACAATTTTGGCACAGCCCTGGCATCCTCTTGGGATGTGGCCTGGGTGGTTACAAGGGGCTGAGTGCTGCTGTACCACAGCTGGGAGAAAAAGAGGGGAAAAGATGAAAATGGATGTTACAAACACCTGAATCCCCAACACCCCCCAGCCACAGCTCTGCTCCTGCAAGCACGGCCCCCTTTGGGGTGTGTTTGGTGACAGCCCCAGCTGCACACCCTGCTCTGCCTAAGGGACACACCAAGGTGACATGCAGCAGCTCTGGGGACACTGGGGGGGCTCCCAAGGGGTTCAGGACAGGATTCCAGGCACAGCTCTCACCATCCCTCTGAGCAGGGTTGAACTCAGCAGGGCCAGGGCTCTGTGAGGCCGGGGAGCTGCACCAACAAACCCCAAAACGGGGTGGTTTGAGTCAGGCTGAGGTGGGTGAAGGCTCTTGCCACGGCCAGGCACTTTGGGGCTGTCCCCTCCTGCCTGGTGACACGGCCTTGGTGCAACCACATGAGACACAAACCCAGTGCTAGTCCCTGGAAAAATGCTCCAGCTGCGGGCTTCTGCCTGTGCCAGTGCCCCCCCAGCAGGGCTGCCACCCCTGCCACTGCCTGGTGGTGCTTGGGGTGCAGAGGATCAGGGCTCACCTCCCTCCAGCTGCCTGTTGAGTGATGATGAGGCTGGACACGTTATTCCCAGCTCTGGATTAATCAAGGAGCATCTCCTTGTGCTGCCAGGACGCCCCTCAGGCACCCAACCCTTCCTCCTCCTCCTCCTCCCTGCCCAGCAGAGCAGCTGGAAAAGAAAAATCCAACACTGACTTTGGGAAGCACCAGGAGTTGTGCTGGTGTGGTCCCCGCCTCCCTGCTGCTGCTCCAGAGCTCAGGGCGTGGTGGGATGTGCGTGTGGGGGTAAAGAAAGGCAATGCAGGCCTGGGGGGGACATTCAGAGCGTGTAATATTCAGCACGGGGTGGGGGCGGGCACACGGGGCAGGACACGTCCTGCAGGCAGACACAGCTTTAGCTCTTTACAGTTACACGGAAACTCTGGAACAGTTATATTATAGTTAGAAAAAATACACTGTACCCAACGAACATTATCTCACGTACAATCAATTTAAACATTTAAATTGATTATAATTTTTGCTAAAATATTAACACGAGTACTGTTTGTGCTGCTAAAGTTTCAGTGTTCCCTCTAAGGAAAATATTGCTACAGTTCTACCGTACCCTGTATTAAAATCCTCGGGGTTTTTTTGTTTTTCTTTCCCAGCAAAACTGACTCCACAAAACCACAAAAGATCCCGGAATTCACTGAGGCTGATGCTGCCCTGGGTTGGGGTGTCCGTGGTCAGGCACCTGTGAGGAGCTGGGCACAGCCAGGACCTGGAGCCACCGGCAGTGACCTCTCGGGATGATTGGCTGCTTAATTAGTGCATTATCATTAATTAGGGCACTGATCTCAGCAGCAGGTATGAGCTGTGGCTATGGCGACCAGGACCTGTGACAGGGAGGGGACAGGTGGTGGCTATTGCTCCTCACGAGGTCGGAAGGCAGTGGTGGCTTTGCCAGCACAGACGGGCAAGGCAGGACCCCGGGACTGCCCCGGAGTCTCCAGGGATGGAGCTGCCACCAACAGGGCTGGGAATTCCAGTTCCAGCTCCTCTGCTCAGCCCTTAGTGACACAGCCTGGACCAGCTGGAAAAGCTGGCAGGTGGCTGACAAGGACCTACTGGATTTCACATGTTCTTTCCTTTGTTCTTTGCAGCTGAACCCCCAACCTGAGCCTCTTTCTGGGTGTTTTTCCCTGGCTCTCTTCCCACACCATTCCCAAACACGGGGCTGTGAGCCCACACAGGATGGACTCCAGTGGCCTGTGAAGCCTTTCCAGTTCCCTGCCTGGATCCCTCATTTCTGAAGGCTGCAGGGTGACACACGTGTCCCCTCCCAGGGTTCTGCTGCAGCTGACAGATGGTGGCTGCTCCCAGAACAAAAATACGAGTCCAATATTGCTCCTAATGGCCTTGGATGTCGAGGCTGAGCCCTTCACCTTGGTCCTCACCTCCACAGAGTGAGGATGCATCAGCGCTGCCAATCAAAAATTCCTTAGGAATTTACAAACTTCCCAATTCCCCATGAAGAAACACAACCCCAAAGTGCCACATTCCCACTGACCACAGGCTATTCCCAGCCAGCAACCAGCTCCTGCTGGCTTCCACCTTCAAACAGTAACTTTTCAAATCTTCAACCAGAACCTGTTGAAGTGTAGAAGCAGTCTGGATCCTGACCCCAACCCCGGCCTGCTGTGCCCCCCCCCCCCCCCCCGTGCCTCTAAACCAAGTTTTGAAACACCTGTTTGGATATTGGTTTTGTACAGCAAATATATACAAAGAAAAAGAACACAGAGCCCACTGATTTCCCCGTGAATTTGGCACTTTCCATGGAACCTGGACTGGAAGCTCCACAGCAGGAGCAGACAGGGCCAGCTCTCCCCACTGCCCACCCACCCTCGATGGATTCTGTGTTAGCTCTGGAAGAACGAGATAATAATTCCTCAGCTGCTGTTTTCTAAGAGGAAAAGGCATCCTGGGCTTTCCCAGCAGAGCTCAGAGGGGACATCTCCTCCTCTTCCCCGCGTGTAGGTGATGTGGTACCAACCTTCCTTCCTCCTGGCTTAGAGGGAACACTGCTTTTAGAAACCCTGGGACAGGAAAGACAAGAACCAATACCACTGTACAGAATTCACTGCACAACGAGCTAATAAAGGGACCCGGCACTGACTCGCCACGGCAAGGAAATGGGAACTGGGATACATTTGGGACCGGGCAGGGGTGGCACCTCCCCGGCCCCTCAGTACGCTGGCACTTGGTAACCTTTGGGGTTGGGCTCTAAGGTCTCGGTGAACGGGGGGCTCTGGTAGGTCTCCGTGCTCTCCACGCCGCTGCCGCCGGGGTAGCCGGGGTACGGAGCGCTGGGGTCGGTGCCGAACTGCTCGGTGGCGAACAGGGACATGTCCGTGCCCAGGCGGTACCGCTGCAGCGCCCGCAGCGCCAGCACCACCTGCGGGCAGCGAGGGACGGCGTCACACGGGGCAGGGGGGACACCCCAGCGCGCCCCGTGTCCCTCGGGGGACACCCAGAACCCCCACGGCACTCCCCAGTCACCCCAGGAACCCGTGCTCCCCCGAGACGTTGTGTCTCACCAGCATCACACTGTCTCCCCAGGATCCCCCAAACCCCCAGGATCCCCCAAATCCCCAGGACCTCACATTCCCCCAGGACCCCCCAAATCCCCAGAACCTCACATTCCCCCAGGACCCCATGTCCCCCCAGGGCCCTACACTCCTCCAGACCCCACACCCCCCCAGACCCCACATCCCCCATCCCTCTGCAAAGCACCGAGCCCATCGCAGCCCCCCAGCAAACTGCCACCCCCCCACCTCTGTTCCCCAGAGCTAACCCAGCCCCAAAGCCCACCCCAACACCCCAGAAATCATTTCTGTGGGGCAGGGTGACCCCCAGAGCTCTGCCTGGCGCGGGGGGCCCTGGCTGTGCAGCTCTGGCACTGCTGGCCCAAATAAACGCAGCTGCTGTGGGGAGGGAAAGCCGCCCGAGTGCCAGCCCAGGAAAATAGGTCAGTTCTGCCGAGACTCCTTCACCCTTTTCCAGGTTGCTGGAATTGAGGTTGCAAACGGTGGGAAATGTGGGCGGCAAAGCCGGGAGGGCCCCTCGCTCGTTCTCATAACAGGAGGTTTCATTAACAATTCAATTAGTTTGTAAATGACGCGCTGAGGAGGCGAAAAAAATGCCCGTAGAAGCCAGGAACGGCTTCCCAAGCATCCCGGCCATCCTTCGGGATGTGACAGGGAACTGGTGTCCCCGCAGCCCTCCCGGGGTGGCAGCAGATGCTGATGGGATGGGGAATCCCACCCGCTGCCCTTCCCTGTGGCAGGCGACGATGGGGAAGAGCTGGGATTAGAAGAGATTTATTGGGATAATCATAAAGCAGGGAGCAGTTAAACTGGGGGAGAACTGGAGCGAGGCTTGCTGCTGGAAAGCTTCAAACTGGCTTTTGCCCCAGTTCTTTTAAGGCAATATGGAATTAGGGCACATCCCGGGGCTCTGTGCCCAGGCAAAGCTGGAGGAGGGACGGAGGTAACACGGAGCCATCCCTGCATCTCCACACCCAGCCTCTGGAGCAGGAGCCCCCCCAGCTCATGTGGGCTCCAGGTGGGCTTCACACAGCCCTGGCTGAAGTCCTTCTGACCAGGTGGAGCAAAAAATGGGAGCCAAGGGGGTTCCTACAAGCCCCTTCTCCAGGTGGACAGCAAAAGGGCCAGTCTGGTTTGTCCCAGGAGGGAGCTGATGAGCCTGAGAGCTCCCAAAATCCCCCAGCCCTGCCATGAACCCGCTCACCGCAGAGATCTGCTCCTGGGGACTCTGCCTCACACGAGCCGCCCTGGGGCTCCAGGGAGGAGCTGAAATCAGGGCAGCCCATGGCTGGTGACACGTTTTCAACGGGAACAAAACTTCCCAGCCTCGGGAGAAAGGGAAGCCTGGAATTCCCCAGCGAGAGGAGACTGAGCCGAAGCTGCTCTGGTAAAGAAACCACCAGCTCCACGTGTGGAGAGCCCGCAGGTTCCCTCACTGCCCGCCAGGATTCACTTCTCCAAACCCCAGAGTCCCCCTCCAGCTCAGCCCTGACCCCGGGCAGGTTTCATTTCTGCTCTGGCCTCTCAGCCCCGGGGCTGCCCTCACCCAGATGATGATGGAGAAGAAGGAGAAGGTGATGGCCGCCCGCGCCGCGTCCGCGCCCTGCGAGAAGCCCCTGGTCAGCGTCGTCCTCTGCCACTGGTTTGCCAGGAAACAGAAAGCTACAAACCACAGGAAGGCCAGGAAACCTGCAGGGGAAAAGAGCTGGTCAGTGCTGCCCCTGCCTCTAAGGGTTTTATCTTCTTCTCTTGGTGTCAGAGCCGGGTTTCAGACACGGGAGCCGCAGTTTTTGTGTTTATTAATTCTTATCTACAGCACAGTCTCACGAGTTGTGAGCTCTACCAAGACAGAAAATGGAGGTGTCTCTCACTCCTTCCAAGGTTATTGAAACATAAACTATCCAATAATGAGATGACACCTGTATTATTTATACTTTTGACCCAATAATTGATCACCCAAGGTCTGCAATGGGGGCCCTTTTCACCCAAAAAGAAAAAAGCCATCCGAAACCAAGAAGGAGAAGAAGGAATCAGACAACACCCTAAATCCTCCATATTGCCCCATATATATTACTATACACTAAACCCCCAAATTCTAGGTTTTCCTCCAAGGTTTCCAACAGGAACAGGAATTTCGGGAGCCGCGGTCCAAAAGGAGCTTTTTAAAAACAAAAACAGAGATGGGAGGAAACTTGTGGGGTCATCTCAGTGTGTTTGTTGCCTGCCTCAAGTTCAGATCAGCTACACCTCAACCTGATCTCAATGACCCCCAGGGACAGCACATCCTCCCTGGACATGTTGGAGAGGGACTTTTCACAAGGGCATTGAATAACAGGACAAGGGGAAATGGCCTTAAGCTGAAAGAGGGTGGATTTACATTGGAAATTGAGAAGAAATTCTTCCCTGTGAGTGTAGGGAAGGCTCAAAGAAGCTGTGGCTGCCCCTGAATTGTCCCAGACCAGGCTGGACAGGGCTTAGAGCAGCTTGGGACAGTGGGAGATGTCCCTGCCCATGGCAGGGGGTGAAATGAGATGGATTTTAATGCCCCTTCCAACCCAAACCATTCTGTAATTCTGTGCCTCCATGACACGTGAGAGCTCTGCTCATCCCTGCACAATCCCCCTGGGCCTGTGGAACTGAGCAGAAACACTCTGGTGATTATTTGATTTTTCCTGCCTGGAAGCAAAGCTGGCTGAGCAAGATACGGCTGCAGCTGCCCTAATTCCATCCCCAGCCACCAGCACTGCCCAGTGCCAAGGAGCTCAGGGAACAGCTCAGGGAACAGCTCAAGGAAAAGCCAGGAGCACACAGGGCCAGCAGCAGGAGTGTTTTCCAGCACTGGGAAGAGGAGCTGCACTATCTGGACCCTCCCACGGGGCTGTTTTCAGGGTCTCCATCATTCCTGATGTCTCAGATTCTGGGTGTCAGTGCACATGTGGATGTTGGGAATGCTGAGCTTCCAAGGATCATCAGCACACAAGGATGAGCAGCCAGGCTGCCAGTCTCTGTCTGACTGCAGGGAGAGAAGAGCCTTCCTTTATTCCCATTTATTCCCATTTATTCCCATTTATCTTGCCAGTTATCCCTAAATACGATATAAAATCCCTGGGAGCATCCACACTGACTGCAGGAGGCAGAGGGCTCAAGGCCTTTAATTCAGAATTTGCTCCTAATTTGCAGTTTAAGACACATTCCTTGTCTCCTCCAGCACAGCTGGACCTGGGAGTTTCCAACCATCAGGCCTGGCCATGAGCTGCCTTCCCAGGAAGGCTCAGGCAGGTTTCCTGTTCCAAATTACAGACACTTCACCAAATACAGCCAATCCTGACACCAAACCCACCCAGATCTCTGCATAAGCATTTTCACTTCCCTTTAGCACACTGACTTGTTGCCAGCATTAAAGGAGACCTCTGGGCTTTACTCCTTAAAGGTCACCCTTTATTCAGGGATATTTTCTGTTCCCCTGCTGTGACAAGGGGACTTCACCAGCAGCTGTTCCCTGGCAGGGGAAGCAGCTCCAGCCCCTGCATTGGCACCTCAGCCACTGCTCAGAATCACTCTGGGGGGAGCTGGGAAGTTAAAAAAGCCCAGAGGTGAAACAAGAGCAGCTCCCAAAGGCTCATTCACACTGTGGGAGCTGCAGGATGGCTCAGGGACAAGGTTGGGGACACAGGGATGGCACAAGGGACATGGGACAAGCCTGGGGACACAGGGCTGGCACAAGGGACATGGACAAGCTCTGGGACACAGGGTTGGCACTGGTTTGCAGAGGGGGAAGTTGTTCCTATGTGTGACACTGCACCCAGAGCAGCTCGTCCTCCCTGGCAGGACACTGTCACTGATCCCCCGCTGCCACTGTGTCCCCAGAGCCACCCCAGGCCTGGTGGCACCCCCGGGATGTCAGGAGTTAAAATGACATCATGCACATCCCAGGCCCAGCACGGCTGCGCTGGGTACTGCAGCTGCCAAATCCCTCTGCAGCACCGAGCTCTGCGAGGCACTGACCTTCCTCATCCTCAGCCCATCCAGCCAGGAACGGCTGGGACGGCTTCTGCTGCCGCCCGTGTGCACTCCCAGCAGGTTTTGTGGTGCAGAGAGAAGCTTTTCCCCTCCAGACCAGCTCCGGGCAGCAGGAGGATTCCCCCGGTGCCACGGGCAAGGCAGGTGCCACTGCCGGTGGAGGAGATGGGGTCAGGCAGCACCTCCAGCAGCACAAACCAGGTGTGGTTGGATGTTTGGAGCACTGACAGGAATTCTAAAAGCCCTGGCAGTGATGGGGTGAGGCTGTGCCAGCCCCAGCTCCTGCTGGATCAGCCAGGGCTCCAGCTCCACTGCCCCCAGCACTCCGGGGAGAAGGAGAGCTCCGGGAAGAGCCGGCAGATAATGATCATTACAGGAGCTGCAGACCTCAGGGAAGATGTGTTACCACCCCAATCACAGCCGGGTCTCCAGCAAACGCCTGGCTGTGGGAACAGCTGGAAGAGCAGCTGGAAGAGAAGGTTGTAAGTGCTGCTTTCAGTGTGGTGGCCCAGCCTGAACCCCCACCTGTGCCCCAGAGTCACCACCCAGTCACTTCCCAGATGCATTTTTGGAAGTTCTTCCCTGGGAGGGTGGAACAGGCACAGGGTGCTCAGAGAAGCTGTGGCTGCCCCTGGATCCCTGGAAGAGTTTAACTGGGTCTGGAGCACCCTGGTCTAGTGGAAGCTGGAACTGAGTGGGCTTTGATGTCCCCTCCAGCCAAACCATTCCAGGACCCGATGATTTTCTCATTTCTCCCCTCAGTGGACCCAACACAGGGAGCAAGGAGAAGGGAGGCAGAGTTTGAGAGCAGTGCCAGCTCCCCCGTGCCTGTCAGGATGTGAGGCAGGATCCCAGCCTGGCTCTGTGACACGCAGCAGCCACAAGCTGGATGGGATGTCCCCCTCCCGCTTCAATCCGAGGATTTCAGGCACTGAGCCCCACGGAAGGCGCTGTAAATTCTCTCTAACAAGGGCTGGATGCTCCAGCACCATGGGAATGAGCTTTGCAGCGAGGAGAGAACAGCCTGAACAACAGTCAGGGCAGGGAGGTGAGGATGGATGTCTTCATTTGGGACAGAGAGCCATCAGACATGCTTGGGCTGGATAAATCACCTCAGACTTTGCTAACAGAGCCTGGGAATGCAGAGCAACAGCTGCAAACGGAGCCAGGCAGCTCCCAGAGCAGAGCAGGGGATGTTCGCTCCCAGCCTGGAGCATCCTGCCTGCTCCTGTCTGCAGGGATGAGCCCCAGCTCGAGGGCTCAGCAGGGCACAGCAGACCCCAGGGCAGCCCCAGCTGCACAGAAGCTGCTCCTGCTCTGCTCCAAACTCTGTGCACAAAGTGAAACCAGCCCCGAGGCAGCTGCTGAAACCACCTTTGCTTTTTGTGAGCCAGAGCAGATGTGGGTGGGTAAAAGCCCCGGTGTGGGCTCTGAGATGTGACCACCAAGCCTCACCAAAGCCAGCTCAGAGAACATCTCCAGCGGCAGGGTGAGGACACATCACTGTCCCCAGACACCACATGTGGCTTCCTCAGTGCTCACTGAGCCCACTGAGGCTGGGTGGGACAACTCCCCTGCCACCCGTGCTGTCCCCAGCCAAGGCACACGAGTTGTGTCACGTGGGAAATGGATTTGGAGGGAATTCCCAAAGCCTGACAGAAGCCTCACACAGTCTTGAGGATCTGTGTGCAAACTCTGAGATAAGAAATGCTGACTTAGAAATGCCATGGGACAGCACAGACATTGCTGAGAGAGAGAAATGGAACTGGAAACGAGTTTTAAATAATGGCCTTGCAAACAGACCAGATACTTTAGAGAAATAGAACTATGAAAGGTGAATGTATGGAACACATAAATATGAAAATAGAACCATGAAAGGTGCATTGTAGCAGGACCCACAAGGGGTGATTTTAGATGATTTGCTTTAAGGCATTAACAGCATTGTGTGGCAAAAGCTGATAGGCCAAAAAACGCTTACAATGGATTGTAATTAAGAAATAGCTTGGCTTCTGATTGTGATGGCGTGGATTACAACACTTGTACTGTCTCACCCTTTACACGAGACTGAAAATGGAATAAATGGAGACTAAAAATGGAATCAAAGTCTTTAAAACACCTCTCAGTTGCCCCATCTCTGGGTCAGAAAAAGGAATAATCCAGCAGTGTCAGGCCACGGGAGGAGCGGGGAAGACTCGAGAGTGCAGGGGCAGGGCACAGCAGTGACCCCATGGAGCCAGACCCACACAGGGCAGGGCAGAGACAGACCCACACAGAGCAAAGCAGGGGAGGGCAGAGCAGAGCAGAGGTACCTGAGAAGCCCAGGTCCAGCAGCACGGCCCGTTTGCGGTCCTTGACGCTGCTGATCTGCTGGAAGTACAGGTCCACCACGAAGAAGAAGATGCAGCCGAAGAAGGCGATGACGCCCACGGCGATGCCGTAGCTGCAGGCACTCTCATTCTCGTTGAAGATGCACAGCAGCTCGGGGTGCTGGCTGTCCTTGTTCACGTAGCACTCGTTGACGATGGAGCCGAACACCACGATGGAGAAGATCTGCAGGGGGAAGGGGAGAGAGCACGACTCGCTGCTGCCTGCGTGGAACTCCGTTTTCCAACGGCAGCAGCGTCACTGGATCCCATCCCCGGCCCCGACTCCATGGCAACGTGGCTTTGGTGAGGCACATCCCGGCTCTGCTCTGGTTGGTGGCTCCAAGCAACACCTGGGTGTTCCTCCTCCAGGAGGTGGAACCTCCTCCTGCCTTTCCAGTGCCTTGCTGGGCAGGGTGGTTTAAGGATCTTCTTCTCCAGACAAGCTGGGGAGGGAAAAGATGACCAGATGGGGCAGAGTCTTTGTGCTGGTGCTGCTCTCTGCTGCCAGGCTGTGCCCCACAAAGCCCCTGGTGTCCCTGTGGGGCAGGGAGGGAGGAAGGGACACGGGACATCTGAGCAGCTGAGCCAGGGAAGGGCTGCACTGCTGGTGGAGGGGACAGGGGACACGTGTGGGGAGGTGGCACAGGGAGCAACAGGGCGATTTTTCAGCTGGCTCAGCAGAGGCTGAAAGATGCAGCTCCTGAATCCATCACCCAGTGAGCTGGCTTGGGCCCCAGAGAGACAGAAGGGCAGCGGCTGCTGGCGCTGCCCAGGAGCCCGTGCTGCCACCAGAGATGTCACATTCCTGCAGGTGGCCTCAGGGAACACCATCCCCCTGCTGCCCCGGTCATTCCCTAATCTCCTGGCACCAAAGGCAGGAGGGGAAGCTGCAGGACCAGCACAACCCACTCTGGATCCCGCTCTGGCAGAGCAGGGAGGGCAGCAGGGGGTGCAGGCACATCTCCCTCACACTGGGAACCTCTGATTTCAGCCCTGCCAGCACCAGCAGCCCTGCAGGCATCCCTGCTGGCTCCCGGGACACAGCTGGAGCCAGACATGCAGCAGCAGAGATAAGAGGCTCCTCCAGCTCTCCCGGGAGCAGCTGGGGACAGGAACAGGGCATGACTGGCTCCTGCTGCACATGCAGGAACAGCAAGGCAGGCATGAGACAGGGACAGGTGACACGGAGGTAGCAGCCCTGGAGCCACAGGATGAAGCCCAGCTGGTGGTGCTCAGTCACCTGTGTCACCTCCTGCAGCTCCCAGGGAAGCCGTGTCACAGAGCAGGGGAAATGGAGCAGAACCCATGGTGGGCAAACCAGCCCCAAGGTCATAACACGGATGGACCTTCTCCTCTTCCTCCTCTGGGATTTCACCAGGCCTGGGGTACTGTCCCACCCCCATCCCTGCCTCAGGTCAGCCCTGAGCACCAGCCACGAGCTCTGGGGCCACCCAAGTCACCCTGTGGCACCTGCACCCTGTTCCTCACTGTGCTGAGCTTGGGGAGCACTGGGGACAGCACAGCATCATCACCATCATCATCATCATCATCATCATCCCATCACCACCATCATCATCACCATCATCATCACCATCACCATCATCACCATCACACTCACAACAGGAGGGGCTGCATGTAAGAAGAAACAACAACAAACAGCACTAAGAAGCTTTCCCAGAGCTTTGGCAGCAGCTGTAACACCAGCAGTTGTAAAAATCTGCTCATAAATAATGCAACATTGTTATTTACCATCAGAAATAGCAGCGGCATTTATAAAAACAGGCCCTGGGAAGAAGAAATGTGATTCTGGGAAAACATGAATAATTGAGGAGCTCGGATTCCGCGCGATTACTGCTCTGGCAGGCCAGGCAACTCGTACTCAGCTCCTCCGAGAAGTTCCACTCCGTTCTCCCAGGATTAACAACCTCCTCCAAGCTTTTGGGAGCCTGCTGGCAGCCCAGAGCTCTGGTGGTGAAGGGAGAGCTCCTGTAAACAAAATTAAGGATGTCACAGCACAGGTGTGAGGTGTCTGCACCAGCTTTGCACACCTGGGGCTGTCAATGTTTGTTTTTGTTTTTTTTTTTTTAAGAATGTTTTATCACTTAACTTCCACCTCCAAAGTATTTTGGAAAGCAGAGCATCCTTCCTGCTGCCAGACAACCCAAGTGGCTCAAACCATGAGACCCCCACAACCACATTTCAACGCACAAAACACAGGACACGCAGCTTTTCTTTGGCAGGTCAAAGCAGCAACAAATTCCAAGTGCACATCTTTGATACATGAGCTCAAAACATCAGCACTGCCTGGAAAATTCCTGTCCAAACGTGCCTTTCCATGGGTTTTCTCTCCCTCACCGCCCAGGATTGTAATGTTATGGTTTTTTCTTTAAAAAACCCACTGGTGCTGGTGAAACATTTTAATGAGAACAAATTTGGTGTTGCCTTTCTAAGTATAGACGAAAAAGTGCTTTTATTTTAGGAAAACGTGGGTAGATGAAATAAATGTGGGCAGGGAAACAAACCCCCTGTGTTTTCTGGAGTTCACACAGAACACGTGCATTTCCCCAATCACCTTCACAAACCACGGCGTCAGAGACTTGAAAGAGAAAACACAAGGTCAGATTTTCCACTGGCAGCGAGGTTTTGTGGGCCTGAGCAGTTCCTCAGAGGATTTGCAAAAGAGCCTTCACAGGACACTCCATTTTCCAGCTGAACAGCCCCAACGCCACCAGCAACAAATTCTGGATGAACCCGTGCAAGTCACAGTAAGAAAACTGAATTTCCCCCCGGCCACCCTGGTGGGAAATTGCATCTTCCATCCTTGAATCCTGTCAAAGCTGCCACGGGGATGTGCTGGCAGCTCACAGGGGCTGCTGGTGTGGGGGTTCCTGAGCTCTGGAGCCCCCAACAGCAGCAGCTCCACCACGGACTGTGTGGCTGCCCTGCCTGTGGCTGCAGGGGGAATGAGAAGGAGGAAAGCTCTCCTCTCCCATCCTTTCCATTCAGAGCTGCCCTTCACCACACAAAGGAGCCTCAGTGGAGGGAGCCAGGAGCCCCCAGGCCCATGGGGACATGGATGGGCTGCTCGTGTGCAAAGGGACCTGGGGTTCCACCACACCAGGGAGAAACTGGGAGCTCTCTTGTTGATGGAAGCCTGCAGTCCAGTTCCTCCAGTTTAAAGCAAGAAGAGACACCTCTCCAGGCCAGGCAGCATTTCTGTGACACAGGACAATGGCACAGGACAGTGGGACAGATCTTCTCTGCTCAGAGGGTGGGCAGGCCCTCACAGGGTGCCCAGAGAAGCTGTGGCTGCTCCATCCCTGGCAGTGTCCAAGGCCAGGCTGGATGGGGCTTGGTGCAACATGGGATGGTGGAAGGTCTCCCTGCCCAGGGCAGGGGGTGGAACTAGATGAATTTTAAGGCTCTTTCCAACTCAAACCATTCCAGGATTCCGTAATTCTGCTGGACCCATCAGGCCCTCGCCGGGACCCTAATGTGCCCAGGGTGGAGACACCTGTCAGGGGTGGATAAAGCTGGAGCTGTGTCTGCCCCCTCTCACCACGTTTTTTGCCATCTGGAGGATGCTGGCTGGCCAGGCTGCCTGCCTTTCTTCTGGAATTCTGCTCTGCAGATCCCGGTTCCCTCCTGAAGCTCCAGCAGGCTGCACCCCAGCACACACACGTACGCGTTTTCCTTCCCGTTGCTTTCACCTTTCTGCAGCCCATCCCCTAAAATGTGCTTCAGGAGGCCTCACAGCCTGAGCAGAGGCAGGCAAGGAAAACAAAAAGCAACTAACACAGGAGAGCAGGAGCTGAGAGCTTCGGTGTGAGCTGTCAGCCATTTTAAGGTGAGATGTTCCCACTGCTGAGGCACTGCGCTTGCATTTGGGACCTCTAAAAAAACCATCAGCAGAAGGTGTGGGGTTGTGGGAGACTGCAGAACCCGGCTTTGATTACACACGCAGGCAACCATTAATGTCAGCATGGAGGAGATGGAATGCATGAGGGAAAAATAAAATAACCCAGAGCTCGTTTCCTCTGCCGTGGCTCCCGACCAGCAGCGCTGGGCACAACCCAGCTCTGGGTGATCCCTCGCTCCAAACCCCTCCTGCTCAGCTCCCTGCCCTCCTGGAGCCCAGAGAGGCAAGGATGGACCACCAAAGGAGAAGGGAAAACAATTCAGGTCAAACCAGCACAGGGCAAATCCTGCTTAGCACCGAGTGTTTCCCTAAGCCCCACTAAGCCCCTGTGCTGTGCACGGGCCTGGCACAGATCCCCCCGGGCTCAGGGATGAGTGGCACCCTTGGCACACAGGGGAATCAGGCCCTGGGTTCCTCTCCAGTTTATCTTTACACTTGTCAGTCTCAGGGAAGTTTCCAGCACTGATCTGCATCGTTTATTGGAGGCTGTGAAGACCAAAGCTCTGCCAAACCTCCCAGGGGACTACGGAGATGAGCACGAAGGGAAGGCCTGGCGTGGTTTCTGGCACTGCAAGAGGGGGTCTGGTGCTGGCTGTCAGAGGTTTAGAGCCACATCCACCAGGCTAATCAGTTTGGGAGGATGTCTACTGATGACCACATGACTGATTTTTCCTGAATTATGTTTTCTGATGTGGTGAGAGATGCTGGCTGAGACACAGCGTCCATTCAAGGCTCCTAATCTCGTCCTGCAATCTGAGCACATGGCACACACAGCAGTGCTTGAAACCAGAGATGACAGGAGCATGACAATTCAGAACCATTTTAAGCTCAGATGCAGCAAAGCTTCCCTATAATTCCATTACCAAAACGTTAAGTTTAAGTCCTGCCTTTAATCCACAGCCTGCAGAAAGAGAAAATTAAGGCAGAAATCTGATGACCCTTCTGCAAAGTGGTCAGGACCGAAGCCTGGAGCAGCTCAGATCATGCTAATGACTCTGAGCATTGCTGGGGGCTCCTGGAGTGCCAGAGCAGCCTTGGAGCTCTTCCCTAAGAGCCCTGAGTGCTCGGGAGTCAGTGAAACCCCTGACGAGCCATCCAGAGCTTATTCCCTGCATTTCTCCTGCTGAGCTCCAGGGAGGCAGAGAGGGGGTGGGGTGGGATGGGATGGGATGGGATGGGATGGGATGGGATGGGATGGGATGGGATGGGATGGGATGGGAGAGTCAGGAGGGATGAAGGTGCACTGACAGGACCTGTCACTGTGCTTCTGCTGCTGCTCTGTACGAAACCACAGGAACTGCTGAAAAAGTTTACCAGAATATTTGCCAAAATTGCTTTTAAAAGCCAGACCCAAGGCTGTGCTAAATGAACAATTGCCCTGCGAAGCTGAGTGGCCACTTGAAAGTCTGGCTGGCACGGGCAGTCACAGAGAAAGGAACTCATGATTCTGCAGGCACCCGTCATGAATATCGACTCTGTTTGGCCCTGCAAAAAAATGTCTCAAAGGAAACCACAAGAGCGATCACATCTTCATCTGACAAACTGCATCAGACAGAGAGGGAAGAGATGAATGAGGAACTGTTAAATGGTTCTTTCCAGCTTTTGATTTTACAGCTCAAGCCAGGAGCAGGTTTTTTTTCCCCCTCAGATACTCAGAATTAGTCTCTCAGGGGGAGGCAGAACCAGGAATCACCTCTGGCCACCACTGACATTTGGGGATTTCTGTGTTTCACCTGCCAGTCCCTCACATGTCTGCCAGCACAAGGTCCCCCAGGCAGCCAGAAAAGGAGTCACAAAAGGGAACTGGACCTTCCCTTGGTGGTGGGAAGCCCCAGCAGTGGCCAGATTAACACGAGCCACTCACCTCAGGCACCTGGGGCTGGCCCCAAATCCCTGTGGGATTTCTCCTCCACCCAAACCAGCCCATTCCAGGCAGCTCCCTCCTTTTCCCAAGAGAAGCTGACATCGCACAGGGAGCAAGGGTCCCGTCTCTGGTGTGGGACCAGCTGCTCAGGCCACCAGCAAGGATGTCACTACGTGCCACAGCACTGCCACACTCACCCAGGAGAGCAGCAAGGGAGGCAGCAGAGACCTCAACAAAGCTTCCCCCATCCAGTGTCTCCATCCTGACATGGGTTTATGTGGGATCCAGGCACAAGGCACAGCAGCAGGAAGGGAATCCCCTGACACCTCTCACTGGCTGCAGTCCCAGCTCACACTGAAGGGAGCCATGAATGCTGAACTGGTTTAAGACACAGGGAACTGGACTGACACAACCAAGGTGGGGCCCTGAATCCCCAGGCTGGAGCTGTGATGAATCCTGACAGATCTACCAGCAAAAAGGGCTCCAAAGGGAGCTCAACCCCCAGACCACTGAAAAGAGCAAAAGACTCTCTTTTGCTCAGGGGGCTCTGGAGCCAACTCTAAATGTGGCAAACATTATGGGATAGCACCAGGCTCATCCCACATTTGTCCACACTGGTGGCCCCTGCACTTGTTCGGAGTTCAGCTGATGCATTTCTGGAGTTGTAAGCACTTGTTTGTCACTGATTCCCTGTGAACACAGAGCCATGAAAGGAGGGACTTCACCACTGAATAAACCAGTGAATATATCCAGGAATATTTTCTGAACTTGGATTTTTATTTTGTACCTATATTCCATACTCTGGTCCTGCCTCCCAGCAGTGTCCAATCCCCTCCATCCAACAAGGATGGGGAGAGGGGCTGAACTCACCAACAGTGGGTCAGATTTATTTAACTGTACCCAAACCCTACACCACTGCCAGCAGTTTGCCATTGCAAACTCAAGGAAAATCCAGGAGGCTCCAGACCAAGTTTTCTTCTAGGAAATAACTGCTGCACCTCAACCCTGCCCAAAATGCCCCATTCACACCCAGCTGGATGCCCCGGATCCACCCCTGGCCCTCGTTTTTCCCCAGCAATGGAGCCCTGGGCCTCCTCCAGGCCCTGGGAAGGACACCAGCTCCCATCCAGCCACACACTGCAGCATGTGGTTTAACTCTGAGCATGTGATTGCAGCTGGAATTGCTCATGTGCTGCACGTTGTGCTGCTCGGGGCCTCGGCCGGGGCATTCCCAGCCTGGAGAGCCCCACGGACACAGCGGCTGTGCCTGCTGCAAGGAGGGCAGCTGGGGGGCTGCCCCACCTCAGCACAGCTTTCCTCTGCTCACTGAGAGCTGCCAAAGGTGACACAGAGCCAGCACAGGGGTGACATGGGCGAGGACAAGCCCCAGGCTCAGCCACAGCCTCCAGCCAGGCACCAGAGCCAGGTGAGAGCCGGGCAGACCCTTCCCACTGGGGGGTTTTGGGAAGGACCCGGCACTCCTGACCTCCCAAGGTGCTGCACAGCTGCAGATCTCAGCGAAAAGCCAGGCTGGGGGACGTAATTTAGGGGCTGCCCTTAGCCCTGGGCATCGGGGCACCACGGCTCCCCTGGCACAGCTCCCTGGGCACGGACCACCAAAGCCTTCCCTGAGAGGCTGCACAGCCCATTCCACCTCCTGTTCCCTGCTCCACGGTGGGAATACACCGATGGGAAACGTCCAACAAACAAACATGACATCCTCTCAGCAGCACGGGGGAGCTGGGCAGGGCTGGCTCCCGGATTTCTGTCACACACACGCATGCACGGAGCGCGGAAGGCAGGAAAATGTCCTCTGCCTCCTGCTCCGAACCCCATCCTCACAGGAGAGGGGCAGCGGCGCATCCCGCCGCCGCTCCCGGCCACATTCCCGAGGAAACTCACTTCCAGCTCCACCGGGAGCCGGCACTGCCCGCGGGGCTGGGCAGCACCCGCCGCACCGGCACCGGCACGGGTACCGCACCAACACCGGCACGGGTACCGCACCAACACCGGCACCGGTACCGCACCAACACCGGCACCGCACCGGCACCGGCGCGGGTACCGCACCAACAGCGGCACCAACAGCGGCGCCGCACCGGCACCGCACCGAGCGCTGGGAATGATGCACCGGCTGCGGGCACGATGCACCTGAGCTGTCCGTCGGTCCGGCACTGCCCATCGCCCGGGCACTGCCCATCGCCCGGGCACTCTCCATCGCCCGGGCACTGCCCGCCTCGCCGGGCGCTGTCCCCGCACCGCCGCCGCCCAGCCCCGCGCCCGCCGCGGCCGTTCCGCCTTACCCAGGTGGTGATCCGGAGCAGGGTCTGCGGCTGTTTGAGGAAATCCACGGGGTCGATGGCCCCCCCCGCCCGGCCCGCTCCGAAGGACGCTCCTTCCATCTTCCCCCCACGCCCGCTCCGCGCCCAGCCGAGCCCAGCCGCGCGCGCCCCGCGCCGGCCGCGCGCCCGCCCGCCCCCCCCCCCCCCCCGCGCCCCCCCCCGCGCCCCTCCCTCGTGGGCTCGTCCGCAGCGCCGCGTGCGGGCGGCGGGAGGAACCAACGGCCCGTGGGGGGGGGGAGGGGGGAGGTGGGCACGGGCAGGTGCGCGAAGCCCGCGCGGGGCGCGCTCCCCCCTCAGCGAGCCCGAGCTGAGCCCGGACACCGGGATGGGGCTCCGGGCACTGTGACAGCGTGACAGCCGCTGTCACCGGGATGTGGGCACCGGTACTGTCACGGCCACTGTCACTGAGCTGTGGGCATGGGCACCGTGACAGTGGAACAGCCACTGCTACAGAGCTGTGGGCACTGGCACTGTGTCACTGTCACAGCCACTGTCACCAAGCTGTGGGCATGGGCACTGTGGCTCTGTCATAGCCACTGTCACCAAGATGCAGGCACGGGCACTGTGACAGTGGGACAGCTGCTGCCACCGAGCTGTGGGCACAGGCAATGTGACACTGTGACATCCACGGTCACTGAGCCGTAGGTATGGCCACCACAGCAGAGCTGTGGGCACTGTGGATAGCCAGTGCCACTGTGCTGTGGTCGTGGTCACTGTGCCATGGCTGGGGACACCACAGAAGAGCCAGGATACCTGCCATTGCCAGGGTCACTGTGCTGTTCCAAGAATTACTGTTCTATGGTCACTGGAGATAGCGTGCCACGGGCAGGGCTTGGGTGTCCTTGCAAGGGTCACCACCCCATGCCAGTGTCACCGGCATGACACCCAGTGTGAGCAGCTGGGCTGTTGGCAGGAGAGCAATGCCATGGCCTGGAGCACAGGGACTCACCACACTGCTCAGCTCACCTCTGCTGTGGACACTGACCCTAAAATAAACACCCCTTCTGTGCCCAGACCCCCAGAAAGAGTGACTGTCACCCTTTGGGGACCCTCAGAGGCCTCAGGAGGCATCTCAGACCTGGCACGAATCAGGGCTCTGCTGGCCACTCACCGGGACCAGTGGCCAAGAGCAGAGGGCAAGGTGTGGCAGCTGCTCTTTGCTGTTGCGCATTCATAGCTGGTGCAAGAAAAGGGAAGTGAAAACGGATGGGGCTGACCTCTCGCTTTCCTCACGCACGGAAGGAGGCACCCAGAGCTGCCATGGGACGGGGGGAGGCTAAGCCCCATCACTGCTCCCTCCCCATGGGCAGCAGGAAGGAGGAAAAAGAAGAACCTTAGAGGGAAACCCTCGATTACTTCGCAGGGAGTTCCCCCCGCGGCTCCAGGACCATGTCCTGAGTTGGTTTTTCACAGCACCGCGATGCTGATCCCGGTTCCATAGATACCGATGCCATGACAACCCTGACATCATCCCTGCTCCGGACGGGAGCTGCCGGGAAAGGCGCAGGGAGGAGGAGCCCGCCCGCCCTGCGGCCGTGGGGCTGTGGGGCTGGGGGCTTCTCCCGGCCCCGGCACAGCTCTCCTGCCCCACTGCAGCCCCGCTCCCCTTGCAGGGACCCTGTCACTGCCACAGCACGCGGGGTACCTGCGGGGCACCTGCGGGGCACCTGCGGGGCAGGTGTGTTCCACCCCTCACACACACGATGCAGTCACAGAGCAAAGCATTCCCGTGTGCTGGATGCTGTTTCCAGCTCCTTTGGGCCTTTTGCAGCTTTGTCAGTCTGTTCTTTCTGGCAGCTTTGGGATCAGGATTTAACTGTTGAGGCTCATAATGATGCCACGCAGTTTTTCTCAATTACAGGTGAGTCATCATCTTTCCAGGTCTATTTCTGACTCCCAGCAGGAAAAGTAGAATTCAGCCCTTCATTCCTCAATGTCACCAGCTCATAACCAGCACATTTTTCTAAGCAAAACTGTAAAGGCCACAAAGAGAACGGCAGGTTGGTCCCTCCTGCTTTCTGCTGGCAGGATGGCTCACGGAGCTGGCCAGGGATGGTACCCCAGTGCCAAGAGCATCATTGCCAGCTCATGCCTGAATTGCAGGTCAGGAACAAAGACCAAATTAACTTGAAGGGATTACCCGAGGTGGGATTTTCAATCAGCTTCAGTGGTTTAGAAGCAGCTGTTTCAGCATCCTCAAAAATCAGTTTCATGCTTTGGGAACTGACCATCCCAAACCCATCAGAGTTCCATGTGATGGCAAGGGCTGCCCTGCTCCTCGAGGGTGGCCAGTGCCAGGGAGGCAGCATGTTCCAGGGATACTGCACAGGGAATCAACTGGACCTCTGGGCTCTGCTCCTGCTTTTCCAATGATGTTGGGAAAGCCACTTCTTTCTCCCTCTTTCTAACGTGTCTTGCCCAGCTCATCTGTCCCAGCTGGAGCAGGCATATTTTGGACAAAGCAAAGCACAAGAGAGCAGGACGCTGCCTGAATCTTTGAGGTGTTACCCTAGAACAAATCATGAGCATTTCCAGACAGGTATGTAGTTTGTACCCTTCAAGGCATTTATACCTTGCTGCCTCAGGCAAATCCCTGTTCCTAAACTTCTCCTTTCTTTGGGGTTCATCCCCCCAACTTCTTCTGTCTGCAGTGAGTGTTTATACAAACATTGCCCACATCACGGGGTGCCAGTTTTCTTCCCCTGCTCCAGCTCAGATAAAGCACAGGAGGTATCTCCAGCCCACATACAAACTGTCTTTCTGTCTCGCTTCCTATTGCTGCAGATCAACAGATATGGAGAGCCAGCCAATAATGGGGAAGGATATTGCACCTTCCACATTTTCCCCATCAAATGGAGAACAGCAGCATTTGGAAATGGCACTTCCCAGAACATTTGTTCAGTTTGACCAAGTTTTGTCTGTATTTACCATTCCCCCTGGATTTCAGGGACAGGGAACAAACAGAGCAGCACGCAGACTACCGCCCAAGAGCTGCCCGTGTTTTTATTTGACACGAGTTTAATTAAAGGTAGTGGAAAACCTGCACTTACTTTTTGCTTCTTCTGGTCATCCCTATTTATCTTTGTCTCTATCACAAAAAAAACCCCATCAGGTTTTCTCAGGGCTAAGTATGTGGACATGACAACATGGAGGGGAGAAGATGTGGGGATTTCTCCTTCTTCAAAACCTGTTCCAGACAGCCAAGGGCTGGGATCAGGACCCTTTAGATACTGGAAGGGGCTCCAAGGTCTCCTTGGAGCCTTCTCTTCTCCACGTTTGACATCCCCAGCTCTCCCAGCCTGACTCCAGAGCAGAGGGGCTCCAGCCCTGCGACCAGTGACCTCAACAGATCCACATCTTCCTTGTCTGTGGGGCCCCAGAGCTGGACAGAATGCTCCAGATGGGAAAAGCAATGTGAAACCATCTTGTTCTGGGAGCAGCTGCACGAATGTGTGTTTGGCATGAAGCAATCCCAGCATGCAGGACACAGCCTGGCTGCAGTGCCTGGCCCAAGGGAGCTGGACAGGCTCTGGACACGAATTCCAGCCACTGACTTCAGCAGCTCCCCGTGGCCTGAGCCTGCCCTGGCATGGGCGTGGGTGGGAAAACAGCTTGTGCTTCACATTCCCTGGGCAGCAGGCTTGAAGCAGCACTTTGAGAGATGCTCGTTTAGCTGTTGCTCTGAAATGCTTTGCTTGCCCTTCATTGGAGCTTGGCTGCTGCTGCTTTCAGCCATCAGCCATCAAAAACGAGAGTTGATGGGAATATTGAGAAGAGCTTAGAAGTCCGTAGGGGCCGGCGGCAGAGAGAATGGACTTCCTGATGAGCAATACCTTAGCCCACTATCACTAGAAAGCTCTTGTCTTCGTGCTTTCCACCCTAAGAGATCCAAAAATATCTGGAAGATCACTTATTAGCTGGTTACTCATCTGCTTGTGAAACGTTTCTCAGGTGGGATTCAGCACTGTATGTGGATAAGCCCAGGATAAATGTGCCAGAAAACACTGTGGAAAACTTTGCTGACTGAAATCACCGAGGGAAGATTGGGATGACAGAACTCAGTGAGCTGAGGTAGCTTTGGTGTTGAACAGGGGAGTTGGTATCTCAGTGCTTGCATAAAACCCAAACTGAACCAAACCCCAGAGGGTTTCAAAATGCCCCTCAGTGGTGCAGCCACAGCCTCAACGGCTCAGGAGGGAACTCGGCATCTGCTCCCCCAAATATTTCACAGCACGAAAAGTTTGGGGGTTTTGGCAAACCAGAATCTAATCTGATTCAGCCACTGCTCCTCACCTTGGGAGGAGCTTGAAAAATGGGAACAAGGTCTCTTGCTGTTCCCCAAACTGGCCTCCTTAGGAACACACTGGTAAGTCCCAGCATGCTGGGGACGTGCCAGCCAAGAGCTGATGTTTCTGCTTGTCACCTGTGTGAGCAGGTACAGGGACATGGGGCAGCTCAAGCCATACTGGACATGAAGAGCTCCTCATTTGAGCTACAGGAAGTTTTGCTGCCAAAATACACTGAAAATGAGAAAAGCTTTGTTTCTTCACTGAACACAACCCTCACAGGTCCTCAGATTCATGAGCAGGATGCAACCTGATGGAAAAGAGATTAGTGGGATGGATGGATGGATGGATGGATGGATGGATGGATGGATGGATGGATGGATGGATGGAGATGAGGGATTTTATAACTATGAACACTCTCAGGCCCAGGCTTGTGCAGCACAAGCACATTAAAGCAGCCTCCCTGAAAGACATTTTTACCTAAACAGGAAATACAGGCGAAAGCTGCCCTAACAGCTATTTTTAGCCCCCTTAAGCAGAAGTGGAAGTGTGGCTGCAGAAGATGAAGTGACTTACCTGGTATCTAGCAAGAAGCTTATGACTAAAAAAGAACTGAATTTTGATTTATAGAGCCTCCAGCCACATGCTCTGGCCATGAGGGCATTGTCCTTTATACCTTGTGTATCTTTTACCCCACCTAAGCAGAAGAACATGAGGCACAGTCACAGAATCCACTTTTTTTTTAATGCACACCCAGATGGAAAAAGCAGGGAAAGCCCAGCTTTGCCTGACCATACTCAGAATTCATAGGGCAAGTCTCCACCCAGCACTGGGACTTAAGCTTAAAACTAAAGCTTGGTGTTCTGGGAAAGAGGGAAGATTTTAGGGGCTGCATAGAATGCCTGGTGGGACAGACATTAAATTAACTCAGCTGTTTCCTTTCTCACAGATCTGCTAAGCCAAAGCAAAACTCCCATGAAAATCTGTGGGATTTTTTCCTCTGCAGAGCAGAGCAGGTGACAACAATGCCAAGGAAGTTGGATCCCTTCTCTGGCTGGTCCATGACTGCTGTGTGTTGTTCCCTGTACCCATCTCTGGTCTGTGCAGGAGCCCTGTCACTGTTACAAAATTATCCGGTGAATTTATGCTTTCTAATCTATTAATGACCAAAAAAGCCAGAACATCTCCATATATCACCAGCTGAATATCAGGTAGGAGATGCTGAAAATGGTTTTATTCTGCTTCCAAGTGCAGATTTCAGCCCCAGGCAGAGGAATAACATGTCCCTCGTTTAGGTAATTATACAAGAGGCTTGCACACTAGTTTGAAAAGTAACTGAAGGCACCAAAATCTTTTCCCAAAGTCACAGGAAAGGGACAAGGATGAGGTAAAACATTTAGTATCTGGAGCAGTCTTGTTCCAGGGATGGGTAAGAGGTGGAGAAGTCAAGGAAATACATGGAAATACATCCTCTGATGCCCTCTGCTGTTGGCTCGGTCAGATGTGAAGGGAATTTCCCCGGTAGCTCCCCGTGTGAAGCACACTGCAGCCACGAACAGAAGCCACGGAGAATCAAGGGATGTGCTGGATGGGAGGGAAAACAGGGACCAGGAGGGGGCCTCTGGAATTGGAGTGCTCGGGAGGAAAAGCATCAGCCTGCACTAGCACAGCACGTGGAAGCGGAGGGCACCTTTCCGTAGGAAGCAAAGGCAGACCCGGGCAGGTCCCAGTGCCAGGGACACCGTTGGGGACCAGCCCATGCCAGGTGCTGAGCCAAGAGAAATGCCAGCAGAATTTCCAGGCTGGATCATCCACCACCCCTCACCAGGACGGTCACAGGCCAAGGGGAACACGGAGGTTTCAAAGCTTGGCAAATGCTGCTGTGGCTTGTCAGGCTCAGGAGCTGGATGATCCCTGTGGGTCCCTTCTGTCTGGGGATATTCTGTGATTCTACTCGTGGAAATCTTAAGAACAATTACAAATATTCGGGAATGACAGAAAAATCAGATCCATTTGGGTTGGGGTTTTTTTAACATATATCAGCACAGAGAAGGGCACCAAACCCCATTTATCCTCAGCAAACCACCTTTGTTCACAGCTTTGCAGAAGATGCCAACTACCATCATCCCTCAGCTCCCTGGACCGAGGGTTGGCCAGCCAGGAATCAGGATTTGGTGTTCACCAACACTTCCCTGTGGTCCCAAGGCTGACCCTCATCCCCTTGGATTACACTTTAACTGATCTGTCTCTGTGCCATTACCTGTGGTTTACTTTCCATGTTTTATTACTTTTACTATTACCCTATAAAATTAAGGGTTGACTTCACATCACCTTGTTGGTTGTGCTTAATCCTGACTTCCAAACAGTACTGGACAGCTCCTCTCCATCCTTCAGACAAAAACCCTGAGCAGCCATTCCAGGAATGGAATAAAACCCCAACAAAATCAGTGCTTACAGAGGGGGGAAAGAAAAACCCTAAAAAATCCAAACTCTTCCCTCTCCAAGCCTGTAAAACTCCCAACAGGAAGAATCTCCCACACTGCCTGGAACCAACTGAAGCAAAAGACACGAGAAAACAAAGCAACTCTTGGGAATCCTACTGTAAACAGGAGCCTGCGTACACCCAACGCACTGCGAAGGAACAGCTAATCCTTGGAAAAATGTCAAAGCCATAGTGCTGCTGCTGCCAGCATCTGCAAGTCTGCCTGCCATCCATGGAACAGACAATTCCCCCAGGGCTCCCTGCTCTTTGCTTTTGGGTAGGGAATGAAAAAAAAATAAAAAGGAAAAAAAGTGAAGTACAGTTTGAATGCGAACAGTCCGTGAAAACAGGGAGGGATTTAGGAAGCTGCAAGGTTGGTCAGGTGCCTGTCACACAGCAGCAGCTCTTGAGCAAGGACCCACCAGCTCCTCGGGCAGCAGCTGCTCCTGACTCTGCTCTTCCTCACAAGTGCTCCTCATATGGAGAGGAAGCAGCTTCCCCATTCCAGGAACTGGGATTGCAAACCCTGCCCTTCAGTGATGCCACCCCGCTCCAAACCAGCGAGAACTGAGCTGCTCCCAACTCTAATGCTGCCCCTCACGCTGTCAGCAAGTCAAAAAATCACTGGGATCCCACAAAAATTCCCACTGTTCCCCATTTAAAAGCAAACTCTGACGTGACAGGGCCTGCTGTACAAACTCCTGCATTTTTGTAGGGCCAACAGAGAACTGCATCAATTCAACACCACAAGAGGAAAGGACCAGGAGCAGCCCCACCTTGTCTGATCAATCCACACAGAATGACACATTTTACCAAAATATAATATATACACATATAACTATATATATATATTGTTTTATATATAACAGTTGTATCTTGGCATGCAGAGGTTAGACCCAGCAGCACAGCATGATCCCTTTCCCTAAGATCCCATGCAGTAGGAGTAAACCAGGAGTGAACTCAGTTGCTTTATTATTTTTACATCAACAGGAAATATAATTTGAATACAGAGATTTTTAAAACTAGATTGAATCAAATGCAGTTAGCAGAGAATTCACAATTTTCTGGACACGAGTATGAGGACCTCCAACGGAAATTCCTTACCCAAGACTAAAACTTGTGGTACAAACGAGCAGCAGAACAAATCCCCCCACTCCTCATAGGGCCAAGTCCACAGAGGTGAGGGTATGCCTGAGAAAAAACTGTCAGAGCTCTTCTGTCTTGTAAAAAAATATGAGAGAACAGAGTGCAAACACAGATTTTATCAAATGGCCACTTGGCAAAGATAGAAGCTGTCCTAAAAGCATCCTGGCCACAGCTGGTGGCCTCATTTTTACGCAGGATTTGCTAAAGACACAGACTCAGCTTGAAGGCTCTTCCCAACCTCTGCCAGGACGGGACAGGCTTTTCCTCCTGCACTCCACCACCACCTCCCTGAGGCACACAAAGTGACCAGAATGTGTTGGGTATCCCCTCACTTCCCTGTCCGCACTCAGGGAGTGGTGGGAGGTTCCTGTGTCCCTGCTGGTCCTGGGACTGGCACAGGGCAGTGCAACTCCCCAGCCTGGTCCCCTGGTAGATGAAGGTGACAAAGGATGGGACAGATGCTTCACCAACCTGCTCATTTTACACCAAAACAAACGAGGGAGAAATCTCATCATCTGCCTCGTGGGTGAGAAAATTGACACAGAGAACAGTGGAGGGCAGATTGGAATGGAAGAACACAAAATTCCTGCTTTAGCACAACCAAACCCAGAGAGGGAAACGCCTGCCCACGCCCTCCAGCTGCTAAAAGTGTCCTGACAGAACTGAGTCAGTTGGGTCCTACTTGCAAAAAGGGAGGGCTGCAACCCTTTTGTTGGTCCTCTCCCCTCTAATGGATCCCAACGGGCTTTGCTTTGGGGTGGGAAAACCCCCTACTGTGACAGGGAAATTTTCTGAGCACTTTTAATAGCCTCAGTGACACCTTCAATCACACTCTTCATGCAGTACCTCATTGTCAGTTCGTTTGGGTTTGTGTTTAGAAATGTTATGACATAAAAAGTTCAGAAATCATTAACCCATGGAAGTCTCATATTCATTTAACAGCCCCGACTTGAAAGGATTTGACTGTGCCATAAAATATTGAAATGTGTTTCCAAAGGTGTCACTGGTTCTCTAATCAAGGAGCCCCACACTGTGGTGTGAGGACTAAGGTCTCAGATAAGCAGTGCCACTGCTCTGATTACAGCAGCACCATTAACATTTCCAGTCAAAACTTGCAAAAAAACCACCCCCCAATGAAAAATTCACGGGTGTTGTGGGGCACGACATAAGGAAGCTCAATAAAACATGCAAGGAAACCTCAGCAGGAAGCAGGGAAGGGAAAAAAAAAAACCCCTGCTGTTGTCAGGGTTTGTGCAAACTTCTCCAGGAGTGCAGGAAGGGATGAGATCACAACCTACGTGAAGAACTTGAAATGATTTTGACTCTGTTTTGTCCTCTGACATGATAAGTTGAAACACAAAACCAAACTGAGAAATCTGGGCTCCATGATTTTAGTGTTTAAATTAAATGTACCCGCCCTCAGGACTTTTATCAAAGGAACTGGATGCAAGAGTAACAACAAATGTTGGAGATCCTGGGGAGAGAAATCCAGGGGTACAGACTTGGCAAAAAACCCAGCATGAGTTTTCTCTATCAGAACAACAGAAATGAAAGTGACAATTAATCAGATGCATTTTCTAAAACATCAGGCAATGCCTGCAGAGAACATCCCTGTGTTCAGGGAAAATGAATTCTAGCCACAAAAACAAGAAAATGCCCCCCAAATCAGGAAATGTCATAATGAAATGAGCCTGTCAGTGACCCAGTCTCAGAGGTTTCTGGCAGCCTCAACCCCTCAGGTACCATTACTTTTCAAAATATCATTGGGATAGGATTTTCAATTCTCTTTTTGGCATTGGATCAGCTCTGAAATCAGTCCCACATGAACAGAGTTATTGACTCCCACTGTCCCTGCAGCGAGCCTACACGGACTGAACTGCTCTGCTGGACTCCCAGAGCAATCCCTGGGGGTTAATCACAGCTGCCATCCTTCCAGCCATCCCTCCAGCGCTCATCCACACGGGAGCAGTCGAATTCTGCCTTCCCCAGCTTCCTGTTCACTTCGTTGTGCAGGAGACACAGCCACTGGGAGAAGTTACCCCTGGTGCTCGTGTCGGGTTGGTTTGTCCGTAGTCTGCAAACAGGGAAGGGGAAACAGATTATCTGAAACTTCTGAGGAAGAAGATGAGAGCAGCAGAGAACTTTAGCACAGAATCCCAGAATGGTTTGGGTTGGAATGGACTTTAACGATCATCTCACCCCAGGCCTCTGTCATGGGCAGGGACACCTTCTACCAAATCAAACAGCCCATTTCAGTCTTTGCCTTCACTATGAGATTGCCAATACATGGCATTTCAGAGGGGAGAAGAATACTTGTCTCCTGAAAACCAAATTATTCCAAGTCCCAGTCTAATTCCACAACTGTTCACAAGCCCGTTTTGAACCAGAAAACTCCAAAATCCCCTCAGGGAAGCCTTGGAGGCAGCACAGAACTCAACAGCGTGAGGACAAGTGTTTGTTTTTTGAGTAAGTGCATCTATGATTGATGCAATAATGGAAGAAACCAGTTCAGGTAGCTACAAACCCCACGTGCAGGAAGAGCTGCTGATATGCAAAGTAGCTGCTGCAGCCCAGCACTTCTGGCAAGCCTGTCCAGATAAAAACCTGCTGAGGACACTCACCTTTCCCTCAGATCTACAAAAATCCCACTGAGGAAACTCACCTTTCCCCAGATCCTCAAAAAACCTGCTGAGGCCACTCACCTCTCCCTCAGGTCCTCTGCGCAGTGCTCACAGGGGTAGAACTTGGAGAAGAGGTTGATGAAATCCCTCATCTCCCTCTGCTGTGCCCCGGAGGGCCGCTCGGGGTAGTAGGCGGCCATGGTGTGCAGGAAGGCCCAGGTGCTGCGGCCCAGCTGCTCGCTGTCCAGGGGACAGTCCGGAGGGGGCTCCTTGTCCTCCGCGACTGCCACGTCCTGCAGAGGGACAGAGGAGTGTGAGGGGACACCGGGGTTGGTGGGGAAACAGCCCTTTTGCGCTGGGTGGGAGGGTGAGATGGAGGGAGCACGTCCTTTACATCCTTTCTGAGGACATGGCAGAGCCCCCCTCACGCCTTCTGAGGGGACACTGCAGAGCCCCCTCACACCTTCAACGGGAACATGGCAGAGCCCCCCTCACACCCTCTGTGGGGACACTGCAGAGCCCCCTCACATCTTCAATGGGAACATGGCAGAGCCCCCCTCACACCCTCTGTGGGGACACTGCAGAGCCCCCTCACATCTTCAATGGGAACATGGCAGAGCCCCCCTCACACCCTCTGTGGGGACACTGCAGAGCCCCCTCACATCTTCAACGGGAACATGGCAGAGCCCCCCTCACACCCTCTGTGGGGACACTGCAGAGCCCCCTCACACCTTCAACGGGAACATGGCAGAGCCCCCCTCACACCCTCTGTGGGGACACTGCAGAGCCCACTCACATCTTCAACGGGAACATGGCAGAGCCCCCCTCACACCCTCTGTGGGGACACTGCAGAGCCCCCTCACATCTTCAATGGGAACATGGCAGAGCCCCCCTCACACCCTCTGTGGGAACACTGCAGAGCCCCCTCACATCTTCAATGGGAACATGGCAGAGCCCCCCTCACACCCTCTGTGGGAACACTGCAGAGCCCCCTCACATCTTCAATGGGAACATGGCAGAGCCCCCCTCACACCCTCTGTGGGGACACTGCAGAGCCCCCTCACACCTTCAACGGGAACACGGCAAAGCCCCCCTCACACCCTCAGCGGGGGCAATGGCAGAGGCCTCTCACCCCCAGGGAGGAGATGGGCACCCCCTTCCCATTCCCACTGACGGGAACCCTGTCCCCGGCTCCTTCACACGCTGAAGGGAACACGCAGCCTCATCCCACTTGAAGGAAGCAGGATGGAGGACTGACGGATCTCTGCAGGGACTGGGGATCGCCAGCATTTCCAGGGGGAGGCTCCCGCCGCGCCTCACCGCGCTGCCCGGGGCCGCCTGCTTCCTCTGCTCGCGGAGCCAACTCTTGAAATCCGTGCAAGCTCGGCATGGCTTCTTGGGCGGCTCCCCCGCCGTGCCGTGCGGGACGGCGAAGGGGAAGGGGAAGGAGCCGTTGTCGGTGCCCGGGAAGGGCGCAGATGCCCGGCCCGCACGGCCCTCGCTGGGCGCCGCCATTTCGGCGCCGCGGTGCAGGACGGGCCGGGGCGGCGCCATTCCCGCCCGGGCGCCGTGAGGGGGCCGGCACCCGGCACACGCCCATGTGCCGTTTCTGGAGTATTTTAACCAAAAAAACCGCAGCAAACTCTTGTGTTTAAATATCGTGTGTGAAGAGAACACGATGCTCTTGCCTGTGCTTCCTCGATTTTCACTTCACATCGCCCCTGGGGTGTGGGCGCACAGGTCCCGTCAGCGGGAGGCTGAAGGGGGTCTCCCTCTGTTTCCCCTCCGTGTGAGGGCGATCTGCCATGTCCCCTCAGTGGGTGCCAAAGAGCAGTTCCCCTCATATGGGGAGCAGTTCCCCTCACAAATGAGCACAAAAATACGTATAAATATATATTCATATGGCGTCTGGAGCATCTCTGTAATGAGGAGAGACTGGGACCTGAGCCTGGTCAGCCTGGAGAAGGGAAGGCTGAGAGGGGATCCCATCAATCCACACAAATCCCTCCCAGCGGTGTCACAGGATGGAGCCAGACTCTGTTCAGTGACAGGACGAGCAGCAATGGCCAAAAACTAAAACACAAGTTCCACCCCGACATGAGGAGGAACCTCCTTCCATGACAGAGGAAAGAGCAGAGCCCTGGAACAGCTGCCCAGGGAGGGTGTGGATCTCCCTCAGGAGACATCCCAAACCCACCTGGACACGTTCCTGTGTCACCTGCTCCAAGTGACCCTGCCTGGGCAGGGGGCTGGACTGGATGATCTCTTCCAAACTCAACTATTCTGGGATTCCAGGATGTGCAGATACTGTGTGTGTGGCAGAGCCCATGGCACACACAGTGTTATCTGTGATGGGCACCTCAGTATTATCTCCAGCAGAGTCATACAATCAACAGGGTGATTTTATGGACAAACAAGTGGATTACTCCACTCAGTTCATGCTCCTCTATAACAATACGCCCATATGAAGTTCTGCGTGTTTTTAACACCTGTCACGTGCTTGTAAATCCATATTGAGGGAGGATTTTTCCTCTTACTGAGAGTGTTGGCATGTGTCACAGCAGGGCAGGCGTTGCCTGGGACTGGCTGGGCTCTTCGAGGTGAGGGAGATGGGATCTGTCCCCAGTGCCTTGGTCTTGAGTGGACATTTGGCATTTCTTCTTTCATTCCCAGAGAGCCACAGGCTTGTGAGCACATGAGGGGGAAGACCTGGGCAGTGGTCCAGCCTGGCATCAAACTTTGGAGCTTGCTCTTTCACCCCTTGGAAACATTAATTAGCTGTGGCCCTAAGAAATTCTTAGTAGAGGTCACAGGGTGAAAACTTGGAGAGCAGCACAGACTTCCTGTTATCCTTCTTTTCAGCTTGATTCTGGCATGCTCTTGAAGGTTTGAGAGCCACAAGTCTCACATGGTGAACAAAGTGAATTTTGTACCCACATCCACTTTTCTCCTGTTCATCACCTGTAGGTCAAGTGAAAAATATGATTATTTTGTTTAATGCAAACAAATGTATGTCCAGGATGGAGCTGGACCAAAATGTCACCTTCTATATTAAAAAAAAAAAAAAAAGTGACTTATTTAACACAGTGTGGTGTAATATGTGTATTAGAAAAAGCATCATTTTAGAGAAATACCTCAAGGACTTGCCCTCAAAAATCCTGTAACACTTGGTGTGTTTCATGTGGACATAGCTGAGCTGTTCCTGCTCTGTGAAGCACTGAGCTGATGGTCTGGATCTCCATCTTGGGCTCTCTGTTTACCAGTGCTGCTTTATTTTTATTTATTTGCAATTTCTTGGGAATCTTTATTTGCTGATTTTTGTGAGGGAGGGAGAAGACACGTGAGTAACTGGTAGGAACTGCTGGAATTGGCTTTGTGTAAAGTTGTGGACAACCATTAAGATAAATTTCACACGCAAAGGAAAGATCAAGTAGGGACAGCGATATTTTTATGTCTGTTTTCCTTGCCCATCAATAAATGTTTTAAACTGATGCTCACGACCTCGTTAATTTTTATAAAGTCAGGAAAAAAGAGAATGAGATACTCAGGGAATTTCCTCTAGAGCTTCATTGTTTGGTCTTCAAGCAATTAAATAGTTGCAGAGATGTTCCCAAGTCACAGCAATCTCCTGGTTTGGCAGTTAGAAGACTTTGCTTCCTTGATAGTGACTCAATTTATCACTTAAAATACCAGCATCTTTATTGGAAAGGAAAAAGCTCACAGCCTCGAAGGAGGCTGTTGGTTACAGAGATTTGTGCTCCATGTTGCTCCCCTCACCCTTTTTCTGCTCAGCTCTAGGAGCAGAGCTGGCTCTTTGGGAAAAGGTCCTCCCAATTTTCTCCACTTGCTTTTAGGTCCAGCATCAGTTTGGATTTCAAAGTTGAAAAAATGGAGAAATGCTCCAATTCAAGTCAGAGCAAGGAAATTGACTTTACTGTCTCTAAATGAATCCAAGTGCAGAGCCAAATTAGTTCCATCCAAAGGAAGGAATGTGGTGCAGAGCCGAGGAAGGATGAGGGAACGTTCCCTCCTGCTCCGCCTTGGACAGCCTAACCCACCCAACCCTCTGCTCCCAGCACTGATTTAGGAGCTAGAGTGTGCTCTAGCCTGTTACCAAACAACCTCCTCACACAAATTAGATTTTGGGGAGGAATTCTTCCCTGTGAGGGTGGGGAGGCCCTGGCACAGGGTGCCCAGAGAAGCTGTGGCTGCCCCTGGATCCCTGGGAGTGTCCAAGGCCAGGCTGGATGGGGCTTGGAGCAGCCTGGGACACTGAGAGTGTCCCTGCCCCGGACTCCTGGGCACAGGTGCTGCCAGCAAAGCTTCTTTTTTTCAGCTACCCATGTCTGTGAGACTGAGCCCACTGAAGTCACAGATGTCACCGAGTATGTCCCTCATCCTCAGAGCTGTGCCTGGAATGGGGCAGCTCAGGGGGTGATGACAGCAGTCACCAGGAAGCAACAGTAAAACTCAGGCTGGAGAGAAAGAAAGGCTGTGTTTGCCTTTCTCTGAGCTGTTTGATCTTCTGCCCTTACCTTTGCGCCTGCTAGACGAGAGCTGGGAATGGGCAGCTGGCAGTAGGGCTTGGGGAAGGAAGAAGAAATGGGGCTGGACACCCTCCCCACCCCTCCGAGCCCTGCAAAATCCATGGCACAGAGATCCTCACAGTGGGCTTGGGCAAGGACAAAGGTCCTGGCTTAAATACAGCCCCTGAGCAAAGCAGGGTGACCACAAGGAAGGTGACTCCGAGGAGAGCAGACACAAGGGGAAATGATCCCGAGTAGGGATGATTTTGAAATCATCACACAACTCCGTCCCAGCAGTGTGACCCCAGGTTCCTGCGGGTTGGTCATTATGGACTGGGACAAGGAATGATATTCTTGGAGCCTTCTTCATTTGGGAATCGAAACACCACTGAATATCCAGTAATTTATTTAAAGTTTCAAATGAGGCAACTGGAATAGGTTGTCCAGAGAGGTCGTGATTGCCCTATCCCTGGAAGGGCCCAAGGCCAGGCGGGACAGGGCTTGGAGCACCCTGGGACAGTGGAAGGTGTCCCTGCCCATGGCACGAAGTGGCACTGGATGGACTTTTAGGTCCTTCCAACCCAAACTGTTCCATGATTTTTTTTGTGGGGGAAATGTACCCTGTGCCTCTCAGGATCCTTACCAAGTGTTTTTGTGATGGTTTTGTAGGTAGTTCCAGCTGAATGTAACTGTTTCCCTCTGCAGGGGAATACAGCAGGAAGCTGTCTTGTATTTACATGTACGAATGTTAGCCTAAAGTCTGACCAGTGATAAGCCAGCACCAGGAATTAGTCATAGACTTGTTTGAGAAATTACAACTAGGAAATAGCAACAAGAATAACAAAAAAAAGACATTTATTTCTAGGTAAGTAAATCATATTGATCCTGTCTGCTTGTGTACAAGAATTTAATCACCTGCAAAATTTCCTGAAAGTATGAATTTATCCCCCGGATATCAGGAAGGAGCCCACAGCCTCACTGCCAGGGAATGGCTGAGATGTTGATCTCAGTTCAGATCCATCCAGAACTGGTGAAATGTGTTCAGAACAGTCTGAAGTGTAAGCCTGAGCACAAGGCACTGCCTTGCTCTGATCTGGGCATCTACACCAGACACTGAGTTTGTTCTTCTAAAGTTGGTGCCATTTTTATGTGTGGATCCTCTTGCTGATAAAAATGAGAATCCGTGAGTGATGGTGTTGGCAGGGGCAGGGAGAAAACCAAATTATTTCTGCAGGTTGGTTCAGATGGTCCTGCCTGTGTTGTGCTCCAATCTATCTCCTCCTTCCCAGACCCACTCCGAGCATCCCTGGAGTCAGTTCATCCATTCTGAGGATAAACACAGCAAAACTGGGGGTTCCTTTTGTGCTCTTGGGAAATGAAGCACAAAGTCGTCAGTGAGCAGCTCCTGTTCCTCTCGACTTTGGAAAAGGAGAGCGGCCCCTGATTTGGGGTGATTCCTTTTTTTCCAGAAGGAGATCAAAGGAATTCAGCAGAAAGTCTACTTCTGCGGAAGAGATTTTCACCAGGTAACAGTTGCTATGTTTGGGCTCCTTGAAAATTAAACATAAATGAAAGAATGATTCCTTCCGCATTGCTTTTCTCCCACCAGGCTTTTGAGTGAAGACTAGATGTGGTTTTCCCTGGTTTCTGAAGGGGCCAAGGAACACAAGTGGCTGAAATATGGGTGAACCTTACCCAGAGCTCCTGGTGCTGGTGGAATCCCCAGGAGAGATGAGGCTTTGCATACTCTGCTCCTCGATTGCCAGGAATGAGGAAAGAGTGTGATGAGCATCTCTGACTAATCTGGAAGGAACAAAATGGTCTTATCTTCAATCAATTTACTATATTTAGCATGATGTAAGAACAGATTTTCCCCAAGTGAAAACAACATTGCTCCATGTTCGCTGGTGCCTGCTGTGCTTGCTATTGGCTGTACTGGTGTTGCTGGGATTTTCCCCCCCACTAGATTTGGGAATGTGTAGGGCAGGCTGTGCACTGCAGAACCTCAAACCCCCTTGGAAACCCCACCCTGCTTTTCTTCTCCCTTCACATCCCCTTCTTGGGTCCCAGCACGTCCACACAGCGCTGGCCTCATGCCATCCACTAATCAAACACCGCTTCTTCCTAAGAAAATAATTCAGGGAACCTCCTCTTCTTGAAGCAGCTTAAGTTACATTCTCACCCTTTCTGGAAGATTCCGTCTTGAATCACACTTTTGTCCTCTGCATAACCTTAGGAAAACATGTCACTTTTATAAAAGAACTATGAAATCATTGCAGCAAGTGCTTGGTAAACACGACCGTCCGATGTGCGTGCCCCGGGCAGCGAGCAAACCTGAGAGGGGCAGAGCTCTCCCTGGGCTGGGCGAGGCCATCCCAAAGGCTTTGCAAAGACAAGGACGCCTCGGGAGTGAGGTTTGAGGGAGTTTGATGCGATGCCATGATTTTGGATGCTGAAATAAAGCTGCCTGTGAGGAGTGAGTGATTCCCTGCACTGAAGAGGGATGTGCACCTTGGGGAGCTCCCCGTGATGGAGTGGGAAAGCGCTGAGCTGCTGACTGGGCTCAAAGGGCTGCTGAATTGTGTCTGCCACAGAGAAATGTTTAATGTCTGCAGCAGCTGCTGAAATTAGGATGAAATGAAATACTTTCTTCTGGATTAGTTACTGCAAAATCTCTCATCCCAGCCTGTGTGAAAGTTCAACTGCTTCCTTTGTTCAGGAGGTGAAGGAGACTTTTGTCAACTCCAGCGTCTGGGTTTTCATTAT
Source organism: Chamaea fasciata (assembly GCF_029207755.1). Lineage (NCBI taxonomy): Eukaryota > Metazoa > Chordata > Aves > Passeriformes > Sylviidae > Chamaea > Chamaea fasciata. Next base: position 9,715,636 of record NW_027094101.1, on the reverse strand, counting down.
TCTTTTAAAATAAAGGTCTGTTTCTCTATTTATGAAAAGTCTAAAACCTCTTTGTACTTTTAAAATCGGCTTTTAGCATCTGGGCTTTTAATTAAAGGTGCTGATAGGCCATGTGTCATCGCAGGTGACCTTCAAGAACAGTAAAGGGCAGGTTTTGATCCTGAAGGTGAGCGAAGGAAGGATGAAGCTTGTCCACCAGCTTTGTTCCAGGCCCCCCCTGGCTGTGCCCACAGCTCTTTTCTGTATCTCTTCCTCACAGCTGCAGTGTCCTGAGGGTTTGATGACTTTTCCTCTCTTTGCCTTTCCTGTGCTAGCCACAGAAGGAGAAATCCCTGATGCAGAGTCCCACGCATCGTCAGCCATGAGGGGCACTGGTCACTCACCAGCCCAGACACGACTTCTGTGTGTGGGAACGATGTTCATAACACAGCTGCTCCTCTCCAAGCATTTGGGAAAAAGCTGTTTCTTGCTGGACCTGAAAAATGGCTCAGGAGGAGCTGGAGAGGAGCTGCCTTTGGCTGCCCCTGAGCATCTGTGCACTCAGATTCTGCTGCTGCTGAAGTTACTCCTGATCCACACTGAAGTGAAAAGAAAAGCAGAGCATCAGTGTTTATTTGTCATGGAAAGGAGGCTGATTTAGGAATGGAAATACTCAGGGGTTCAGCCCTGGGACAGACTCTGGGGCCTTCCTGCAGTCTCTGGGTGACCTCCTTAGTCTCCCCAGCTGTGGGCAATCTGAGGCAGGCAGTCTGGTGTGACTCCCTGTGACAATGCCTTAGTCACCTTAGACACAAACATGTTTCTGTCCACAGAGCAGCTGTTTGTGGCTGGAGTGATGCTCCTTGACTGGCAGAGCTCCACCTTGGTGGGGTGCAAGAGGCTTTCTTGGAACAGACTGCAAAATTAGGGGAGTCATTAGGGAAAGATCCCATGTTTCCTGCATCTTGGCAAAGCTGGGCAGTGCACTCCTACATATTGCCCCTTAATTTATGGTCTCTTTGGTACCTTGTAAAACAACTACAGGAAAATTAACTGCTGCCCTAAGAGCTGTGTAAATAAATATCGATGATGGAACAGCAGTGTCCAGCAATTCCTGCTGAGTCTCACTTTTTCTGGGCAGACCCCTCCTCCCATGCCATTAATTATTATGCACGAAGAGACACTGATTTATGGCAGGATGACACGGAAGCTGTAGAAGACACAAAGCAAACATGATAATGTCAGAAAAACAATATTTGTCTTGTTTTTTTCTAAGTGAGTTCAAATGCATCTAGCAGAGAAGTGGAATTATGGCCTCTACTGGTGGGTTACTCATCCTTCCCGACAGGAATGGCCCTGGCATGGCTGGGAATTGTGGAGAGCTTTGAGGAGCACTGTGCCCATCCCAGGACCATCTGGCCCAGCCTCTTTCCTGTTTCGTAGGCGGTGCCACTGCAGACACGATGTGGCTCGTGAGGTCATTCTGGAGCAGTTTCGTGACATCACACTTGATATCTGCAGGGCACCGATACTGCAGTGACAGCTGCAGAGCTGGAACTGAGCCCTCCAGGTGACTCCAGAGGTGTTGGTCTCTTGAAGGAGTGCCAGGCTTTTCCTCCCCCTCCCTGCACCTCAGTTCTGTGTCACAGTGACCTTCACTTCCACAAAACTTTTACTCAATGCCCAGTTATTGAGTTTTGAGCAGTTTTGCTCATATTTGGTTTTATACAACACTGCTGTCACCAGCAATCTCCCAGTCAGCCCAATCTTTTCCAGAAGATCAGCTCTCCAAACTGCATGGCTAGGCCTTCTGCCTCGCGTGACTTGTGAAGCCATGTATAGCTTTACCTTCCTGTTAAACATTCCATTAGATGTTTTTCCACACCCCCTTTTCTGCTTGAATTCCCTGAGAATGCTGAAAAAGCCTTTGACCAAGGCTGTTTCCTACTCTTCTGGTTTTTATGGCATCCGCAGATCAAGGTGCTCTCTGAGCCTCCCCAGCCATCTCCTCATCCTGCAGCTCCTCCAAGGCTTTTCCCAGTCAGGATGAACATGTTTAAACCTTTATGTTCTTGGAAATACAATGTGGTTCGTGTTTGGTCTGAGACAGGAAACCAAGCCAAGGTGCTTCATTGGGAGTCTTGGTCCCAGATATTTCCAAGAGCCACTTGAGAGAGCCACATGAGGGTGAACCTGGCTGCCAAGGAAAAGCCAAGGAGTGCAGGTTCGAGGACATGGAGTCAGAAAAGGATTTTGGCACTTCAGAGACTGGGACTTTCTAAATAAAGCTGCTGGATGAAGTGATTTCCTCTCACTCCATAAAATCCTCAGTCTTTGATCTGGGGAAATTTACCAGCACATGGAGCCTTTGTAACAGAGGGATGGAGGGTCTAATTCCAGGGCTGTGAAGGGCAGGGAGCTGCTTCACATCCCTTTCCCACAGGGCAGCTCCTCTGCAGCTTCCTGAGCCAGGAAATGCCTTGGAGATGCTGTTGGAGCGATTTTCTCTCCAAAGTCCACACTGAACCCAAGTGCTCTTTGGATAACTCCTTTTTAATGCAGGACAGATATCCAGCAGCAGTAAATCCAACTGCAATAAACCTGCTTTCTTTGTCCACAGAAACTGCCACCCTGCTGTGTGGGAGCAGCCTCCTGTGCTCGTGGAACACAAACCAAGACCCTTCTGACAGTATTTTCCAGAAGGAATCTGGTTTGGCTCCCTGTTCCCGTTCTGGGGGGTTTTTTTGGTGGATGAAAAATCACCTGCAGCCATTGCTGAGGGTTTGAGACACCGGGAGTAGCTGGGAAATGAAAGGGAGGCACGACTGACCTTCTCAGTTTGGGTTTCAATAATGATAATGATAAAGATAATTATAGTGAGAATGGTTCAATTGAGGCTTTATCAAAGAAGAGGCGCTTTGATCACACGGCGACCATCAGCCCTGAGGTTCAGGGAGAGGACAAGCTGTCCAAGTCTGGAATTATCTCTCCTGCTTTGCCTCTGGGCAGTGGAGTTGCTCCTTAGGAAGAGCCGGTGGCTGCCCTGGGAGGGTATGGACACTGGCTTGGATGCAGGGCAGAGCACTCAGAGCTGAATTTCCATCACATATTTACACCTGAGGAACTTTCAGTCTTTTAGTTACATCCTGGGGATGTGTCTGTTCGTAACATCGGCATCTCCATGGAGATATTGATAAAACTGTCAGAAATCTATTTAAAGTAACTCGGCGGGTGGGGACAAAGCAGGGGAAAAAATATTTGCTACAAATATTACGTTAAATGGTGCCTGATCTGTGTTTTACAATCCATGTTCTAAATCCCTTTTTGGGGCTGATTTAGCGAGCTCAGCCCGAGCTGCAGGTGACTGTTTGTGCGATAGAGCCATAAAAACCTCACAAGTGTCCCGGAAATATCTCGGGGCAGGTGCTGCTGGCCCTGTGACCTCCTCTAACTCAGCGCTGGCAAACAGCCCCGGCTCCCTTCCCGGCACTGGGTTAAGATGTGATAAAAGAATGCCTTTCTCCTCCGCGGCTCCCTGAACTATGTCCCGCCTGCGCCCGGCAGCATTTGCATGTTAAAAGCGGGGGGAAAGGTAAAAGGTACGCGGTAGTTTGCCAAATCACGGAATTTCTGCCCGGTGGCTGGGCGGAGGAGGAAGCTCGGGAACACCTCTGCCCTGCCTCCTGCTGCAGGGTATTTAACCTCGGCAGTCGGGGCTGGAGCCGCATCTCTGCTTCCTCCGGCTCTCATCCTCCTCTCACACATCCCTCTGGCTCTCTGGGAAGGAGCAGCAGCCGTGGGGAAGATGAGCTGCAACAGGTACCCCGTGCACGTGAAGGCTGTCGGCTTCATGCAGTGCAGAAAACAGAAGGTACTCGAATTTTTTTTTTCTTTTTTTTGGCTCTGTTTTTCTCCTTAAATATAATTTACAGATTGGGAGACTAGAGGATTTTTGAGTTATTCTTCCCAGGGATACACTTGCTTATTCTCCATAGTATTGGGGTTGGAGCCTAGGGGTCTAGGACAAGGGGACTTGTTTTTTAATGGGCTTAATATCTTGTGGTTTGCTCTCTTTCTGTCACAGCACCATAAAATTCTCCTGGCTTCAGCAATGATTATCCCTTTGGGGTTCTGAAATTAAGGAAATATTTTTGTAGGTTTAATGTTTAGTTTAATTTTTGAATGTGACATTAAAAGCCTCAACTAAACCACAGCAAATGCTGATTGCCTGGAAGCATTCAAAATTGAACACTGTGATTAAACTGTTTTTCCTTTACCTTTTCTTTTCACAGAACTACATGATGTTTGTGTCTTGGTCAGATCAGAACAACATTCTCATCTACAGGACGTTTGAAGACTTTAAGAAATTCCATGTAAGTGAATTTTCAATTCCTCAAATTTCACGATTCCTATCCTGGGGAGGGGAAGGAGCCCAGCCACGTGTCAGCTTTGAGGAATCACCGTTCTCTCCTTCTCCTTGCTTTTAGAAAGAGCTGAAGAGAAAATTCCCCACTGAGAGTGGGTCACTGAGGAGTTTACCCAGGTTTAAAGGTAAGGGCAAATCTCTGACGGATCAACAAACGTGAGAGTGGCTGGGGACAGTCATAACCCATGACAGAGACTGAAGCCTCCGAGTCTGACCTTCCTCTGGAACAGGTCAGGGGCTCACTCCTCCTCCTGCCATGGCACCACTGGGTCACATCAGCATGTTTGGGTCCTGTACAGACTTCAAATGACCCAGAAAGGCTTTTTTAATCGATAGCTGCACTTGGCAAATTAATGCTACACTTCAAACATTGACCTAGGGCTTCTTGAAACTTGACATGTGAAAAGAAGAGAAATTTTGGATGTTAAAAAATTGTATCAGTAGCTGTTAAAAATGACAGGGAGGCAGGGACAGTGACTTTGTACAGTTTGGGCTTGGGCAGGAAGGGTGGTGGGTGAGGGCACCCCAGTGTTCAGGGAAAAGAGGCTGCTCCCAGGGATCCAGATCCATTGCTGTCCTACCCCAACTGTGCCCTTGTTATTTTGAAGGTATAACTATGCAGCAGAGGAAGGGTGGGAAGCTGAACAGGTGCCTGGAGATCCTGAAACTGCTGGAAACGTATTCCCAAGAGCTGCTGAAAACAGATGTGAAAATCTCCCGGGGTGAAGAGGTGAATCAGTTTTTCAAGGCACAGACTCAAGACCTTGATCCCTCCTTCCCTGAAAACAGGTATGAAATATGAGTTGTATTTTTTTTTTGTTTGTTTGTGAAGCAGAAATGTTATGGGATATGAATAGAAGGGAAACAGCAGTTACACTCCAGGGCAGTTCAGCTTCAATCCAGCTTAATTTTGTTTCTGATGCCTGAAGCTTTTCTCAGCCTACTGCAGAAATGATTTCCCCCAAATCAATACGAAACTCAACCTTTCACGTGAGTTTTTTTGACATGCACCTTTACTTTTCAGTGCCGTGATCATGCCATCAGTATTCAGAAGGGAGAAGAACCCCCAGCCCCTGTCCATCACCCTCCCTCAGGCGTCGCAGAGCTACCGCTGCATCGAGGCCTTTGAAACCAAAGACACAAAGAACAAACCCTTCACAGTGGCTCCGAAGGAGATTGTGGAAGTGCTCATCAAAGACATGACTGGTAGGTCTGAGAGGATTCAGTCTCAGGGGTGGATGGGCAGATGGATTCATAGCTAGGCAAATGCTGGAGTAGTGTCAGAGGTTCAGGTGTTTGCACTTGTGTGCTTACCTGGGGGGACAGTGAATGTCCCTCCTGTCTCTTGTGTCCCTTACCCAGGGGTTATTGTCATGTCTTGACTTGCAGGCTGTTAAAATCTGGGTGTTTTTCCTCTTTGTAGGCTGGTGGCTGGTGGAAAACACGGACAAGCAGATAGCTTGGTTCCCAGCCTCGTACCTGGAAGAGCTTGATGCCTGTGAGGACATGCAGAATGCCTTCAGCTCAGATGAGGAGGGTAAGCCTGTTCCTCCATCAAAACATGAGTTCTGCAGAACCTCACCACTTTTATCCACTGCCTGGGGTCCCTGCCTGGACCTCTGACTCTCCTGGCTGGCTCTGCCACCACCTGTGGGCCATGGAACCATGGAGTGATTTGGGTTGGAAGGGAGCTTAAAGCCCATCCAGTTCCAGCCCCAACACTTTCCACTGTCCTAGGTTGCTCCAAGCCCTGTCCAACCTGGCCTTGGACACTTCCAGGGATCCAGGGGCAGCCACAGCTTCTCTGGGCAACTTCTTCCACCCCTTTTTTGTAAAAAACTTCTTCTTTACATCCAACTTAAATGGATCAGACTGGGGGCCCTGCACAAGCCAGTCACTCAGGGACAGTTGCCCTGCAGCTGGGCTGGTCGCTCACAGGGATCAGAGCATTTCTCCACAAGGCAAATCCAACCTCTCCCTCTCTCTGCAGGCAGCCTGTACTTTGTGGTGCAGGCCTACGAGGCTCAGAAGGCAGATGAGCTCTCACTGAACCAGGGGGTGGTCGTGGAAGTGCTCAGGAGATCCCACGACGGCTGGTGGCTGATCCGGTGAGGATCCCAAAGTCCTGGCTCCCTGAGGGAGCTGCTTGCTGTTCCTCCCCTCCTGGGTGGGATGCACAGGGAGCCCCCTGAGCTGGGGGATGGTTTCCCTGTCCCCACACCCCCTGTGCACCACGGACCTGCTTCCCCAAGTGCTCCCTCCCCTTGGCCCGAGGTGCTGGAAGGCTTTTCTCAGTGTTCTTTCCATCCCTGCCCTCAGGTACAACGGCTGCACCGGCTACATCCCCTCGCTGTGCCTCCGGCCCTACCAGAACCCTCACCACAAGCTCCAGACCATCCTGAGCTGCGGCCTCAACGCCTCCAGCCCGAGCCTGTGCTCCCCGCAGCCCCGGGGGCAGGCGGCGCCCCGGCCCGGCCCGGCCCGGCAGCAGCACGGCAGCTCTCCGGGAAGCACATCCCGCTCTCTGCCCAGGGCCAGCTCCACGCCGGAGCTGGATTTGGACAGCTCCTCCTTGAGCTCGGCCAGCAGCAGTGACGGGGACGCCCGGCTGGCCTGGAAACCCGACTTGTCGCGATCGCTGCCCGAGGTGGAGCAAGCCAGGAGCGATCCTGCCCCGAGCCACGGCAGCAAATCCCCATCCCTCAGGAACAGGAACGACTCCGGCTTTGTGGAGTCCTCCGCAGCCGACCTCGGCTCGTCCCTGGCTGACCCTGAGCTGGCCGCGGGTGTCCCCAAGGTGCCAGCCCGTCCCTCGCCCCACGAGATCCTGCAGCGCTGCAGCACCGTCACCAAGCGCGCCGTGCAGCAATCGGCTCTGCGGCCGGCCCTCCCCGTCCCCAGCCGGCATTAGTGTCCCTGGGGAGGGCACACGGGGACAGCGCTGACACCCCGCTCGCTGGAGTCCCTGGCTGCGGCTCCGGAGCGTCAGGGCTTGGGGCTGTCCCTTCCCGAGGAGCACACACACATCCATCACCTCCCTGAGCAACACCGGAGTGTCAGGGTTTGGGATTGTCCCTTCCCGAGAAGCACACACACATCCATCACCTCCCTGCTTCCACAGGGGAGAGGACTCGGTGGGGTCACTTGAGGATCCGGCAGCCGCAGAGCTGGAGCTGGCTCGGAGCTCAGTGTATTCTCCCCGGGGCGGGTGTTGTCCTGCCCTGCAGAACGTGAGCGTTTCCCAGCTGTGCCTGGGTTATTCCTCACGCCAGGATGAGCTGGCACAGCCACCGTGGAGGGCAAAGGAGTGGCACCAGAGTGCTTGAGTCACCCCTGGCCCCCTGAGCTGCTTACGGGAAGGGGGAGGGATGGGGTGATGCACCTGTGTCATGGCAGTTACTGAACCCCCTTTTTTATGCATTTTTTAAACTTTTTGCTTCTGTTCGGGTTTTTTTGTTTGTTTTTTGTTTTGTTTTGTGTTTTTTTTTGTTTGTTTGTTTTTTTTTTTGTGTAGGTTAGTGTAGAGGTCATGAGATATAGGGATGGGCTGGGTCTGCTGAATGATTGTGAGAATACAAAACCTGTTGGGGAGGAAACTCACTCCTGTTCCCTCCAGCCATGTCTGTGCAGGCACAGGAACACAGCCAGGGGAGTCACAGCTTGTGTCCCACCTCTGGATGGGAACAGAGGTCACTTTTATGGACAAAACATTCCTCTTTCCAGGGGACTGGGTAGTTACCTCACAACAGTTCTAATGCTGAACTCATTTGCTAGAAATGAGTTAGAAAAGGAGTTACAGGAAAATTAAGACTTTTCTTTACACTGATGGCTTTAATTGTGCTTGTTCTCCCAGGTATCTGTTAATATTTTTATAAAGAACTTGTGAGGTGTGTTGTTTGAATTTTATACATTTGTGTCTATGAAATAAAATACATGTAAATATCTCTGAAGCCTGCTTGTGTTTTATGCTTTAAAAACTTGCCATCTGGGGAATTTAAATTGTGCTTCTGTCCCTCCCAGGTGCTAAATTTTGGGTGGGCACAGGTGAGACCCCTGCCCTGGGCCAGACTGCTTTGCCCAAGCAGGATCCCAGCTCCATGAATCCTTTAAATCCCAACTGCTTGTTGGGATTCTGCTGTTTTATCCCAAACTAACTGCTGTCTGTGAGTCTGAAAATTCAGGGTGTGAAAACACAAACCTCAGCTTGGCCAAAGAAATTCCCTTTTCCCTTCATTCATCCCTGAGGAGATTGGACGCTGCACTTGGTTTAGAAATTAAAACATTTATTACAAAATACGGGAACTAAAAATCCAACTGCCATCCTGGTGGGAAGAGAAATTCGTGGGAGGGGGGTCACAGGGTGCCCTGGTCCTGCTGGGCCACATCTGCTAGCCTCATGTTGTGCCACATGAACTCGATGAAGGTGGAAGCCTGGAGCAGGCGGCTCAGCCGCTGGAAGTGGCGCTCTGCAAGGAGGGAAGGGCTCAGAGGCACAGGGGGAGGCAGCACAACAATCCAGCTCCTTGGATTGTGCAGCCAGGCTGGGAGAGCCTGGAGAAGGGAACACTCCAGGGAGACTTCCAGGGCCTAAAGGGGCTCCAGGAGAGCTGGAGAGGGACTTAGGACAAGGGATGGAGGGACAGGACACAGGGAATGGCTTCCCACTGCCAGAGGGCAGCAAGAGGTGGGATATTGGGAAGGAATTTTTCCATGTGAGGGTGCCCTGGATCCCTGGAAGTGTCCAAGGCCAGGCTGGACAGGGCTTGGAGCAGCCTAGGACAGTGGAAGGTGTCCCTGCCCATGGCAGGGGGTGGATTCACTGACCTGCCCCTTCCACCCCAAACCATTCCATGATCCCTGATCCAGGTCAGCACCTCCAGCTCACACCTGTTCCCACTGGGCCTCACCTGTGTAGGGCAGCAGGGACTCCACAGCAGATTTAATCCCCGAGAACTGCAGGAGGCTGTCGGGTGCCTCGTGCTTCAGGAGTGTTTCCATCACAGCCTGGGCCTCGTGACAGTTTCGGGAGTTGGTGTTCCACGTCACCAGGAAGGCCAGCACTGCCTCTGTGGGGGAAGGAAGCCTGGCCAGGCTGGCACACAGCAGAGCCCACACTGGGAAACATCCCTGCGTTCTCAGAGTGAGAATCCCTCAGTTCCCACACAGTCACTGAGGCTCCCCATCCCTGGAAGTGTCCAAGGCCAAGTCCTGGCCTAGTGGAAGGTGTCCCTGCCCATGGAACTGGACAACCTCCCAACCCAAACCATTCCAGGATTGTTGGATCCTAATTTCAGGTGACAAAACAAAGCTTTCTGACCTGGAAGCTTTCAGCACCTTAATCCTGCAACAAACCTTTCTGATCCTTGCGGAGCCGAACAATGTTCTCTTCCAGGTGCCTCCTCCCCTCAGGCTCCTTGAGGATGGCTGGAGAGGGAAATGAGAGCAGGGTGATGTCCCTTAGGGAAAACTGAGGCTTTCAGACTGATTATTGGACTTTGTAGCTTTGAACCAGCTGGAAGAGGTGTCCAGGAAAGGAGAGAGGGCAGGAAATGCCTTCAGAGCACGCCCTGGACTCACCCTTCACCACCGTCAACACCGTGTGAGGCCGGTCCAGGGAAATGGCCAGGCCCAGAGCTTTGAGGTACCTCTTCTCATGGAGAAGGTTAGAAAGCTCTTGCTCTCTGGAAAACAAATCAGGGGCAAGAGTGAGACAATCTTTGGCTGGCAGAAAAAACCAAAACTACACAAAAAGCAGCAGATTTGGCAGTGACAGTTAAGAAGTCCGTGGTGCTCATCAATAAAAGCCTCAATTTCCTCATTCCAATACTGGGATCAGGTGGAGCAGGATGGCTCCAGGTGTGGACATTCCACTGCACAGTTTGCCTTTCACAGCTCTTTATGGCACAAGATCAACTCACTTCATAATCTGCTCCTCCTGTTTAGCCTGTGCTTCTTTCTCCTCAATTTCAGTCACATCCTATTAAAAAAAAAAAAAAAAAAAACCAACAGGATAAAACTTTTATCAAATCCTGCTTTAATACAGAAGGGTTTTGATTTAGCCATCAAATGATTTGGAGACCAGTTTCTGCAGCAAAATCTCAGGGTCAAGTAACTGAAATGTTAAATCCAGCAATTTCCAACTTCCCTCCAAAGCTCCAAAGAAATACAGAATGGACAAAAAAATAACCCCAAACGCCAAGATCAGCCTTGTTGAACTGATTTCAAATGGCAGAAAAGGTGAAGAACATGAAAAACAAACCACTGAGACCCTGAGCTCCCCAATGACCCCTATTGTTAACCCAGGGAGGAACCAAGCCCTGTGCTGTACCTGCCACAGGGTGATGCAGGAGTCACTGGAGGCTGTCACAACCATGTCATCCTTCTTGTTGGAGTGAAGGCCCCAGATTTTATCTTCATGACCGTCCAGTGTTTTCACACACTCGTTTGTTTTAATTGTCCAGAGCTTTAAGAGACCGTCAGATCCACTTTTGGAAGAGAAACACAACAGAAAGAATCACTGGACAGATCCATTCTTGCTGTCCCACCTTGAATATCAGATGAAATTATCCCACTCCAATTCCTTCCAAACAGGAGCAGAGTTAAAAAATGTGGAGGGCAAGATGCACCCTTAGCTTTGTCTACTGTGTTTGTCCCAACCCAGCACAGCAGCCACATGGAATCCATGGAACAACTGCAGAAGCGGAAGATTAAACTAACCTCTACAGAAAGCCTGGCCTAAACATGGCATCTTCCCATAAATCTTTCTAAATATTCTTTGGACACAAGACTGATCCCTCTTGGTGCTGCTGCTGAGCTCAGATATTCCCTCAATTCTGGAATCTCCCCAGATCCCTGGGCAGGCACAAACCTGCTGAGCAGCTGAGCCCCTCTGCTCACAAAGATGATCTTCAGCACTGAGGCATCGTGGCCTTCAAAGGTCTGCAAAACAGAAAGGAAGCTCAGCAGTGCCAGAGCCTCTGCCAGGCCTTTGGAGAGACCCAAAAGGATCCGATTCACTCATAAAGCCCAAAGAAATAAGCTCCAAGTTTTTGGGAGGATCCTTAAGGAACCCCAAGGTTTTGCCCAGGGCAAGAGGTGAAGTTCTCATCACCTTCAGACAGCTGAAGTCCCGAAGTCCCCAAAGCTTCAGGGTCCCATCAGCCGAGGAGGTGGCCAAGACCTGATCCATGGGGGAGAACTGCACACACCAGATGCCACGTTTGTGCCCGGAGAAAACCCCCAGGAGGGAGCAGTCAGAGCAGGACCACAGCTTGGCCAGGCGGTCCTGCGAGCCCGTGGCCAGCAGTTTGTCATTGGGGGACACTGCCACGCTGTTGATGTCCTGGGGAAGCCAAAACAGGAGGAGAAACAGGGTCAGACCTCAGCTCTGGGTGTGAGATATAGAACAGAGGCTGCAGCATAGGAGGGAGACTGAAGCACTGAAAGATCAGGTGGGGCTGTACCTTGTCATGGCCCCTCTCAGTGACCCTGGCATGGAGGGGCTCTGGACTGGAGATCAAGGCTGCTTTTGCTTTGGAAGTCAGGGATTCCGGGATGTTCCAGATCTTGATGGTGCAGTCCTGGCTGCTGGTCACTACAAAGCTTTCCTTCAGCCTGAAAGGAATGGAACCGTGAAACAGTTCAGGGGGCTCCTCCTCCCTGACTGGGATCTCCACACTCAGCCACTGCTGGGAGGTGGAAAAGTGGATTCATGGCTTTCCAAGCTCCTTCATTTCAAAGCGACTCCCCCATCCCTGGCAGTATCCAAGGCCAGGCTGGACAGTGGAAGGTGTCCCTGCCCATGGCACGGGGTGGCACTAGGTGAGATTTAAGGTCCCTTCCAACCCAAACCACGCCATTATCCCTTCACACAAGAAGCTGGGAGCAGGGATGAGGAGCAGCACAGCTAGGAGGGGGGACTGCACCCACCAGGACACTCCCCTCACTCCCTCCCTCCCCCAGGTGTGTGTTACCTGGAGCAGGCGACAGCGCCCACGCCGTGGGCATGGCCCAGGCCCTGGGCCACACAGGTCACCCTGCCAGCCCTGCCCATCCGCCACACACGGATGCTTCTGTCCTGGGGGGGGAAAAGGACAGAAATCCCTGAGTTTTCTGGGAAGTCAGCAGTTCCCTGTGCTTTCATCACATCCCTGAGCCCGAATGGTGCCTGATGTTCCTGCTTGAACTTTCATCTTTGTCACAGCAGGTGACAGGATCAGCCCCCACTCCGAGGCACCAGCATGGAGGTTGTATCAACCATTTTTTCTGGTTGTATCAGAGTTTTATTTTTGTGTCTATCAGGGCTCTTGGCACCTTTCCTCCCATCAGTCTCACACTAACAACTTTTCTGAACTCTAACACCTTCTCCTTTGGAGAAAGAAACATCTCCTTCAGGCCAATAAAATACAACCAATTTTCCCAGGGACAATGTTAAAAAGGGATAGTGGGAGAACCTTGTGTTTGAGGCATGCAGCAGACAGCGATTGTATGAACAAAAAGCCCTTTCTGGAGTTCCAAAAGTAATACAATTCTGCCCACAAGGATCACTAGGAAAGAAGAGTTTCATTAAATGGAGAACAGTGACACACCTTGGCACTGGTGACAAACATCAGGCCCTTCCTGAAGACATCCAAAGCCAGGATTGTTTCTAAACAGAAGAAATAAAAGCTGGTGGGTGCAGAGCAATGCTGAGATGGGACAACAGAAGGGGGTGAGTTAATGAGCCCAGTGCTTAATGAGCCCAGTTAATGAGACACGGGACAGGTCTGGGACACGATTGAGCCTGTCACACACCTGAACCTTCAGCTGCAATTTACACTGATCTCACTGCCAGGGACGGGGACAGTGGGACACATCCTCTCCCCACACAACTCCCAAACCTGCTGTGATGCTGCTGCACCAAGAACTCAAGGACTTCTCCCCCCAGGAGAGTTCCAGGAGAAGCTGGATAAAGGAAGAGCTGCCCAAGTCCCCCCAGGCCAGAAATGTCACACACCTGTGTGGCCATACAGGATCTGGCAGTGGGACGTTGCCAGCTCAAACACTTTCAGCTGGGGGCTGTTGGTGGCCACAACAATGTGAGAGTCACCAGGGCCCAGGAACTTCACATCCAGAACCTCCTCGTTGTATCCTGCGAGCTGCAATGGAAACAGTCCAAGGGGGAAAAGGCAAGGTGGGAATGGCTGGTTTTCATTTCACACTGGGTATAAAACACACAGGAGGCATCTCTGGCTAAGTCTGTTCTGCTTTCTCGTTCCTGTGATGGTCTCTGGGCGACATTCCCCCAGACCAGTGGAATTCTCTGGCACCACGGGACAATTCCAGAGCAGGCTGGAGTCAAGGGCAAAGCTCTTTCAGAAGCAAAGCTGCTCCTGAATAAAGGGAAAGGGAGGCTGAGGGTTTATCACCTGCTTCCTGAGCTGGAGGGTTTGAGCATCATAGAAGACGATGTTGTGCTCCACAGACACAGTGAGGATCTCATTCCTGGCGGGGACAAACTGGCACTGGGAGAGGCTGCGCTCGCTGGGCTCCTCCTGCAGCGCGAAGGGCACAGGCTGGGTGTGCACACAGGCAGCTGTGGCCACGTCCCACACCCTCAGGATGCCTGGAAAAGCAGGAGAAATCATGGCAGAGCCACTGCTTTACACGGTGGATGTCCAAGGAATGTCATCCAAACCACGCTGGGAAAAGCCATGCAGCTCCAAGGCGAGGCTGGGCAGGATCCAGAGGCTGGAAAAGCCTCAAAGTTTTGCTTTTTCAGTGCAAATCAAACTCATCGAGTTGGAAAACAGAGATAAATGTGTTTGAGTATTAAATGGATCAGACTGTGACTGCTCCATCCTGCTCACCCAGGCTCCGCTCTCCACCCAAGGCTTCTGCCACATGGAGAACACACAGCCCAGGAATAACAGCAGTTATCGTGCCACCCCTCGGGCTCCAAAAGTGACGCTCACCTTTGCTGCCAGCTGTGACAAAGTGCAGCCCTTTTTTCTTCACACCCAGCTGAGAGAAATCTCCATCCTCAGGCAACAACACAGCGGCTTCCACGGTCTGCAAGAGTCAGAGAGGCACAGAACCAGAGCTGAAAGCCCCTGGGAAGGGAGAGAAACCTGATTTCATAATGTACAGACCCCAAAGAGGAAGATCATGGCCTAGAAACTACAGAGAACCTCAAAGGAAGAAACAAAAAGCAGTTTCACCTCGTAGACAGGGACAGTCCTTTTGCTCTGCCTGGTTTCCAGGTCCCAGACCATGCAGATCTTGTCACGGCCAGAGCTGCAGATGAAAAGCTCAGTTTTACTCCTAAATCTGTTCAGTTTGGGTCTGGGTGCAAATTTGGCACTGTGGGAGCTCAACATCTGTCCAGAGAGGCCATGGGAGGGAGAGCAGCAGCATGCCCTGTGCCAGCACAGGATATTCCCAGAAACACAGGCAGGCTGGATGGGGCTTGGAGCACCCTGGGACAGTGGGAGATGTCCCTGTCCATGGCAGGAGTGGCACTGGATGGGCTTTAAGGACCTTTCCAAACCAAACCACTCCACAATTCCAATGCACAGGTGCTGACACCCACTGAGCACTTGCAGCACCCCTTTCCCTCACAGCAGAACCTGCCCAGAGCCTCCAGCATCCCCCAGTCGTGCAGGAGGTGAAGGAGGGAGGTGAAAGCCCTACCAGGAGGTACCTCAGGAGGGTGTTCCCTTCTGCAAAGGCCAGCGAGGTGACAGCACTGAAGTGCCCGTCCAGCAGTGCCACACATTTGCTGGACCTCAGGTCCCAGATGCGGATCTTGTAATCGATGGAGGAGGAGAGCAGCTGCAGGCGGGACATGTCGGGGTGGAACTCCACCAGGCTGGGCAGGAGGAGAGAGACAGCACAGGAATGAGCCACCCAACCTTCAAATAATGCACATCCCACAGCAGCACAGGTCGGATGAGCTGGGAGCACCCTGGGCTAGTGGGAGGTGTCCCTGCCCAACAGTTCGGTGATTCCATGAAAATTCTTGACCAAACTGTTTCCTCTGTGGGCAGAATCAGCCAAACCCTGCTCTCAAAAGCCAGGAAGAGCCCAGAACCCACTTGGAATGGACCTTCATTATTCCATTAACTCAAGAATTCCCCATGAATCCCAGCATCCCAGCACGGCCAGGCACTGACAGACAGGACTCGCCCTTACTGTACCACTCCAGAGGATCCTTTCAGGTTGTGTGTGCAGTAGTGTTTGACCATATCCCACACCTTAATGGTGCTGTCACAGCCACCTGGGGAGAGAAGGACAGCAGGGAATTGTAACCCTGCTTCATGCCTGACACGTTTTGGTTACAGAAAATTCCCTGGGAAAGGAATTTCAGAAACCAAAACATGTCAGGCATGAGCCAGGGCTACGGGGAATGAACTCCGGAGGAGAGAGCGCCGTGACAAGTCCAGCAGATCTCTGGACTGGACACAGCCCTGCCCCTGCCCTCGGGAGGTCACCCAGGGGTCACCCCTACCTGTGGCCAGCAGGGTGGCTGTGGGGTCGAAGGCCATGGTGGCCACGGGCGCGCTGTGCACGGCTCTCCAGCTGCGCTCACAGCTGCGCTCCCGCCAGCGCCACCGCCGCAGCAGCAGCGCCCGGCTCCCTGTCACCAGCACCTGGGGACAGCAGGGACAGGGGGGACGCTGTTTGACACCACAACCATGCAGGCTCCGAGGTTCAGAGAGGCTGAAAATGGCTCCTTTATTTTTGGGATGTGTTGTGGGGTTTTTTTTTATACTATTCTATGTCAATTCGATTGGCGAAACAAAGACAAACCTCTTCAAAATCACATTGGTCAGAGCAGAGGGACATCAAGAAGTCCCTCCAAGGAAATGGAATGAATAACAAAGCTACAGTTATAAAAACATTTGTCCTGTTTACAGAAAATTTCCTGAAAAAAGAATTTCAGAAAACCAAAACACCTCAGGCGTGGAACCAGGGCTACACCAATAACCACACACTCACTCATTGGGGTACACAGGACAGAGAGCAGATTTAACAGATTTAATTAGCACAGCCAGTTTGATCACCTTGGCAAGAACAAACAGAACTTAGAAGGTTACATGAAGAACTGGATTAAGTCTGGTGACGGGGAAAGGAGATTGAATCGACTTCTGCAAGTAAGATATGTTGTAAAATGTAAGAGTTTTGTCTGTGTGGTGTTTAACCTAATCATTGTAGTAAAAAATTACTGGCCTTCCTAGGATAGTATAGAAGCATTTGGAAATCTCAGTGAAAATGAATTCTGACTGATTAGCAAATCAGTCTTCCTGTCCCTCTCAGTCCTCGATACTGACGTGGTTTGGGTTTCTGTCAGCCCCACACAGCCCAGGAGCTGCTGGTGGAGCTCAGGCTCTGAGTCTGACCCACAGGGAAGGTTCAGGGGGATCTCACAAGGCATGGAATAGAACCATGGAGTGTCCCCAGTTGGAAAAGATGCACAAGGATCATGGAGTCCCAGCCGTGACCCTGCAGACACCCCGAAATCCCCCCCATTCCTGGCCCAGGCTGCTCAGGGCCCCCAGCACAAACCCACCTCATCATCAGGGCTGAGCACGAATGCTGTGACATCCTCTTCCTCATCCTGGGAAGACAGCAGGGAAATCCCACAGTTAAAGCATCCCCGGAGAGATCTCGGGGCTGCCTTCCCCACGCGGCTCTGCCGACAGCGAGCACAGCTCGGGGACCACCCAAACCCCGCGTCTGGGTCCGTTCCCGCCCTCCCTGCGCTCCTCGCTCCCGGGACCTTTATATCCGCAGTGAGAAAACCCTCCGGGAGCGGCGGAAAACGCTCAGGAGAGGCCGCTCCCCGTCACCTGCTGCAGGCTGTGCAGGAGCGCTCCCGTTCCCACATCGATGACGTTCACTTTGCTCCCGCAGGGGCAGAACATGAATTTCCCATCCCGGCTTATCTGCACAAAGATCGGGAACAGGAAGGTTAGGGCCAGGAGGCGCGACATTGCCAGATGTCCCTCCAGAGCTGGGATTACCTGGATTCGCCCTCCTTTGTAGAACGGCTCGATCTTCCGCGTCGCGGCGTAGCTGGAAGGGAAAAAGACGCGGGGAGAGGCCCCGTTAAAGCGGAGTGGCGGCGGCCCGGGGGCTCCGGCCGGGCGGCCCGGCCAGACCCAGCCCCTCGCTCGCCCTCGCAGCCCCGGCCTGGTCCCGCCGGTCCCTCACTTGCTCTTGAAGCGCACGGGGACGGCGGCGGCGGCGGCCGGGTCCGTGTCCGCCATGGCCACGGCCCACGTGCTTCCGGCGGCACTGCCGGGAAGTGAGGGAACACTTCCGGCCCCCTCCGGTGACGTACCGAGAGGGCGCCACCGGTGCCACGCGGGGCTCGGAGTGGCTCCGGAGAACGGGATGGAAACTCCCGGTTCCTCCGGGACACCGCCACAGCCCCGCTCCGGAGCCGCTCCCGCGCTGCAGCTTCTCTGTAATCCAGAGCGATCCCCAGCAAAACCGCCCCTGCCCGACCCGAGGAAGCGATAGCCGGGTCCGGCCACAGCGTAAAGCAGGATGTTCACACTTAGAAAGGAGACGCTTCATCTTTTAAACATTTTATCTTTTATTGCACATCAAAATACAAAAGGGAATCGTTTTCAGGAGTGACTCCCGAGTCGCTGTCCATCGCAGCATCCCCGTGCTCTTCGCAGCTCCTCCGGGGAAGGGATCGCCGCGGCTCTCAGCGGCCAGGAACGGCACCTGGTGCAGGAGAACCAAGCCCTGAGGAACAGCCCCCACAGCCCCTCACTGCCGGTACCCGCCGCCCACGGGGCTTATGGGAACATGGGTTTCATTGCCCACACACACGGCCGTGGGCAATAAGCTTAATGTTCCCGATGCTATGGGCGCCGTTATCTCACCCGGGGCCACCGGCAGACCCCGAATGATTTTCAGACCGCGCCGGGCGCTACCGCAGCCCCCAGGGCGCCTTCCCGGGACGCTCCCTGCGCACCCCACCCGTCCAGCACCATAACCACTTCCCAGGAGAGCCTTATAAAGGCTAAAGGCGCACGGAAGGAGGGAGATGGAGCAGTGCCATCCCGCTCACGAATGCCCACAGCTCCTCACCTGCCGCCGCCCCGCCGCGCTCTGAGGGCTCGGGCCGTGCGCGCCGCTGTATGGCGTGAGCCGCGGCCGCCCCGCGCTCTGTACAATCCACCATAAACCGCCGATTCCAGTCCAAAGTGTATTCCTCATTCAGCCCGCGGGGCCGGCGCTGCTCTCGCGAGATGCCCGCGCACTATAAATAGCGGGCGGTTCCAGAGCGCGGCCTTCTACGCTAGGGATCACGTAAGTATGGCGAGAGCAATGGCGGCGGCGCGGCCCTGTCCGGCGCCATCCGGCGCCATCCGCGGCCCGCCTGATATCCCGCTTTGTTCCAGCAAATGGCGGACGACGCCGGTGCTGCGGGAGGAGCGGGAGCGGCCCGCGGGGGCTTCCGCGGTGGATTCGGGACCGGGCTGCGGGGCCGCGGGCGCGGCCGCGGGAGGGGCCGCGGGAGAGGCCGCGGAGCCCGCGGAGGGAAAGCCGAGGACAAGGAGGTGAGCGGGGAGCCGGGGACGGCGGTGCCGGCAGCCCCCGGGATGGGGCGGCAGGGCCGGGGCCCGGCGGGTGCTGGCACCTGGTGACTTTTGTCCATCGATTTCTTTGCCAGTGGATTCCTGTCACCAAACTCGGCCGCCTGGTCAAGGATATGAAGATCAAGTCTCTTGAGGAGATTTATCTCTTCTCGCTTCCCATCAAGGTGAGTTGTTGTGGACCTAAAAGTGATGGGTTAGGGAGATGCTCCAAGGGGTGGAGCCGGGCAGGGAGAGCAGGGCTTGTTCCCCTGGGGAGACCTCAGAGCCTAAAGGGGCTCCAGGAGAGCTGGGATAGGGTCAGATGGGATATTGGGAAGGAGGATTCCATGGTTTCTGTGTGCTCAGTGCCTGACTCCTGCAGGAGTCGGAGATCATCGATTTCTTCCTGGGCTCCTCGCTGAAGGATGAGGTGCTGAAGATTATGCCTGTGCAGAAACAGACCCGGGCTGGGCAGCGCACCAGGTTCAAGGTAATCCTGTTTTTCTGGATCTTCCTGTTCACAACTTCCCTCCTGTATTTTTAGTGTTGTTTGAATCACTCTGAATCCCTTTTACTGTCACATCAAGTAAATAAATATTTCGCTGTGAGGATCATTAGTTGTCTGTTAAATGTATTAACTTTTAAAATGTTAGTGACGTGTGCAGATGTTCCTTGAAGTAGCACTGGCCCAAAAGTTGGACTGCAAGACTCTTAAACTTCCTTTTAAGCAGAGTCTTCTGACACTGCAAAACTCAGTTGTTGTTCCAAAGCAGCGTTGGGTTTTCAGGGAGAAGTTCTGGGTATAAAGAGGGAACACTGTAGGGAAATCATGGGGAGTTCTTTCTGACCAGTGTGAGGCTGTAGCAAGGAATTGAATCTCAGTGATTCTGACTGAAGGATGAACTCTGAGGAGGAAAATGGGTTTTGTGATCCGTGTGTAAAGTTTGGGGGTGAGCTGTGAGTTCTGCTGAGCACACGCCACCCTGGAGGGAGCAGTGAAAACTCCCCTTTCCTACAGGCGTTTGTGGCCATCGGGGACTACAACGGCCACGTGGGGCTGGGGGTGAAGTGCTCCAAGGAGGTGGCCACGGCCATCCGCGGTGCCATCATCCTGGCCAAGCTGTCCATCGTGCCCGTGCGCCGCGGCTACTGGGGCAACAAGATCGGGAAGCCGCACACAGTGCCCTGCAAGGTGAGTGTCCGCTGCTGGGCTAGGGCTGACCGTGCTCAGGGCTGCGTTCTGGGGCTGTGTGACCCGCCGTATCCCTGCTGTGTCCTTGCAGGTGACGGGGCGCTGCGGCTCGGTGCTGGTGCGCCTGATCCCGGCTCCCCGCGGCACCGGGATCGTGTCGGCCCCTGTCCCCAAGAAGCTGCTGATGATGGCCGGCATCGATGACTGCTACACGTCAGCGCGGGGCTGCACGGCCACGCTCGGCAACTTTGGTGAGTCGGGCTGGCACTGGGCGAAACGGCCACTGCTGGGATACAGCACCTGTGTTTTGTAAGGGTTTGTGCCTTCAGTAGCACAGTCCTGCTGCAGGTTCTGTCAAAGTTAATCACAGGAATGGTTAATTTCTGTTAATCACCTGTGGGCTCCTGAATCTCCCAATCTGCGCGATTGCACTTGTGTGCCGTAGTGTAATTGTCGTAACTGGAGAGAGAGAGAAACATGAGTTTTGTGGGTTCATCAGAGAGGCCCTTCCATGGTCTCCCTGGTCCTTTCAAAATTCCACATTTTCCTAACTGGGGGATATTCGAGAGCTGTGGGTTGGTTCTGCAGCATATGACAGTGTGTGACATCTCTCCGCAGCCAAAGCCACCTTCGATGCCATCTCCAAAACCTACAGCTACCTGACTCCTGACCTCTGGAAAGAGACTGTCTTCACCAAGTCTCCTTACCAGGTGAGACCATTTTGGTAACTTGCAGCTCCAACCTTACCCTTCTTGCCCCCAAAATTTCAGATTTCTGTACCCAAAGATTTGGTAGCTGTAAAGTTGAGCCACCAGGGATGGGTGGGAGGTGGTGCTGAGGAACCCATGAGAGGGGGTTTGAGGGAATAACCCGCTGTTGGTGTTCCTTGCAGGAGTTCACTGATCATCTGGCCAAGACCCACACAAGAGTGTCGGTGCAGAGGACCCAGGCAGCCGCCGTGGCCACCACCTGAGCGGGTTTTGTACGGGAATAAAGTGATCAGAGAACCAGGAATTGCTGCTTGGTGTGATTGGGGGTTGGTGGGTTAAACCATGGGATGGGCTGGATCTTTAGTCAGACTGAGAGAATTCTGACCCAGGGCAGAGCAGCACACACCAGAGGGCAAACCCCAATACTGGCATCCCCAAGTGCCTGGAGCTGAGGGCTTGCAGAGCTCTTCAAAGAACAAATACAGATCCCAACTGTACAGATGTCTGTTTATTGTGGAGGCCAGCAGCACCAGAGGTCAAGGAAGCAACATGCACTGGGATACCAGCACCATGGAGGGAGGAACTTTTACAGCTCTACTGCTTTTCTTGTGCTGCTTTCCTCTCCTCCATCATCCTATGCTTCTGCTTCATCAGGCAGGTCCGTGCATTGCCATGGTAACCCAGATCACCGTCTGAAAAAGAAAGGAAATGCCTGAGCATTGCCTCGCACCAGCCTGTGCTCCATGAGGAGTGTGGGACGTGGTTTCAGACCCCCCTTCCCTGGGTTTAGAACCCTTTCCCTGTGTGCTGCTGCCACACTCACATCTGTCCTGGTAGGCCTTGGTGACCTGTGCCAGCAGCTCCATCTCCTTGGCACAGTTCTGGAACTGGTTGGGCCCTTCCCTGTGCTTGCACGCAGCCATCCTTTCCCGGACTATCTCCACGATTTCCTGATCAACCATCCTGCGGGAAAGATGGGGAGGAATGCAGCAGCAGCCATGAGATGGCAGAAAAGCTGAACCAAGGGGTGAGGGCAGCCTGTGGAATGTCCGCTCTGGCATTTTCAGGGTCC
The DNA here is from genome assembly GCF_029207755.1 of Chamaea fasciata. Lineage (NCBI taxonomy): Eukaryota > Metazoa > Chordata > Aves > Passeriformes > Sylviidae > Chamaea > Chamaea fasciata. The sequence goes on along the minus strand of NW_027094101.1, from coordinate 9,693,678 downwards.
TGGTCCCTAATGCCACCTTGCCCAGATGTGCTGCAGGGCCAGCAGGACACTGATGTGTGATGGGGTGGGCTGGAGGTGCTGCCTCAAGCACCGCAGCATCAAAACGCTGCAGATCCCAGAGCTCTGCTCTGCTGTGACCTCGCCTGGGGACAGTGCAGGGGCAGCCATACCTGTCCCTCCTCCACTGAGCCTCGGCCTCGTAGTAGCACAGGTAGTCACCCTCCAGGCACTCGCTCAGGTCAGGCACACGGCGGAACTTCTGGTGGTAGTAGTAGAACTTGTTCTTGCCTTGCAGCCGCTCGATCAGCTCTGCGGAGAGAGCCTTGTCACACAGCCCGGCCCCAGCCCCGAGGGACAGCACAGCCCCCGTGCTGGCACTGCCCGCTGCCCCCTTCCCAGGCTGCAGCACTGGGGCCATTACTGTGTCCAGCTCATGCCCAGCTGTGTGTCTGTCCCTCTGTGCCGTGTCCCGTGTCCTGTCCACACCATGTATTTCTCTGTGTCCCGGTGTCCTGTCCCTCTGCCGGCGCTGTCACTGTCAGGACCAGTGTCCCCGTGTCCTTGCGTGTGCCCTTTGCCTGTCCAGGTGCCCGTGTCCTCACGCCCTTACCCCATGCCCCGGTGTGCCCATCCCGGTGTCCCCGTCCCCGCGTCGACGCTCAACTCCCACGGGCAGGGGACGGGGGTACGGAGGGAGGGTCTCGATCCGCCGGTACCTCGGACGAAGGTGACGGGCGCGTCGAAGACATAGTTGAAGGCGGTCTGGAAGTAGTTGACGGGGTTGGGCACCGACGTGGTCCTCTCGGAGACCGGGGTGCGGGTCGGCGGTACCTTGTACGCCTCCCAGTCGTGATCCTCCGGCATCGCGGCGGCGGCGGGGAAAGATGGCGGTGACCCCTGAGGGGGCGGGAGCGCGGCAATATGGCGGCGACCCTTGAGGGGGCCGGGCGCGGGGATGTGGCGGCGGCCCCGGGGCACGCCGGGAGCTGTAGTCCGCATGTCCCTCATCCCTGAGGGGATCCCGGAGCCCTGTGAGGGGATCCCAGAACCCCGGGAAGGGTCGGGTTGGAAGAGCCCACAGCGTGTCCTGTCTGTCCCACCTCCCTGCTCAGCAAGGGCATCCCGCAGCGCATGGCGCAGGACTGTGAGCAGATGGCTTTGGGACACCCCCGGTGAGGGAGATTCCGCACCCTCTGTGGGATCTGTGCTCGGCCGCTGCACAGGGATAAAGTTCTGCCTCATGTCCGGGTGGAAATTCCTGGGATTAGCTCCTGCCCGTTCCTCTGGTGCCATTGCTGGGTCCCCAAAGCAGAGCCTGGTCCCTGCTCGGAGCCCTCCCTGCGCACAGGGACACGCAGGGCTGAGGGCCCCTCTCATCCCTGTCCACGGCAAGAGTTGGGACTGGATGATTTTTAATGTCCCGTCCACCCCAAACTGTCCTGTAATTCCCAGATGTATTGTCTCAATCTCTTTGCCAGTCACGATCACAAAGCCTGGGCTGACAGGGGATTTTTGGTCTGTGCTGGGGGTACCTGGTGTGGGTGTTCACAGCTCGGGGTGTGTGGTACCCCTTTTGGAAACTGCCCTAATTCAGAAAACTGCCCTAATTCCTGCCATTCACATTAGAGTTGTTCAGGGGGGAGAGGCGTAAACTGAGCCAGCAGCAATTGACCTTTATCACACCACAACTGTCGTGTCCAACCTGCCAGGAATGAAATGAATATCGCAGCGGGTGAAGCGAGCGGCTAAATTTGTGTCTTCAGACCCATACCCATCTTAAGTATTAATCTGGGGAGGCACTTTCCTACAGCCTCTCTCTGCTGCTGCCCCGGGCTGAAGACGTCCCATGGTCGGTACAGCTCTGCTGGAGTCGCTTGTGTGCCAGGGTCAGCGAGCAGGGCTGGGTTGTGCTCCTGGTGGTGCTGCTGGAATGGGGTCAGGATCCTCAGAGTTCCACTCAGGCTGGAAAATGAGCTTGGTGGAAAGCACTGCCAGGCACTGGGACTGATCTGAGCTAGGAAGGAAGCTGCAGTGGGTGCAGGACTAACCCTTCGCTGCTTGTGCTTGAGGCTTATGTATTTATCTCTTCTCATCTGGTTTTCAAGATGTGCATGTTCCTGTTACCCATTCCTTTGGGCATCCCTTCCCCTGTTTTCTCAATCCTTGGCTGCGTTTCTTTTGTGCTATTTGCCTTGATGACACCAAGTCCAGGAATTCCAAGCAGGTCTTTTCGGTGCTACAGGATACAAAATAAATTGTTATAATTGAGAGGACAGACCTAATAAAGAATGTATTTTTCCTTCAAAGTCCTTCAGAAGAAGCTGAAGGCAGGAGATCATGTTAAGTTTTTTATTTAAGTGGCATCGTTTGTCCAGAAATTTAGTGAATTCACACTGACAGAGGGTAGATTTAGAATGGGTATTAGGAAGAGATCTTTTCTCTGGGAGGGTGGGGAGGCTCTGCAAAAGGGTGCCCAGAAAAGCTGTGGCTGCCACTGGCAATGTCCAAGGCCAGGCTGGATGAGGCTTGGAGCCACCTGGGATGGTGGAATGTGTCCCTGCCCACGGCAAAGGTGTGACTGGATGGGCTTTAAGGTCCTTTCCACCCCAAACCATCCCAATATTCAATGCCATTTTTCCATGTACATGACAGAAGCTTGAACAAAATCCTGCCTCAGGGAAGAGCCCAGAACCTCTGTGTCATTCCCACCTGAAATGGGGGATTTTTGCTGTGTTTTTGTTGTGGTTTTGCTGTGTTTCCCTTGAGCCCATTTTCCAAGGAGCTGAGAGTGAAGCCCCACCTTGGTCATTGCTCTCTGCAGTCCCACCGCAAGTTCTCGGCTCCCAGGCATGGCCACCTGGGCTTCCTGCCCCACAAACGGAGCCGCCGGCACCGAGGGAAGGTGAAGGCCTGGCCCAAGGATGACCCCAGCAAACCAGTCCACCTGACAGCTTTCCTGGGCTACAAGGCTGGAATGACCCACACGGTGCGGGAGGTGCACCGACCCGGGCTCAGTAAGGCTGCAAGGGACACAGCCACGAGGGAAAGGAGGGAATAGGCTCCTTGGGAAAGGATGTTCGTGGAAAGGGGTGGTGGAGCCCACAGCTCTAGGTTCAGTCCTGGCTGTCCAGATCTTGGATGGTCAAACGGCCACCTCAGCACGGGCTGAGTGTGGAGGTTCCTGGAACTGTCCACACTGGGATGGTGAGTGGTGGTTTGGGAGGTGGGAAGGCTGGGGCTGACCTTGCCACCAGCAGTCTCTGTGGCAGCGGGAATCCTCCAGGGAATGACCTGATCCCGGAGGATGCTGGGCACCACTTCCCTTTGCTGCCTTGCAGAGATCTCCAAGCGAGAGGAGGTGGAGGCCGTGACCATCATCGAGACCCCCCCGATGGTGGTGGTGGGGGTGGTGGGCTACATCGAGACACCCAAGGGCCTGAGGAATTTCAAGACTGTTTTTGCCGAGCACATCAGCGATGAGTGCCGCCGGCGCTTCTACAAGAACTGGTAGGTGCTCCCGAAAAGGGTCATTAAACACTGGAAGTCTGGAGTCACCACCCTGGTGGTGTCCAAGGGACAACTGGATGTGGCATTCAGTGCTCTGGGCTGGGTGATGAGGTGTGGATCGGTCACAGGTTGGACTCGATGATCTTGGAGGGCTTTTCCAACCTCACTGATTCTGGGATTCCCAGGGTGGGGGTGTCCTGGGGGGGCTGCCTGTGAGGGATCTCTGGCAGGAATCCCACACCCTCTCCGGAATGGCCAAACAGCTCAGATCCTGTGGAGTGAAACTGCTGCCTATTTAGTCATGCACAGGGATACTGCAAACAGCCCGATGCTGGGGGAGCAGCGTTTGCATATGTAAATTTATTCTAATAGCCGAACCAAGTTAGCTCTCTCCACGATATCGTATGGCAGGTTCCTTTTCCCTCCTGTAGCTCGGGCTCGTCGGCTCCCCAGTTAACTAGAATCCTTGAGATGGAGTGAAACCAGATTTGCCAGGGGGAAAATTGATGCAGAATGTGGCCTCTGGCCCTCATAAATATCAACACCCCTCAGCAGAGAGGGAAGTGGAAACACGAATTTCCTCGCTGTAGCAATTGTGTCTCCTGTAACAGCGCCATGGAGACCCACCCACCACGTCTCTGATCCCCGTTTTCTCCTGTCAGCCCTTTTCACGGCTCATTCGCTTCCCTCTTCCCACCCAAAGCCCTGACAGTCAGGTGAGGCTCAGGTATCCACAAGGCACCAGGGAAGTGCCTCTGTGATTTCCTGGCTGCAGGAATCTCCTGTAACAGTGCCATGGAGACCCACCCACCACAAGGCTCTGATCCCTGCTTTCTCCTGCCTCTGATTTTGCGCCTGTGTTTTGATGGTGCTGAGTCAGACAGTGACAGACAACTGCATTCCTCATGCAGAAAGGTTTGAATTACCCTTGAACAAGCCCTTTTCACGGCTCATTATCCACTTTCCCTCTTCCCACCTCGAGGTCCTGACAGCCAGGTGAGGCTCAGGTATCCACAGGTTCCTTGTGCCTCCGAGGAGGTGGCCGGTGAGGTGACCTGTCCCCTCCCTGCACTGTCACAAGCCCTTTATCAGCTCTGCAGGACATTAAACCACTTCTGTCCTTAGGCACAAGAGCAAGAAGAAGGCGTTCACCAAGTACTGCAAGAAGTGGCAGGACGAGGCTGGGAAAAGGCAGCTGGAGAAGGATTTTGCAGCCATGAAGAAGTACTGCAAGGTCATCCGTGTCATTATGCACACACAGGTCAGAGCCTCCCCCCGCCATGGGCAGGGGGGCTCAGGGGTTTCCTCAGCTCTGAAAGGCCTGGACATGGGGTCAGGGGGTGTTTTGGTGGGGTCACAGAGGCTGAGAGAGCAGAGGGTGTGAGATGGGTGATGGGAGGTGCTGGCTGACTTTTCCAGCTGCCTCCTGACCTCTCAGTCCCCTCCCAGAGCTTTCTTCTCCAGGGTTGCCATGGGGGCTGTGGTTTGGGGACACTGGGGAGCCCCCACATCCCGATGGGAGCCCACACACCCCGTGGAGGAGAGCAGGAGGAGGGCAGAGCCTGGGCAGGTCCTGAGTCCTGTGTCAGCAAGGACCTCATGATCACCTCAAATTAGCAACTGGTGTCAAATGTTTTGGGCAAAAATAACCCCACGGGCAGGCACAGTTTTGCCAGATGCTGGTTGCTGGATACACAGGGGCCCATTTTAATGCTGATCCCTGGAGTTAAGGGCTGCTTTGGAGCCTGGGGGAGAGCTAAATTGGCTCAAGGCCAGACAAGGTCTCTGGGCTGGAGGACAAGGAGTTTGGCTCCATAAAATCCCAGACATAAAGAGCTGCTGTGAAAGGGGGTGACTGTGGCAGAGAGGTGAAGCAGTGGCTCCCTCACTACCTGTGAGTGACCCAGCCCTGCTGCACCCTCCTGTCTGTGGGGCGAGGGGCCACATGTCACCCTAAAGCACTGTGTGCTGCAGATGAGGCTGCTCCCACTGAGGCAGAAGAAGGCCCACATCATGGAGATCCAGCTGAATGGTGGCACAGTGGCTGAGAAGGTCGACTGGGTCCGGGAGAGGCTGGAGAAGCAGATCTCTGTGCACAGTGTCTTCAGCCAGAACGAGATGATCGATGTCATCGGCGTGACCAAGGGCCACGGGATGAAAGGTGCAGGGCTTTGGGGCTGTCCTTCTCACATGGCTCTGCCCATCAGGTGGTTTTGGGGCAGGAGAGTGTTAACCACGCTGAGAACCCCCAACTTCTTGTAGAGGGAGTAGCAAAGGGCCTCAGGATCTGAAGCAGGACATCCAGTTCTGTTGCTGGAGGGCTCGGTTTCCTAAATCTCAGGGATTCCAGCAAGGGAAAAATTCAACAGGGTTATCTTTGATGTAGAGACAAAGGAGCTGACAAGGTAACCTCTGGTGGAAAGATTTTCCCTGAGATTAAGGCCAGTGAAAGCGCTGTTGACTGTTGTGCCCAGAGATCTCCCAGGAGGCTCAGAGGAACTGTCGGTACATAAAGCAACCAGGTCTAATGGGAGGTGTCCCTGCCCGTGGCAGGGGCTGGAACTGGATGGTCTTTATGGTCCCTTCCAATCCAAACCATTCTGTGCTGGTGAGAATGTCTCACAATATGTGCAGGGGTGTGGGCATGGAACTACCTCCCAGTCTGATCAGAGCTATGGGAAGTGAGAACAGCTTCTGATATCCTCCCAGCACAGCCTGCCCTGAGAACTGCAGGAAACTGATGGGACTGTCCCTCAGGAGAGCAATGGGACTGTTCCTCAGGAGAGCAATGGGACTGTCTCTCAGGAGAGCAATGGGACTGTCTCTCAGGAGAGCAGCGGGACTGTCCCTCAGGAGAGCAGCGGGACTGACCCTCAGGAGAGCAGCGGGACTGTCCCTCAGGAGAGCAATGGGACTGTCCCTCAGGAGAGCAAGGGGACTGTCCTTCCCCAGCCCTCCCTGCTGAGCCTGCCCGCTGTTCCCACACTCCCAGGGGTGACCAGCCGCTGGCACACCAAGAAGCTGCCCAGGAAGACGCACAAGGGCCTGCGGAAGGTGGCCTGCATCGGGGCCTGGCACCCAGCCCGCGTGGGCTACTCCATTGCCCGGGCTGGCCAGAAGGGCTACCACCACCGCACCGAGATCAACAAGAAGGTATGGCCCAGGGAATGGCCTCCCATCCTGTCACCACCCTCCTCCCCACAGTGCCCTCAGCTCTCTGCAGCCTCCCACATGTTTCCCTGGACACCTCCATGTCTTTCCTGGTGCTTCTCTGCTGCTCGAGGGCACACCTTGGTGAAAGCCATGTGATTCTGTGGGGGATTCTGTCACCCTGTGAAGCTCCTCAGCAAGGGGCAGGAGAGTCTCTATCTCCACTGCCTGTCTGTTCCCAGATTTACCGTATTGGCCACGGGATCCACGTGGAGGATGGCAAAGTGGTGAGGAACAACGCCTCGACGCACTACGATATCACCGAGAAGACCATCACGCCTCTGGTGAGGGCTGAGGGGTGACAGGGCTGTGACCCTCCTGACTCTCCCAGCTGGCTCTCCTGCCCACCAACCCCTCTGTTCTCCCCACAGGGAGGTTTCCCTCACTACGGGGAGGTCAACAACGACTTCCTCATGCTGAAGGGCTGCGTGGTGGGCACCAGGAAGCGCGTGCTCACCCTCCGCAAGGTGAGAGCTCCAGGCTGGGAGGGCTGCAGCTCCCCAGGAACACATTCCCCAGGTGGAGAACCCTCCAGATGCTGGGCAGGGACACTGGGTGGGGCCTTGGTGCTGTGTCACACATGAGTGTAGTGCTGAGGCCGTTGGCAGGTGGATGGAGCTGGAGAGCTTCAGAGCTCTGAGGACTGCGGTTCATTTCCGAAATGAAATCTTGGATTGTCACAGTAAGGTGATTGTGCACTGGGATGGGCTGCCCAGGGATGTGGTGGTGGAGTCACTGGTGTTTAGGGACAGAGTGGAAGTGGCACTGAGTGCCATGGTCTGGGTGACAAGGTGGTGTCAGGTCAGAGGCTGGACTTTGTGATCTCAGAGGTCTTTTCCAGCCTAGCTGATTCTGTGCAATGCTGAGCAAAGAGCAGCTCTGCGAGCCCTCCGCCACCTGAGCACCAGGGTGTTGCTCTGACAACACAGATTTGTGAGGAGATATTTGTTTAGAGGATATTCCAACCCTGCATCCACGACACCAGCTCCACTGAGTTTCTGGGACGATCCTCCTGATGCTGTGACTGTTCTTTCCCAGTCCCTCCTGGTGCACACGAGCCGCCGGGCGCACGAAGCCATCGAGCTCAAATTCATTGACACCACTTCCAAATTCGGCCATGGCCGCTTCCAGACAGCTCAGGAGAAAAGAGCTTTCATGGTGAGTTCCTCAGGCTGCCTCCAGCTCATCGTAGGGCCACAGCAACTCACTGACTCCAACCAAGCATCTTCCAGGTGTCCACGGGCAGGGAGGTGGGACTGGATGAGTTTTATGTCCCTTCTGACCCAAACCATTCCAGGATTCTGTGATTCCATGATTCTGTGATCTGTTTCTCCATACAACAACAGCCAAATCAATGTTTGAGACTCCCCTGCCTTAAAGGCAGCCATGAGTTCAGTTCACACAGCAGAAATGATGCTAAGGAAGAAAAGGATGGTTGTGTGAGTGATCCAAGACAACTCAACCCACAAATAAAAGACCATATGGGCAACCAGTTCCCATTCACCACGGGAAGTTCTAAACAAGCAGTTAACTTGGCAGGCACTGTCTTGGCCATATGGTCCCTTTCACTTGGAATTGTGCACTGCTTTGATTTGTTTGGAATGATTTATAGCTTTAATGTTCTTAGAGGGGAAAAAAAAGTTTGGGTCAAATTCAGATGCAAATTTGTGGTGCTTTTGTCAGAAGCTTTCGAGAAGGCCAAGCAGTGTATTTTTCTTAAATCCAGGGAAAAAAAAAAATTATATAATCCAAACACAGCAGTTTCCTGAATAGTTTTGCAGCCTTCACCAGGTTGGTCTGAGTCTGAGTCTGAAGTGGAGGAAGCACTGAGTAAACCAGGAGAGGGAGAAGGAGAAGGGAAAGAAACAACTGCCTGAGTCCCACGCAGATGTAAACTGGGTCTGGATCTGGCCTGTCAGCCAGAAATGCCATGTGAAGCTGGCTAAGCCTCCTTAGTGCTGGCAGGGGGATTGGTTAGGCACTGCCTTTGCAGAGCTCTTAAGAGGTTAAGCTGATTTCCTTCAGCTCAGTGTCAGGAGCCTGTTGTGTCACTGCCAGCCCTGAGCTGCTGTGACAAGGAGCTCGGTGACAGGAGGACATTTGACCAGGGTGCAGCTCTTTTCTTTGCCATTTTGCCCCATGGATTCTGTGGTAAATCACCACATTTGTCTGGAAGTTGAGGGACATAAGTAATTCCTGCCACCTGCTCCCATAGGATTGATTTGCTGTGGGATAACCCCATTTTTCCAACTGCTGGCCAGAGCTGCCTTTCTGGTTGCCACAGCCCAGACACAGCCATGCAGGCCAGGTCTGTGTGTCCCTAAATCCAAACTCTCCTCTCTGCTCTCTTCCAGGGCCCCCAGAAGAAACATTTGGTGAAGGAGAAGCCAGGTGTGCAGGAAGAGCTCTAAGGATGGAGATCCAAGGCTGCCTGACTGGACATCTGCAATAAAGGGGCTCCAAGCCATGCCTGCTCCCTCTCTCCTTCTGGAGGGGTGCCTTGCCTGTTTCCACAGGATGGGATGGGAAAAGTGGCATTTGGGACTGGCCCACACAGACAGCGACTAACCGGGACAGCCAAGTGCCTGCTCTGTCCTCTGGATCCTCCCTTTCCTCTGCCCAGGGAATTTTTCCCACTCACCCAAATCAGAGACTCTCCTTTCTCTCATCTAGCATATGAGATTCCACTGGGAATGCAGGGCCTCCCCATGACCTGCCTGTGCCCAGGCTCCCTGACTGTCCCCTCAGTGCCTCTCCCACACTCCTCCAGCAGTGTTTTTGTCAAGCTGAAGGTGCAGCCTGGGGAAGCTTCTCCCTCCTCAAAGCCCCCTGATCCTGCCTGGAATCCTCGGGGGTTTGTGTACAACAAGAGGGCTGCTAGGCAGGGCTGGGCAGCGATGGATTTATTCACTTGGGATCCTTTCCCACCCGTGCTTTCCTTGCAGCCCAGCTGCCTGCAGGGACGAGGGGGATGTCCCAGAGCTGGGAATTTTGGGTCAGCGATGATCCCAACTCCTTCGGTGCCATGATCCAGGTGTCCTGCACCCTCTTTGGGAATCAGCCAGTGGGAAGCCCAGCCCTCCACTGCCCAGAGCTGCCTGCTTGACCAGGAGTCCTGGCAACGTGGCCATGGAATTCCTGGCTCTCCAGCAGCCTGGTTGTGCCCTGAACGTGTGCTTGCAGGATTTGAGGAGGCTCATCTGCAGAAGCAGAGGATGAGGATGAATCCAGGCACAGCCCTGGGTGCAGTCAGTGGCCAGGCCCCGGCTGTCCCCGTGTCCCAGCGAGGTCCCTGAGCTCTGGGCAGTGTCCCTGCCCCTGGGGTTGTGCTTCAGAGCCTCCTGTCCCCCTTGGCTGGTGGCAGTCCTGTGCTGGGTGGCCAAGGATCCAGGCCAGAGCTCATGATGGGAATGATGAGATCGTCCATGTTGGGCATCACCAAAATTTTCTGCCAAGAGGAATCCAGAATGACAAATCAGTGGGTTTGAACACAACAGGGACACTGCCTGCAGGTGGCTCAGCAGGAGCCACGCCCAGGTCAGAGACCCAGGCTGTGAACTGGAGGTCCTGGGCTCCCACCCCTGCAGGAACAGCCCCAGGAGGGTCCCAGCTCTGGATATCAGGGTGGGGACAAGCAGGAACAGTTTTTCTTTGTCCTGGCCACCTCTATGGCTGCAGGGCAGTCACAGCAGAGGGGAGGGAGCAGCATTTTGAAGCCATCCAGATGGGTGGCTTTTGGGGGGCCCTAAATATCTGTGGGGACATTTCTTCCCTTTGAGCAGAGGTGAGAGGCTGAACACAAACCCTTGGGAAGGCAAATCTCCCAAACATCCCCAAACCAGAACAGACAGGTGGATTCAGCCCTTCTGGAGGGTGTCTGCCTGGGACTGCCTGACACCCCAAACCCTCCCTGCTTGGGGCAGGGCTGCAGATGATGGGAAGAAATCGCTTTTCCTCAGCCCTTGAGCTCATTATTTGGGTTCTGTGTCTTTACTGTTCCAAGCTGGCCAGACCAGACCAGGTGTTGACTTTCTGCACAAACAACTGGCCCTGAACTACTCTCCCTGATGGCAGCAACACCCAAGGCTCAGCAGGGTTTGCTGAGCCCCTGAACAACAGCCCAGGCACCTGAAATTCGTGCTTCAGCTTCTTCTCGATCCACTCTGTGACATGCAGGAACGTCACCTCCCGCTCACCCAGCTTGGGGCGCACCTTCAGCTCCAGCTGCGGGGGCACTCGGAAGCTGTACCTGTGAGGGGAAGGGAAAGAGGCAGAAAGCATCACCTGCCCAAGATGTGCCACAGCCCAGGAGGCCCCACTGCTGGGTTTTAGGGAGGAGGTGACAGTTCAGGCTCCCCAGATCTGTCTTGGCCTGGGTGCAGACTCAGAGAAATGAGCCTGAGGTCTGGGATCCCATTTGGGGAACAGCCTCGGCTTGCTGGCGCCCAAGATGAGCCCAAAGCCCCGGAGCTGGCTCCTCGCAGGGAGCAAGGGGAGCTGGGAGCAGGATGTGCCTGCGGGGGGAAGGAGAGCTGGTACCAGACACGGTCGGTGGGTGGTGGGGGGATGTTCACGGCCAGGGTTCCTGCCAACTCCTGCACCTCCACCGTCAGCAGCAGCGGCGTGTTGGAAACCTCCTCCATCTTCTTCTTGATGAACTCGTTCTCCGTAGCCTTCTGGAAGTACTTGGACTTGGCGATCTTATCCACGAAGCGCAGGATCTTCCTGCTCGTGCTGTTGCCGCTGACGTGGCTGAAGCAAGAGGGGCCCCAGCTCAACCCTGCTGGGTTTTAGGGTCCCCTCCAGCCCTCTGCCACAGCACCCTACAGGGGCAGAGTCTCCTCTGAAAGCTGTCACGATGTGCTGTGTGTGTCCTGCTGGGGACACCATCCCCGTGCCCCTGTGCTGATGTGCGTCCCCAGCCCCTCCCCGTGCCCCCCATGGCACAGACCCCCAGCATCCCCTTACCCCTCGGTGCCGGGCGGGGGGAGCCGCTCCCCCGGGGCTCCCAGGGGCTCTGCAGTGGTGACATCTTCCTCATCAGAGGAGCCGGCGCTGGACGACTCGGCATCGCTGTCTGCCAGCAGGATCAGCCGTGGCCTGGCCCTGTGAGCCCCAGCAGATCACGGGGTGCTCTGGGGACAGTGGCCTCGCCTCGCTGGGGCAGCAGGAGCAGGATGAGCCCATCCATGCACAGATTCCTTACCCCTCTCTGCCTGCCTCTGCAGGGCCGCTCTCCTCTGCAGAGCTCTCCTTCCCCAGCTTGCTGAGGTTCATCTTCGTCTCCAGCGTCATCTGCAAGGAGCCGCTGTAGGTGACCTCCATGTCCACCCAGAGCCCTGCCAGGGAGAGGGACAGGGCGAGATCGGGTCAGCACCACTGAGGTTGGAGCTGCTTGTACACTTCCAAACCTTCCCAGCTTTGGGGACTGGGCTGGCAGCATCCTGGAGCCAGCACTGGGGCCTCTGTGCCTCTGTGGGGCTCTCACCTCGCTCATTGATGGTGGGGTTGGACGCACTGAGCACCGAGGGGATGGATGTGCCCATGTCCAGCTCTGTCAGCGTCAGCTCGTTCATGAAATATGGCAGCTAATGGAGAGAAACCCCCACAGGGGACAGTCACCACTCACCGTGGGGCCTTGGGAACAACTGATCCCGAGCGATCTGCTGCTCCTGCCTCTCACCTTGATCTTGCTCAGCTTCTTCTGGATCTTGTTGGACACCTGCTCTGCCCAGTACTGCTCCCGGAGGAAGTCCCAGAAGATGCGCCCCACCAGCGCGTTCATCCAGGCCATGCTAGCCGTGCCGTCACCCAGCTGTGGGGGGACACCAGCCCCTGTCCCCTGCATTGAGGTGGCCCCATGAGCAGTGGGACCTGCTGTCCTGTGCCCCCCTGCCCCAGGGCTTGGCTGCTCACGCAAACCACAGACTGGACGTGGCTCCGTGCCGGGTCCATCAGCCTCGAGCCCCGCTCCCAGTGCTGGGTTTGTCCCACTCACCTTTGTGGGCGTGGGGCTGCCCAGAGTTCCGTGAGAGGGGCTCTGCTCCGGGCTGGGTGCCCCCTGTGCTGGCACGAATCGGGCCATGTAGGTGCTGTAATCCAGGTAAACCTCCTCAGTGCTTCCCGACACATCCTGGGTTGGATCCGTGGATGGGCTGTCCTCGGCACTGCCCCCGCTGCTGCTGCCGCTGCTTTGCGGGGTCGATCCCGTGCCTGGGGTTGTGGAATCACGGAATCCCTTAGCTGGGAAAACCCCCTTAGCTGGGAAAACCCCTCTGATGTCATCAATCCAACCATTCCCCAGCACCGCCCAGGCCAGCGCTAACCCCTGTCCCCAAGTGCCACATCCACACGGTTTTAACTCCTTCCAGGGATGGGCATTCCACCCCTGCCCTGGGCAGCTGTGCCGGGCCTGGGCTGCCCTTTCTGTGAAAGAATTGTTCCCAATATCCAACCTGTTCTGTCAGGATGGCATCGGGGTGGTGACACGATGCCTGTCCATGATGCCAGTGACATGCCACCCACCCTGTGCTGACGAGGTAAACCCTCTTGGCTACACTTTGGGCTCCTCCATGTCCCTCCATGCTCATCGCATCCAGGAATTGTGTTCCTGGATCAGCCCTGGCCCAGATCACAGGCCGTGGTGGCTGCCCCTCACCTGCCCTGGTGTCACCGTGGCTGCTGGCTGTCCCACGGGAGGCTTGCACGAGGTGCTGGTACCACTCCTCCTTCTCCCGCCCCGTCCGCCCAAACAGGTACAGGCACCTGTCCCTGCAGTCCCCTGGGATGTCCTGCCCGGACACTGCAGGGACTTTCCTGGACCCCTCATCCCCCTGCAGCTCCGTGTCGTGCTCCTCCCTGCTCCTGCCCTCTCCCTCGGCCGGCTCGGGGAGGAGCACACAGATGGGATATTTCTTGTTCCACGTCCGCTTTCGGGCCAGGCTGGGGGGGCACAGGAAGACCTGCAGCACCGAGAGCAGGGTGAGGCCAGGGCAGGAGCGGGGGGGGTCCCCGTGGGAGGGTCCTGGGCTCACCTTGGCGTCGGTCAGGTCGTAGCAGCGGTGGCTGACAAAGACGGCATCCAGGATCTCCTCCTCGAAGGTGGCTCGGCGTGGGATGTTGCTCTTGGGGTAGGACAGCTTGAGGGTGGCCCCGTCCAACACGGCGAGCACCGAGTGCGTGAGCGACGGGTGGAAAAGCTCGGGGTCGTACACGTGCAGCTGGTTCATCCAGCCCTGGAAAAAAGGGGGAACAGGGAGCCGGCTGCTTCCCGCTCACCACGAGCACCTCCGACCCTGGGATCTCCTCCAGCACCTCATCCCGCACCGCCCCTCTCCTTACCTGGAGATGGGGGGCTTCCCGCGGCTCCCCCGGGAGCAGCTTGGGGCGCAGGTGGCCCCACGGTCCCCGAGCGGGCGGCGGAGCCCTGGGCACGAGGAGGAGGATGGCGAGGAAGCCCAGCAGCAGCCCGCAGAGCAGCCCCACGCAGAGCCCGGCGGCGTAGGGTGGCAGCGGCAGCACCAGGTAGCCGTAGGCGAGGAGGGCGACGGAGGCGAGCGCTCTGCCCGGCACGGAGCCCCCGGACCGCGGCGGGGGCGGAGGCGGCGGCGGCGGCGGCTCCTCGGGCGGTGGCAGCGGGGGTTCTGCGTCTCTCTGTGCCACCTCCACCACCTGGATCACGTCCCCGTAGGAGCAGATCTCGTAGCGGCAGTTCAGCGTGGGCTCCCAGGGCGTCCAGTCCCGCACCCGGCGGCTCCCGAGCCCTCGGCTGCCCCCGGGGCTGCCCCCCGGCTCCTTGGCCCGGCCCGTGGGGCTGCTCTCCTCGGCCATGAGGCGGCTGAGGCGGCTCAAGGGCTCCTGCACGGCCTCCGACAGCCGCCTCCTGGTGTCCTCCAGCCTGGCATCGCGCAGCCGGAGCAGCGCGGCCCGGCTCTCCGATGGGGACACGCTGGGTGACGACGGAGCCGTGCGAGACTTGGCCGGGCTCAGCCGGGGCTGGGGGACCCGCGGGAGGTCGGACAGGAGCATCCCCCCGGGCTGGGGCGAGGGAGGGCGCCTCGTGTCCCCGTCGGCCGTGGGAAGGAGCCCGCAGCCATCCCGGCCGTCCTCCCTGGTGCCTCCGGCGTGCGGCGTCGGTCCCTCGATGTCCCCACGCCGAGGCGAGCCCGGGGACGGTGCCAGGGCTGGAGAGGCGTCTGCTGCCACCGCAGCCTGGTCTGCCATCGCTCGCATCGCCGGCGGCACTGCCCAGGGACAGGGGAGCAGCTGTCAGAGCTGGGAAAGCTCCGTGTCACCTCAGGGCACGGAACATCCCTGCTCCGGTCCGGCATCTCCCGGGACCCTCACTCCGGGCTGGGCGCCTTCCAGCTCAAAGGCTGCGTGTGGGAAACCGCTCGTCAGACCACGATAAACATCAGGCCGGCAATTAGCGCCGGGGCTGCCAGAGCCCGGAGCTGCCAGCCGGGGCTGCAGCCAAACCAGGGGGATTTTCCACACCAGCACATTCCGCCCGTCCCAGTGCGAGCGCTGGGGCTGCGAGGAGGGATGCCAGGCCAGCGGGCGGGACTCCCTGACTCCTCTCAAAGTTCGTGGTTTGGCCTCTGTTTCAAGCCCTGCATGAACCCAAAATGGAGTCAGCCCGAGCTGCGGCCCCAGCGCAGCGTGGGGATGCTCCGTAAGCACAGTCAGCAATCTCTGGCTTTACTGGGGGCAAGGGGGGACAAAAAGTTTTTCTAACACAAAGTTTCCACTGTCCTGAGGGGATCCCTGGGGTTGAAGTGGTGTCCTGTCCCCAGCAGCCACCACCACCCCTCACTCCTGCCAAAGCCATGGGCTGCCCCGCACTGAGCCGTGCCCCCTCCGGGATTTTGGGGGGAGAAGGGATCTGCAGGACGGGCTCTGCAGGGCCACCGCGGTGCTGAGTCAGCTCCCGGCGGCTCCATGGAGTGCTCAGCCCCTCCCTGCCCTCGTCCCCTCTCAGCAGCCCTGCAGCAGCAGCAGGAATGCATCCCGGGGACCCTGGGGCTGCCTCACGCTCGCACCGCGCCCGCCCTGGATCTTCAAAGCTCCTCGGTGCCAGGAATTAATTACAGCCTGTGCCGCAGCTGCCTCCAGCCCCCTTTATATAATCGCAGCTCTTGCTTTGCTTCTCCTTTACAGGAGCCACTTGTTAACCCCAAATCATCCACGGGTGACTGTCCCCGTGGTCCCAGCTCTCTGCAGAGAGCCTGGCTGGTGCTGCCCAGCCCGTGGGCAGGGCTGTGGCACTGCTGGCACCAACAGCACCTGGCAAGGCACCAAAACAGCCAAACGAGGAGTGAGCAGAGGGAAATGAGCAGCGGAGCCGGGCCTGAGAGGGGACCTGCTCTGGGGGAAGGTGTCCCTGTCCACCTAGGACAGGGTGGTCTTTAAGGGGTGGTCTTGAAGGTCCCTTCCAACCCAAAGTGTTCCACGATTCTGTGATTCCAAGGTGATTCCGTGATCCTGTGATTCCAAGGGATGCCTCCCCGTGATGCTGCAGGGCCCTGTCCACCTCCCAGCCCAGCCCTGCAGCCCAGCCAGCCCCTGCCCCTCACCATGCAGGGTTCTCAGTGCCCCTGAGAACATCACAGCCACCCCCGGTATCCCCAGTACTGCCCATCACCCCTGGTTCCTACCAGAACGCCCTGGGCTGCTCCGTGGAGGGTCCTGCCCTGTCCCTGCTCCGTGTCCCTGCCAGGTCAAGGGGACAGTGTCTCCCCAGAGCTGGGCTCGGTGCTCCTTGTGCTCCACTCCACCGTGCCCAGCTCTCCGTTCCCACTGCTCCCGTACTCGGGGGTTTTAAACGCTAAAAAAAAAAAAAAAAAAAAAAAAAAAAAAAAAAAAAAAGTCTGTTTCCTGAGAGACCATTAGCACGGTGGAAGACAGAGATAATAATAGCCTGGGTTTGTATGGGAGTTCTCCTCTGGAAGGGACGGTGAGTACAGTGGGGGCTACGCTGCTGCTGCTGCTGCTGCAGCCACCTCTGGGAAGGGTGGGGGGCAGCGGGACAGACCCCCCTGGGTGCCCTGGCTGGACCAGCAGCACCCCAAAAGGGAGGTGCAGCCCCAGGGGAGGCTTTGCTGCTGGCTCAGGCATCAGGGAGTCAACACTGAGTGTGGAGCTGCCCCAGTGCTGACCCCCCGTCCCCAGCCTGTGGCCCTGCAGGATCAGGGGGGATCTTTTTGCTCTTGACAGGATAAATTGGACATGGAGGTCCTTGCAAGTGTTTTCTTGGGGGCAGCTGGGTGGGTTCGCTGGGGTGATGGGGATGATGGTGGTGCCAGCAAACAGCTCTCAGGGGTGATGCCACCTCTTCCAGGACATCCCTGAGAAGGGTTGGGGCTGAGTGGGATATCTGCTGAGGAGCAGTGCTTGGGACACCCAGCCCAGGACAGTCACATCTCTGCAGGGCAGGGACAGAAGTCCCCGAATGACAGTGTTCCCCCTCGCTGCGTGTGGACACACCAAAGCCATGACCATCAGTGAGCCTCTCCACTGGATTCCAGCTCCAAGATTCTGCTCCCGGTTTTGGTTCAAATTCAGGACTTGACATGACATGACAGAGACAAGTCGCGACCCAGCTTGGGCTGGTGCCCTGGAGTGTCTCCCCCTAAAGCATTCCCTTCACATGGCCAAGGCAGCAGGAGGTGGCCTGGCACAGCCTGGCACCGCTTGGCACCTCCCGGGTGGGCACTGCCCTCCTGGTGTTTGCTTTGCTTGTAGAATCAGGGAGTTAATTGAAATATCAACTTCATTAACTTCCCCCAGTCCTCTGTGGTTAATTAGGGTGGCAGTGGCGCTGCTGGCGGGGCCGTGGCACCAACAGCAGCGCTTTCCTCAGCCAGCCAAGGGAGCTGGAAATCCCTCTCTAATTATCTGCACAAAACACCGTGACAGAACCCGGCTCTGACGCTGTCCCCGGAGCTCTCTGCATTATCCCGAGATCGGAGAGCACCGGGCTGGCTTGGAGGGAATTCTGCAAGCTCAGGATGTCACTTTGGCCAGCGGGCTGGGCACTGTGGGATCCCGGCCCCATCCTCTGCCCCCTGCTCCACATCACATCGCTGCTGCTCAGGGGCTTTGCTAGTGGATACTGAAGTGGGTTTCATGCTGCTTGGGGAGCAAGGAGCCAGGTGGGCTTTGGAATGCCTCCAGCAGGATGCTGAGAGCCAGCCAGACCCAGGACCCGCTCCCAAAGCCTCTACAGCATCCCAGGGCTGGAGCCTAGCCCTGCCTCTCTGTGGAATCTGCTTCACTCCCGTGTCTCAGCAATTCCCAGTCTCTGCTCATCGTCCTGAGCTGCATGGCCCCTGCTCAGCCATGGGGAAGGACCCAGCCACTTCCAACACCTATCCCGGCACAGCCTCACTGTAGGAATGCAGGGAACAGCAGTTTTATCCACTGGATGATGCTGCCGAGACCTTCTGGCTGCTGCAGTTCCTTCCACCGCCTGGAAATCCACACCCCTAAGGTGTGCGGGGCCCTGGAGTCTATTTGGAGCTTTGCCTGACATCCCGCTCCTCTGATCTCGGTGGATCTTGCGGGAGGCGCTTTCCAAGCAGCGCATCCCCCTCCCTCCCTCCCGTGCGGTGACGCGTCCCCGGCTCCCCGCGCCCCGCGGTGCGGAGCCCCTTCCTCCCCCTGCCCGGGCTCCTGCCACGAGCCATCAATCCCCGGGGCTGCAGCGGGAGCTCAGCCCGCCCGGGATGAAGCCTGACCTAATTCAAAGCGGCAGCATCCAGAGGGCAGCGGCCCCGCCGGCCCCACGCCAGGATCCCGCAGCCCCGGGGGAGCTCCGGACACGTCCCTTGGCATTTGGGAGAGGGATCCGTCCTGCTGCGGCCGCAGGGCCAGGGCAGCAGAGCCAGACCCCGGCTTGTGTCCAAAGGGCACCAATTTTTTTCCCTCTTGCACCATTTCCATCAAAGCCGAAGCCCGGGGACTCATCCGAGAGGTTTTGGATGAACTACACAAGAAGGGATTCGCGGCGCTGAATTTTGGGAGGAGAAGGAAGCCGCAGCAGCTCGGCCCCTTTGGAACCTGGCCAGGTTCACCTTCAGAGCCCTCACCTTGCCACATGCCGGGCTGTCACCTCCTCCTCTACGGGACCCCCCGCGCCCACCACGGGCCCGGTCAGACACCGAATCCTCCGTGGGAGGGTCCCCACGGGTGACCGCGGCTGGTCCCCGCTGTGCCCACACCCGCACCATCCTCAGAGCCCTGGGAGTGCCCGAGGGACTCGCAGTCCCCCAACCCTGCCGGGGAACCCGGGGCTGCCCGGGCCCACCGCCCGCCCCGGGCCCCGCAGCGCCGGTACCTGCGGCAGGCGGGGGGGCCCGGGGAGCCGGGGAGGGTCGCTCGGTGCCAGTGATGGAGAAGGACGAGCAGTGCCGGGGAATCCGAGTGGTCCCGGTGCCGGCGGAGGATAACGTGGGGGTCAGTCCCGGTGCCGGGGGGACCGGACCTTGTGCCGGGGGAGAAGAGTCCGTGTCAGTGCCGGTGCCGGCGCTGGTGGAGGCCGGTATGTCCCGGTGCCGGGGTCCAAGGACTGATGCCGGTGCCGGGATAGCGGCGCCGGAGCGGAGCCGGTTCCTGTGGCGATACCGGCGGTGAAGAGCCGGTACCGGAGGCTCCGCGGCGATCCCGCTGCCGCTTGCAGACACCCAGAGCCGGGCTGGCGCCCGCCCCGCTGCCACCGGCGGTGCCGGAGCATCCGCAGCCCCGAGCCGGCTCCGCGCTCCGCCCCGCGCCCCCCCGCATCCCCCCGCCGGGGCTGCCCCTCGCTCCGCACCGCCCCGGGGAGGCCGAGCGGGGGCTGCGGGCCGGGCCGGGGGTTCCGGGGGATGAAGGGGGTTCGGAACGGGATCCCCCCGGTACCGGGACCCCCCCCGGTACCGCCGGGCCCGCAGCGCCCTCTGCGGGCGGCGGGGCGGAGCCGCAGGGGCGGGGCCGGAGGAGTGACCGAGGGAGGGACACGGGGGTGGCCCGGCCGAGGGGAGGGGACCCCGGGGTGGCCCGGCAGAGGGGAGGGGACACGGGGGTGGGCCCGGTGTCTGGGCGTGGCGGGGGGCGCGGCCGGACAAGCGGAACGGGCCGGGGCGGCGGGCGCAGCCATGTCCTTCTGCTCCTTCCTGGGGGGAGAGGTATTCAAGGACCACTTCCAGCCGGGTGAGGGGCTCCCCGCGGGCTCCGGGGGTGCGGCCGGGGGGATCCCCAGCGCGGCGGGCGGGGGGTGTCACCCGGCAAGGCGGAACCCCCCGGGTGAGCGGTTGAGGGGGGGTTTTGGGGGGGAGTTGTCCTTTTGCGGAGCATCCTCCAGCCGTGGGTCCAGGTGGGGGTCCCCCCTTTGCGGTCCTTTTTGGGATCCTCCCAGCGGGGTGGGGGAATCCTCCCCGATGGAGAGGATGGTCCCTATAGGGCCTTCGGGGTCTCTGTAGAAGCCCCTGGGGGAGGATCCTGCCCTGCGGGACCTCCTGTGGGGAACGGGGGTCCTGCCTGGCCCTGGGGATGCCGAGGGCTCCGGCAGCCGCAGCTGGCGGCGACACACGTGGGCAAAGTCCCGGGCGGATGTCCCGTGTCACCGCGCTGTCCCCTGCCCTGCCCCCTTCGCTGACCCCTGCACTGACCCCTGCTCTGTCCCCTGCTCTGTCCCCTGCACTGTCCCCCGCCCTGACCCCTCTGCTGCCGCCCTCCCCAGGTATTTACGTGTGTGCCAAGTGTGGCCATGAGCTGTTCTCCAGCCGGGCCAAGTACGAGCACTCGTCGCCGTGGCCGGCCTTCACCGAGACCCTGCGCGGGGACAGCGTGGCCAAGCGCGAGGAGCGCCCGGGGGCTTTAAAGGTGCGGTGTCACACCCCCGAAACCTTTTGGGATGCGACCAAAAAAACCACCCCCGGGGCTTGTTTTCCTCGAGCCCGCGAAAAACCAGATTGCTGCCAACCCCTCCCCTTGCTCCTGCAGGTGACCTGTGGCAAGTGTGGCAACGGGCTGGGCCATGAGTTCCTCAACGACGGCCCCAAGAGGGGCCAGTCCCGCTTCTGAATATTCAGCAGCTCGCTGAAGTTCGTCCCGAAAGGTACCGGCTGTGCCTTGGCAGCCGTCCCAGCCCGGGGAGGTGGTTTTGGGGCACGCTGTGTGCCCTGCACTGCTTTCAGCGCTGGCCGTGCTGATAAGGCCGGGGAGGTGCTCAGGGAATAAATCAGGCTCAGGCTGCTCAGCTCGAGGCTCTCTGACCTCCTGCTGGAGCTCCTGGGTGTGAGCACGGCTCTCCCTGGGTTTGAGGGGTGGGTGAGCTTTGGGGGGGTTCTCTGGGCTGTGAGGTGAGGGCAGGGGAGGCTCTGTGGTGGCACTGAGGGGTTTGCTGGTCACTCCCTGGGGATGTTATCAAAGAAAAGACTGACCCCTCAGGAGGCCAAATTCCAGGCGGCACCACAGCCATGAGCTGCTGTCCTGCTTGTCAGGCTGTGCTGGTGGTGATGTTGTGTAGCAAAACCCCCCAAATGAAAAGGGCTGGTGGTTCTGGAGGAAGAAACGCGAGCCCTGCTTGTTCCTTCCCCGTTTTTAGGTAAAGTTGACAACGACCTGAAGGCGAAGTAAGCGAGCTGCTGCACCTGGCACTGCCCTGGGCTAATCCTGCCTTCACTCCTTGGCATGCACTGTCCTGCCAAGGGGCTCCACAGCAGGAGGAACCCCAAGGAAGCTCCTGGTTCCGGTTTTCCCCTGATTTCCTGGTCACGGTTTCCCCTTGATTTCCCTGACAAAGTTTTATTCCCTGATTTCCCTGTCACGGTTCTCTCCTGGTTTCCCTGGTCCAGTTCCTCCTTGGGGCTGTTCCAGCTCCATCCAAGGAGCTGCTGTGCCTGTGCTGAGCTCTGGCAAGCTCTCAGTTTGCTGCTGACAGTGTCCAGATCCCAGGCAGGCACTGATGCAATCCAGGGTGGCTGCGCTGGCATTTCCAGGGAGTAACTCGGGATTAGCTGCGCCCAGGGTCTGGGTTAATCCCTGGAGCTATTCTGAGCTGAGATCATGGTATGAACTGCCCTATATAAACCCTTCAGGGTGCTGGGGCAGTGATGTTTTATGGTCCCACTGGGCAGCATCCAGGTGTTTTCCCCCTGTGCCCGCCTTGCACACATCAGGGACGGCTCCAGATCGGCGTCCCGGGCTCTGCCCTGGCCTTACACCCGACTCAGCACTGTGCAATAACCTCCAGGGACACTCTGAGCTGCCTCAGTGCTCCCAAGGGCTGCCACGCTGATCCTCCTTCATTCAGCACCTGATTTGTGGCCTTCCCCTCCTGCCCCAGGGGCCAGATCTTCCTCTGAGATGGGTACACGAGGATCTGTAAAGAGGGGAAGGGCTGCTGCTGACCCCTGGGGTTCAGAGGGGCTGTGCTGCTGCTGCAGCTACACTCAAGGATGTGCTGGGGGCTTTTCTCTCCGCGTGTTTTGCCTCAATCCCACGGATCCCAGGGCTCATGGGGAAGTTTGCCACACCAGCTCATTCCCTGGAGCTCCCTGCTGGTCTTGTACCTCTCCATGCTGAAAATAAAGCACTGATTCACTGTGTTGGAGTGTTCAACACGCCGGGAATTTCATCCCAGTGCTGTGGGTTCCTGCTCTGCTCCCTGACTGCAGGCATGGGGAGCCTGTGGGGGTGGGAGGTGTGGGGTTTTACCTGGAATCTCTTCCCATTTCCCCAGGTTTTCAATGGGAAAGGGAGTTGCTGATGCATTGGAGGCCTCTGGGCATTCCCAGAGCCAAAGCTCCACTGGGAAGGTTTCCTCTTCACTCCACTGAGCACTTTTTCCCAAATGAAACTGGGTTTAGCTCGTTCCAGTTGTGTTCCGGGTACTTCGTGGGCTCTCAGGGTTTTTTGGGCACAGGCAGCTGAGTTTCACAGCAGAACTTCCCCACACAAAGCTGTCTGCAGGACTGGAAGCCACAACCCTCAGCCTCACACGGGATCTTGACCCCACTGGAGCTGGATCCCAGATCCCTGGAGCCTGGAGGTTTGAGCTGGGCTTTGCCAGACTCCAGTTCCCTTCTCCAAGGGGTTGAAGTCCCCTCTGGAATCAGGAGCCAGTGCCAGCTCTCCCCCCACTGCCCTCACCTCGGGTCAACCTCCAGCTCTAATTATTCACCAGGTTTCCAGTCTGAAGGTCCAATCTGCCTGTTGACTGATTAATCCTTGGAATTTAGGATATTAAGGGAAAATTCTTCCCTGTGAGGGTGAGCAGGCCCTGGCACAGGGTGCCCAGAGGAGCTGTGGCTGCCCCTGGATGCCTGGCAGTGTCCCAGGTTGGACAGGGCTTGGAGCACCCTGGGATGGTGGGAGGTATCCTTGCCCTGGCAGGGGTGGCACTGGATGGGCTTTAAGGTCCCTCCCAACCCAAACCATTCCTGGATTCTCCCAGGTCAAGTGACATCCACGGGAGCCCTGCAAGTGTGGAAGGAAGGGATTTTTGGAGTGGTTTCCCCTGAGATGCTGCCGTGGGAGGAAACCTAGGCAGTGCCAGCGGCGAGGGGATGGCAGAGTGTCCTCCCTGTGGTGGGCAGCGTGTGCCAGGGGGGAAATCCAGCCGGGATTTCTCCATTCCAGCCCTGCCCAGCAACCAGAGGGGATCCAGCTGGGATTTCTCTGTTCCTGCAGCCTGTGCCACAGCGGATCCAGCTGGAATTCCTCGCTGCCTTGCAGTTTGTGGATGCGGGCACGGGAGGGTGCAAGAGCCTTTCCTAACGCTTCCAGGGAGGGAAGGGAAGGAAGAGGATGCTCCTGTGGGATCCCACCCCTGCAGCAACAAGGAAATATCCCCGGAGCCAAACCCCCGGGGATGGATTAAGTAGGGGTGGGACGTTTTCATGGAAATCTGGCTGGAGATGGGATTTTAGCAGGAATATTAAAGACGTGAGGGTGGAGAGCTCCAGGCAGTGCCTGGTGCTGAGGATTCAGGATGCAATCCCACAGGATGGATCCCATCCCATCCCATGGATCCCATCTCATCGGATTCCATCCCATGGATCCCATTCTATCCCATGGATCCCATCCCATCGGATTCCATCCCATGGATCCCATCCCATCCCACGGATCCCATCCCACGGATCCCATCCCATGGATCCCATCCCATGGATCCCATCCCACGGATCCCATCCCATGGATCCCATCCCATCTCCCCGAGCACCCTCAGCCGGGGGCACCACACGGTCCCTCCCCGGACCCCCCGACCACTTGGAATTCTGCTTTTCCCTCCCTCCCTCCATGGCCCGGGCATTCCCCCTCTGCCATTCCTCCTCATTTAATTATCCCACTAATGACGATTCTGCCTTAACGAGAGGATTTTGCTTAGTCGGGAGCAGCCGCCCCAGCCCGGCTTTAACGACACAAATCAAATTACGTCTCCAGGCTGACACAAACTTCCCTGATTGTTTAAGAAATCGTTCATTTCCTCCTCCCGTAGCCTCCAGCTGACCTCCCTTTTGAGTTTTGTCATTTTTTTTTTTCTCTCCCCCCCACATGCCACGCTGTGGGACCTGCCCCTGACCCTCCCCGGGATGGCTCCAGCCGCCGGCAAAGCAGCCAGAGCCCGCCAAGATTTAGATTAATTCTCTAATAAGACAACAAGCCCTATAGAAATTATGTTATCCGAGGAAAAGGAAAATGACCTGGAGGCACTCGGAAGCTCTAATTACCGTTGCTCCTCGGAGCCGGTGCCTGGCTGCTCCTCCCGCACCCCTGGAATTCTCACTCGTGTTTCCAGGGGCTGCCCAGCATCACAGGGATGGCTGCTTTTGTTTTTGTGCGGGTTTATTTAATTTTATCCTTTGATCCACAGGGTTTTTTTTCCCCACTCCAAAAGCTCAAGACTCCAAAGCAGCACTTTTGGGAGTTACAGATCCCTGGGGACAGGGAGCACAGCCTGATTTGGGATGCTCTGGCACCATCATTCCCAAGCCTTCATCCCAGGCTGTGCCAGGCCCCATCCCTTTGGTGGCCTTTGGCATCAGTTTGCTTCAAAGGGATTATTTGGGGTCTTTTTGGGGCTGTGAAATCGCAGGTTTTGTGTTAATTACAGGAAATAAAGGGATGGAAATTTAAAAATAATTCTGCCCCATGATGACTTTCAGGTGACATGGGGTTGGCAGGAGGAGAGGAGCCTCCATCACCTCACCTGCTCCATGCCAGACCTCACCTGTCCCCCAGCACCTGCAGCTGCACCTGGAGAAAACCCGAGGCTTATTCCATTCCAATAACAGCACAGATTATTGGCACTATTATCCATCAATTTTTATCGATCTCCTTATCCCAAATCCCGCCTCTGGCTGCCGCTGGCTGATCCCATTCCCCAAATCTGGTTAATCTGACAGAACCTCCCCGAGCCACAAGGTGGGGAGATTGGTTTTGGGTTTGTGGTGTGTGTTAATTCGGGAGGTAATGACTGGAGACACCCAGAGCGAGTCTGAGCACGCCGGAAAAATGTTTAGCCCAAGGAAAATTTTAATCCCTTTTTTTTTTCCCCTACCCTGGCTGTTGAGATCTGACTTTTTAAGGCAATTAGTGAGGGTTTAGTTGTTAATCAGTCATACTTAGACACTCGCTTTGGGGTTTTATCTCCTGCTCCCAAGTGAGCATCGCCAGTAATCACGAGCTTCCTTTTTGATGTGGGAAATACCTGTCCCAGGTGTGTCCCTGCACCAGGGCAGCACAGGGGAGGTTTGCATGGGATCAGAGGAAAAAATATTTTTGTGGAAGGGGTTATAAAGCCCTGGAAAAGTTCAGGAACATGTGGATGTGGCCCTTGAGGACGTGGCTCAGTGGTGACCGATGCTGGGACTTTGGTTACCGAGGATTTTAGACTTTCTGTGCTGACAGGTGATGATCTGTAGGAAAACACTGTGTTTGATATGAGGTTGTGGAGAAGGCTTTTTAAATTGAATGATAGAACTGGGAATGTCCCAGCTCTGCTGCCTTGCCCTGCTCCAGCGTGGAGCTGAGTGACCCCAAACCACATCACCAGGAGAGACGTTCCAGGCTCACTCCAGCCCCGGGCTAGCATCAGCCTGGCCCTGGGAGAACCAGGCCAGACTTGTGCCAGCACCAGTCCAGCCCTGCCAGCATCAATCCAACTCTGCCAGCACCAGTCCAGCTCTGCCAGCATCAGTCCAGCCCTGTGGCAGCATCAGCCTGGCCCTGGGAGCAGCGAGGTCAGGCTTTTGCCAGCACCAGTCCAGCCCTGCCAGCATCAATCCAACTCTGCCAGCACTAGTCCAGCTCTGCCAGCATCAGTCCAGCTCTGTGGCAGCGTCAGCCTGGCCCTGGGAGCACCAGGTCAGACTTGTGCCAGCATCAGTCCAGACCTGAGAGCATCAATCCAGCTCTGCCAGTTAAGCAGTTAAGCCCTGAGAACATCAATCCAGCCCTGAGAACATCAATCCAGCCCTGTCAGCACCAGTCTAGCCCTGCCAGCACCACTTCAGCCTTCCCAGCCCTGGTCCAGCCCTGTGTCAGCATCATCCCAGCCTTGTGAGCATCAGTCCAGTGCTCCCAGCACCATCCCAGCCCTTCACCACCATCATCCCAGCCCTGTGAGCACCCAGCCAGCCCCGTGGCCACCCCAAATGTGCCACCACCCCAAAACCCCCGCGGTGGAGGGCGAGGCTCTCTCCCCACGTGGCTGCTCTTTCAAACGATCCACTCGACTGTCTGCGGTAATGATTTGTTGCTTGTAAAGCCGCCGTGATTAACTACAGTTTAGCCTCCTGGTTTCATGTCTTATCATGTTTCATCTCACACAAAAGACATTTACAGTCTATTTTCAACTTCAAAGCGAATGCTTCTTGCGTGACCATTAGGGCAGGCAAATATTTAAGCAGAACCTGTATGGCATTAGTGTCTCTTGATGTTCCCTGCTGAGTGAGGATGGATGGCTGCCCCAAAAGGCAGCTTTTCCCTATTGTTTTATGCACCGGTGATTAATATTTCATGTTCCCACTGTTACAGATTTGCTGGCTGGCACTGGCCTGCCCCGACAGCGTTTTCTTCGTGTCTTACATGTCCAGCTTTTGTGCGCTTGGATACGGGGAGTGTGACTCCTCTGGGCTTATTGAAGCTTCCTGCCCGGATTTTTCGAATTAAGTTTGTCTTGACGACGTTGGGGGCTGTGGGGTGCTCTCCTTCCCCACCCACACCTCTGTCCTGGCCCTTCAGGGAGCCCTTGGGTGCCCCGGATTTCGGGTGGGTGCTGTGCCCTTTGGGATGGCACCGGGGGAAGGGATCCTGCAGCAGCCACGGGGTGAGGCTGGTCCTGCCCTACAGAGATATGGGGTTTGGGATGGGGGGAGAAGCTGCTCCCACCCCTCTGTGACACTTTGTGACACTGGTGTCACCCCGGGCACTGCCACCACAGCCTGGCACTGCCATGGGGCTCTGCACCCTAGCTCCAGAGGAGGAAACACAGCCTTAGCATTGGATCCACCACCCCTTCCACACCACAATCCCCAAATTCCCATCGAATTCCCACCCAGCCTCGCTAGGGCAGGATGAAAACTGCCCAGGACCAAATTCCTCTGCTCCAAAGTCCCACTTTGAGCGTTTGTAAAACAGTAAAAAATGAGAGTAAACCCAGGAACCGTGAGGGCAGGTTCTGCTTATCCTCCAGCCTGGAGTTCATCTAATTCAATTAGCATGACCAGTAAATAGAGCTCGTTTTAATTCAGATGCAGGCGTTGTTGTGGCTCGATCCCTTCATTTCAGGAGGAGGGGAGCTGTGGGAAGACTGCCAAGAATTCCTACATTTGCTCCGGCACCGCGGGCTCTGGCTCTGGGTGCTCAGAGGTCACCTCCGAGTTATGTTTGGGATGAGGTGGGAGCTTCCCAGAGCACCTGGGAGGGGACGAGGGTTTGAAACTGCGTCATTATTAGGTGGAAAATAAAGCCTTGAAAACCCCCGGGGAGGGAATGAGTGGTGCAGTTTATTTAAAGAGGAAAAGCTGCTCTCGGGAGCGATGCTGGGGCCATGTGTGTCTGCAGGGCTGCGCTCGTTCCTCCCAGATTATTTTAAATTTGAGCATCTTTTCTGCATCACAGTCTATCTTTGTTCCCCCTCTGACGTCTTGGGATTTTATGGCCGGGGCTGTCGCTGCCAGCTCTGCTGGAAATCGACTTCCCTGCCTCTAACCCAATCTCGCAGGCATCCCATGCAAAGCCAGGCTCCAAATTAGTTAATCTCGGATTAATTTGAGCTGCTGGCTCCGATGGGTGAGGCACCGAGGTTCTGGCAGGGATGTAACCCAGGCAGGAGATGCTGCCTGTGGCAGCACATCCCATGTCTGTCTGTCTGTCCGTGTGTCCAGGTGTGGGATGCTGACACACACTGTCCTGATGAGCTCCCCCCGGGTGCTGGGACAGAACTGCGGGGCTGTGCTCCTTTCCCGGGAATTCGGACTGGAAAGGGGCAGTTTGTGGGGGCCGGGGAGGGGTCAGGGGCTGAAGGAACCGGGCAGAGCCTTTCCAAGCCGAGCCTGGGCGGTGCCAGGCGGGGATTAAACGGGAACAAGGCGGGGCTGGGATTTGCCAATACCCGCCGAGGGGAGAGAAGGATCAGGGCGAGACGGATCCTGTCTTCAATCGCAGCTGCTCACGTGTGTGAGTCGCCCAAATATGTGAGGTATTTGTTTAATTTCTCCCTTTGAGGCCAGCGCCCGTGTCCTGATGCTTATCAAACCCGGGGCTTGGACCAAAGCTCCGGGGAGGAATTGTGCTCTCTTGTTAATCTAAGGCACAGTTTAAATCCTCAAAATTTGGCTCAAGTTGAACCTGTGCGTGGGTTCGTCACTGTCGGGGCAAGATTGTTTCCATCCGGGGTCGTGCAGGGGCTGAGTTTACGCTTTTGGGACAGCAGGATGGTGGGGTGGGATATTTTGGATCCCGGGGAAGTTGGGAGCAAACAAAGCCAGCA
Organism: Chamaea fasciata; assembly: GCF_029207755.1. NCBI lineage: Eukaryota > Metazoa > Chordata > Aves > Passeriformes > Sylviidae > Chamaea > Chamaea fasciata. The sequence goes on along the minus strand of NW_027094101.1, from coordinate 9,664,988 downwards.
GTGACCACCTGAGCTCAGCCTGGGCCAGGCTCTGAGCTCCTCCCGATGCTTCCCAGGCTGTTCCCGGCATCCTGGGGAAATCACTCCGCTGGCGCCGGGGTCCTGCTCCACCCGCCCGGCTCTCCCCGGGAGAGCTCCAGCCCACGAGCAAGCTTCAGTGACTGCAAACCATAAAGCAGCCCGTAAAATTAGCGGCTAATTAGCAGCGACTGCAGGGCACATCGCACCGCGGGGCCGGCTGCTCTCCCCAGACCCCAGATACCCGCGTGTAGTTCGGAGCCACCGCCTCGTAATTTGCAAAATAAGGGCAAAACGAGGGATTTGTTGCTACAAATGATAAGAGGAAATGGAAACACCTCCCAGCAGGGCTCTGGCAAGGCGGCATCTGCCCCAGGAGGGAAGGGAGAGCCTCCGGGCAGGATTCGATGCAGCAGTTGGCAAACCAGGATGCAGCCACGGGGAGATGTGGGCTGGAACAGGGTCTGGTGTCCCCTGTCACCAAATCCATTGTCCCCTGCTGCGGCACGGAGGGACGGGCTGGCACAGCCCCCGGAACAGCGAGGGGGATGGACCGGCAGATAACCAGCCAAGAAAAACCAACCAAACAAACAAAAAATTCCCATGGATCAACAAACAATCCCTGGACACGGGTTATTGTTGGGAATGTGCAGGGTTGGGATTTTCCCTTCCCTCTGCTCCGGTTGCAGGCAGCCCCGAGCTGGGCAGCCGCGGAGGGGCCGAGGACTGCAAAGCATTTGCTGCAGAATCTGAAGAATTTGGAGTGAAACCCCCAAAGAAATTAAGGACAGATGGGTTCGGAGGGGGGGAAAAAGAAACCCAAATTCCTTCTGCTGCTCGGTGCCTGCCTCCAGGGCACTGCTTGTCCCTGCTGGGGCTGTGCTGAGGGGAGGGAGGGATGGAGGGATGGATGGATGGAAGGATGGATGGATGGATGGATGGATGAGGGATGGATGAGGGGATGGATGGATGGATGGATGAGGGATGGATGGATGGATGGATGGATGGATGGATGAGGGGATGGATGAGGGATGGATGAGGGGATGGATGGATGGATGGATGGATGGATGAGGGGATGGATGGATGGCCGTCTTTCAGGCCATGCAAACACCGTGAAGACACCAGAACTGCCCAGGGGATGATGCTCCTGCAGCACCCAGGGCCATCCCCGCTCCGCCCAAGGCTGACCCTGCTGGCCCTGGGGCTCCTCTGGAGATCCCTGCTGCCCACCCTGCAGTGGAGCCGCTCCTCAAGCGGAGCAAAGGGAGGGACATTGAGGAAAATCAACCTCTCCTCCTCCAGCCAACACCTCCCGGTGAGGCTCCGGGGCCGAGCCGACCCCGGGGACTGCCCGGGGTGTGAGCCCCATCCCCACCCCCGTGTTTATGTGCTGTAATCACCGGGATTAGGAGCTTTCTGCTCGGGCTGGCGCTGGCAGAGTCACCCAACACCTGCCTGCTGACTTCAGCACCTCAAATATTTCTGATGCAATTCCTTTTATTCCCCTCCTAAAGCAAACTCCGCGACGTGTTAATGGGTACGAACGAAGCATAATTGCACCTTTGTGTGAAATCAGTCGGGGGGGGGGGGGGGGGATCCGCAGCAGTTTGGTTGCAAAACTGGAGCTGCGAACAGGTTTGGGGTGGGGACCCACCTGGGCTTGGGATGGCCCGGGAGAGGAAACCTCCGGTGGAGCTGCTGGGGTGGGAAATTGGCATCTCCTCCTTGCTGCGGGCAGAGCCGAGGGCCAGGGCTCGTCCTCAGGGCGTGTTTTCTGCGTCCCCCGTGTGCCAGGCTGAGGGAAACCACATCCAGATGAAGCCACCGCGGCCGGGGAGGGGGACGAGGCCGAGCGTTCGCGGCTGCAGCGCTCCAGATGTTGAACAATGAGGCCGACGGCTCTTGATTTCATCTGCGGGGTAATTGGGCTGGAAGTCTGTGATGGTAATGACTCCACATCAAGCGCTCAGATGTGACCCATCCCCGGCCGGGGGGGGTTGGGGGGGGGGAGGGCTGCAGCCCCTGGTGGCCGGGATCAATGTCCCCCAGATGTGCTGCCCCAGATGTTGCCCCCCGGGGGAGGCCAGGCCCACACGTGTGTTGTTAATAACGCCCAAGATCTGAGGTTCACAATGACCACGGGATGTTCCTGAGGGCTGAGCCTGCCTGGGGGGGCGGGGGGCTGGCCCCGTGTCCTGGCTCTCTGCTGGGTGGGGTGGGGCACTCCCAGCACTGAAACCCCCCTGAGATCCCACCAGGCAGCTCTGGATGCTCCCAGAAGCTCTGACAGCCGTGAGAGTCGAAGGTGGGGGTGACACAAGAGACAGGGATGCTCTGGGAGGCACAGCAGGGCAGATCCCAAAGGCTTGTCCCAATTCCAGGGATGACAGGCACTGGGGCCTGTATTTAAGCCCCTGACTGAGTTGTCTCCAAAGCTGTCCAGCACTGGGATGCAAATCCTGTCTGTGAGATCCCGAGGAAGTGCCTGGAGAACATCCGGGCCCCCTGTGCCAGGCACTGGCCCCCTGTGCCAGGCTGTCCCCGTCCCCTCAGCACTGCCACGGGGACTCTGGTGCAGGAGGGACATGGGGTCTGCCAGGGATTCACCCCCTGATCCTAAAACCTGTCCCAGCATTTTGGATTTCTGGGCTCTCCTGTTTTTATCTGTGCTCAGGAGCTGAGTGTGGCGGTGGCTGAGACCCGAGGTGTGGACAACCATCTCCGTGGTCCTGTGCTCCCTCCAGAGAGGGCTGTTGGCTCTTCCCTGCTCCAGGGGCTCCAGGACTTTATCCATGAGGATTCCATGGGCACAGGAGTTGCTGGGATGTGTTTGGGAAGAGGGGCAGGCCTCAGGTGGATGAGCCTGCTGTGGGGACGGGACCTGCTGCTCCAGCTGCCTCCAGTGGGGAATGCCAAGAGAAACTGTGCCACTCAAACATTTGGATGGTGGGACGCTGGTGGGTTCCAGGAGGCCACGGGGGACGCTGTTTTGGGGTCCCTGGGGCTCCCTGAGGAGGTTTCCTGAAACTCCTGTCATCAGCCCCGCTCCAGACACTGCCGGGCTCCTTCCGCCGCCCCGGCGAGTGCGGACCTGCCTTTTTGGGGTGGGGACACACGGCCCTCGGGGTCACACAGCACGTGCTGCTCCTACGGGGAACAGGCGCCAAGAGCCCTCGGGGAGGGGGATCCCCATGGGCAGGAGGCTTTGGTTCCTCATGGGGCTTTTCCCCCAGAGCGTGTGAGGGATGGCCGCAGGCAGACCCCGCTGCCGCTGCCGGAGGTGTTTTGGGCAATCCCGGGTTGTTGGAGCAGGAGGAATTGCAGCCCCCGGGGCTGGGGGGGAGCCCTGAGTGCCCCACGCCCTCTCCCCCTCTGGAGCCTTTCCAGCCTTTCCCGGCTGGTTGCTCTGGCATGTGCATCCCAGATGATGAGAGACGAGCGGGATGGGCTGGGCGGGGCCCTGCAGCTGGAGCCGGCCCTGCCGCGCTCCCGTTCTGCTCCTGGCTCCCCGGCGACACCCCAGGTTTTGCCGAAAAGTGCCTGTTTTTCACCCAAAATGGGGGGTTGTTGCTCCAGCAGCCCCCCGAGCATTGGTTTGGTGCATCCACGGCTTGGGGAAATGAGGGTTACAGGATCTTGAGGTGGCTTGGCTTGGGAGGGACCTTAAATCCCACCCAGTGTCACCCCTGGCTGTGCAGGGCCACCTTCCACTGTCCCAGGGTGCTCCAAGCTCTGTGCAGCCTGGCCTTGGGCACTGCCAGGGATGAGAGCTCCAGGCTGGCCCAGGGACTGGGACCATCCCTGTCTGGTGGGGCTGAAAATTCAGAATTATGCCTTAAACTGGGAGCCTGATTCTGCTGCTACTTCTGAAATTCAGGTTTTAACACATTAAACTCCGGGGTCTGCGTTGCCTCCCGAGGGAGGTTTGGCCGGGGGTGCAGCAGGCCAAGCTTTGATCCAGCGCTGGCTTTCGTGCCCCTCTTTGACACCACGTCTTCTCCTGTCTCCCAACCCCACCAACACCTGAAGGAAGGACACTGGGAGCCTCCTTGCTGCTTCCAGGGAGCCTCTGGAACCCCCTTTTTCCTCTCCATCCATCCGAGACCTTTTCCTTTTCCTTCAAACCTCACTTTGTGTGTCCCACTGTCGCTCGGCTCCGCTCCAGATGTTCCAACCCTCAATCCCACACCTTTCTCTCCCTTTGGCCACTGGATATTTGGCTGAAGCTGAGCCAAATGAAAGTTGCCCCCCACCTGTGCACGGAATGAGCAGCAGGCATGCCAGACCCCCACGGACTCCTAAATGTGGCCATCTGCACCTGGCAACAGGATTCCTTAATGGAAAACAAGGAAAACACCCCCTGCTCCTAAATGGATGGAGTCTGGGGCGTTTTTTTTTCCTCTAGAAAAAAAAAAAAAAAAAAAAAGGAAACTTGTAAATGATTTGCTTGGAAAAAGCCATTTCCCACAGAGATTGGGCACGGCCACGGGGAGCTCGTGGCCGTGACTCAGGGGAAGGAGGATGAGTCCCAGCTGTGGGATTGGGAACAGCTCTGTGTGATTCCCAGCTGCTTTGGGGACGGTTTAGGAGAGGATTCTCCAGCTCTGCCCTCCAAGGTGACGAGCTGGGCCTGTTTTAGGGCACAGAGCCAGTCCTGCCTCTTCTCCTGGCTGTCCCACCGCAGTGCTGGGAGAGGAGAGCATCCTCGGGGCTGCCAGCTCTCCCCTGCCATCCTCATCCTCGGGGTTCCACTCCTCCTTCTCCATCCTCATCCTCGGGGTTCCACCCCTTCTTTTCCATCCTCATTCAGGGGGTGCTGCTGCACCTTCCAGGCTCCCCAGTCCCACCCCGGGGCTGTCCCAGTGCCTTTGGCACAGCCCCCAGCCCTGCACCAAGGAAAAGTGCCCCAGGGGTGTGGTTTTAGGCTAAAAAAATGTGATTAAACCATGCGGTGGCACTATTGGTAGCCTGCTGTAGGTGTATTTTAAACAAGAAATTAGAGAATTGGGAAGTCCCGGAGTGGTTTAGGTGGGAAGGGACATTAAAGCTCATCCAGTGTCACCTCTGCCATGGGCAGGGACAACTCCCACTGTCCCAGGATGCTCCAAGCCTGTCCCGCCTGGCCTCGCATCTCACCTAATGTTCCCCTCCTCCCTCAGAGCTGAGCTGGTGCCTCATTCCCATGGGAAATGGGTTTGTTGGGAAATTTGTACAGGAGATTCGGCTTCTGATTGTGATGGCATGAATCGTGACATCTGCACCGTCCCACCCTTCACACGAGACTGAAAATGGAATAAAGGTCTTTAAACCCCCCCTCAGGAGCCCCATCTCTGGGTCAGGGGAAGGGATAATCCCACAACTCCTCCACTCCACATGACATTATTGATTTGGGCCTTCAAGTGAGCAGGGGGTGTCGGAGCAGCAGCAGGAGGAATTCCTGCACTCCCATCCTCACTGATGGGCTGCTCCAGCCCTGATTGGGATCCTTCCAAGCTCGTTTAGGGGGATGTCTGTTTGCCGTGTAATTAACTCTAAATGAGCTCAGCAATGAACACCAATGTCACTGTGGTTCCAGGAGTCACTGAGCTCGTGAGGAGCAGGTGAGGAGCCGTCAGGACACCCCTGGCTGCTCAGGGATGAGCAGAGGTGCAGGAATAACTGGGGGGACATCGGAGGCTGCTGATGGTGAGCCCTTGGCCAGGAAAGACAGAGGTGGCTCCAGGAAATCCTCAGGGACTCATCCCTGGGCTTTTGGGACTGTAAAATCCCCCAGGGTGTTAGAAGCACTCTGGAATTCCCAATCCAGCTGTGGCCTGCAGCTGGACAAGCTCCAGGCTGTCACCTTGGGTTGCATCCATCACCCACTACAATGATCCCACTCTGTGGCATCCCCCGGCTCCTCCCAAAAGGGATTTTCTCCACTGGAAAGGCCCTTGCTGCTCCTCACATCCAGCCAGGATAAAGAAATCTCTCTGATTCCACAAACCTGCGTGGCCAGGCACTGGGTTACAGCAAATTAAACACACAAAAAAAGAGTCACTTTTGTGCCTCCTGTAATTTTTTCACTCCCAGGGTGGTGCGAAATCTGTGTCACTCCTGTGTCCCCACCCAGGAGGGCACCACTGAGGGAATAACTGCTCCCAGTTTGTGTAAGGTGGGAGATGAGGAGGGGTCTGGCCTCAGGGCAGGGCTGGGACCATGACAGAGTCCCAGGGACGGGGTTTGCTCCGAGCTCTGTGGCCCTGCCTGCCCCAATAAAAACTGCACGTTTCATGTATGTTATTTTTCAAATCGAAGCTTTTAAAAAAACCCCAAACCAGTGGGTTTTGGCTGCTTTATCCCCTCATTGGGATTATTTAAATCAAAAGCAGGAATTGGGGGGTGAGGCTCCTTTTGTGCCTCCAGCTGGATGGGAGCCAGCCCTGGCTGCTGGAGCCAGGGGGTGCCTGGGAGTCCTGCAGGTCACTGTCCCAAAATTCCACCAGGACAACAACAACACCCTGCTGCTGCACCCACATCCTTTTTGGGCTGGTGGAGGATCCCCCAGCCAAACCCCTCCCTCCTGGGATGCTGCTGCCTTCCCGAGCCAGGAGAATGGGTTTGTCCCCAAATCCCAGCGGAGACGGGGCTGGAGTGGGGAGTTGAGGTGACCAAAGGTGCTGGTGGTGACAGGGACAGCAGCTTGCTGGATTTGGGGGCTGGTTTTGTTGCTCCAAGCCCTCTCCCCCTCCTGGCACGGGGCTGTCTGCAGCTCCCCGGAATCGCTGTAGCCACGGGCGAATTTTCTGCCTTTGAGTTTTGCGAAACCATATTAAGAAAAAATCTCGCCCCGGCACTGCTGGCTCTCCTCCAGGCTGGAAATTGCATTCCCCCTGCTTGAAATTCCTCCCGGAGTTTCAGATGGAGAATGTACAACTTCACTTTCCATCTTGAGGCTGCTGTCACACATTTTAATAACAGGGGCTGGGCTCCACCCCAGCCGTGGCGGCATGCCAGGATTCTGGAGCGAACCCGTTGGAGCGGTTGTGGTGAGCCCTGGGATGGCTCCGGTGCTGCTGGAGCTGTGGCTCAGCCCCCCTCCAGCCCAGCTCAGCCTCTTGGAGCGAGGCTGGCCTTGGTGGCTTGGTTTTTCAGTCCTTGGTGGCTTGGTTTTTCAGTCCTTGGTGAGGAGTTTTTGGTGTCTCCTTTGCCCCAGGTGATGGGGAAGGGATCAGCTCCGTGCGCTGTGCTCGTGATCCGAATTGGGAGATGGGATCCATCCCTCCTCCTTGCTCATATCCTGGTTCTGTGATCTGCTCCGGGGAGCTCTGGCACAGCCCTGATGGTCCCACTTGGGTTTCTCCCTCTTTCCCCACTGCAGGATCAGGAGAAGTCCCCCTGCACCATGACACTGATGATGGGTTTCCCCCAAAACCCAGCAGATAAACCTCAAACCTTGGGAAAAGGCCTTTGCTGAGACTCTGGGGTGGTGGCACTGCCAAAACTCCTGGTGACATCCCTGTCTGGATGACCCCATGGAGACCTCATGGTGGGGACAGCAGAGAGTGACCGTGTCCCTTGGCCTGGCAGGGCCGTGCTGCTTTAGGGTCACCGTGCCCAAGGCTGGGACATCCCAGACCACTCAGGGCACTGAGGTTTCCTCCTGCCTCCCTCTCCCCGAGCTGCCTTTTATGGGCTGCTCTTTGAACCCGAGCAGTTGTGCTGTATTTGTCCAACACTCGCTGCAATCAGGGAAACAGCCTCCCTAATTGGATTGGGATGCCCGCGGTAATTGGCTGTTTGGGAGCAGCCGTTTCCAATCAAGCTGTGCAGCGCCTTTAATAAGTTTTGCTCGCCTTTATCAGCCTGGCAAACTGCGCCCGTGGAGGTGACCTGCTAAACGATCCCCCGTGTTTCTAAAGCATTTTTCATCCCCGCTGATTCCCCCCCGAGCCCTTTCCTTTCTTTCTTTGGAATAACAAACTCGGGGAAATCCCAGAAATCCCAGAGCAGCCGCGCTGCCGGCGGTGGTGGGCAGAGGGGGGGTCTGCAGGAGGGTCACGGTGCTGGGGGTGACGCTGGGGTGGCAAGGGTCCCACCCTGCCGGTTTTGGGATGGGGGAGAGGGTGGAGCTCAGGTGATGCTGTGCTGATGTGGCTGGATTTGGCCCCTGATGGCACTTGTCACTTTGTCCTGGATCAGGCAGGACCATCCCCTGCTCCTGGACCCGGATTTATGGGAAGAGCTGATCCCACTGCTTCTGGACCAGGATTTATGGGAAGAGCTGATCCTACTGCTCTGACCCCGCTCCTCCATGGAGCATCTCCCTCCCCATGGCCACAGTTCCTCATCTGGAACCACCACGGAGCTGCTGAGCCACCAGCCCGGCCCTGGGGCTTCCCAAGGACTGCTCACCCCTGCCAGGACCCAGGCAGAGAAAAACAACCCTTGCCGTGCTCCAGTGGGGACAATCGAGGGTGGTGAGGCCCTGGCACAGCCACCACGGAGGTGTGAGGGTGGCCACTGGCAGCCGAGGACACCAAACACAGGGACAATATTGCAGAACCCATTTATTTCAACTAAAACGCCCTGATTTTGTTAAAGACTTGTACGTGAGCTGCTCATCCTCAATTCCCTGAGCTGCCTGTCCCGTGGGGTCCAGGCTGAATCCAGGGATCCTCCTGCGGGGCCCTCCCAGCTCTTCCAGACACGGGGCTGGGGTGACCTTGGGCACATCCCAAGCCCTCGGCGCCTGGCCCCGGCCACAAACTCGCGTTTAAAATGTTTTTCCCCGAATTTTGAAGGTGAGAAAGGAAGGCTGTGACTGCGCCGTGGGGAGCTGGCAGTGCCAAGAGCCCCCGTGGCACCAGCCCTGCCAACCCCCCACGCCGAGGATGAGGAGGGTGAGTGCTCTGCCCTCCCCCGAGCCTCCCTGGCTCCGTTTGGACAGAAATTCGTCGGGATGGATCCGCTCTTGCCAAAACGTTTCCATTTTGACAAATCGGCCTTTTCCAACAGCAACATTCCCCCTTCCCAAGCCAAACAGGGAGCTGGAGGCGCTCCCGCCCGGCGTGGAGCAGCTCCCGTTTCAAATGGCTCACGGGAAACCCGAGCAGAGCTGGCGGTGGCACGGTTTGGGATCCAGGTTTGGGTGCGTTCGTGTGGCTCCACCTGCTCAGGTGACAGCGGTGCTCCCTGGGTGTCACCGCTCCTGCCCGGCTGTCCCCGCGGGGCTGGGAGGGGTCCCGGGTTGTTCCCTCCCTGTGTGGGAAGCTCCGCCGAGGGACAGGCGGGCCCCGAGCAGCCCCGAGCGGCTGCCACGAGAGGGCACAAAGCCCTGGCCCTGCCGCCGGGCGGCCTTGTCGCCGTGTCACCGTGTCACCCTGCAGCCCTGCCATCCTGTCACTGTGTCACCCTGCAGTCCTGTCACTGTCACTGTGTCACCCTGCAGCTCTGCAACTGTATCACACGGTACCCTGCAGCTGCATCACACTGTCACTGTGTCACCCTGCAGCCCTGTCACCCTGACACTGTGTCACCCTGCAGCCCTGTCACCCTGAAGCTGTATCACCCTATAACCCCAGAGCCCTGTCCCTGTGTCACCCCACAGGTTTGTCACCCCACAGCCCTGTCCCTATTTCCCCCTGCAAGTTTGACACCCCACAGCCCTGTCCTCGTGTCACCCCACAGGTTTGTCACCCCATAACCCTGTCCCCATGTCACCCTGCAGGTTTGTCACCCTCCAGTGCTGTCCCTGTGTCACCCCACAGGTCTGTCACTCCACAGTCATGTCCCTGTTTCACCCCACAGGTTTGTCACCCTCCAGTGCTGTCCCTGTGTCACCCTGCAGGTTTGTCACTCCACAGCCATGTCCCCGTGTCACCCCACAGGTTTGTCACCCCACAGCTTTGTCCCCATGTCACCCTACAGCGCTGCCATCCTACAAACCCCTGCTGGTGCCACTGTGGCCCTACAGGATCATCTCTGCCCCAGTCCAGCTCTGCTCCACCCTCCCCATTCCGGGATCCCCGTCCCCACCACTCTTGGAAAACTTGGGGCTTCTAATTCTAAAAAGAGTTAATTACATTATTTATTTACAATCAATTGTGTTAATTACATGAACGGGTTAATTAAGACACCAAGCCTGGTGCCTGTCTGGCATCTGGAACTTTCCCGGTGAGACCCTTCCCAAAAAAAACCCATTGGAGCCCCAGGAACAGTGAGAATATATGGGAGAAGAAAAATTGGTGGGAAAATGTGGTGAGGTATGGAGAAATCATGAGAAAACGTGTGAAAACACAGGGAAATGTGGGAAGCTTGTGAAGACGTGGGGAAACGTGGTAAAAATATGGAAAAATCTGGAAAAATGTGGCAAAATACGGGGAAATGTGGGGGAAAGTGAAAACATGGAGTAACACGGGGAAATGGGGGGGGAGAAAAATACAGGGAAAATGTGAGAACATGGGGAAATGTGGGGTAATGTGGAAAAACAAATGGAAATGTGAGGGGGAAAAGGAAAATACAGGGAAAACATGTGAGAACATGGGGAAATGAGAAGGGAAAAGGAAAATACGTGGAAGACACGTGAGAACATGGGGAAATGTGGGGTAACATGGAAAAACAAGCAAAAATGTGGGGAAAAAAGGGAGACTATGGGGAAATTACATGAGGTAATGTGGAAAAACAAGCGGAAATGTGGGGGGGAAAAAGGAAAATACGTGGAAAACACGTGAGAACATGAGGAAACGTGGGCAAAACGTGCCCTGGGCAGGGGCTGCCACGTCGGGGTGACAGCCACGCGTGGGGAGGGGTGACATCGCGGCGGTGCCTCCCGCGTGTGCCGCGTCCCCTCCCCGCTCCCAATCCCCTCCCTCCCCATCCCTCCCCTCCCTCTCCTCGGGGCGTCACCGCCCCACTCGCGTGTCCTCGCCCTCCCCCGCCCCGCGGGTGGGCGTGGGGGCGGCCGGGCCGGGCCGGGGGGAGCCCCGGGGCCGGACCGAGAGCTCGGAGGGGGGCGCGGGGGGCGCGGCGGCGGGTGCGGGATGCGCGGCCCCCGATGGGATGTAGCGGGCGGCTGCTGGGACCCGCCGGGGGCCGCCGCGCCTCGCTGCTCCTCACCATGATCCTCTTCTTCACCTACTTCTTCTCCTGCCTGCCCGGGCCCTGCGAGCCGCTGCCGCCCGCGCTGCTGCTGCCGCCGCCCGCAGCGCTGCCCGCGGGGCCGGGGGAAGCGCCGGGGGGCTCGGGGGGCTCCTCGGGGGGCTCCTCGGGGGGAGGCAGCCGCCGCTTCCCCCAGGCCATCATCGTGGGCGTGAAGAAGGGCGGGACGCGGGCGCTGCTGGAGTTCCTGCGGGCGCACCCCGGGGTGCGGGCGGTGGGTGCCGAACCCCACTTCTTCGACAGGTGCTACGAGAAGGGGCTGCGCTGGTACAGGTAAGGGGTGGGAGGGGGGCGAGGATGGGGTGAAGGGGTCGGTGATTAGCGCAGAGTGCGTTAATTGGGCCGGGATGAGGCGGTTCTGCAACAGGCGGGCGCGCCGGGTCCCCGGAGAGAAAAGGGGGTGCGAGGGAAGGGGAGCGGGGGGCGGCAGCTGCGACCCTCGCCCGGGCTGGGGAAGGGGCTGGCGGCGGCTGCTGCGGGGCTGCTGCTGAAATCGGGAGCGCTGCGGGTGTGAAAAGCGGCCTCCGTGTTCCCGTGTCCCCGTGTCCCCTTGTCCCTGTTTTCCTCCCTGTCCACGCGCCTCCCATCCCTCATCCCACCCGGCAGCAAAAACGCTCTCGTTTAACTCTCAGGGCTTTGCGATTTTAACCTTTAGCGCTTTATCCCCCAGCCGTGCCCCCGTTTCCCCGCCGGGGTCCTTTAGGAATTACTGGGGGTTTTTTTCCGTGTGGTTTAGAAAAAAAAAAGAGAAATGAGTGAGGATCTCGGGCTTGATCGTGTCTGTGCAGGGATCGGGGAGAGGGCCAGGGGTGAATCCGTGGGATCCTCGGTGGCTTCGTGGCTGGAGCGATCCGAGGGAGTTTGGGTGGTTTTTTTTGAAGGGTTTCGATGGGATTGAACTCTTCAGGCGATAAAGCGTTCGGAAGAGCAGCTACTGTGCATGTGGAGCGTATTAAACTCGCGTCTCCCGGCCAGCCCCAGAGCGGCTGGGCCAAGCGGAGTCGGCAGCGAGAAGTCCCTTGAAGCCGGGGGTGGAATCTGCCCCGTTATTCTGAAGGCGATCCAAACGTGTTGATGTACGAAAGCGCCGCGGTGTTCTGGGGGAAAACATCTGAAAATAATAAAAGGAGCAGCTCGCCCTGTCCTTCCTGCCTCCCCATCCCCTTCTCCCCGAGCCCCGCGGGAATACCGGATTTCTTTGCGCGCTCTCGAGGTTTTTTGGGGGGGAGGTCGCAGCTTCCCAATCCCCGCCGAAGTAACAACCTGTGAAAAAAATCAGCGGGTTTAATGGAAAAAAAGTAATTTTAGCCGTAATTTTACCCGCGGAGTTTCAGCTCGCTGAGCCCACATCTGGGCTGTAAAGTTACGACTTAACACACCTTCAAAACCCAGTAAGTAGCGGCGCTTATTTTTTATGGCTGCATTAATATCCCCGTGATTTACGAGCTCATTCCTCAGCTCCGTTCGGATCCGCGCTGCTCGAGGAACGATAATGATGATCACTAATCTTTTTTTTTTTTTGGGGGGGGGGGGAGGACTCCAGCGAGATGTCTCTGCCTTGGCGGAATGGGACTTTAATGACTGCGAGCACGTAATTAAAGCGGGGAAGATCGAGGGCTTTCATATCGCTCGGCGGAGCCCAGCGAGGCGCGGGCAGGACGGACCGCGGAGAGGAGCAGGAGGAATAAATCTCAGTTTGGATGGTTCCGCTGTGAGATTTTAGTGCTGGAAGTGCTTTGCAGGGAGCCTGGCCTGACACCAGTTTCGAGACGATCCCGCATGTGGTTGTGGTAAATTCGGAGAAACGGAGCGGGGAAGGGTTTTTTTGGGAGAATTCGCATCCTTTGGGGCGAGGCGAAAACCAGGAGATGTTTTGCTTTAACTCTGGATAAAAGTGTGGTTTTAATCACACACACACACACACATATTTCCCTTCGCTTCCTCTCCTCTTTGCCTCTTGTTTTGTCTTCTCGCAAGACCTCGCAGTGCCGAGGGATTTTTATCCCCGGGAAAGCCAGACAGAGCTAAATGCTTAAAGCTGGGAAGTGCTGGAGTGCAAGGAAAGAGAAGCTGGACAGAAAATCGGCTTTTTTTCCTATGGATATCTCCGAAGTGGTGTAAACATTTTTAAAATATTTGAACTTGCTAGGAAACCGAAATTACACCACGAGCTTCTCACGCCAAGATATTTGGCCCGAAGGCACCTGTAGGTTGTTGCTTGTCTTGAGCAAATGTGGAAAAAAAAATTCCCTTGGAAATATCACTCTGGAATTATTTTGTTCTTTCTTAGTAGCTCCGTCCTGTAGTGATTTCCCTGCTCTGGCATCTCCTCGTGGGCGATCAGTAGTTTGTTATAAGTAACTGACTGAAATAATTTATTCTTACTGGATTGTTTTATTTCATTTAAATATGAAATGGCCCAAAGCCCCCCTCCTTTTTTTTTGGAGTAGCAGTGAAAAGAGAATGTTCAGCAAAAGCATCTCCTACAGAATTCCTTGAGTTACTGCAGCTTTAGCTAATTCTAAGAAGATTAAACACCTTTTGGAGGCTGCAGCGTAAATGATTTAATGGCTAATCCGAGCACGGTGGGATGTTTTCTCCTCAAGCAAAACACGATTTCAATTTTTTTGGCACTCGGTGCTGCTTGAAGGAAACATAAATAAAAAGATGAGGCGATGCTGGCGTGACTGCTGCCAGTTTGGGGTGTGGAGAGGGACCCCTTTGGGAGCCTGAGGGTCTGTTTTGGGGGAATGTAGGTGTTAAAATGTTAAAAACTGACCTGAATCCGAGCCGTTTGGGGTGATATTCAGAAATCCATCTCAAAACTTGGAGCATCTGTGATGGTGTGAGGCCAGTTCCTGCCTTTGCCTGTGGAGATGGAGGAAAACAACATTTGTGGGGTGCAGGGGTTTAAGGGCTGGCACCCCCTCGGCGTTAGGGGAGCAGGTTTGGGCTCCCAGGTGACTTTTGGGACGTGTCCACACCTTTTGTGGTGGGGCTGGAGCTCTCCAGTGTCACTGCCCTGCTCCTCTGGGGACGTTTTGGGTCCGTAGCAGAATCTTTGCATGGGATTGTTCTCTTTTGGGATGTCAGAGCTGCTCTGGTTCCCATGCAGAGGTTGGCACAGCCTGGGGGGGTTCTGGGGCTGTGGGGAATGGGGGAACAGCAGCTTTGGGGAGCCTGGCACTGCTGGGAGAGGGGCCTGGGCTGCACAAAAGGGACTTCAAGGGAATTCAGCTTTGAGGGAATTCGTGTGGAAAGCTCTGAGCTCATCCAAAGGAGTCTCCTCGTCCCCATCTGCCAAACCTTTGTGTCTCAGTGTGGATCGGCTTTTCCTCTGTCTCGTGTTTCCTTGCGTGATCTGGGATTCCTGTCCCTCTTTTCCATCCCCTCTTCCCGCTTTTTCCAAGAGCCAGAGGAAGATTTAGGCACGGACGGTGCTGGGCCAAGGCTCCCTCCACCCCGGCACATCCCTTGGGGCTGAGCCCTGGAAGCTGCACACACTGGATTTGTGGGAATTGTAAAGATTTCCCTATTTTCATACCCTTTGGACCACAGATGATAAAAAGTACTATGGGATGTCTAGTGAGCGGCCAGGCTGCAGCCAGAGGAGCTGGAATCCCCACTCAGCATCCTCTGGCCCCGCAGAGCCAGCCCAGAGCTCCCGCACTCTCCGAGGCCAAATTTAACTTTTCATCCTCATTTCCCCAGCCCCACCCGACATGAAAGCTGCCATGAGTGGGGAGGGACCCTCCGTGGGGTTCCCCATCCCTCCGTGCCCCTGCTGGGGTGTCCCAGCTCCGGGAACACCTCCGGGAAGGTGGAAGGGGGGAGCGGAGAGAGCCCGGCGTGTGGGGTTTGCCCCCTCCCCTTCCCCAAGCCCATTCACGGCAGCTAATCAGGCTCTTGAAAGGCATCCAGGATTTCTTGAGCCAGACTTTGTTATCTCGGAACCTCGCAACCCCGACGCCTTTGAGCGACAGGGGAAGGACGCGGCCGCCGCGCTGCTCTTTTGACTTTTTTTGCCGGGAGTGTTATTGGCAGCTGAAAAGTGGAGCTAAGTAGGTGCCTCGAGGGGTTTTTGGGTTTTTTTTGTGTGTGTGTGTGATTGTACAGACACATCAAGACGCTCTATAGGCAGAGCTGCTGAATGAAACGGGCTCCTCCGGAGTCACCAGGGCTGCGTTTTGGCACCGCGCTTGTGTCCCCTGCCAGGGCCGGCTTCTCACGGGCGCCTTCGGGAAGCGCGAAGGTGGGAAGGGACAAAAGGAACCCGGCCCCAGTCGGATGGCCATGCACGGACCTGCTCCGGCATATTATCTTTATTCATCGGCACCGCTAATCTCTCCTCCTGACGGGCTCGATTTCAGCGCTGCCGCCTCAGAGCGGCCCTTGTTTTCTCCCCGCAGCTTTCTCGCCTTTATTACATTGCAATCTTTTCTCTCTTTTTTTTTCCACTTCCATTCACAAGTGAGACCTCTCTGTCTCAGCTTCCCGGATCCTCACCCCCGTGTTTGGGAAATGAAACCTCGAGTACAAAGAGAAACCTGAGAAAAAGCTGATTTTAACTAAGAATAAGATACATGAAAGCTTTTACTCAAGGCGGAGTGTTTCGGATCGGGTTTTATCTACTGTTTTAGTCCCAGCCCTACTCTTAGGACCAGGCTTAAGCTCTGGGTGCCCCCGTGGCAGCCGGATGCGTCTCCCTGATGATGTGCCCCTGTTTTTTCTGCTCCCTAACACACACCCAGCGCCGCCCGGGCTTGGGAAGCAATCCACAATACGTGCAAAGTTTGGGTTTCTGCAAACTGCTTTCACGTGGGATTAAAAATAGCTTTTACTGCCACGATGAGGAATTAACATTTGAAACCATTTAAAGGGCTCCTAAGCGGGGATTGCTGCGCGTGGGGAGGGAGAGGAGCTGTGCCTGTCCTGTTTTGGGGGCTCGGTGATGGGGTGAGGAGCACAGCTCCACCCTCCCGTCCCCCCATTTTCACGCTGTTATTCCCCTATTTCCAGGTTTTTTCCCCAGGCCGAGGTTCTTTTTTTCCTGATCCCATCAAGTGCTTCTTGCTGACCCAAGCAGGTTTGGGAGCCTGAATTTTGAGCCTGGCTCAGCCTCCAGGCAAAATGAACTCGGTTTTTTTCCTCGTGCTGTTGCTCAGGTAGTGTCAGGCTCGAGTGATTGGAGCTGCGTGTTAATGTTGGCCGGGATTTTGGGGATAAAAGCCGCGACTCGCAGGGTGGAGGGAGCCGTGCTCTTCCCGGCTCAGGAATGCTTTCCCTGTCCCTGGCTCTGTGAAATAAACGGGGGAATTACACCGGGCTGGGCAGGGGGTATGCAGGAGTAACCTGAGTTCCTAAAGGGTTTCAGATCTGCCAGGATTTCTGTCCCAAAATGCTTAAATACACCCAGAAATCACAGGGCTGGTTAAAAAAAAAAAAATTGGGATTTAATACCTTTGGAAAAAGGCTCCTTCATTTCTGTCCTTTCTCTTGTGCTCTCCGTTTTAACCTCAGGGGGCAGAAATTGAAATATTGAAACATGGCGGTTTTATTTTATTTTGTTTTATTTTATTTTATATCCATGTAACTCCGGAGGAGTTTTGGAAATATGTCAAATATTGCCAAAAATTTCACCAGGGGCCGGGAAATTCTGTTAGTGGAATTATTGAAAGCTTGGAGAAAAAAATCACTGTGGCGTAAAGGAAAGTTTGGGAGTTTCTCCTCAAAGGCATCATGTGGATTTTTTTCCCCCCTCGATTATTTTTAGGTAGTGACAGTAGGTGGAAAAGGCCGGTGGATTTACAGGGTGCTTTCATGCAAGGAGAGACAATTACTTAACAGAGTTCAAAGCTTATTTATAAAACAGTAATTACCTTCCCCTGGGATGGAGGCTCTGGCGGGGAGGGGGTTACAGCACTTAATTGGCAAAGATGCTTAAAAGCTTCCCCCTGACCTTTTCAAAAACTTTCTGCTGCAACAGGCTCGGGCAAAGATTGAAAACCTGCCCAGGGAAAGGCCAGGTTTAATACCGAGACTTAGCTCTAAATGGCTTTTCAAAGGGCTGTGGAAATCCTCCTGCTTAGGGAGCCGGCGGTGTCAGAGGGATGAGGGATGGATGGAGGGATGAGAGAGGGATGGATCCATGGATGGATGGATTCATGGATGGATGGAGCCATGGATTGATGGATGGATGATGGATGCGTGGATTAGGGATGGATGGATGGATGGATGGATGGATGGATGGATGGATGGATGGATAGATGGATCCATGGATGGATGGATGAGGGATGGATAGACAGATCCATAGACAGAAGAATGGATGGAGGGATGGATGGAGGGATAGATGAAAGGATGGATGGATGAGGGATGGAGAGATCCATGGATGGATGGATGGATGATGGATGGATGGATGGATGGATGGATGGATCCATGGATCCATGGATCCATGGATGGATGGATGCTCCATATCTGCAGGACAGGGCTCTGAGAACAGGGTGGCACCTGAGCCTGGCAGCTCCCTCCCCACATCCTGCCTCTTGGGATGGCCAATATATTAAAATATTAAACATGGATGTTCTGGGAGGCCTCTGTGGGACTTGGTTGGAAGCCTGGTCTGGGGGGTGGAGGCAGCCAGGGCTGGTGGTTAAAGATGAGAAGATGAGTCTTTCTTTTGCTGTGGGAATTAATGGAATCATGGAATGGTTTGTGTTGGAAGGGACCTCAAAGATCAATTCATCCCACCCCTGCCATGGGCAGGGACACATTCCACTAACCCAGGTTGCTCCAAGCTCCATCCAGCCTGGCTTTGGACAATTCCAGGGATCCAGGGGCAGCCACAGCTCCTCTGGGAATCTGTGCCAGCTCCTGCCCAAACTGACCCCATGTAAAGAACAGCCCCAACCCCAAAATTTGTCAATCCCACCATGACAAACCCGTGGTGGTTGCAGCCCTGAGCTTTCCCCGTGGCAGGGTTGATGTCTCAGCTCAGGTATTCCACACTCACCTTTCGTGGTGCTGGTCCTGGGTGGAAAACTCATAGCAGCTCCTTGGATTTCCCCTCCTTCTCCCTCTGCTCAGAGGCAGCTCAGAGATCACAGAAATCTCCCAAATCATTCATGCATCCCGAAGTGAGTCACTGCGGAGCTGAAGGCTCGTTTGAGATGCAAATGTGCATGTGGCAGGGAGGGCACTGGGACGGTGAGGGGGCAGCCCTGCAGGTCCCCCCAGGGCTCTTGGGGTCAGTGTCCAGCTCCCTGGGATTCCAGGGCTGGCAGAGAGCAGGGGTGGGCCAGGTTTTGCAGGGATGAGATGGTCCAGAGCCACGGGCCAAAAGAAGAATCCCTGTTCCACCACGTGTGCTGCTGGTGGCAGGGACTGCCCTGACCTGGAGCACCTGGAGTGCTCATCCCAGGCTGAAGTGTGGGTGGGACATGGCTGAAATTCGGAGAAATTCACTATTTGGGCTGTTAAAACACCAGCACGGAATGTTTTAGGCAGCCTGGGATAAACCAACAGCACTTTGGGAGCGGGATGAGCTGCTGGGAGTGGTTTTGGCGTGTCCCATCAAGGAAATCTCGTGGCAGGCGGGGACACGAGGGGAATAAAGTCCCCTCTCCCAGGCAGCAGCTCCACAGCGAGGGGCTGGCAGGAGCCTCCCGAGCCCCCGGGGCCGCTCTGCATCTTAACACGCAAAATTGATCAGGAGCAGGAGAGAATTACATTAGTACAGTCACTTGTCACCCAGGTCTTATTAGGAATCTCCACTCATTAGTGTGGAGAGAACAAGGATGGTGACCTTGTTCACGTCCTTGGGCAGGGAAAGGCCGATTGACCACTTTGCTATTGATTTATCACTTAGCCCCTGAGCCGAGCCCTGTGTGTGTGGCCGTGGCCGTGGGCACACCTGGCCCTGGGTGCAGCCCTGGAGGGTTTTTCTGTAGCTGGAATGAAGAATTGGCGTCTCCGTCCCCACCCATCAGAGGCTGATTCCGCCGGGAATTCCGCCCCGGCCCGCGTTATGCAAATAAAAAATAAATAAACGCAAGGAGGCGGCGGTGATTGATGGGAAGGGCCAAGGAAAGTGACAGATCCCGTCCCCCGAGGCCACATCCCGGCGCCTCCTGCCTTGTGCAACTTCCCAGCTGCTGCTCCAGAGCCGCTGCATCCCAAACCCCGGGGCTGGGGGAGCCGCTCCCGACCCCCTGTGCCCCCCAGACACCCCCCGGGCCAGGGCAGGACCCTGCAGGGGGATTTGGCTCAGCTCTGGGTCAGTTTTGGCCTCAGCTCTGGGTCAGTTTTGGGCTCTGCACGGCAGGAAGGGCACTGAAGGGCTGGAGTGTGTCCAGGGAAGGTAATGGAGCTGGGAAGGAGCCGGAGAATTCCTGAGGGAGCTGGGGAAGGGGCTCAGCCTGGAGAAAATGGGGAGCAGGAGGAATTTCTGGCTCTGCAGGAGGGGATAGCCGGAGGGGTCGGGCTCTGCTCCCAGGGAACAGGGACAGGAGGAGAGGGAACGGCCTCAGGCTGGGCCAGGGGAGCTTTAGGTGGGATTTTAGGGAAAATTCCTTCCTGGAAATGCTGCCCAGCCCTGGCACAGCCGCCCAGGGAGGTTTGGAGTCCCCATCCGTGGAGGGATTTCAGAGCAGTGTGGATGTGGCACTTGGGGACGTGGATTTTTGGGCTGGATGATCTTCGAGGGCTTTCCCATCCATGATTCCACAATTCCATAATTCCTTCTGTGGGTGAAAATCAAACCCCCGTCAGAGCAGGATCCCAGAACGCCTCTGCCGTCTCCACTACAACATCAGATTATTTCATTTGATTCCATTTTCCCCTCTCTGGAGGCTTCTGTAGGTGCTGCTTGTGCCCGAATATTTCCTTTTTCTTTCCCGCAGTCCCCACCCCGCCTGTGCCGGCGAGGAAACGTCGATTAAGTAGAAACCAAAGAAATCCTCCAATTACCGGCGGCGATGAGAGGCTCGATCAGTGCCATTGATCAGGCGCTGTCACCTCCATCGCTCCTCGCTGCCACCGTCGATACCTGCAGCCGGGGAGGGGAGGGGACACTGATGTCCCCGCGGTCCCCGAGCCTCTCCAGGGCTGCTTTTCCCAGCCCCAGCTCCAGCCCGGCGGGACACGCAGCCAGAGGGACGGGGGGGGTTTATTCTTCCCCCCAGAGCCATCGGCCTCTTCCTCCGGCGCTTCCCAAAGTCATCCCCCCGAAACCACACAAGCCTGAGAAAAAATTTCGAGGGGCGGCTGCCAAGGACTTTCAGCCGAGAATTTGGTGGTGTTTTTCTTGTTGTTGTTGAGGGGAAGGCGTCGTTTGTGTGGATGAAAAGGCGGGTTTTGGCGGGGGAGCGCCGGGCGGGACGTCCCCCCGCGGTGACAGAGCCCCGAGCGTGACAAACCTGCATCCGCCGGAGCCGCTCCCGCACAAAGGCAGGGCTGGGCTGCTGCCAGCGGGACAAGGGACACAGGCGTCCCCGAGGGCCGATCCCGGTCCCTGGAGTAACTTCAGGATGAGAACCGAGGGGTTGGGAGCGTCCCCATCCATGGAGGGGCTGTGCAGGGCTGGGATTTACCCTGCTGCGCTCAGGTTAAACCATCCTCACCCGGCTTTCCAGGTTTTTGTTTGTTTGTTTGTTTGTTTGTGGGTTTTTTTGTTTTTTGGGGTTTTTTTTTGGGATCCTGTCTACCTCTGGTGTTGGTTTGGAGCTGGTGGGAAGCAGGAGGTTTGCAGGGAGGATGGGGAGCTCAGAGCTGGTTTTGGATGGATGGAAGCAGGGTGGGTTCTGGTTCTGTGGCAGCTCTGTGCTGGTGTCACCCCTGGCAGGTGGCTCCAGGTCACTGGTGTCCCCCAGGGCTGTGCCCGTGTCTCTCTCAGGGTGTTTGTATCACATCCCTCACACCCTCCCAGCCCCCCCAGACCCCTGGGCTGGCTTAGGGAACCACCAGGGCCCATCACCCCAACCTCCCCCAGCCCCTGGGGGGTGGTGGCATTGGGGACATTGCCTGTGATGAGCTCGGAGCTCACAGAATATCCCAAAATATCCCAAAATATCCCAAACTGGGACGGACCCATTAACTCATCCCTTGGGATCAGTGCAGCCCAGAAGGGAGCAGAGGTGTGCTCAGATCCCAGGGGGGTCCCCCAGCGGGTCACCCTTGTTAGCCTGAGCGTGACATGCTGGTTAATTACCCGCTGTGCCATCAGAGGGGCCGTGTGGGGCCGGTGTCACTCGGCCCCCTCTGATCCCCCGCTCGTCACAAGACAGATAACAAGGGACAGCCTCGTTCACTTCTGATCTTGGCGTGAGGATTAAAAATTCATATTTCTCTGCTTTGAGGAGGATCAGGGAGCCTGTGAGGTTGTCCTGCAATCCCCGGGGCTGAGCAGGGATCACACCCAGGCCTCGGCCACGTTAAAGGCTCATAAAACTTGAATTACTCAGCAGGGACTGTAAAAGGGAGATTCCTTTCAGCATTAATCACTCTGGTGGCTCAAGCCCTTTCCTAATTTTTTTTTTTTCTGGGCGAAATGCCTTTGAATAAAAAGGCTTGCAGGTTTAAGGAGCACCTAACTCCAGCTGTGTCCAGCTGTGTGAGCCTCGTGTGTGAGCCTCACAAGCAAACAAGTGGCTGGAAGTGTCAACACACACCTGCTGGTTGGGGGGTTTCTGGTTTCCTGACGCCTGGGGCTGATGGTTTCCACACTCAGCTGTGTGTGCATGACGTGCCCAGCTCTGACCCCGACACCAGCCCCACTTCTGCTGGTGGACGCAGAGCAGGGGTGAGGGGTGATTTCTCTCCCACTTGGAGAGAATTCTGGCTGTGAGGCCCCCTGAGCTCAGCTGGGACAGATCTCAGGGACAGATCTCACTCTCTGCATGCAGCTGAACAGAAATTAAAGCACGATCTGGGTGGAGGACGGGGTGGGAACTCCCGATTTTATGAGGAATCCCCAGCGGTTCGATGAGTTTTGAGTCATGGAGCCTTGGCACAGGGAGAGTTCCAGTTCTTGTTGAAGCCAGCGTGTTCTGCGGACAAAAAAACTGTCCCAGGAACCAGGAGAACCATGGCCCATGTGAACATGCACAGCCGTGTTGGAACACAACCCCAGTTGGACTGGAAGTGGGCTGGAGGTGGCCCCTGTTCTTCTCACCTGCAGCAGAACCTCAGCAGCAGAGATGTGAACATCTCCCAGAACATCTGCCAGGCCACAAAAACCCCAAAACCATCTCCCAAACCATCTCCCAGGCCATAAATCCCCCCCCAAAACCATCTCCCAAACCATCTCCCTGGCTATAAAAACTCCCAAACCATCTCCCAGGCCATAAACACCCCCCCAAACCATCTCCCAAACTCTCTCCCAGGCCATAAAACCCCCAGACCATGCTGGCAGCCTGGTGAAGGGTGGTGTCTCCCTGTGTCTGAGGATCTCAGTGGATCAGATGAAGGTAGTGGGGAGCAGCAGGAGGTGGAAGGTGCTGGGTGTCCCCAAAGCCGGGCAGGTCTGTCCTGTGTCAGCTGGGTCACCTCACCCAGATCAGAACGAGCCCCCAGAGGCGCTGTCAGCTCCCCGTGCAGGACAGAGGGGAACAGCTCCAAAATCACGAGGAAAAACTGTTGCCACTTCAAAACCCGGCTGGGAACTGATGGCAGGCCTCCAGCAGGCTGATGCTCCTTTCTTCTCCCCTTAATGAATTCCTTTGCCTCCAGTGAGTTTCCATCTTTCATTTGTGCAGCAATCAAAGGCTCACATTAGGAACAGACCCATCCCAAGCCTTTTTTTCATCTCCCTGTATCAGCTCCTCGCCCTCTCCTCGCGCTGCCCCGCCGCAGCTGAGGCACAGATGCCAAGAGATGGCTTGGCTGGAGGGAGGAAGGGCCAGGGTTTGCTCCCAGCAGGTCTCCGGTGCTGCAGGGAGGAGGGAGAAGGCTCCCAGAGACACAAATGGGCAATTACGGGGTCACCTGAGAAGTGCCTGGTGATTTACGGCGCCGTTAAAAGGTGACTGGGGGGGAAAGCAGGGGAAGATTTGTAGCATCTGCATGGAAAGCCCGTCCCTGACCCCTCACACCCCAGATAGGGAGAGATTAAATATCCGAGGAGGTTTTGAAGCCCGGGTTTGGCTCTGAGGGAGAGCCCCGCACATCTGGTAGTGCTCGGCCTGATGCTGCAGGCCCTGGACCATTTCATTAAATGGGATTCCCTCCTTGCCCTGCTGTGGGATGGGAGAGGCTCAGGGTGGAGGTGAGGATGGGCTGTGCTGGGGGGCAGTGGGGTCCAGCCCGGGGAAAGGAAACCGTCTCCAGTGGGGAGGGAGAGAGCCAGGGCTGGAGTCTTCCCGCTTGGGGGAAGCTCAGCCTGATTCCAAAGCGCAGCTCTGAAAGATCTTCAGGACTTTGGGTGTGTTCCCCTGCCCAGCACGGAGTGACAGCTCTGCCTGCCCTCCCGGACTGCTGCATCTCCTCCTCTTGCCCCTGGAGGTCTGCAGAAGTTCCCAAATCTGGGAGCCTTTGTTGCTGGAGCATCATTCCTCTTTCTCCTGTTCCCTCCTGCTATTTGTAGTTCTGGGCCCACTTTGGATGTTCTGCTTGTTAGAGGGAGGAATTCCTGGCTGGGAGAGAAAGGTGGGAAGAGTGGGCTGATGGGAGAAGGTGGTGTGAGAGCCCACACCTTGACTGGGATAGCCTGGATGTCTTATCCCATGTGCTATCCCGTGTGCTATCCCACATTATCCCGCGTTTTATCCTGTGTTATCCCGTGTGTTATCCTATGTTTGACCCCATGTTATCCTGTGTTTTATCCCATATTATCCTATGTGTTATCCCATATTTTATCCCATGTGTTATCCCAAGTTATCCCATGTGTTATCCCAGGTTATTCCATGTGTTATCCCACATTATTTCATGCATTATCTCGTGTGCTGTTC
Source organism: Chamaea fasciata (assembly GCF_029207755.1). Lineage (NCBI taxonomy): Eukaryota > Metazoa > Chordata > Aves > Passeriformes > Sylviidae > Chamaea > Chamaea fasciata. Next base: position 9,640,890 of record NW_027094101.1, on the reverse strand, counting down.
CATGTTATCCCATGTTTTATCCCGTGTGTTATCCCATGACTTATCCCGTGTGTTATCGCATGACATCCCATGCATTATCCCATGTTTTATCCCATTATCCCACGTGTTATCCCATATTATCCTGTGCATTATCCCATGTGTTATCCCATGTTTTATCCCACATTATCCATGTGTTATCCTATGTTATCCCATGTGTTATCCTGTGCATTATCCCATGTCTTATCCCATATTATCCCATGCATTATTGCAGATGTTATCCCACGTACCAGTGCCCAGCAGAGCTGTGTGGTTCCAGGCTGGGGAGCACTGTGGGATCTGAGGGAAAAGCTCATTTTGGGGGCTCTGCTCCTGCTGCAGGAGCTCTCCCCTCCCAGCCCTTCCTGGCAGGATCCTCCAGGATCCTCCCAGCTTGGAATTACATCTCACCCCGCCTTGTTTGGTGCAAACAGGGATTTTTTTTTAGGCAGAAATCAGCGGGTGGGAGCAGCTCCGAGGGCCAGGTTGGCTCGCTGGGAGCCAGGCTGGGAATGAGCAGGGATTTGGAGGGTGCACAAGTAGAGCTGGAGCAGGAGCGGGGATAAAAGCAGCATATGCCCGACGGAGGGAGTGGAGAAATGCAGGCCAGATGGCTGCAGGCACCGAGAGCGGGGAGCGATTCCCAAAGTCTTCGCTCTCCCCAGCAAGATTAGGACGCTTGCAAATCTCCTCCGGTCCGCAATCTCCTCCCCTCGGCTCAATTCGCCTGCCGGGGTGGCTTGGGGCAGAGATTTTAATGCAGCTCGTGACCTCCGGGGATTTGGGGAATTCTCCTCCTGGGGGAGCAGGGGATGGTTTGTAGGGATGGTTCTCCCAAATCCCCTCCGTCCCAGGGAAAGGGAGGATTTGGGAGAGGCCCCACGCCGTGTGCATTACAGGAGCTCAGATGGGTCCCGGGGGAGGCTGAAATCAGGGAATTCCAGACTGGTTGGGTTGGGAGGGACCTTAAGGATCATCCAGTTCCACTCCCAACACCTTCCACTATCTCAGGGTGCTCCCTGGACACTTCCAGGGACGGGGCAGCCACAGCTTCTCTGGGAAATCCATCCCTGTCCCTTCCCACCCTCCCAGCCAGGAATTCCTTCCCAAAATCCCACCCAAATCCCCCCTTTCCCAATGTGAAGCCATTCCCTGTGTCCTGTCCCTCCATCCCTCGTCCCAGGTCCGTCTCCAGCTCTCCTTCAGGCCCTGGAAGGGCTCTGAGCTCTCCCTGGAGCTTTCCCTTCTCCAGGCTGAAAAAGGGAGATTTGTGGTTTAAGGGAAATTTTAAAAATTCTAATTTTTAGGTGATCTTTCTGTAAAAAAATATAAACAAAAACAACACAACCATAAGTACCTGTGAGGGGAAAGGCATGGTAGGAGCAGAACCTGCAGTTCCATCAAGCTGGAAATCCCAAATAATCCAAAACCAACCCAGGCTGCAGCCCTGGAAGTTGCTTCTTTTCCTTGTACAAGGAGAGAGGGAGAAAAAAAAAAAAAAAAAAGAATTAAACCTGTGTAGAAACCCTGTTGCAAGGAAATGAATTGCAAATAAGAAAAACAAATTCGAGTTAATTCCTCTTTTCCGAGCAGGGCTCCATTCAGTGCTTTGGGAGTCAGGGGATTTAGGGATCTGCAGATAGCAGTCAGTGTTTTTGGGTAACAAGTACAAACTGTAGCAGCTCTTTAGGCTTCAGAAGCTGTTTCTGATTAGGATCTTTTCTTTTGACAACTTTTTTTTTTCCTTCTTTTCAGGAAAAAAAAAAAAAAAGAGGGGGGAGGAGGAGGAAAGGGCTTTTTGTAACACAGTTGGGTTAGAGATGAGGGAAAATCTGTTTGAAATATGCAGGGACCTGAAAGCAAATCTTGAGTGAATAATAAGTTTAACTGACCTTAAAATATCCCATTGCCATGAGGGATTTGAGAGTAATACTTCAAATGGATTTTTGATGAGGCTCTGCAGGCTGTGGGGAATTGAATTTTTTTTTCTTTTTTTTACCCAACACGTTTTCTGATCTAAATTTTCACAATAACTGGGAGGAAAAAAATAAAAAAAAACCCAACTATTTGGGAATGCCTAGAGAAGGGTTGGGGTTGTGTGTTTGACTCCAAAGCTGCTGCTGCTGCTGTGCGGGGAAAAACCAATTTGCTGCAAGGTCACTTTCCAGAAGTACTTTTATTCCCCCATATTTAGGTTTAATCCTGGAGCAGAATTCCTCCTGACTGCCTGTGTGACATCCTTGGCATCCCATGGGGGATCCAGAGGAGGATGATCCCGGTGCCCACGGGCACAGTGTGTGTGTCCCAGGCCTGCTGTGGTGTCCCTGTCCCCAGGATCCCTGCAGAAAGCCCTGGCTGCTGGGAAAACACCCCAAATGGGAGAAGCCCCAAATCCCAGCACATCCCTGTGGTTGCTTTTCCCTCAAACTGAAACCAGCAGCACTTCCTGGGCTGTCCATCCATCCATCCATCCATCCATCCGTCCATCCATCCATCCGTCCATCCATCCATCCATCCATCCATCCATCCATCATCCCTCCATCCGTGAGACTGTGCTATGGATAAGAATTCATAAATATCTGAGTCCAAACATGAGAACTGTGTCCCAAGCATCAATCCTGCCTCTGACACGAAGAAATAAAGATAAGAAACCCACAGAAGGGGACACTGGCAGACGTCCCACGGGCTGGGGGCTGTCACCAGCCGAGGGAGGGTTTGGGAAATGCTCCTGCCAGCCCCAAACCTCCCACCCTGCGGGGCTCCAGCAGCAAACAAGCCCCCAGTGTCCTGCCCAGTGTCCCGGTGGCGCCGCGGCAGAAACGCCTCCTGGCCCCCTGCCGCTCCCACAGCTCCAAACAGCCCCGGATTTCCCCTCCCTTCCATTCAAAAAGGGGGGAAAATGGGGAAATTGTGGTCCTGTCAGGGCCCTGGGCTTGGGAAGATGCCTCCCCGTCACATCCCAGGGACAGGGAGCACGCCAGGGTCCTGTTTGGGATGCCAGGGCAATCCCACAGGGGTGTGGGGTCATGGCCTTGCTCCTGCTGGGGTGGGGTTGGCTCTGGGATTCTGTGGAATTGTGGAAAGGTTTGGGGTGGAAGGGACCTCAAAGCTCACCCTGGGGAGAGCCTGAAAGGCCGACTGGTGGGACTGGTGTGGACTGGACTGGTGTGGGTGGTGCTGCTGGCTCCGGGCTGGGCTGGAGCTGCCTCGGGGGCAGTGCTCGGGGTCCTGGCCACCACTCAGCTGCAGCTTTCCACGGAAATGTGCAAAAATTCCTATTTTTGATCCTCGTCCCCCGTCAGATCCGGCTGGAATGGGCTGGTGGGATCCGACAAACAGACAGCTGGACAGACAGACAGACAGTGTGACTGCTCAAGCCACACTTCCTTAGGAAACCAGGCTAAAAATAAGCAAAATCCAGTTCTTTCCCTCAAAGAGCTGCAGTTGCCACAAACTGAAGTTTTTCCAGTGAAGAAAAAAGTGTTTTGTTAGAGAATTCCCCGTTGTTCCTGCTGGAGGGAAGGAGGGAGCGCTGACAGGATGGATGGAACCCCCACCTCCATCACCTGGGGCTCCCCCAGAGCTGCCCATGGCCAGGGAAGCTGCAGAAACATCCTGGAATTCCAGACTGGTTTGGAATTGGGTTGGAGGGACCTTAAAACCCACCCAATGCCACCCCCTGACAACGACAGGGACACCTTCCACCATCCCAGGCTGCTCCAAGCCCTGTCCAACCTCTCCTGGGACATTCCTGATCCTCCCAACATCTCCAAGCCCCTTTTTCCACAGCTGCAGGAACAGCTTTCCTCTTTTTTTTTTTTTTTTTGCAGCAAAGTGCGTAAATCCACCCCGGCTCCCTCCCTGGTGTGGGATTTCCTTCTCCTGGGGACCAGCTGAGCCTGGTGTGAGGGGAGCGGAGAGTCCCAGCAGCATCCCCAGCATTCCCAAACCTCGTGGTGCAGGATTTGTGGGGTTCACTCCCTCACCTGTGCAGGCAGCAGTTATGGGGTCCCGTGTGAGGATGGGCTGCAGGGATCCCTACACGTGGGAAATGGATTTGGAGGGAATTCCCAAAGCCTGACAGGAGGCTCACACAGCCCCTTGAGCATCTGTGTGCAAACTCTGAGATAAGAAATGCTGACTTAGAAATGCCATGGGACAGCACAGACATTGCTGAGAGAGAGAAATGGAACTGGAAACGAGTTTTAAATGATGGCCTTGAAAATACACCAGATACTTGAGAGAAATAGAACTATGAAAGGTGAATGTATGGAACACATAAATATGAAAATAGAACCATGAAAGGTGCATTGTAGCAGGACCCACAAGGGGTGATTTTAGATGATTTGCTTTAAGGCATTAACAGCATTGTGTGGCAAAAGCAGCAAAAAATAGGCCAAAAAACTCTTATAATGTTTTGTAATTAGGAAATAGTTTGGCTTCTGATTGTGATGGCCTGAATTGTAACACCTGTATTGTCTCACCCTTCACACGAGACTGAAAATGGAGTAAAAGTTTTTAAAGCCTCTCTCAGTTGCCCCATGTCTGGGTCAGAAAAGGGGATAATCCCACACCTGGGGGTGGCTGAGCAGGTTGGTGGAGACCAGAACCATTTTTCCATGCTGGGGCTCCTCTCCCAATTTCCTTCTCATCCCTTCTGGGATGGCACAGAGAAGTTTGGGAATGGTGCCTCCCATCCCTGCCATGCTGTGGGCAAAGCTCCTCACCAGGAAATGAGGCTTTTTCTGATAGTAAAGGAAAAAAAAAAAAAAAAAAAGAGCTAAATTTGTTTCCCATCTTCCCTCAGGCTGGATTACAAATTTGACACAGATGGGGAATCTTTGCTGTTTCTGTGGAAAACTGGAGGCATTTTCCTTTCCATCCCAACCAGAGCAGTGTGACAGCGAGACAAACACCAAAGAAACACCCAGTTTTGGGGTTTGGGAGGAGGGGGGACAGAGGAGCTCCCGCAGCCTGGAGCCATCCTCAGCTGGGACACGTGTGGGATGTGCCCGTGGAGAGCCAGAACCTGCTCTGGGGGGACACAGCAGCTGAGTGTGGGGTTGGTGGCCAGGACAGGGGGGTCAGGGTGGCATTTTCCCTGCGATAATAGAGATCCTCCTTAAATACTTTTTCTATTCTATCAGCTCGTTGTATACTTAGAGACCCTTATGCATATTTCAACTTTTCCATAAACTGGTTTCCATATTCTAGGAACTGTTAAACACAGCTTCTCTTTGAGGTCGCTTTTTTAGAGCATGCAGAAAGGTTTTTTTTGTTGTGGTTTTAATTAATCTTCATTATCACTTCTAGTTTGAGCTTGGGTCTATAATTTCTGTAGATGGCAGGTGTTCATAGTTGGCCTGTCAGTAGCAGGGTCTTTATTTTATTTTGACTGGATGTTATTCCAGTTAAGCAGACAGTTTAAACATATTATATTATTAACTACTATATTATATTATATATGTATATTAACTATTATATATAATATTATATTAACTATATCAACTATTAGTACTATGCTTGATTTTTGCTAATGGCAGAGATAAAAACTGTATTTGTACAGCAAAGCCGTTTTAACATTAGACACAGAGCATTTATCTTAACACTTGTGAAAAGTCCACAATATTTATGTATTTATATCAATTTCAAGCAGGCCTTGGTGCTTGCTCAGCAGGGCAGAACCAGACTGGGAAATGGTTTTTGCAGAAGCTTCCATGGGATGGATCAGCTCCCACATCTTTGGTTTTTTAGCATCAGACCCAACCCTGATTAATCCCTGTCCAATATCTGAACCTTTGGTGATGCCAACGGGACCTGGTGGTCCTGGCACGTGTCACTGAGCCCAGAAAGCACCAAAGTTCCCCTTTTTGTTCTTTTGAAAGAGGAAAAGCTGGATAAACGACTTGAAAACGTTGGAATGGTGAGGCTGGGAGGATCTTTTCTATTCTTTTCCCTAAAAGTTTTTGGGGAGACCCCTCCTCGTGCCGCTGGCTGTGCAGGAGGAGGGTGAGGAGCAGGACCAGGGGACAGCCAGGGGACAGCCAGCCCTGCCCGCGGTGGCCTTGGAGGGACCATCTGGAGAGCCCGGCTGCCCCTTCCCCGCGGCTCCGCCAGGGTCCGGGGCTGCCCCCATACCGAGATCAAATAAACACAAACACCCTGAAATTATTCATGGCTCCGGGGACTTGTCTGAAGCCTCGTCAGCAGCTGCTGATCAAATCGGAGCAGCTGCCAATTGGCGGGCGGCGGGAGGGGCTGCCTCTGCCAGACATGTGCGGATTCCTCCTTTTTCCATGCTTTTTTCCATCCTTCCTTCCTTCCTTCCTCCCTCCCTCCCTCCCGCTGCTCCCGCACCTGCGGCGGGGCCGGGCCGGGATGCGCGGGATGGAATCCTCCAGAATCAGAATTAAATCCCCCAGGTTTATTCCAGAATCAAATCTCCAGAATAAATCCCCCGGGATTGGGACAAGGAGGGATGGCAGCCGCACGGGGGGATGCGGGTCCTGCCACCTGCGCCGTGCCCCGCTTAATTACGACGGGCTAATTAGCGCTGAGAGCTTGTGGCTCAAAGGAGCGCTGCTCGTGGGCTGGGAGTGTCCCCAGCCAGTGTCCCCTGGGGATGGCGGTGACAGGACAAGGGGGAATGGCTTCACCGGGACACGGGTGGGATATTGGGAATAAATCCTTCCCAATAAATCCACCCTGTGAGCGTGGGGAAGTCCTGGCACAGATTCCCGGAGAAGTTGTGGCTGCCTCTGGATCCCTGGGAGTGTCCAAGGCCAGGCTGGAGGAACCTGGGATAGTGGAAAGGGTCCCTTCCTTCTCCTTGAATTCCTATTTCTGCTCTCGGTGTAGTTGTAAACCTGAAAACCTCAAGGATTTTTGTGGCCTTTTTATGCCTTTTTTTTGCTCTCCTCCATCAAGGTGGGGAACCAGGCAGGACCAGCCTGTTGCTGTCAGGGGAAAATCTAGTGAGAACTAATGAACGTAATTTTTTTATATTTGTAAATGAAAAAAGGGCTTTAGACAGAGTGGTCCCGGGGATTTTTTTATTGTGATTTTTTTTTAAACGAAACCTTGGGACAGTCAAGGTTGGTGGGGTCCCCTTCCCTCCCCAGCAGCTCCAAGGGCAATTTCCCCCTTATTTATTGGCGCTCCCAAGGATCCCTGTTACCAGGGGGATAAAATCTGTCACCAGTGTCTGTGCTGCGGGTTCAGAGGAGGGTAATTTGTGTTTCCCCCTGCTCAGACAGTAGGTCAGGTCATAAAGCACCAGACCCACGGCGAGGGGAGAGGCCGTTTAAAGGCTGCCTGTGCTGAAAGGTGCAATAATCCTCCGGATTACTTGCCGGGGGAGCTGCAGGGAAATTTACTGCCTCGGAAAGGGATTATCCCGGCTGCTGCTGCTGCCAGAGGATTTCTTCCCTTTCTTTCCTAAGAGGGAAGGAAGCTTTTCATTGAATTCCTGCTGCTCGAGCCCGCGGGAGCCGCTCCCCGCAGCCACCGCAGCTCTCAGGGCTGGGAAGGGAAGGATCCATCCCCACCGTGCCGGGGTTTGTCCCCATCTCCTCGCCCGGCTGGGAATTCAGGTGGAGTTTGCAGCGCCTGCAGGCCATGGGACATGCTGAACTGCTGCAGGGGCCGAGTTTTCTCCAGAGGGATAAAACAGGAGGAGGGATAGAGAGGAGAAAGGATAACCAGGAGAAGAAATAAAGAGGAGGAGGGATAACCAGGAGGAGGAATAAAGGGAAGGGATAACCAGGAGGAGGAATGAGGAAGAGACAACCAGGAGAAAGGATAAAGAGGAGGAGGGATAAGCAGGAGGATGGATAACCAGGATGAAGGAATAAAGAGGAGAAGGGATATCCAGGCTAGAGGATAACCAGGAGGAGGAATAAAGAGGAAGAAGGATAACCATGAGGAAGGATAACCAGAAGGGGTAACCAGGAGAAGAAATAAAGAGGAGGAAGGATAACCAGGAGAAGGAATAACCAGCATGAGGCACAACCAGGAGAAGGAATAAAGAGGAAAGAGATAACTAGGAGGGATAAATCCTCCCCAGTGCAGCTCCAGCTGCAGGAACAGCCTTTGCACAGGCATCCAGGAGGGCTCCAACCCCTCCAGCAAACGGGGACCAAACCCAAGTGCTCCATCCCCCATCCCCAGCAGAGACCGGAGCTGGAGCATCTTCCCAGGCTGGAGCTCAGGGCTGCTCCTGCCCCAAGTTCCCGAATCCTTCAGCAGAGCCCCCCCGGGGCCGGGGGTGGGGTTGGTTTTGTTTGATTTCCTTCCCCAGGAAGGCAGGAGCGGGGGCTGGGGCAGCCAAGGCCTTTAATTGTGTGCAATGAAGGCTGACAGTGCCGAGGAGCAGCCTTTAAAAGGGGTACTGAACCTTTAATTCCTGAATAAATCATCTCCAGTCTGTTGCTCCTTCATCTGCAAGCTGTTTGAGCTCGGGACACACGGGCACTGCTGGGAAGGGTCATTTGGAGATCAGAGCCCTCGGTTGACCCGGGTCACAGGCAGGACACCTGCCACAGGCTGGCCCCTGGCTGGGAATCAAAGGGACGCCGGGGACGGGAGATTCCTGATTGCTGCCAACGCCGAGAGAATCCATTCCAGAGGGATGGAGAGCTGGGAGTGCAGCCCTGTTCTCACCGGGTCACATCAGGCTGGGCATGTCCCAGCCCCCATTTTCGGAAGGGTTTTTTGGGAGTTCAGTGCCCAAAATTATTCATGGCTCTGGGGACCATGGCATGTGCCAGCCCCCATGTTCTGAGGGGCTTTTGGGGATTCAGTGCCCCACCAAGCTGGGCACCTTCCAGCCCCCATTTTCTGAGGGGTTTTTGGAGGTTTATGGAGCTGTTCTGTTTCCCACCTGTTTTCACCCAAGCCCTGGCTTCAGCTGCGTTTTCACTCACAGTTATTCAAGCTCCATCAGGGAGGAGTCCCTGGGTGCTCCAGGAGGAATCCCTGGATGCTCTTTTTGGACCCCATCAGGGACAGGCCCAGCGGTGCTGGCTGTGAGGGGCTCCTGGCAGTGTCCCTGGGGAGTTCAGGTGACATTTTTTGGCTGTGAGGGGCTCCTGGCAGTGTCCCTGGGGAGTTCAGGTGACATTTTTTGGCTGTGAGGGGCTCCTGGCAGTGTCCCTGGGGAGTTCAGGTGACATTTTTTGGCTGTGAGGGGCTCCTGGCAGTGTCCCTGGGGAGTTCAGGTGACATTTTTTGGCTGTGAGGGGTTCCTGGCCGTGTCCCTGGGGAGTTCAGGTGACATTTTTTGGCTGTGAGGGGTTCCTGGTCGTGTCCCTGGGGAGTTCAGGTGACATTTTTGGGGTCATTCCATATATTGCAGCTGCTCCACAGTGGAGAAGGGTGAGGAGGGGTCACCCCAAACCTCATTAAGAGACGAGCACATTTTCCTCCTCCTCGGCTCTTTATCCACCTCAACCCCAACCCAGGGACCCCGTCCCCCGTGGTGTGAGAGCTCCAGGGTCCTTTGTGTGGGCTGGAGACCCCCCAGCCGTGGGGCGAGCGGGGAATTTGGAGCTTCTGGGGGGGCAGGAGGAGCCTGTGGGGCTGCCCCTCGCTGTTCCATGTATCAAACTGTAATTAGGAGCAAAGGGCAGAGGGGTGCAAAGGGGCATTAATAAATTATCTGCCTGCTTGTTAATTGACGTGTCTCAGTCAGCCCGTGGTGGAGCCCAGGGCTCGGCTCCCCTCGCAGGCGCATCACAGCCTTGTTACTGCCCTCATTAGCATATTCAGGTCTCCCTGCTTAAAGCCAATTAGCTCCCGGCCAGGCCTGATTGGGAAAGCCGCGGCCTCATTTGCACATTTTTGAATTGGTGAAAGGATCAAAAATAATGGAGGCAGCTCGGGGCTGCGGAGCGCTGGGGGGGCTCTGCCGGCTGGGGGGCACCGGCAGGACCTGCTGGGGAAGGCGAGGGGGAGCAGCTCGGTAATTAGGGTAAAAAGGAACGTGGGCTAATTTAGTCCCGGGCGGCTCGGGGAGTTCATCCCTCCCAGTCCATCCTCCCGAGTTCATCCCTTCCCAGTCCATCCCTCGCAGTTAATCTCTTCCCAGTCCATCCCTCCCAGTTTATCCTTCCCCATTCATCCTCCCCAGTTCCTCCCTCCCAGCTCAGTCCGTGCCCTGCCCTGATCCAACAGAAGCCGCCGATTCCTGCGGGAAGGAGGTGATGGAGAGGCCGGGATGGGGCTGAGCACGGCTGCCCTCCCCTTTTTCTTGTCAGGGCTCAGTTTTTTAAAAAATAGTGATGGAGAGGGGTTTTTCCTCCCCCTTTTATTCTCATTTTGGTGATAACATAGAACCTGCAAGCCCTGACCCCGCACCACCCAACACTGTTGTGTCTGCTCTCCTGCTTTGGGCTGGGAGAGAGTTAATTTTCTCCCTGGAGCTGCCCTGGGTGATAACTCAGGGATGCTTTGGGCTGGAGACTTATTTATCTCCTGAGGGTTCATACCCTGATCTCTGAGCTCGGTGCTGGGAGGAGTTCTGCTCCAAAAATCATCAGGAATCGTGAACTAATTAACTCTGGGAAGTTTTGTTGGCCCGGCTTTTGAAGTCTGCTTTGATTCCCTGCCTGCTGTGGCTGTTAATCACGATTTAATGCAGCTTTCTGCATTTTTATCATCGTTTTATCTGCCATAATTTATTGTGTGTTACCTTAACCGAGGAATGATTTTCATGTGTTGAATATCTCCACGTAGGAAACCCCTGCTCTGATGCCTCTTGAGTGCCAGTTGTTTTATCAATTAAAAACCAAAATTTTATCAGTTTAATAGAGAGGTAAAAGGGTTTTATCCCTCCTCTGGAAATCCCAATTCCTCCCAAGGCTCCCCAGTGCCGTGTCCTGTACCTGCAAGCACTGCTTAGCATTCCCACGGTGCTCTCTTAAGGTCAATAAGAATTAAACTGTAAATTTAATTAAAGTCCCTCATGTTTGGGCTAAAGTGGAGCACAACAAAGCTCTGGCTCTGCTCTTTGCCAGTCGAAGCCAGATCTGGAGGGAGCCGGGTGTTATCAATAATTAACCGGGGTAATTTAGGGGAAGTGTTAAGGCGTTAATGAAAACATGAAATGTTTAATTACCGTGTGAGGAGCTGGAAACGCTCGGGCTGCTGAGGAAGAGGAGGTGCTGCACAATTAATGCCTGGAATGGGATCCCGGGATGTCCCTGGGATGGGGCACTTCGGGGACTGAAGCTCCCTGCGCCCCATGACAGCCACTGGAGGCCCTGCCCGACCTGGGCTTTGATTAAAACTCCCGTTAATTGCATTGTAATTAAGCTGTCCATGGTGTGGTGGCTCTGGGGGGCTCAGCGATGTCCCTTTACAGGAAGAAGGGAGGGGTAAAAGAAGTTTTCCAGTGGGGCTGTGCCTGCTCCATCCCTGGAGGCGTCCAGGGCCAGGTTGTGGTTTAATGTGGGCTCTGCAGGGCCTCCCATCCCCAGTAATAACAAACAATTATTGGTCATAAACAATTGCCCACCGAGGGTCAGAACTGGTTCAAGCCCCCAGCCCAGGTTTGCTGAGAGGGTTGGGGTGGGGTGAGGATGAGGATGAGGAAGGAGCCGTTCAGAAATCCCGGAGGCATCCAGGGAAACACCGCGGGGATGCCTCGGGAAGCTGCCAGGAGGAGCTGCAGCCTGGAAAACCCTGGGGCATTTCCTGAATGGAATGAAAGTCAAGGACGCTTGGCTGGCCTGGAAGGCCCAGCAGGAGGGCGGAGTTGTGCTATGCTCCCAGTAAATCCCAGTCCCTTGGCTTTTCCTTGGCTCTGGACCAGCTCAGGGACGGATCTGACCCCTGTTTGGGAAGGTGTCAGTCTGGTGAGTGCAGTTATTTGGGATCTGGGGGACAGAAAGTGCTGGAAAGGACGGGTAAAGCACCCGTGGCTGCCCTGGGATTCATGGATCCTTGGAGGGCATCCCAGTGGTGCCAGCCAGAGGGGCTCTGCTGCCAGGTGAGGGCACCGGGGGCAGGAGGTGGCTCTAAAAACGCTGGCACTGTGCAAAAATTAAAATAAAAGGGGGGGGGGGGGCGAAAGTCACAAATGGTTTCTGCCTCTCGTTTGGGGGGGAGGTAGCTGTGGGGGCCCGGCGTGGCTCACAAATGCTTTTAATAAAGTGTTCTTTCCTGAGTCCAGGGGAAAAATATCCCAGAAAACCTCAAGCTTTTCCCATTACATAAGGAGCAGCTGCTGCTGGGCAGAGCTGTGGCTCCCTCCTGTCCCTGTCGCTGTCCCCATGGGGACCCTGCCAGGCACAGCCCCCAGCAGTGGGATGGAATTCCCAGAGAATCCGCGGCTGGAAATGTCCCAGGCCAGATTGGACACCGGGGCTCGGAGAACCCCGGGCTGGTGGAAGATGTCCCTGGTGGCACTGGATGATCCCTGAGGTCCCTTCCCAAACATTCCAGGGGTTGGTGACTCTCGGAGGTGGGAGAGGAGGATGTGCAGGGCAGCGGGGCAGGTGCCCGTGCTGGTGGCAGGGAGGACCCGCTCTGTCACACGGGGTGACACGGCTGGGTAAATTCCTGCGGCAATTAATGCCTCATTAAAGTGCGCGAGGGAACAATCAGAGCAGTGAATTTTAGCCGGCACAATGGCTGGGCCCTCAGGGTTTTGGTTTTTTGGGGGTTTTTTTCCGCCTTTCTTTTGAAAAGGAAACAGTCTTTTTCTGGCTTTAACTGCTCCCTGGCTGGAGGCAGAGGAGGAGGGAGCCTTGGTGGGCATCTCCACTCCCAGCTGGTGCTCGGGCATCACCCCCGTGATGGGATTTTCCTCTGCAGTGCTACGGGGCGAGCTGAAACCCCCAGGACATGAAAACCAGCCCCGTCCCAAAATATTTGGGTTGAGATGCTCGTCACCCGCTGAAACTGGGGGGAGGAGAAGGGCAGGAGGGATTTCCAGGGCTGGGAAGGAATTCCGAGGGGGAACAGCAGCCTGCAGGTGCCCTGTGGATGCTGCTGGTGCGGCAAGTGACAGCAAGCTCCTTCCCAGGGACAGACCCCGAGGGTTTTGGGATTTCAACCCAAAGCGGACAAAGGGAATGCTGAGATGGGCAGAGAGGCTGGAGCACGGGGGGCTCCAGGAAGGGTTTTGAGGATGAGGAGGTGACCGGCGGGGTGTGACAAGGCGGGGCAGGAGGGACAGGGGAGATGTGGCTGTGGCTGGGGAAGCCCCTGAGCGTTTCTGGCCGGGTTTGGGGGCTTGTTCAGGTGGGAGCAGCCGAGCCCCGACCGTGTCCCTCTCTTCTCAGGAGCCTGATGCCACGGACCCTGGAGGGACAGATCACCATGGAGAAGACCCCCAGCTACTTTGTTACCAAGGAGGCGCCGCGGCGCATCCACAACATGTCCCGGGACACGAAGCTGATCGTGGTGGTGCGGAACCCCGTCACCAGAGCCATCTCGGACTACACCCAGACCCTCTCCAAAAACCCCTCCATCCCCACCTTCCAGGCCCTGGCCTTCAAAAACCTCAGCACAGGACTGATCGACACGAGCTGGAGCGCGGTGAGGATCGGGATCTACGCCAAGCACCTGGAGAATTGGCTGCAGTACTTCCCCCTCTCCAAATTCCTCTTTGTCAGCGGGGAGAGGCTGGTCAGCGACCCCGCCGGGGAGATGGGCCGTGTCCAGGACTTCCTGGGGCTCCAGAGGGTGGTGACGGACAAACATTTCTATTTTAATGAGACCAAGGGCTTTCCCTGCCTGAAGAAGCCCGAGGGGGGGAGCAGACCCCGCTGCCTGGGCAAATCCAAGGGGCGGCCGCACCCCAGAATCGACGGGCAGGTGGTGCAGCGCCTGCGGGAGTTCTACAGACCCTTCAACATGAAGTTTTATCAGATGACAGGGCAGGATTTTGGCTGGGACTGAGCCCATTCCCAGGGCACGCTGCTGGGCTGGCATCTGGGCTGCCTGTCCAGGGAGGCCCGTGGTCATCGTGGTCCAAGGATGCCCGTGGTCACTGTGGTCCAGGGATGCTCATGGTCACTGTGGTCCAGGGATGCTCGTGGTCATCATGATCCAGGGACACTTGTGGTCATCGTGGTCCAGGGATGCCCGTGGCCACCCCACCAGCACCCTCCTCCCTTCGTTCTAATTTATATCGGACCTTTTTTCTGGCAAGAAATGGACTTTTCTGGAGTAGAGAGAAATATTTAAGAAATAAAACCACAGATGAGCCCTGTCCCCTCCCTGAGCAGATTAAATATTCTTCCATATAAACCTTGCTGATCTCCGTTAACTGGGAACGTTCTGGGTGGGAGCGTTGGGGATCATGGATCCACCACCCTGAATAAAACCTCTGGAAACCTCTGGGGCAGGCAGGCAGTGGGGCTTTGCTGAACCAAGCCCTGGGGGTGACACAGTCCCTGGTGGCCAGGGGACAGCTGGACAGCAAATCCCAACTCTGGTGTGGTTTTGTTCATGGAAAAGAGTCTGTAGGAATTTCCCAGCTGGGCAGAACAATGAACAGTTCTGAATAAATGCCAGGTCCTGGCTTACTGGGAGTCAGGGATCACCTTCCCATGTTTCTTGAGTAGAGCAGGGCCTTCCTAACCCTTAGGAGGAAAATTCCAGCTTCTCCACAATCTACCCAAACTCTGCCCTTTCTTCAATAATCTCAATGTTTTTTCAAACCGGCAGCCATCGACGGTCATTACGGGAGGCTGCAGAAATTACTTTAATCTCTACTAACTACTTTTCCCTTAATTAAAGATGGGAAAAAACATTTAATTAACCTCTAAGATCTTATTAGTGATTTGTATTTGTCTCTTTAATGAGCTAATTATGAGTTTTGGAGGGCCCTGAGGCTCTGCATTGTTTGCAAATGTGCTTTGGCTGTGGTTTCGTGCATCATGCAGCATCCCAAACCTGCGCCCCGGAGCTGCCCGTGCTGCTGAGGTACCTCCTGTCCTGGTAGGTTCCACTTCAAAAAGCCTCATCCCTTTTCCTCCCAGCTCCGGGGTGGTTTCACACCCACACCGGTGTTTTATCCCGCACAGCTCTCCCTACTCCCGGGTCCTGGCACCTCCCTGGTGACCCTGGAGCTGCGGTTTGTTTCCTGCCCCGTGCTCCGGGCTGCAGGTGAGGTTGGACACGTTCCTGTTCATTCCCGGGACAGGTGACAGGGACAGGCTTAAGGTGAGGCTGGAGGGAAATGCAAAGAGCTGCCGGTTTCTGTGTGGAGAGAGGCCATGGAGGTGACAGCCCCGGGGCTTTGTGACCGGCACAAAGCAGGAAATTGCCGAGGAAGAGCGAGAGGAGATGAAACCGGGGCTGGTTAAAATCCCAAAGTCCTCGGAGTGGTGCAGCTTTTGTGGGAATGGGTTCAGCATCCCCTGCCCTGTGCGGGGCCCCCTGGGTTTTTTACTTAATTACAGAAAAGTACTTAAACTCATGAAGAAGAAGGTGAAGAAAAAGGACTCAGACAACACTTAAAATCTTTCATCTTGGCTCACACACATCGCTACATACTAAAATCTCAAAATCTAGGTTTTTACAATTCTAACATCCCGGCTGCATCCGCCCAGGCCTGTGACCCCTGGCCGTCAACCAACAGATTTGGGGTGGGTTCAGCACCCCGTGGTCAGTTCGGGGTCCCCCGGCTGTGTCCCCCCCAGGCCTGTGACCCCCCGGCCACCGCCCCGCCGGGGCTGGGATGTCGGAGCGGCTGGAGCCCCTTGTCAGCCTGGCTGGCAGCTCCGCATGATGGACTGCGCTCTGCTTGTTTAGGTTTTGTTTCCAGCCACGACATTCGACCAAATTATTCTCCGCCAAGGGCTTTAAAGTTTCCCAAGTGCCTGTGAAAGCCTGGAAACGCTGATAGTGATCCTATTTCTCAGCTGAGTGACTGCATTCAGCCCCAGCCATATTGATATGCAAAACGTTAAGGGTCCCGGCTCTAAAGATGGTTTCTGTCTGCCCTGTGAAAGGGAACCATACTTTTTTAAAGCCCGGCCCTTTCTAAAGCCGCACAATACCATATAGACTATGCCATTTAAAGCATCTGAAGCGACCCAAAATGTATTGAAAGCTCGCTTTGCAGACTCATTAAGACCACTCAATGGGCTCTGGCAAATACCGTGCCAGGGCTGACCGCACGGATTAAGACTTTTGAAGTGTTACACAAACCCCCTGCTTAAACTAATTGCTGCCCCCGCAGCTCACGAGGTCAAGTATTTGTATTCATTGCCTCCGAGAGGAGCCACTTATGGCTCTGTCCAGGTGAAGTCTGCACTTCATTAGATCAAGACAATAAAAGCGGCTTTGGTAGGAAGGGGATGAAATCTCCCGGCTCCTTGCTCTCTCTTGAGCCAAGCTTAAGTCCACCTCGGCGGAGTTCGTGGCGCTTTCAAGAGCTCCAGTGGAGCGATGTGCTTCCAAAGAAAGTGTTTCGGTGCGGGGTGGTGACAGTAGCCCTGCGCCGCTTGGGATGTCGTGGAGGGCTCGGTTTGAGCAGAGATTCCTCGGAATTCCGCGTGCTCGCTGAGCACTTCTCCACTGGGACATTTCATTCTCCAGGGTCATGGAATTCTGGAATGGTGACCTCAAAGTCCATTCACGCCATGGCAGGGACACCTCCCACTGTCTCAGGCTGCTCTAACCTGGCCAGGAACACTTCCAGGGCTGCAGGGGCAGCCACTGCCTCTCTGGGAGGAATTGCTCTGAAACCCCCCCGAGGCTCAGGGACAGGTGTCACTGCTGGATCTTCCTGCTCAAAACCTCTGGGAATAAAGTTATAATGAGAGGATGCTGGGCTGTGCTGGTGTTTTCTGGGACAGAGGGAGTTTGGGCAGCTCAGGGGATGGTGGCAAAACAACCCTGTGCTCATGGAGCTGGAAAAATGTCTCTGGAGCACCAGGTTAATTGGGGAAGTGCCAGAGCAAGAGGATGATGAAGATCCAGCTCTGCAGCCAAGTATGAAATGAAGTTTTCATCCCCGTCTCAGTTAACCAAAGTTTCCATTTCTAGACCCGATTTTGTTTTGAAAATCCAGCTATCCAAAGTTTTGTGGTTCCTGTGCTCTGGGCCTCCCTCTCCATTCTACTCCATAAGCCAGGAAGAGCAGGGCTGGAAGAGCTTTCCAAAATTTTTTTTTTATTTACTCCTTTTTCTGTTATACCAGATTTAGGAGGACAGAAGAGAAAGAACAAAAATAGGGAATAAAGGGAAAAAAAAAAAAAAAAAGCTCCAAAAGCAAGAAGTTAAAACTTCTCCTGCTTTAGCGTGGGTCTGGAGATGAGGAGAGCAGCAGGGCTGATTTTCAGTCCCACATTTCATCTTGAGGATTTATAACCTGTAACACGGAAAGTCATGCTCCCCATCCCTGTCCCCTGCTTTCCTGTGTGTGCCCACACCTGTCCCACACCACACAGCCCAGGTGAGGCTGGTGCTGTGGGCTATAAAAGCTGGGAGGAGGCCCTGGAGCCTCCCTGCAGGATTTCCCCCGGCTCAGGGAGCAGGAGCTGGCACTGTCTGGTAAATGGGGGCTCCTGCCAGGGGTGTTGGCCATCCTTCCTGCTGGTTTTGGGGGCTGCTGGGGTGGAGTTTGGGGCTGCAGCAGCATGGTTGTGTGCGGCCATCGTGTGCAAATGCCAAATTCATGCTCCGGTTTGAAAGAGCAAGGTGTTGCCTTGCTTAATTAATTTATATGATTTGATTATATAAATATTTTGATGATTTTCTGGGTGGATTCTCCCTGGCAGGAGGTGAGCCCTAGGCTCGAATTGTGAACCCTTCGTGGGTATGGGGTGGATGGGGCAGTGCCACCACTGCTCCTTCCCCAGGGAATGGGCAGGAGGAGGGGGATGGCCGGAGCCTTTGGCGCTGGCTCATGGTGATGCCACAGCTGGTGTTGGAGGAGAGAATGGAGCTGTGAGGGCTGATCCAGCCCCATTTTCCCCCGTTTATGTGGCTGGGAGTGCTGGTGCAGATCACTAAGCCACTGCTGGGAAGGATGAGGCTGGCACAGCCAGCTCTGCCATCCATGCTGGCAGCCACGCCTGGAAGTCATCAGCGAGGGAATTTCCCCCCCCCCCCCCCGCCTTTTTTTTTTTTTTTTTTCCTTTTACTCTGAGTTTAAACTTCCATCTGATGGCTGATTGCTGAAGACCCCCCCCTGGCAGCCACAGCATGCTGCTGGCAGATGCCAGAGGGAAGGAAAGTGTGAGGGATGGAGGGCAGCGGGAGAGAGGCCGGGAAAACTGGGAAACACTCCTGGTGGGGATGGGAAAGGGGCCTGTGCAACAGCCAGCCTTTAATTAAGGGTCTTTAAAGAGCTTTCCCAGCTGGTTAACATTGCCTTGCCATATTGGAGTGGTTTAGAGGGAGTGACTCCCTTCCTGTCAGCCCTGTGTGATGGGTCCTGGGCCCTCATCCCTCTGGAAAAATGGGGCAGAGAAAAATGGGTCCATGCCTTGCTGGAGGGGACAAGGAGAGCCCTCCACCCTCCCAGGGGAGAAGATCTTTTTCCTGTGCTGGTTGCTGCACCCAAAGGTCTTTAATGAAGCTCCCTGGAGCAGTTGGAGGGGAGTGTGTGCCAGTGGCACCACCAGGGGCTGGAGGAGACAGTGTGTGTCACCCAGCATCCAGATGTTGGATTGGGAATGCCTGATCCAGCCCTGGGGTGGGGATTGGTGACAGGAACCAGCCCAGGCCGTGGGGAGCTCTGAGGGCAAAGTTCCACCTCAAGTGCAGGAGATCCTGTGAGATTCCGGGATGGGATCCCACAGGATCCATGGGGCACCCAGAGCTCCTCTGTCCTGTTTCTCCTCCTGGAAGGAACCTGCAGAAATGAGCTCTGGGGTGACAGCATTTCCCTCCTGCCAGCCGGGGACAGGCTTTGCTGTGCATATAAACCTGCACCGACGTGTCACTGCTGAAACTCCCTGGGGATCTATCCCACCCCTTTTGGTTTTCTCTGCTCACCCCAATCCTCCCAGAGCCTTTCCTTCCTCCATCCCACACTGGAATTGCCCTGTACAAAATCTTGGAGGCAAGAGCAGAGCTGCCCATGGGCTGTGAGAGTGGGATGGGGACTATGGGGTCCTGTCCCTGTTTCACCAGGACATTCATTGGGGCCTGAAACCTCCTGCTGAGGTTGCAGGAGGAGAAGGTGATGCAAAGCCAGCTCCGAGTTTGCCCAGAGTGTTTTGCTCGCCCTTTTCCAGAAAAGCATCCCCTGACCACTGGAGCAGGGAGCATCCCTGCAGTTTTCTCTCCTACTCCCTTCATCCAAGCTGGGGCTGAGGGATGCACAGCTGAGCACCATCCTCGTCCTCCTCCTCCTCTGCATGTCCCAGCCTCACCACAGCATTCCCAGCTTGAGGTTCCCCACTCTGTCAGCTCCAAGGACATGGATATTGCTGGGGCTCCCTCTGCTCCCACAGCCTGCTTTTATCTCTGCGAAAAAAAAAATCCTAATAAAAGCCAAAAGGCAATTTAATAGTGTAATATTAGAGAGGGCTGGGAGGGAAAGGCTCCTGCCTGGGGCCATGGCACAGCTGGGGTCCCAAGCACGGATCCATGCTTCCATTTAGGGATGCACAGGGAAAATGGGGGGGGAACCAAATTAAATCAACGTTTGCTAGGCTTGGCTGGTGTGTGCTGTGCTCAGGGAGCTGGGAGCCAAGGCTGAGCCTCCTGTTACCTTTAGGACAGGTATTGGGATTATTCCGTGTGAGGAAAGCCCAGCTGTGAGCCTGCCTGTGGAAGGTCTGATCCTTCAAATCCCGGAGCAGCCTGCCCAGGGCTGGGCATCCCTCAGCAAGGGGCACAACCCAGGCACAGGCTGAAATAACCGGCGGAAAACATTCCCAGCCCGGCGAGGCTTCGCAATAATTTCCACATTCCGTAATTTCTCTCAAGAGGGGAAAGAGAGGCAAGCCTGGAATAATTACCCACACAAGCAGCCATTGAAACGTTCTGTGCTGCGAGCACCGATCACTTACTGTACTTAACAAGACAATTTTGGCTCTCGGCGCATTAAAGCGAGCAGTGATTAAAGCTCTTGTTTGCAGGATCCATGAGCCAAAGCACAAAAGTCTTGTTGCTAGATCCAAGTCAGGGCTTGGCAAGCGGCTCCTGCGTGGGGAGTGAGCCAAGGTGGAGCGGCTGTGCTCGGGATCTGGGGGGTTTGGGGTGCTGGGGAGGGCTGCAGGGCCCAGGTGTGTGGGGGTCACTTGTGCTCCCAGCCCCGGGGCTGAGCTGGGATGTTTTGCAGGCAGTGGAAGGTGTTGTAACCCTTTGGGGTTGGGAGAATCTCCTGGGTGGTGGGAAGGAGCAGGTGCTGAGCTGGAAATGGGGTCAGTGGGTGTCTGCTGCTGTCTCCCTGTGGAGCAAGAGGAGGCTGGCAAAGCTAAATGAAGGTAAAAGGCCCCGGAGTGTTCAGGCAGTGCTGCAAAGTGAGGGGCTTGGCTGGAGGCAGAACCCCTGGCACCTCACGCTGCCTGGATTTGGGGATCCCAGCTTGGGGATTCCGGGTTTCCAGGGTGTCTCAGGCTCCAGCTAAACTGAAAGAGCTGAATCCTGCTGAAAGGCCGTTGGGATATCATCATTGCCCGTGGGTAAAAGTGCTGAAAGTGTCCTTTGTGCTGTGCTGGGCACCACCCTGCTCAGAAATGCTGCCCTGGGATGAACTGGGACCAGCAGGGCCAGAGCTCGCAGCAGCACTGGGGGTGTTACTGCAGCATCTGTGGGGATCCCTGCTTGGGGACCTTCTCCCAGCCTGGCTTTGTGGCTGACACCTGAGTTTGATGCAAGCTTATCCCCTCTGGGCTGTGATATTTTGGCAGCAAAGCCCAGAGGAGCTGGCTGTGAGTTCCAGTCAGTACCACAGGTACTCTGTGGTGCTGAGGTCTCCCCTAAATCTGGTGCCTTGCAAGGATGGGCAGCTCTGGGGCACCCAGGGCAGGGTTTGCTGCAGCACAGCCCTGTCTGAGGGGCTTTATTTTACCCCGAGGGTCTCCATGCTGCCGATGTCAGTGGTGCAGTGCCTCCTGTCAGTGTCCCAGGATGGAACCTGAGTGTGGATGTCCCTTTGTGGCTCTGCTCTGGGCTGCTGGGATGAGCTCTGCCTGAGGTGGGCAGGCAGCTCCAGCCCTGCTGGGGACAGAGGGAGCTGGGAATGAGTTGGAGCAGGACATTGGCATAAATCAGCCTTTGGTTCAGTGATTGAGATCAGGTCAGGATCTGGTTCAGATCTTCCTCTCTGCTTGTTAAGCTCCTGTCCTTGAGGATGGTGTGGGTTCACCTCGGAGGGAAGATAAATGAGTCCCAGCGTAGCAGCACTAAATCTGTTCAGCCTTGTGCTGTGCTTCCCAGGGCTCTCTGTGCTGCAGGACAGGAAAAGCATCCAGGGAAATCCTTGGGATGGCTGAGAGACCCAGCTCTCTATGGAAGCATCATGTAGAGTCCCCTCTGGCCTTTCCCCTGGAAAAAAAGCAAGAATTCAGATGCTGAATAAATTCCACAGACATCACCTATGCTAATGGAGTGACTGCTTACACAGGGCTGTTACTGCTGCCTTCTCCTCAGCCATCAAACCGAATCAGGTCCTTGCAGAGAGCTTTGATTTCAGGCAGTGACCTCCTGACTGTCCTGGAGTGCTCAGGGTGCTGTGGAGGTCCAGCTCCAGGTGTGACTGTGTCCCTCGGGTGCCTCTGCTCCAGCTTGGATGCAGCTGAGCAGTTGCTTTCTGTTCAAGTCCTGCTGGCGTGAACTGGGAGCATCCCCTGGTGGGCACAGGTGTCTGCAGGGATGTCCCTGCAGCACTGGCCATCCTGCCAGCCCAGGGCACAGCTGCCACCAGGACCCACTTGGGAGCTGCACTTGGCTTCATTTTAGATGGATAAGAGCATTTCTGGAGCAGAGCTGGCAGCCCTGGAAGGGCCCTGGCAGATGGGCAGCCTTCATCCGTGGCCCTGCTCTCCTGGATGAGTTGTGCTCGTTGGAATTATTTACTGCAGTGGTCGATAAACACTCTGGGCACTGGGCTGTATTTTATGATCACCACACTCCCCATGTGCCTGCTGTTATATTTCAAGAGCATAAATAACAGTGGGGCGGCGGCAGAAATGAAAACTAAACACGCAGAACGATTTACACCCGGAATTTTTCAACGCAGAAAGGAAGGGAGAAAAAACCACCCCTGGGCTGTGCCCCTCACTTCAACATCGCTGGGGTGCAGGTGCCTCTGGCTTTGCTCCTGCCTCCAGCTGAGGGGACAGTGGCTGTTTCTGGGAAGCCACCTGCTTTGCCCATGTCCCCTCGTGTGTGTTTGGGGACACAGTAACAGGGCTGGCTGGTGCCACGTTGTCCCCCTTGGCACATCCCGCCTGCCATCAGCGCTGCCACCCCCCCGGTGTTTATTTCCCCAGCCGGGGAAACATCCAGCAGCGTGTGCTGCACTCCCCAGGTTGTTTGTTTTCCTTTCCAACAGCAATGGAGATCTAATTAGACGAAAACAAACTCTCCTGAAGAGCGGGGGTTGTTCAGAGCAGGCAGCTCCCTTCCCTCTGGTAGCGTTTAAGCATTTCCCCCGCATGGGTGACGCAGCCGTTCCTCATAAATCAGCGGAGGTAGGAGCACATTTGCTCCCCTGGCTTTGAAGAGGCGTCAGATCTCCGAACAGAGGCTTCTTGCTGGGTGATCCTCTGGGGCTGGTTCTCATTTCCTTGTAGGAGGTGGGTCTGGAGCCCATTTTGTGCATTTGGGAAGGCTGGCGGAGGGGGGAAGGGGGAGGAAAACGAATGACTTTGCTTGGTTGACAAAAAAAAAGAAAAAAAAAGCCTCGACACCACGAGCCCTGTGCCCCATTAACGTCCCACTGACACAATTATTCACCAGGAAGAGGCAGATATTGATTTGGCAGGAACTGCACGTGCCATGGCAGGGCTGAGGCTGAATGGATCCATAAGCTGTAAGTGGGCTCACTGCTAACCTGGGCTTGAGTGTGGCCCTGCATGGGCTAAGGTCACATCATCTGAGGTTCTTGTGTGGCTTTCACCCCTCTGGTGTCACTGCTGGCTTTGCCATATGCCCAGAGCCATCGGGTGGTGGCACTGAGGGCTGTGCTGCTCCTGGGCCTTGGGAAGGGCCTCTGGGCAGTCAGCTTTTGGGGGAAACACCTCCCAGGGAATAGGGATGAATGGGGGTATTGGGAAGGGCAGCTCCTGTGGGCAAGGGATTGCATCTTGTGCCGTTTAATAGATGAAAAACTGCCAAGGTGAGGCATTGAGTGCCCCGAAACTGGAAGATTCTTGTTCAGTTCTGCCCAGTTTTTATGCCTGGAAGAGAAGGTGTTAATGCACACGAGTGGCACAAGGTATCCATTGCTGTCCCAGCCATGCTCACATCCCTCCCAAATCCCTCCTGTGCCGGCATTATCTGGTAAGGGCTCAGAGATGTATCCCTTCAGCCCTGTGTTAGGGCCGGCTTGCTTTAAAATGAGGCATTTCCACCACCTCTGTGGCAGCCCCTGGGTGTTCCTGGGCTCTGGGGAGCTGGGCACTAAGGCTGGGCACCCTCTGGATTGGGCCTGGCAGACTCTTCCCACCTGGGAACGACTTGGCTGCAGCCCAGGGGAAGCATCGCCGGCTGCAGCCAGAACCGCTGCGCTCATCCAGGCAGCAAGAAAACTCCCTGGAAGAATTCTGAGGGATTCATCTGGCAGGTTTGGAAAGGTAATTGTGATGTGAAGGTGGAGCTGGAACATTTCTGCTGCGCTGGGGCCGTTCTGCACCGAGAGGAGCTGGCAGCAGGCGAGCTGCTGAGTGAGGAGCCGGCGCTGCCATATGGAGCTGCTCGCTCACGAAAAGCTCAGCCAGGGCCAGGCCTTGGCAGCCCTGCTGCACAGAGCCCCTGTGTGTGAATAAATGTTGCTCCTCGGGGTTGCAGGATCTGGCTGTGGGCAGAAAGAGCCACAGTTTGGCCCTGCTTCAGCAGAGAGCTCGCACACGAGCTCGGGGAGCAGCACATCAGTGACTCCCCGGAAGAAATCTTGAGGTTAAATCACTCTCTGCTGGGTCTGAGTTTTCATCTGGCTTGGCTTTTGTGCCTTGGATCACCCTTGGCTTTCCCAGTTGGAGGCAGCTTCCTGTGCTCCATCCAGAGCCTGTGTGAGGCAGGAGGTTTGTGGAGGGGAGTTTGGGATTTGCTAAGGAAGGTGGCAATGGGGAGGCTGAAACAGGCTGGCAGGGCTGTGTCTTATTTCTGGTGACAAGAGCAGGGAAGGGGGAGGAAGAAACTCACTGGAATTGGAATATTGGGCATTTCGGAATGGTGAAGTAAAAAAAGCCCTACTAAAACTGATTTCAAGCGTGTGGGAGTTTGTAATCTCAAGGTCCTCCAGAATGTGAGCACTGGAGATGAGGTGAGATGAGGAAAGCATGAGGTGCAGGAATGAAGTCACTCTGCTGCTGTTAGATGGGAGATGCATTGCAGGGGAATCAGACTTGAAGTCTGGAAGTTCCAAACCCATCCCTTGCACCCCAGCCCTGATCCCTTCTGCCTCTTCCAAACCATGGGTTTGTGGCTGCCCGTCCCTGGAAGTGTCCAAGCCAGGCTGGACAGGGCTTGGAGCAGCCTGGGACAGTGGAAGATGTCCCTGCCTGTGGCAGGAGGGGTGGAACTTTGTGAGCTTTAAGCTCACTTCCAACCCAAACCATTGCAGGATTTATCCATGAGATGGGATCCTGAGCCAGAGGGTTTTCACCTGCATGGCACTGGCTGCTCCTCTGCTCCTGCCCTGATCCTTAATCGAACTCGAGCTGCAGTGGCGTTCCATCAGGGCCACATGTGGCCTCCATCCGCCCCACACAGGGCAAGTTCCCCTTTTCCTTCCATAAACAGGGAGTTCAGTGCATCAGGGAGCCCCGTGACTCGGGACAGCGACGGGAGAGCTCCGGAGAGGAAACGCTAATGGAGAGCAAGACAAGAGCAAATCCAGAGGAACAGAGGAAACCCTTGTTAGCTCAGGGCTGAGCCAGTGGGTCTGGAGGTAGTTAGGGCTGTACAGCACGCAGCAGTCTGTAATATTTTATTCCAGGGATATATATTTCCGGGACAAGTTGTTAGATTGACCTCTAGTGTTCATTTTCTTCAGGGAGAATTTCGTGATCCAGTCCAGTTTTGATCAAGCCTCGTACCTTTGCACTTTGAACAGGCTTTTGAGGGGAGGTTTTTTGTTTTGCTAATGGATAAACCCTCCAAATGTCAGTGTGGGTCTGCGGGAGTTTTCTAATGAGCTGCCTGCCAGGCGGCCAGGAGGGCTGTGGAAATGTTGACACACGATTCCCTCGGAAGGGCTGGATGCAGTGCTGGCTCTCGAAGGCAGTGGGAGCTCTGCCACCGCCAGGCCGGGGCCAAATGCTCAGCCAGGAGATCAAAGGTGGATTTGTGCTGGAAAGTTTAGCTTGGATGGGCCCTTTGGATTTCTCTGGTGCTCCCTTCACTGAATTCTGCGGTGAGGGAAAAATTTGATTTACACTATGATCCCAGATTTCTTTTACAGCCACCCCCATATGTCTTTGGGAATTATATCCTAAGTTTTCCTCCTTGTTGAAGTGCTCATGTTTTAGGCTTGGTTGGAAACTGGAGCAACTGGCGGTTGGAAGGGTTTTTCCCAGTATTGTCACTGGGAGATGCTCATCCCTTGTGTCCTAACTGGTACTGCTCAGTCCCATGTGTCTCCAGCTGAAATCCAGATATAATTTGGGTTTGGTTTCATGGATTTGAATGGCTGGAAGTGCCTGAATAGCAGCCAACAATGCTAAATATCTTCTTTTCTTCCCCCCTCAATGCATTCTTCCTCTGTGTCAGGGAGCTGTCACTAAAACTATTTTTAATTGTTGTGTGTTTAATTCATGATGTTTTGTTGGAAAATATTCATCACTTGTTTGCTCAGAGAGGGAGGAGGAAATTCTGGTCTTGGGGAAAGTGATGAAAATCCAAGTCATTTCACTGAGCTCACATTATTTTGGAATTATGTGCAGGAAAAGTTATTCTCCGTAGCCTGAAGGCTCTAAAAAGAAGAATTTTAAATTTCTGTAGTCTCAGTCAAGTTAAACAGCAGACTGAGGGCTTTAAATCTTGGGCAATCAAAGCCTGAGCTTCAAAAAAAGCGAGAAAATTGTAGAAAAAAGCCTTGTGCCAATGCTTTCAAGCACTGAGTTCCTATATGGCCATCTTACTCTGCTTTTTTTGGTAAGAAAACTACCCAGGTTAGTTCTGGGATAAGTTTATTTGCTAATTATTCACTGAAAATAAACTGTCTGCTTAGTGATGATCCAGCAGGGCTCTCACTCTGCCCTGGCACCTGAGGGGAGCTGATTTTGGTGCAGGGGCTGGTGCTGATGGCTCCTGTTCCTCTCCAGGCTCTGCCACATCCTTTTCGTGACATTCCTGCTCCACCACTGCAGCAGGAGGGATTAATTAGTGCTGGGATCATGAGGAACTGAGCTGGCTGATGAGCAGGCACTGCCTGGGAGGGAGAGGACCGATGCCGTGCCAAGCTCCAGCCCTGGGAATACCATTCCCTCCTTGCCCAGGGGAAGAGCAGCTACACGGCCCACAGAGATTTACACCTTAAAAAAAACAGCTTTATTTTTTTTTTCCTTTTTTTTGGTCTTTGCCAGAAATGGAAAAGCTTTTCTTCAGCAGAGAGAGCTGTTGGCATTCCCAGCAGTGCCCATTTTGGGGTCTGAGCTCCCTGCAGGCTGGTGCTGCTGCCACGTGCACCTCCAACTTCAGGTCTTGGCATCTCCCCCGGCCCCGAGAAGGCAGAATTAGCCCAGATGAAGTGGGAACCAGCCACGGGTCATGTTAATTTTACAAGGCTCGAGGCTGTTGTGTTTTTCCATGCTGCAGGTGGTGGTGGTGCTGCTCAGAGCGAGGAAATCCCACTGGAATAGCACTGGGATGGTTCCAGTGCTGGAGACCAGGACGGGGGAGAACCAGGCTGGAGTGAGAGCTGAACAAAGACTCAGAGAAATTTAGATTAAACATCCCTAAACACACTGAGCACCTGTTGGCTGCATCAGAACCTGCATTGCCTCTGCTGAAGATGTCCATCATTACTCCATCAGCGCTCCCGAGGCTCTGCCAGTTCAGGTGTCAGCCAAAACCCCTGAGTACCTGCAATAATTTGTTCCTTTTAATGCATTCAGTCAGGCCAATTACATAAAATTACATGTCTGCCCTCTCCCTTTTACCAGTTCTTTGGGTCTTAAGCATGTATAAATATTCGATGAGCCCTCTCAGTAAAGGGTGCGGGCAGTGGAAAACGCACAGAGCAAATATTTTTATATTGCTCCGGTTTTGGAAATGATTTCTGAAATGTCCCTGCTAGTGCTGGACTTTCTTCCCCCGAACGCGAAGTGCACTGATGGTCACGTAACAAACCGCTAAAGTGAATTACGGAATGCCATTTGCACTCCTTGACCATGTCAATGAGTGCAATTTAAATAAATCTATTCACCAAGGCCTAATTAGCAGGGACTGGGCAATTTGCAGCCGTGTATGGGAAGGCTCTGCCAATCACTAAGTGCCGCTCAAGTGCCGGGGAGTTAAAATCACTTGGAGCTTTCAGGGATCAAGCGCTGGATCAGAAAAACACTGAATTAACAGTGTTGCTCTCCCCCGGGGGCTGGTTCTGTGTGGCACATGGATTTTAGGAAACCCCTTCCGGCCTTCCTCTCGCCTCTGTTTTCCCAGTTGTCAGAGGGAGATAAGGATGCTGATTTCTTTTTGAGACCACTTTGAGGTCAGCTCAGGAGGAAAGCTTGGACACAAGTCGAGTAATATTTGTTTTTGCAGATGCTCTCCGGTGTTTGTATTAAAATTTCCTGGCTGGGAGGATCAGCTGGCATGGCAAATCAGTGGGATAAAGGCAGGTTAGACATTTGTAGGTTATAAGCACCAAAAAAAGGTGTTATTTGTTTGCAGTAAGCACAGAAGTCCCTGGCTGTCCCTGAGGCGCCGCGTGGTGTGTGAATGGCAGAATTCACAGTGTCACCTGAGACAGGTACCCATCAAACGAGTCCTTGGCTCAGAAATTCAGCATCTGATCAGACATCTCAGAGGGAAAGAGCCGCGGCCTCACTTTGTCCCCTGCCTTTGTGCATCCTGTCACGATGGCCCTGATAACGTCTTCCCAGCAGGAGCTATCCTGGGAAAGTAAAAAGCAGCTTTTTTTTTTTACCACCCCCCCCCCTCAAATGTACACTGAAAATAGGAGTGGAAGCAGACCACAAAGCAAACCCTCGCGGTGATTACGGGGAGCCGAGCAGAGACACAACAGCACCCTTGTTCCGGTGGCTTTGAAATGGAACAAAGGGCTGGAGGGGACACGGCAGAGTCGGGTTTCACCTGCCCTTTGTGCCGGTGGGAGAAAAGCAGCTCCACCTGGACAAAACCCAGAGGAAGTGGGGACCTACCCATGCACAAAATCCCGGTGGGTTCTGCGAGGCTTCACAGCAGCAGGTGACTGTGTCCCACCAAAACCTTGCTGAGATACTGGACCAGCTCAGCTCCTGCAAGCCCCTGGGCTGTGCTCCAGATTTGTCACCTTCCGCAGCAGTGGACACCCCACAGATCTCCTTTCTGGGATTTTTTTTTTGCCCCGTTTTGCATTGCAGTCATGGCTGTAAGAATGAGACTTGTACCTTGGCCAGCATTTCCCAGCCAGCGCCCAGGTTCTCCTTCCCATTCCATCAGGATCCTATCACCAGCCTCATTATCTTCTGCTTGTTCATTAGCTGGAGATAATGAAAACAGAACCAACAGAAAAAAAAAAAAAAGAGCCACATTCTGTGTAGACATCAAACCATCAAAGTTAGATCCATGGATCATGCTGTATAAAAGGTGACCTAAAAAGAAAAAAAAAACCCACCCAGGCTGTCAGTTCCCTGCCATCCCATTTGTCATCAGCACGGGATAATTATCATGGATTTTTGTGACACAATAAATGTGACAGCACAGGTGGGATCCATTTTCAGCTGTTTAATTGAAGAAATGAAAGATCCTGTAATACAGAGTCAACACAGAGGATTTGTCAGGCTACGCTAAAAACTTCCAATAGCCTCGACCTTGGGGTTATAAAATAACTCATCAGGAGTAAAGTTTTTTATGACGCAGGAGTGATGGGTATTGATTTTAGAAAATATGATTTTACATTCAGTATAAATGGAGAAAATGGCTCAAACCAGCCTTCTGCGGAGCCTGAAAATATAGCCCTATTGGGTGTGAATCAATACAAATAATATCTTTAAACCAGAAATTCTGATTAATTTCTAAAATAGAGGCTGCAACTTTTTTTTTCCCATTTAAAAAAAAAAAGGAAGTAGGGAATGGTTTCTGCAGAGATTCCTGCAATTTGCTTTGTCTTACTGGCGCGTTGTGCATTTATACTTGTAGGATGACCCTGACTTTAAATTCCTGATGTGGGAAGTAATAAAACCACAGGATTTTTTGGGTTGGGAGGGACCTTAAAAACCACCCAGATCCATGGGCAGGGACACCTTCCACCATGCCGGGGTGCTCCAGCCTGGCCTTGGACACCTCCAGGGATCCAGGGGCTGCCACAGCTTCTCCGGGAATTCTATTCCAGGGCCTCCCCACCTTCACAGGGAACGATCCCACCCCAAAATCCCGACTAACCTGTCTAGCCCAGGGACTCCAGGTCTGCTGGAGATTCCTCTGAAGGTGCTGGCATGGGAGAACGTCTCCCCTCAGCCCGGCCGGCCCTGAGGGAGCGCGGCCCTTTTCCCGCCATTCTGTCTCCCTCACCAGCTGAGGGTCTGTGAGGGGCCTGAGGGGCTGAGGAGCCCAGGAGGAGGTTGAGGGGTATGTGAGGGGAACCTGAGGGGAATGGCGGGTGTGTGAGGAGGGCTGAGGGGTTGAGACCAACCTGAGGAGGTTGAGGGGTATGTGAGGGGAACCTGAGGGGAATGGCGGGTGTGTGAGGAGGGCTGAGGGGTCCATGGTGGGCTGAGGAGGTTGAGGGGTATGTGAGGGGAACCTGAGGGGAATGGCGGGTGTGTGAGGAGGGCTGAGGGGTCCATGGTGGGCTGAGGGGTGGTTGAGGAGAACCTGAGGAGTTTGAGGGGTTCCTGAGGTGTCAGCTCTGCTCCAGCTATCAGAACCCGGAGCATTTAAAATCCTAATTTGCCATTTTAATCTTCCTCTGATACAGGTGTTCCAGCGCTGGTTCCTTTGACACGACTCAGCTGGTGTGAGGTACAATATTTAAAAACAATATTTTACTTCTTCTGAGGTGAAAGCGTTACTTGGAGGGATGCTGAGGTGACTTTCCTACAGAAGGAAACATGAATTCTTCCATCTAATGGGATGGGGACAGGTTTGAGGGCCCCACTGTTCAGTGGTTTCTGTGAGGCAAATTTGGGCTGTCTCTCCCTGAGAGTGTAGTTTGAAATGCTCTTTTAGAAAAATCCCTTGGTTCTCAGATAACTGCTTATTTTTCTTTAAAATGTAGGCTTATTTGTTCTCTAGTTCAACAGGCCTTTATCCCAATGCCTGATGAAATGGTTAACAATTTTCACAGGAGGTTCCAGGTATAAAGACTGTGAAAGCCATTCAAGATTTTGTTCTAAAGATTGAACAGGCATCCTCTGAAAAAATGTCAGCAGCTCTCTCCTATTAAAGGTTATTAAGATTTGGACAATGCGATGGTTCCTTTTACAACCAAAAAAATAGAATCTGACAAGTATTTGTTAAGTATCTAAATGTCTCTGAGGAACCCATGAAATAATAAAAGGCATTCAGAGGGTCTAACAAAGCACCCATGGCACCACTTTGGCATCTCTAGAGAGAAGCTGGGTGTTCTCAGGGCTGGGCAGTAAATGCCATG
This sequence comes from Chamaea fasciata, assembly GCF_029207755.1. Lineage (NCBI taxonomy): Eukaryota > Metazoa > Chordata > Aves > Passeriformes > Sylviidae > Chamaea > Chamaea fasciata. The sequence goes on along the minus strand of NW_027094101.1, from coordinate 9,609,977 downwards.
TTGGAACCCTGCAAAGAACTGGTTTTCACAAATTTTATTTTAATAAGTTCAGAACTTTTCTATTTTGAGGAAGGAATAGACTCGCATTTTAAAGTAGTTTAATATTTAGTCCAAAACCTCAATTAAAGGTGCTTTGCAACCCAACACTTCTCTTCCCTCCCATATAAATTGCCTTTTATATGTGAGCTGCCTCATTAAATTCAGTTGGGCTTCCCAGAGAGAAGGAGGGTAAATATTTTTCAGAGCCTGGTGCTAATGGAGTAATTTAATGATGAATAATAAATAAAAATTACAGGCCTTTATTTGAGAAGCTTAGGTAGAGCTGTCACAGTAAAATTCATAACTTCCATCGCCAGATCCAAACAATAAAGAATTGTCTACTTCAGATGGCTTGAAATGCCTCTTATTGAAAACAGATGCTATTAGGTCAAAACATTTACGTTAAAAAATAACTTGTTATTCTCACTGTGAATGGTCTTAAGTGATTTGTTTAGATTTTTACAAAATCTAAGTCAGTTTCCTCAAGTTTCAGATAAAGAATGGCTCATTCTCATCCAGCACGGGACTTTGTTGCACTTTCAGATCTGCATCCAAACCTTGCTCGTCCTGTAAGTCTCACAGCCGTGCTCCTTTTGTTCCCAGATGAAATTGTACCCACCTGACTGTCTTATATTACTGCAAAATTATGTAATTGATGTGTATTTAGGCACTGATAGCATTAGTGCAATTGTCGGGTTAGAAAGGACCTTCCCTTCTTTGTGTGCAAAGCAGCAAAAATGAAAATGGATGCTGTTGTTTGTCCACAGCCCATGGGTACCACAGGCACAGATATTGACCAGACAATTCCATGTCTCACAGGCTCCTTTGTGGCACTTGAAATGGATGCTGAATTAGTGGGGACGTTATTAAAGACATTACAGAGTCAGCATTATGCAGCCACAATTATCTGTGACCTCAACAGCCTCTCACAGCAGGCTAGGAAAGACAGAGTGGAAATCTCACAGTTCCATGGCAGGGTTGGGTCTGTTTCTTTGGGATAAAAAAAGGAGTTTGCACAGAATCCCAGACTGGTTTGGGTTGGAAGGGAGCTCAAAGCCGATCCAGTGTCACCCTGTACCATGGGCAGGGACAATTTTCCACCATCCCAGGCTGCTCCAAGCCCCATCCAGCCTGGCCTTGGACACTCTTAGGGATGGAGCAGCCACAGCTTCTCTGGGCACCCTGTGCCAGGGCCTCCCCACCCTCACAGAGAAGGATTTCTCCCCTAATAAATCTCCTAAACCCACTCTCTGTCAGTTTGAAGCCATTGCCCCTTGTCCTGTCACTCCATCCCTTGTAGAGTCTCTCTCCATGTTTCTTGCCAGCTCCTTCAGCCACTGGAAGGCCCCAGTTAGGTCACCCCAAAGTTTCTCTTTCCCAGGATGAGCAATCCCAATTCCTTCAGCCTTTCCAGTCATCCTGGAGCCTCTTCTGGGCTCACCCCAACAGCTCCACATCCTCCCTGTGCTGGGACCCCGGGGGCTGGAGGCAGCTCTGCAGGTGGGCTCTCACCTGAGCAGAGAGGCAGAATTCCCCCTCCCCTGCCCCAGGGAAGTCCTGATGTTCCTGAAAAGAGTAAAAACACGGAGTTTTCCCATTCCCACCGCTTTTATTTGGGATGGCTCAATTTTTCTTTTCCTCATTTACTTTAAAGAAATGTAAGAGGACTAACAGAAAAGGGGTGATCTAAGAGAAGTTTTCTATCCCCTCAGAGTCACATTGATCCCAACTGATCTTCAGCAATGCTAATTTAACCTGTCGTTCACAGTCCCTCCCAAACAATGATCCACTTTTAACCCAGTTAAAAGCTTTTATTTTCCAAACAAATCTAATCTTGAGTATTGCAGTTAGCAACACACGGCAAGGGAAGTACTTTTATAAAATAATAATTTATGATAGAATGATCAGTGTGTGTTGTGTTAGGGACGTTGAAACAGCTGAACACACAGTCTGAAGTATCAAAATGGCACGGTTTATGAGTTTGCTGTTTATTTTAAAAAGTGAAAGAGATTCAAGTGTAAACACTTGCAGTGTGTTCATGAGTTGGTGGAGCAGCCCCAAGCAGTGCTCTGCCAAAACAGGCACCACGGGGGAGGTGTTCCCCATCTCTTTTGGGGGAATGACTGCTCGGGCAGTTGCACAATGAGCTGATCAAGGAAATGATCTCTGGAAGTTTTTCTCCCTTCCTCAGTCCAAAATAGTTTCCAGCCAGATCACTTCCTTCTGCCAGCTCCCCGTGCAGGCTCGGTGTTGGAGACACAGAGGTGAATGCATTTACAGCAGATTTCTTTGGGAAGTTGGACATTTACATCAGCAATCAGGCACCATCAGCTTAATTTCTGCAGGCACTCATCCTAAATATCAGTTCCCTTGACTGGTGGTGAGACAGGGGGAATGTCGCACTCTGATTTAATGGATTTTTTTTTTTTTAATTAAGAAACAAAACCCGGAATAGAAAAACAAAATCCTGCTCAGACTCACTGCATTCAGTTAGTGTGGCAGGGGGATATTACACAGCTGAACACAAGCGGCCTCTCCTGAGTGTTTCCATCCCCGCAGGATAAGGCAGTTCCCGTGCTCCCTCTAGTGATTCCAAGGAAATCGGAGAGCTGATTTTGGAGCAGTGGAGTCGGGAAGGTCATGCTGCTTTGTGAATAGGCACAAAATGAATCCTGGATGGGTTGTTGATTGTAACCCTGCCCTTCCCACCCGGCTCTGGAATTCTGCTGGAATGGGACAGTCAGGACTGCCAGGAGGCGCCGTGTTTAGGAGCTGCCACATCCCAGGGAGGGTCCAAGACCAGCCTGGGCAGAGCTTGGAGCAACCTGGGATGGTGGAAACCCCATGGCAGGGGGTGGAACTGGATGGGCTTTAAGCTCCCTTCCAACCCAAACCATTCCAGGATTCTGTGAGGTGGAATTGATGCAGGATGCTTCATGTTTTGAAGGATCCTGGCAGTATTTATTGCACTGTCCCACTCTGACTTTCCTTGCTGACCTCTTAAATCCAAAACTCTTCTCTGACACCAAGGACCACCTAAAAACCAACAACCACCCGCCACAGAGCTGTTATATTATAGATAGATAGTATATCTATATCTACATGTGTGCGTTTGCTCCCAGTAGTTGTGTTTGACAATTGAGAACAGGATGTTTTTCCATAATGAACACAGGTTTAGCAAGGCAGAATAAAATTGATTTGGGTCTGGATCAGCAGAAAAGCTCCTTGCCTCAGCTCCCTTGGGGTCAATTGAAAGATAACAAGAGAGAGGCACCTGTGGAAATTTAGGTTGTTTGGCTGAGGCCAGGATAAGCTCCTGTGAGTGCACACTTGTGGCTCGTGGTGCTGACAGCCAGGAAAACCTTGGACACTTCAGTGTAAAATAAATCCTGTCCAGACTTTCCATGGAGCACTTGAGGATGAAACAACATTGCTGCCTACCTGAGGAGAGATTGCTGTACAACAGCCAAAACTGTGAAGGTTTGGGGTGAACTTTTGTCCTCCCATTTTCTTCACAAACAGAAACAGATGTATTTATTTTGATATTTTTATTAGTCACAATTTTTTTCCTAGAGTAAACTGGTGTGTTTATGTTTTACTCTTTAGCTCATACGGTACTGTGGAATAAATAGATTAAAATGATTACCAGTCAGAAATATGTTTATTATCATCAGCAGAGTATAATTCCATGAAATCTAATTCATCATCTACATCTGGGTTTAATCTTGTACTCTATAATCTTTTTATTTTTCAGAATGTAATCGGGCTGGTTATTGGGAAAACAGATGTCAGAAGCTTTCCAGACCGAAAAAGTACAGTCCCTTTAAACTCTTTTTCCTTCGTTTTCTTCAACGGTGTAATTTGGCAGAGATGACTGAAATCAATATTGAAATGATAAACAGATTCCTCTAGTGTAAAATGGATAGAAAAAAAATGCACCAAAAAAAAAAAAAAAAGTGTCTGTTTCAGGACCAAGATGAAAGAGCAGCACTGGTTTGGTTAAACCATATCAATTAGAAATTGGGAAAACTCTGCTATGGAAGTGTTTCATGCTGTGAAGATGGAACCAATATGAACCCACTCTTCCATAAATGCTGCTGGAATGGAGCTGCTGCCTTCATATTTGTTCTCTCTTAAAACAGAAATGTTGAGGGCATGTCTTGTGCAGTGACACAAGGAATTTCTGGCCTGAGCAGCAACAGCTTCATCCGGGACAAAATGGGAATTGCATGTTGTTAATACAGCATTCATTGGAAATTGAAATAACAAATTTACGGTCAGGGTTGGTACAGACACTGTCAGGAAGCACCTCCAGCCCGGGAGAGCAATTGCAGCTCCAGGAGAAGGGCATAGTCATTCTGCTGGTACTGGCTCCTGCTGAGCTGCTGGAGGGGGGAGATTTTAGGGGAAAGTCATCGTTGGTGCTCCATGGACCTGCAATCAGGGAACTCTGTGGGATCACTCGAGTTTTCCTTGAGAGTTTAGTAACAATTCTCAATTCCTTGAGAATTCAGTGCTGTGATCTCTGGGCAGCTTTATTTGTGAATACCTACAAAATGAATCCTGGGTTGGGTTATTGAATTGTAACCCTGCCTTTCCCACCTGGACCTGCAGTCAGGGCACTCTGGGAGATCACTCGAGTTTTCCTTGAGAATTGAGTAACAATCGACTGCATCCTGCTGTGATCCCTGGGAAGCTGGATGAGACAGAGCAGGGCTACAGACAGCGATATCCTGAATTTTCCATCCCGCTGGGAACACTTTGTTCAATTAACCCCCCTGGGCAGTGAGCCTGCAGCCTGGGACATCAGCGGGGTGGTGTCACCCACGGGGTCAGCCCAGCTCCTACAGAATCGGGGCTGTGGGTATAAATTATTCCCGTTTGTGTGTTTGCCAGGCCCTGACTGTCACCTCCCGCAGCTCCCGCGCTTCTCCCGTGTTTGAGCTGTGCGTTTTTACGGTGGACAGGTACAACCACAGCAGGAACAACAGCTCATTCCCCGACACCAGCGTGTTCCTGCACCACCTGCTGGCCTCTAGTGGGAGAAAATCCCCGCCAAAATCCAGGAAAACCTCAAAACAGTACTTTTTATACACATATTCTAGTTAGAAACCAAGCTGTGCTTAGGAATTGCTACAGCCCCGTTTATTTTTTTGCAGACATCGGCACTGAAAGATACACCTTCGGTTTCACCATTCGTGATTCCCCAAGTTATTTCATTAATGTCCAGTCCTGGGGCAGAGAAGAGTACATCAGATCCCTCTCAGAAAGCTTCAGGGTTGGTGACTGTGGTGAGTTTATTTATTTTAGTTATTCTCACCACGTTTCTGTTTGCGTGGAAATCGGGGCTGTGCTGGTGGCTTCGCTGTGCTCTGCTCTGAGGACTCACAAACAGCCTAATTGGAAACAAATTGTTCAGCTCTGCTCAGTGTAAAGAGGAAAGGAACAAGATCCCAAGGATTTCAACTCAAGCCCAGTAAATATGTCAACAAAAGGAACCCACTGAGTGCAGCAGCTCAGAACTGGCCTGCAGTTAATCAATGTCAAATCTCACATTGTATCGAGGTCTTTAAAAATGATGAAAAATAAGCTGTAAAGCAGTTTGGTGTTTGTCTTCCCTCAGTTATGGATATGATTGTGATTGCTGAGAAAACCACAACAAAAATCCTGTATTTATCTACAGGATGTGCTTTTATTCTTTTAAATTCATAGAAAGATTTTGCTGCCTGTGGTTGTTTGGGTAAAACTTGTGAGCTTGCAGAGTGTACATGCAAAAAATATCTGTAATTGTACCTATAATCAATGTCTAACATTACTTATCAATGCTTTATTCTAGTTACAATTGAAAATCCTTTAATTCAGTCCAAGGAAGCAGAAAGAGAAGAAAAATTCAACCCAGTAACTCCTAGGTAAATTTAAGGCATGGAGTGGTAGTTCTTTCTAGAAAGATCAAAGTTAAGACTTGCTTGGATTTCCAGCAACATGAAATTGGTAGAAATATTTGGTGTTTTCTTCTTGTGTAGCTGTACCTTCCTCCTGTGGTCAGCAATGTTTGGTTAAATAAATCTCAAAGGAGAATATATTACATAAATAGAAGGTCATAAAGCAATAATGTTCTTTGTTACTAATCAGAGTAAATCCCATTTTTTGAGTAAAATCTACAAGAATTTTTGGTACCTTTAGGAGAAACTATAATGGAGAGAAGTTGCTTTTTCATATGACTTGAATTAACATTTTACACTGTTGATACCTCAGTGAATGCACTGCTGATCAATGGGATTTGTTCTGTTCTAGTGGCTACAAATTATTGCTCAGTGAAAATCACTCTGTGGTCAAAACCTCTTCCTGCTACAACACAGACACCAGGCTCCTGTCCCTGCTGCACCTGCCTGTCAAAAACCCTCAGGATTATTATTCCCTGGGGGACATCGTGGCAAATGGACAAAGCCTCCATGGGAGAGTCCTCAACGTGCTGGCAGCTGTGATGGCAGTGAGTGAGGAGCATTTCTCTGCTCTACCATCAATAAATTCACTGTAAATCTGTGTTTTGGGCTGTGATATCAGTAAGTGAGAAGCATTTCTCTGCTCTGCTATCAGTAAATTCATTGTAAATGTGGATTTTGGGCAGTGATGGCAGTGAGTGAGGAGCATTTCTCTGCTAACTTCACTGTAAATCTGTGTAAATGTGGATTTTGGGCCTCACAGTGGCCAGGACTCCATTTGTTCAGCTTGGCAGCTGAGTGACCATCACCACACACACCCTTTGATGAGATTTTTATTAACAAAATGAAGGGGAAAATTAAGTGATCCCATTTTTAGTAGTCTATAGCCTTTCTTACCTCTTCTAACCCTTTTATTTTCTAGGCTATGGGTTTTATCCTCCTAAACGCTGAATAGAGGATAAGTGACTTCTTCTCTTTCTTCTTAAAGGTTGGGGAGCCAAAGTATTTTGTGACTTCAGACAAAAGGAAAGGCCAGAGGTGTGAAGTAAAGCTGTATGATGAAACAGAGAGATCTTTCCCAATATTATGGTAAAATGTTCTTTAATTCACTAAAAAAATTACAAATTAATGCAAACACTGGTAGAACAATTAGCTGTAACACACACTAATTAACTAGAAGCCTGTCTTAAATATATTGTTATTTAGGAGGCAACTGAGATGAGGCAGCAATGCACACTGAAAAGAGACATAAAAAAGAGATTCATTAGAGTGGCCTTATATATCTTGTGTAGTTTTATGGCTTGCTGACAGCCTGCTGGCTCATGGATGGCAAAATGAAGCTCAGTTCCAAATAATTCCTTTTTTAAAATGTGGACACTCGAGCTAACTCAGGAAATAGCATTTGAAACCAGCTGCAAAGGCTGTTGTGTCTCTTCCACAAACAGGAGGGCAGGGAAATGAAGAGCACGATCCGTTTTTCAAGCCAAGCAGAACTGCAAGTGGAGTAGAAATAGGCTGAAATAGTTTTTAAATCGTTTTTAAATGTTTAGAATAATGCAGGAACATTTTGCTGTGTTTTCAAACTGTCCTGTTTACAAACATGAGTCGCCCTGCCCAATTCCTGCTGTAAACAGAGGGACCTTTGTTCACAGAGGAACTTTTGCATTTTGCCCAGAGTTTGTTCAATAAACTTGTGGCTTTTCCATGTGCAAGGGAGGTGTGGGTAAACCCTTGCCCTGGGATTGCTGTTTGGTGGTTAAAAAATGACTTCAGTGACCTCTGTTCCCTCAGGGGAAGCAAGCAGCCAGCCCTGCACTGTGAGCCAGGAACTGTGTTATCACCAGGGATGTTTATCATGGTTTTTCATACCCAGAAACCCAAAAGAAGCTTCTCTGGGGTGAACCCTTCCAGCCCAGGGCTCATTTGGAGCAGCTCCTCCATCAGTTCTCTCTCAGTGCTGGGACTTGGGCACTGGCAGGATATTTCAGAGCTGAGCACCATCAGATGAAAAGGAAATATCTCCAATCTTTTCCCAAGGATTAAGGAGAAAACTCACCAGAACAAATCTGTGCTTTGGCTGTGCTCTTGCCAGCCAAATTTAGGAGGAGCTGAATGAGATTTTATCAAGAGACCATGAAATCACCATTTTTGAGGGATACTTCTGACCTCACTCCAGTCTCATCATCCCCAGCCACAAAGCTCCCAGTGTTGGAAGTGGCTGAACATCTGGCCTGGGGATCTGAGCAATCAGCCTGGCCCTGCACAGCCCAGCACAAACAGCTCCTTTAACTGGGATTTGCTTCAGTTAGAAATGGCTTTGGTGAAAGCATTTCCCCCAGGTATATTCTGCATTTAAACCCATCTTTATTTTATCCTGTTTGGGAAGAAAGAGGCATGTGGAATTTCAGTGCTGCGTGTCTCACAAAGGAGTTGTGTCCCCTTTGGCCAATTTTATTAAACCACATTATTTAGTAGTTTAGCACTGAACGGTTTGGGTGCTGTTTCCAAAATGTTTTTCTTTTCAAAAATCCACTTTTGTTTAATTTAGCTGGGATAATGAATCCATCCAGCTGGCACAGAGTTGGATCCCCCAGGAAACAGGTAAACCAGTCTGGTTTATGGTTTGACTGTAGTTCTTCAAGTGACATTTCTTCTCCAGTGACATGGGGGTGTTTTTGTGCACAGTTATATTTGCATCAGATGTGAGAATCAATTTTGACAAATTTAGGAACTGCATGACTGCAACTGTGATATCCAAAACCATCATTACAACGAACCCAGGTAAGGGCTGCTCAAGTATTTCTTTGTTTTTAGTAATTATTTTGGGCTGGAATGTATTAATTAATCTATTGGAACTGTGATTTCTTCTGCTTGCTTATCACAAAGCTCCTTGCTTTTTGTCTGCTATGTGATGACCAGTGCCTTTGGCTTCTACTTTCATTTCATTTCATTTCATTTCATTTCATTTCATTTCATTTCATTTCATTTCATTTCAGCAGCTTTCATATGTTTATTCCATTCAGGACTAACAGTGAAAATAAAAAAGAGAAAAGCAAAACTTGTCTAATTCCAACATGTTTGTGCTACCAGAATAAAAACTTGTAAAATATGAAAATGCTGTGATTTTTACATGCAACATACACTGATAACTTTTTAAAAATGCATCTTCAGAAACAGCAGAAGCAAATGTTCTCTTCAGCTTCATCAAAGAGAGTGCCCAGGCAGGAACTCTGCCCAGCCCAGTGAAGGAGCTGGCAAATGAAACCATTAACTGTAAGCATTTGATTTTATTTACCTGCACAGTGTCATTTCATAGTGCAGCTGAAAGAATTCCTGCTCTGTGTGCTCAGAGAAACAAAACTCAGCTCCAGCCTGGCTGAATCTGTAAAGTTTGGATGGTTTCTTGGGGCTGTCCCTTATTTTATCTTTATGTATCTTCAGCTGCTGCCTGGCTGGTGTGTTCTTTCTCTCTGGAACCAGTATGGAAAAGTGAGGGGGAAAGCTTTTGTCAAAAACTTCTTTTGGAGGATTCAAAGATTAAATAATAGATATATTCCTGATCTGAGTTCCCTTTTGTTTTACGGGGTTTTTTTTTGGGGGGGGGGGAGGGAGCTTTTTTCTACTTTAAATCTCCTTTTTATTGCCTTAACATCCATTTTTACCATTGCCCTTTGAATCATTTCTGGCTCAGACACACTTCACTTGTCTTTTAAACTTGTAGTGGAGGCTGTAGTGGATGTGTACACAGTGGAACAGCTGAAAGAAAAAGCTCTCCAGAGTGATGGGAAGCTGGAGCCTCTCTATGGAATTATTTATGGCTACATTTCCACCCTGGACATCGATGAGAACGTGTCCAGAGTCCTGCGCAACAGATGGTGAGCAACTGCCTGCCTGGAGTGTGCTAAAAACTGCTTGTCCCTCTTCCCCAGACACAAATGACATGGAGAAATATTTTAGTCCCTTCCCAGAGAAGAAATAAAACTCCTCTGGAGGATGCCATGTGGGTTTCTGTGGAGGGTTTTGGTTGAGGGCTCTTTGCGGTCCTAGACTGAAAAAGAAAGAGATCACTTTGTCTCAGGCAGACTCAAGAATTTTGGAGATGAAAAACATTTTTAAAGACATAAAGTCTCTTGGGAATTCTCTGTGTAGAAAAATGTTTCAGGAAGGATAAACTGCATCTCTGCATGAATTCCCTCCTCGTGTTCCAGCTCAATCTGCCGGTTCATCGTGAACGAAGCATCCAACACCTGCACCTTCTGCAGTGACGCCCCTGCAGAGGCCAAGTCCACCTTTGCCAGCTTTGACATCTTGGTGGATGTGACAGATCACACAGGCACCCTGCACTCCTGCTACCTGTCTGACTGTGTTGCTGAGGAAACCCTGGGCTGCACAGTAAGGGGAGAACTAGGCAGATCTTAGTGAGCTCAGCTTGGAGCCTGATGAGAATTACAAATATCTGTGAATGTTCTGTGTCTGTGTGTGTAAGAGTTACAAAAATGGCATGGAGGGATGGATGGAGGGAGGGAGGGATGTATGGATGGATGGATGGATGGATGGATGGATGGATGGACGGACACACAGAGCTGATGGACAAGGCAAAAGTTGGAAGTCAGTAGATGCCAACAGGAATTGTGTTCAGTGTAAGAATGAACCCAATTCAGAACACTGCTTCTTTTTTTTTAATAGAAAAATACAGCTTAGAAATGTATAAAAAGATGTTCTTTTCATCATCATTCTGTTGTGGAGATGTTTTAACTGCCTGCTGAAGTGTTCTGTGGTGTCCTGTTAACAGGTCCAAGAATTCCTCATGATGGAAGAAGACCAGAAGACTGCACTGAAATGGCAACTCCTCTTGGAACGAAGCAAGATTTACTTCAAAGTTAGTATTCAATGTTTAATTCAAAACAGTGGCTATTTTTCACTTTTAAACTTGTACTTCTGGGCAAAACTCTCCTTAATCTCCCATCTCCCCTTTCTCTGTCCCTATTTCTAGGACAAAATAAAAGTGTTTGACTTGAGCAGTGACAGCCATATGGCATAAATGTGTAAATAATGCAAATAAATCTGTCAAACATGCTGTGTGACAGCTGAAAATAATCTCTGTCAAGGTGCTGTGATAACAATGATCCTTAATTATTTTTCCAGGTTACTTCATCACCCAGTTGGAGAAGTGGATTGAAAGTGAATCTTCTTTCCTGCAAACTGGCAGATCCTGTAGAGGCAAGTCAGAGCTTTTTGGGAAGAGACTGGAATTATCAATAAATGCCAGGAAAGACTTCCTTCAGTCTGCTGTTAGAGAGGGAATTCTGCTGTTGTTGGATTTTGCCAAGTCTGTTCTGATGGTAAAGGATTACAATTACAATACCTCTAAGTGGGCTTCTGAATTCATATTTTTTTGGTGATTGTACTTTAAAAAGTGTACTTAGGCCTCAGCTTAAAAGTTAATTCTACCAAATTCAACCCCCTCCAAGGGGGCTGGGAAGTTTCCTCACTCAGCTGAGATCTTTGAAAACAATCAGAAATAACAAATAGGTAAAAGAGATCTGTTGAACTTCTGTGGTTTTAACTGCTTTGCTGCTTTTGTGTTAAAGAAACTGTTTCTTTAACTCTTTTGTGTTAAAGAAATAAAGACCCTCCTTAAAACAATGCCTGGGTTTGTGGTGAGGCCAAACCTGGAGCTGTGGGCAACAGCAGGGCTGGTACTCTTTGGGCAGACTAAGTCTAATTAGAGCAGTCACTTAGCAGTGACCTCTGACAAGTAAAAACCAAGCTGAGGCTGGGAGCAGGACTCTGAAAAGAACCCAGGTATGTATATTGTGCCTTTCTCCGTGGTTTTTTTCCCCTATTTTTAACATATTCCTGTCCATGGCTTCCCCTCCTGCTGGTGTATTTGTCACATTCTCACCTTGTGAGCAGGTTGTGCTGTTTCAGAAGGAGATGCCCCAGCCCTGCTCTGGCAAAGGGAACTCCCCAGGGAACTCTGATCCCCTGGTGCCCTCCTGACCCCCTAAAGCAACGTGGCACAGAGAAAACCACCACAGAAACAGGAAATCCTCACGAGCAATCCCAGATTGCATCCTTCACTCATGGGTGGGAATAAAAGACCCCAAAAATGCTGCCAGCCTTGGGTCACGGCATCCCTCTTGTACCAATAAACCATTAAATATTTTCCAGCCATAACAATTCCCATCCTGAAGGGAATGTTTCCAATAACTTCATTCCAACTCTGTCAATACTCGGGGCTGGAGACCAAACTGCAAATGATGCCCTGCTGCTGTTGCCAGAGATGGGAATGTTTGACAGGCAGGAGGAAATGCAAACAGCACAGACACTTTAATTCCATCCTTCCTCTTCCGGAGCTGTTCACCCTGAGGTCTATTTTAATTCTGAAGAAATTCTAAAGAAATTGTTTAATTTCTTTTCCCAGTGTGGTGTGCAGCAGCCTGGACTGTGCTGCTCTCACAGAGCTGCCTCTCTTTGTGAGAGACAGGATTTTTCTCTGTAAAATTCCCCACTTTTAAAACCAAAGCTTTTCCTAGCAGTTATTAAGATCTGGCTCTGATAAATGGAAGTGTTTAACTTGGGTGCTTTGCATTAATGTAAAAAAAAAAAAATTAAAAATCCATCTGTTTCTGTTAGAAACGAGCCAGTTCTGTGCAACCTTTGAAAAATCTAAGTTTTGATGTCTGCATGGGGAGGATTTTTTAAATTATGTTTTACAACTTGCTCTGTTGAATTGAAAGAGAACTTGCTGTCATGCAAACTGGTGGGGAGTGCTGGATCAGCTGCAGTTGGGAGCTGGGGAAAGTTACCCAGTGTGGCTTTTAGCAGCTGGAAATGCTTAAAACTCCAACTGCTGCAGTTACAGTTTGACTAAAAATACATTGAAATCAGTCAAAAGACAAGTTTGGTGGTGATCTTTACCCATATGCTTCTTTATTGTTGATCTTTCTGCATTATTTTACTTTTAGAAAATGTTTAAAGCTCAGTTTAGGAAAAAAACAATCTGCCAAACATCTGGCACACTTCCTGCTGCCTTCACCCCTTGGAGTGGGAGGAAAAGCCACCCTCCTTTAATCTGTATGTTTGGAAAAAGCAGGGAGGAATCACAAAACTAATCCAAAAAATCAAACATTTTCTCTCATAGAGGAAACTCTTTGTGAAGCTGCAATTCTTGATTTAAGGTTGCACATCTACAAGTAGAACTTGGATTTCCCACAGCATGGCTGTGCCTTAGCTCCTACATCATCATCTGAATTGTTTTGATTTTAATTTTAATTTTAAGGCAATACACTGGCAAAACTCAAAGCATCAGCAGAAAGGAAGCACATACAGAAGGACAGCCAGCCCCATTCCCCATCCCAATGTCTCCATTGCCAGTTCCCAGGTATGGTTTTGGAATTCACTTCTGGAACCTGGAGCTTCTGGGCTCCACCTGCTCCAGGCTGGGCTGGACTCCAGGTCTGCTGAATCCTCCATGGGAATGGGGTTGTGCCAGTCACAAAACACCTTTCGGGCTCCTGGGTTCCGTGTCTGGTGTGTGGCAATCCCTTGGGAGTGTTCATGTCCCCGATGTCCCCGTGCCAGGCAGGATCCCTGATCAGGATCCCCGTGTCTGCTGAGCCACCCTGAACCTCACGGACACCACGTCCCTGATCCCCGCCTCGATCTCATCGTTGGCCTCCACCGACCCCACTCCTTTGGGAGAGCCCGTGAGGATCAAGTCCCCTTCTTCCAAGGGGAACACGTGGCTGATGTAGCTGATCAGGTACGGGATGGAGAAGATCATGGACGAGGTGTCCCCCTCCTGCCTCAGCTTCCCGTTCACCTTCAGCCAGATCTGCAGCTTGTGCGGGTCCGGGATCTTCTCCTTGGGCACGAAGTCACTGACGGGGCAGGAGGAGCCGAAGCCTTTGGCCAAGGTCCAGGGCAGCCCTTTCTTTTTGCACTCCTCCTGCGTGTCGCGGGCCGTCATGTCCAGGCACAGGGCATAGCCGGCCACATGCTCCATGGCCTGGGCCTCGGGCACGGCCAGAGCCCTGCGGCCGATGACCACCCCCAGCTCCACCTCGTGGTGCAGGTTCCGGCAGTAGTATGGCCGCAGGATGGGGGACCCCTCCCGCACGTAGGCCGAGGAGGGCTTGAGGAAGAAGAGCGGCTCGGCGGGCAGGGCGCTGCCCATCTCCTTGGCGTGCTCCGCGTAGTTGCGCCCCACGCACACGATGTTCCTGCCCCACTCCCAGAAACGGGACAGCGGTTTGGAACCGGCCATGGCCGCCCTCTGCCGTGTCCTTGCCGGGGAACCCGCACGGCGCCGCCGCTTCTCCTGCTCCTCCTCCCCGAGGCGAGCGGGCGGGCCGAGGGCTGAGGGCCGGGCGGGCTCAGCGCCGCCCCCGCGCACGCCGGGCCGGGCCGGGCCGGGCCGTGCCGGCGCTGCCGCCGCCGCCGCCTCCCGGGGCGGACAGCCAAGGTAACCGGGCCGGGCGGGGCGCACGATGCTCCGCGGGGGCTGGCGGGGGCTCGGCACCGCCCTGGCAGCCGGGGCCGTCCTCGGGGCCGTTCTCCGAGCCGGTACGTGCGGCGGGTGCGGCCCGGCGGGCCCGCGGGCAGGCGGAGCGGGGCCGTGAGGGGCTCTGGGGCTGCGCCCGGCGGCTCCGGCCGTGCCCGGCCCTGGCGCTGACTCACGGCCCGGGCAGGGCACGACCTGCCGGGCTGCAGCCGGGGCCGGGCCGTGCTGAGGCCCCGCGGGGCTCCGGAGCGCCGGTCAGTGCTCGGGGAGGAGGAGGAGGATGGAGGGGCCGGGGCTGGCGGCCGGGCTGGGTTCGGCGGGTGGCAGCTGGTGATGGAACCAACCCCGCGCTGCCCGAGCTTTGCGTTTGCATTTCGGGCCTAAATCCCCCGAGCCGGTGCTGGGCGCTCTGGGAAGTGTCCCCGGATGGTTTTGCATCGCTCGGGGTTTGTAATGAGCGAGAAGCGCTCGGGGTTCTCTGCCAGACGCGGACAGCTGCGGTGTGGGAGTGTCAGACCGAGCAAGGGCAGCTCCCGAGTTCCTGGGCTCTGCGCCTTCCACACTGCCCGGAGTGGGAGCTGCCCCGGGTTCCCACCCGTTTCTTGGAGCCACAAACTGGCTGGGTATCCAAAAAACCCCTGCGTGCAGAGTGTAAAGCCTGAACGTGCTTCTTGCGAGGCAGCACAGCAGCTGGGCGTGCAGTCATCTCTGCCTGAGATGGGAATTTTCCACTGTTTTATGTAATAAAGAGTGTAACCCCGAAGGTTCTGGAGGAAATGCACGAAGCAGCCGGGTTCTGAGGGAACCTGCCTGCTGCCGCTGCCCAGCATTTCTGTGCTGACATTAACCCTGCCAGCTGCAAAGCCTTTTTTCCCCTTGGCCGCTCCAGCTGGGCTCATGAACCATTCCAAAAACCCCAGTGGGTGATTCAGAGCCTGGCTGGGCTGCTCTGCCACTCCTCTGCTCCAGGCTTGCAGTCAGGAGGGGTGTGGGACAAAGCTGAGCGAGGATGGAGTCACTGGGCATTAATTGTGGGGCAGTGAAGTCACTGGGCATTAATTGTGGGGCAGAGCTGTGTGTGTGGCAGCGATCTGAGCATCACCCAGGGAAGCTCCTCTGGGCTGGACAGGTCTGAGCAGTGCGTGAGAAACTCCCTGCACTGCTCCCGAGGTGCAGCTGAGCTGCAGATGGCAACTGGCAGCACTGTGAGTTTCATTCTTGGTGGATGTTTTCCCCTTCCTCTGTTGGAAATTACACGTTTGAAAACATTTCCTTATGCCGTGCAGCTTGTTTGTTTGTTTGTTTGTTTGGTAAGAAATTGCCAATTACACAGGGCAGAGAGAGGCTGTGGGATGCGGGCCAAGGTTAGAGATGGTTCACAGCAAAGAAGCATTTGAAGGATGTGAATAATTCCTTTGAGCTCAAGTTAAGGTTGGGTTGTTTTCTTTTGTTTGCTTGTATTTTTTTCCCCCTAGTTGGTGTCTGGCCTGCAAACAAACACCCAGTGTAGAGAACTCTTGTGACAGCATCCCAAAGTTCTCCGTGTTGGCAAGCAGCTGTTTTTTGGGCTTTTTTTTTGTTCCCCCATCAAAGAATAGTAAGGACTTTTTTTGTGTTCTTTTTTTTTTTTTTTTTGAAAGGAGTCTTCTCCAGAGGAACCCTCTGCAGGTAGGGATGCTTCTCCCACTGCTGTAAATACCCAGTGCATGCCTGTCCCGTTGTGCCTTGGGTTTTTTGGTTTTTTTTGTTTTGGTTTTTTTTTTGAGCACTGTGTTTAATTTCACTAATTTCCCTTCCCTCACAAGCAGGGATGGTGAAGGTAGAAGGGGAAGCAGCTCTGGGCTGGGCTGGCAGCAGGAGCTGCTCTGCAGGGCTGTGGAGCTGCTCTTATCAGGGCTGGGCAGGCTGGGGACAGGGGGACATGGTGATCATCAGCACGGGGACCCCTCCCTGTGGCCAAGCAGGAAAGTCAGGAGCCTTTGGGAGAGCCAGTGGTGCAGAATTAAACGGGTCTGAGCCAGCCCAGGCACCTCGGGGGGTGTGCCAACACCTCAGGGGTGCTCAGACAGCAATTCCTGACCTGCAGGGACTGGCACCTCCTTCCCTGCCAGTGTCTGAGCTCAGCTCTGAGCTGCAGGGCCCCAGCAGTGCCAGACCTCGTTCTCTTTGCTCCCCTCCCTTGGTTTTTGTGGTAAAACCTCTTAGGGTCGGCTATATTTTTTGAGAGCTGCGTGCCCCTGCACCGAGCCCAGGTTATTTGCATCTGGAATTTGCTTTTTGGATCTGATTAAACATTGAACCAAAAGCAAACACGGAAGCAGTGGTGTTTCATCATGGCTGGCATGGGCGGGAGCCCAGTGTGTGCCTCTTACCTGGCCAGGTGGGGAGCCTTGGAGAGCCTGGCTCCTCTCCCTGTGCTGTGCAGGGTGACAAATCCCCCAGTAACAAACCAGATATTTCTGCCAGAGCAGTCTGTGTAATTCTGTATTTCTCCTTTTTTTTTTTTTCCCTCCTTCCTTTTTTTGTTTTTTTTTGGCTCTAACGTCCCCTTTGTGCCTTTTTTTGCAAAGTCACTGTCCCAGGCTGACCTTTGGCCAGCTCCATTCTGCCTTCCTGCCCCTTGAAATCTCCTCTCTGATCCAGGTAGAGTTTTCCCTGCATGGAAGGCAAAGTGTCCCGTCCTTCTCAGGACAGACCTTGAGGGCCACAAGGTTTTTGTCTGAGGGAGGCAGGCTGGGCTGTCCTGTGAGCTGTCCCATCACCTGCCATGCCCTGTCCCTGCTGTCCCCCTCCCAGGGCTGAGCTTTGGCTGTTTTTGGGTGCCCAGGTCCAGCACAGCTGCGAGCCAAATTCCTGCACACGGAGCACGAGCTGAGGGAGCCCAAGACAGTGAGCCAGGCAGACATGAAGGTGGAAATCCTGCCAGCCCTCACTGACAACTACATGTACCTGCTCATCGACCAGGACACCAGGGAGGCTGCCATAGTTGACCCTGTACAGCCACAGAAGGTAACAAACGCTCCCTTGGCCCTGGGGTGTCCTCCCTTGGCTCTGGGGTGTCCTTTCATTGCTGCATGCAGGAGGGAGCAAGCCACAGGCTGCCCCAGGTGTGGGGGAAAGGCAGGAAATGCTGGCTGTGCACAGGGACAGCCAGGAATCACGCCAGGGACTGATGTCCCCCCCATTCCAGGGATTGCTGTGTGCCCCATTGCAGCGGTTGCTGGGTCCCCCAGTCCAGGATTTTCTGTGTCCCTCACTCCAGGGATTGCTGGGTCCCCCATTCCAGGATTTGCTGTGTCCCCCATTCCAGGATTTTCTGTGTCCCTCACTCACCCCAGGGATCACTGACCTGCTTTGGGATTTTGACCTTAATTCGATGTAGGGCAGAAAAGAGGAAATGGGATTTGTGGGTTGGTCAGAGTCCTGCTGTGCTGCCCTGTAACCCCAGCCTGGCTGCGGACGAGCTCCCTGCAGAGCTGCTGGGGTGGCTCTGGTGCCCAGGTGACACCAGGGACGTAACTCTCCTTCTGTGTCCCACCCTGCAGGTTTTGGATGCAGTCAAAAAGCACGGCGTGAGGCTGACCACTGTGCTGACCACCCACCACCACTGGTAAGTGTCCTGGGTCCCTGACACAGCCACAGCCACGAGCTGCTGCTCCCCTGGGTCAGGGGGATCCCTGAGCAGGAGGATCAGGCCTCATTCCTCTGGCCTTGCCCTGACCAGATGCCTTGTGCACACCGCTAGCTGTGTGTCGGTGCCTTTCACCTCTAAAATCCCGATTTTTCCAGGGACTGGGTGTGGAGGCAGCCGCGGGCTGTGGGAGGAATCTCGTTTGTGCTGAGGTGCCGTGACAGGCCTGTGAGGCGTCCTGCAGTCAGCACTGTGGGAGGATCACCCCAGCTGCAAATCAGCTCTAGCCAGGGGTGGGAAATGAAGGTTTTGCTGTAGTAACCTGGCCAAGGGTCAGAGTGGAGCCACCTCTGCGGCTGGGGAGTGAAACAATCAGCCCTGAGCTGGACAAACCAGCGAGTGAGTGCTGGGCTGTCTGTGTGCCTGCTCCCTGGTGTTTTGTGGGGGTGCTGGATTGCACATTTTCCACTCACCCCATGCCCTCCCTGCCCCAGTTACTGGAGAGGTCACTGGGAGCCCCTAAGGCTGCTGTTTTCCCAGCTGGGGATGGATTTGTCAGGGATTGATTCCCCCTCTCCCTGCCCTAATTACTGCAGAAATGATCTCCGCTCATGTCGTCGTGGCCCGTCCCTGGATATGAGGAGTGACAGATCCTGGCAGAGGGGTGGATTAAAAATGATCACCTGGAGCTTACCACTGCACAACGACCATAAATCTGTGTTCCTTCCTCCCCAAATCCCTTTTTTTCTCCCCTTGCAGGGACCATGCTGGAGGCAACGAGAAGCTGGTGAAGATGGAGCCGGGGCTGCGCGTGTACGGGGGGGACGGCAGGGTGGGGGCCCTGACACAGAAAGTGTCCCACCTGACAGCTCTGCAGGTAAAGGGAGGGCCCTGCAGGACTCTGGGTGTCCCCTCTTGGGGTCACAGGTGTGTCCCCACCTGGGCTGGGCAGCTCTGGTACCTTTGAGCCTCCCTGGGATGTGGGGGATGGTTTCAGTGCAGCGTTCCCCCTTTTCCAGCCCTGGGGACTGAGACCCCCCTGCCTTGGTGACAGGATCCTCGTGTGAGGCACAGTGGGACATGCTGGTTGTCCCTGTGCAGCTGGGGGGCAGAGCAGGTGTGTGACAGGACAGAGACTGTGTGACAGGACAGGGGCTGTGTGCCAGCACAGGAGCTGTGTGACAGAACAGTGTGACAGGACTGGGACAGGGACTGTGTGACAGGGACTGTATGACAGGACAGGAGCTGTGTGACAGGACAGGGACACTATGACAGGGCAGAACAGTGTGACAGCACAGGAACTGTGCCCTGCTGGTAGCACGGCAAGCACTGACCAGACCCGAGTGTTCCTGTGGGAGTGACGGCTGGAACATGGAACATGGGATGTGGGGTGAGCAGGGCAGTGCCAGCTGCCTGCGGGGTTTTTCCTGCCTGGGAGCAGCCTGCTTGTTCCCAGGGGAGCTGGCAGGTGACACAAACTGCTGTGAGAAGTGCGGGCAGGCGTGAAGGGCACTGCAGCCTTGGAGGGGCAGCAGCACAGCAAGATGGGCAGGTGAGGCTGTGTCGGATCCTTCCCTTCTCCTCAGCGTCATCCACTTCTCCCCTTCAGCTCCAGTTTTGTTTGGAGCTTTTTTTTCACACTCCATTAGCTTTGTTTAGGATTTTCTGTTGGCTCCTGCTGCCAACCACCAGGCTTTGAGTCCCTGTGCATGGGAATGAAAGGATCTGGCAGTTCCCTTTGTCAGGACACCTGCTTGGAGGAAGCAGCCCCAGAGCTGCCTCCCCTGGGCTCTCCCAGGAGCAGAGCTGGTGCTTCCTGGCCGGGTTGGGGCAGATTTAGGATCGTTTAGGGCACGAAGAGCAGCGATTCTTCTCTAACAGTGCAATTGCCAGCGAACAGCAGCTTCAGCTTTAGTGTTCTGCCTTCTTCCCAGGTGGGATCCCTGAGTGTGAAATGCCTCAGTACGCCGTGTCACACCTCGGGACACATCTGTTATTATGTGACTAAGCCAAATAGCTCCGAGCCACCTGCAGTTTTTACAGGTGAGGAGTTCGGGAGGTTCCCTTGCCACAAGAATAGAGACTCCCCCTCTGCCTGGGTGCCTCTGGATGTGCATCCATCCCCTCCTGCCGGGGCAGCTGCTCAACATCCACGTCTTGCTCCCCTTTCCAAGCAGGAATTGTAGGTGGAAACTCGTCTGGGTTTGTAAAGAGGGGCTGCACACCCTGCAGGCAGCACCGAGAGCGAGCCCTGGATGACTCCTACATCCAGTTTTTGGGTTTTTTTTCTGGAAAAAAGAGCTGTGGGTTTCCTGGCTCAGGCCAAACTGGCTGATCCCAAACCCTGCTGCTTTTCCATATATCTGTGCTCACAGCTGACAGCAGAGAGAGGAGAGGATAGGGAAGTCAGAGAGGGCTGGTGCTCCACTGCCAGGGCCTGGATCCTGGTGTGGGGAGAAGGATTCCCCTTCCCTGGAGCTGTGCCTCATTCCTGTGTTCTCTAGAGCTCCCAGAAGCTCCTGCATGGAAATCTAAACAAGGTTTTAGGGAACACTGGGGAGAAAACAGAGCCGACTCACCTTTGTTGGATTTCACAGCAAAGAGCAAGTGTCCCTTGTCCCCTGTAGGAGGGACAGGAGGGGACAGGGGCTGCCCACAGGCAGGAGGTGCTGGCAGGGTGTGCCTGCCCAGGCTCTGGGCTTCCCTGCCTCAGCAGCCACCTTTGCCAGCCGGGTTTTTGTGGCACAGCCTGGCTGTCCCTGTGCTGAGGGGGCAGTGGCAGGGCTGAGCCCCCCAGGCTGGCTGTGGGGACCCTGCTGTGGGCCTGATGGCCTGTCACCCCTGCAGGTGACACCCTGTTCGTGGCTGGATGTGGGAAGTTCTTCGAGGGCACCCCGGATGAGATGTACAAGGCACTGATCGAGATTTTGGGCAGCCTGGACCCCAAAACGGTACAAAGCTCTCCTTTGGTGTGAGTGAGGCAGCCCAAAGCACCACACATGGCACTCCCTCAGAGTGCTCTCTGTGGGTGCTGAATATCTGCAAGGATTTGCCTGCCCCAGATGTGTTTGTGCTTTGTGGGGAAAGGGCAGGGGCTGCCTATTAAAGGCTGCTGCGCTGGAACATTTCATCTGTTAAACTGTCCTGCCTGCTGTGTCCCAGCACTGTTGCCTGTCTCCAGTGGGGGCTGTTGGGTTGAGGGTGTCGTTCCTGCTCTTCTGGTCCCCCTTGGTGCCTCTGGAGTCCCCCAGTGTCACTGTCCCTCTTCCCAGAGAGTTTACTGCGGCCACGAGTACACCATCAACAATCTCAAGTTTGCTCGGCACGTGGAGCCCAACAACCCCAACATCCAGGAAAAGCTGGCCTGGGCCAAGGTGAGCTGCTCATCCTTCCCCTGGACACAGAGGAGATGGAGGAGAGGAGAAAGTGCTGGGGGGAAGCAGAGGGGAGTTAAGAGCCAGGAGCTGCAGGGTGGTGTGTTCCAGGGCAGCAGGGTTTGGCTGTGCCCACAATTTGCTGTCTGGGAGAGACATTCCCTGCCGGGAAAACTCCGTGTGGTGTGCAGGACGCACTCCCTGCTCCCCAGAAGTGCTGGTGGAGCAGCCCCGTGCCCCTCCTTGCAGGCCCAGTACGAGAGTGGAGAGCCCACCATCCCCTCCACCATCGCCGAGGAGTTCACCTACAACCCCTTCATGAGAGTGAGGTAGGGATGGATGGACTCTGGGAACAGGGACAGGAGGAGGGGGGAACAGCCTCAGGGTGGATATTTGGAAGAATTTCCTCCTGGAAATGCTGCCCAGCCCTGGGCAGGGGTGGAGTCCCCATCCCTGAGGGGGTGCAACAGCCTGGTGGCACTTGGGGACGTGGGGCAGTGGTGGCTTTGGCTTTTGAGGGAATGGTCGGGCTCTACCTCAGAGGACTTTTCCAACCTCAGGGGTTCCATGTGGGGGCCGTGGTCAGCCCTGCTGCTGGGAGGGCTCGGGGAGGGAGATGTCCCAGCAGGAATTCCTCCTCTGCCTCTCACATTCCTGTTTGGATGCCTCCAAGGCTCTCACTGGCTGTCCTGGCAGGAAGTTCCTGGATTTGAGGGTTGTGCTGAGCATCATTCCCTGGCTCAGGAGACAGAGCAGGCATTGCTGTGTCCCTTCACCCAGCAGAAGATGCTGCTGGGGCACAAAAGTGCAATTTCCTCCTGAGCCTTCAAACCAGGCCTGATGAGCTGTGCCAAAGCCCAGGCTTGGATGCTGAAGTGCAGCCTTGAGAGCTGATCCTGAATCCCACAGCTGGGATTCCACTCTGACCCTGTTCTTCCCTCCTGGCAGGGAGAAATCAGTCCAGGACCACGCCAGGGAGAGTGACCCTGTCCGGGCCATGGGGGCCATCAGGAAGGAGAAGGACAACTTCCGAGTGCCCAAGGACTGAGCACTGCCTGCATCACTTTATTGTCACTGCAAGTGTCACTTAGACCAGCCAGATGTTTTAGGAGTTCAAATCTTCTGTTGTGGTTGAGACGAGTTTTATTTAGGTTGGGGTTTTTTTGTTGGTTTTTTTTTTTTTTTTTTTTTTTTGCTTTTGTTTCGTTTTAATTAAGGATAAAAAAAAAAAGCACTTTGCTCTCGTTGAGATGTTCTACAGCATATTTATATAATGATGAAGAATATTTATCCTCCTCTTGCTGTCTCTCAAGCTGTCACGTGTCACCTGCAGATCATTGTGCAAGTGTTGGAGGCTGGGCTGGGTCAAACCTGGAGGTTTAGGAAGAAGCTCCTGTTGTTTCTGTGGGGGCCTGATGTGGCTGCACCAGGTGGGACTGAGATGTCTTTGTCTGAAGCACAAACCAAACGCAGGAGCTGAAGATTCCAATGTTTCTTCCATGCTGCTACTTCACCATCCCGAGTGTCGCTTTTGGCTCCACTAAAACCATACCCAGGGCCAGCCCTGCTGTGCCAGTGCTGCTCGGGGTCATTTGGGAGCTCCAGGGGCTGGGCTGGCTCTGGGGGTGGCTTTGGGGTCACCCAGCTTCTCTCTTGTCCCCAGGCATTGCTCTGCTTGCACCCTTTGTGTCCCGAGCCTGATTGCATGAGCCTGCTCTTCCCTGTGTGTGCCCTGTAGGACCTGGCAGGGGTTTGTCTGGTGGCTCAGAGTGCAGGAGTCACTCCCAGTGAGTGACTGTCCCCCTGAGCACTGGGGACAACACCCCTGAGCAGTTGTTACCTGTCCCCAGGTGAGCAGGGATGTGGCGTTGGCGCCAGGTCTGGATTTGCTTTAAAAAATGCTGAATTTTCTGTAGTTCAGAAAGGAAAGTGTCACCTGAAGCTGTGTGTGGTGTCTCCTGTGCTGCCACGCCAGGGTGTGAGTGCACTGAGGGCTGGGCAGAGGGGAAATAAATAACTGCTGGAAACAGAGGTTCTTTAACTCCCAGACTTGTTCATTTATTGGGTTTGGATCAGAGATTGAAGTCAACCGACTGGAAGTATCTTTCTACCTAGTCCTGGGGGGGTGTGGGTGGCATTTTGGGGACTCCAGGGGCTTTAGTGGCAGCGGTATTTTTGTGGGAGAAGAACAGAGAGGGTCCAGCCCTGGTTTTGCTGCCTGTGAGTGCCATTCCCTGCTCACAAGTGGCATTTGGGGCCCTCAGGACAAGAAGGACATGGAGGGGCTGGGGAAGGGAATGGAGCCCCAGGAGTGGATGAAGGAGCTAGAGAATTCCTGAGGGAGCTGGGGAAGGGGCTCAGCCTGGAGAAACGGGGTCAGGAGGAATTTGTGGCTCTGCAGGAGGGGACAGCCGGGGGGGTCGGGCTCTGCTCCCAGGGAACAGGGACAGGAGGAGAGGGAACGGCCTCAGGCTGGGCCAGGGGAGCCCAGGGTGGATATTTGGCAGAATTTCCTCCTGGAAATGCTGCCCAGCCCGGGGCAGGGGTGGAGTCCCCATCCCTGAGGGGATGCAACAGCCTGGTGGCACTTGGGGATGTGGGGCAGTGGTGGCTTTGGCTTTTGGGGGAATGGTCGGGCTCTACCTCAGAGGACTTTTCCAACCTCAAGGATCCCATGTGGGGCCACGGTCGGCCCTGCCCCAGCTCTGGAGTCCTGCTGGGAGAGCTCAGCTCAGCCCCCTGAGCCTCTGGGGCTTCCTGCCCTGGGGAAGAAGCTGGAGAATTCCTGAGGGAGCTGGGGAAGGGGCTCAGCCTGGAGAAAATGGGGAGCAGGAGGAATTTCTGGCTCTGCTCTTCCTCCCAGACGTCCCAGCAGGAATTCCAGTGCCCGGCACCGCTCTGCACCTTCTCCCCCCGCTGCTGTTTCCATCCCGTCCCCCGCTGCCACCAAAATGCCACCAGTGCCACCAGTGCCAGCACCCTTTCATCCCTCCCCTCGCACCCCGCTGCCACTGCGGGCTGATTTTGGGGACCTGGGGGGAGGTGTCCCCTCCCTCCTCCAGTGTCGGGACGCGCCGTGGCCCCGCAGGGTGACACCGTCGCCGTGGCTGTCGCCGCAGTGGCGGGGCCGTGCGGGCTCTCCCCGCCCCACGCTGCGTGTCCCGCCCCGCACACGGCGGGGACCGCCCCGGGGGTGGCGCTGGGGACACGCCGGGCTCCCGCAGCCCCGGAGCCGCCGGGGCCATGAAGGTGAAGGTGATCTCCGTGCTGGAGGACAACTACATGTACCTGGTGATCGAGGAGAGCACCCGCCACGCCGTGGCCGTGGACGCCGCCGTCCCCAAAAGGGTGAGCGGGGTCCCCCCGGGGAGGGGGTGGCGGTGGCGGTGACATCCCCACAGCGGGGACATCGGTGACCACCCGGAGCATCCCCCCGGCAGGACAGACCCCTCCATCCCGTGGAATGTGGGGTGCGGGCCCCTCTGTCCCTGCCCCGAGCCGCCCCCTGCCCGTGCCGCAGCCTTGGAGCCTGGCAGACCCCACAGGAGCAATCCCAAATATTGGGGTATCCCGTGGCTAATCCCGTTTTCCAGGAGCCGGGAAGGCAGCGGGCGGGGGATGGCCGTGACCCGCGTGTCCCCTGGTGTCCCTTGTGCCACCCCACCAGCGTTTGGTGCTGACTCGGGCATTTCCTTCCTCTGGGAGGAGCGCGGGGTTTGTTCCTGGCCCTGGATGTTCCCTTGGCGCCCGGAGCCGCCGTGCCGGGGTTGTGGCAGCGCCGTGCGGCCCGAGCGGTGGCCAGGGCGGGTGGCACGGCCAGCGTGTCCCTGCTGTGGCCGTGACCCCCGTGTTCCCCTCTGTGCCTTCCCTAAGGATGGCCAGGAAACGCCACAATCCCCGTGGAATGAGCGTGGTGCCGTCCAGCTGCTCCCCCCAGGGTCACACCTTTGTCCCCGTGGTTTTGGGGGGTTCCTCTGCCCGGTGCCACCGGGGACAGGTCACTGTGTGTGTTTGTGTCACCTCCTCTGCCCCCTCACCGCTTCTCTGGGTCCCTTCCAGCTGCTGGAGATCATCAGGAAGGAGGACGTGGTGCTCAGGGCCGTCCTCACCACCCACCACCACTGGTACGTGTGGCCGGGTCGGGGTGCCCGTGTCCCCACGGGGACAGTGGCCGTGTCCCCAGGGGGGCAGTGCCCGTGTCCCCAGAGGGACGGTGCCCATTCTCATTCCCGGTGCCCATTCCCAATCCCAGTGCCCGTTCCCAATGCCCGTTCCCAGCCCCTCCTGTGCCCTCAGGGACCACGCCAGGGGCAATGAGGAGCTGGCCCAGCTCTTCCCAGGCCTGCAGGTGTTCGGGGCTGACGAGCGCATCGGGGCCCTCACACACAGGGTCACCCACGGCCAGGAGCTCACGGTGCGTGCCTGCAGCAGCCTGGGGACACTGGGGACATCGGGGACATCGGGGGCTCAGACCCCACACATGGGCCCTGCCTGATGGGGTGGGGCGCTGGGGTGGTCCCTAGTGGGGTGGCACCACAGTTCCCAGTGGGGTGGCCAGTGGGGAGTGGAGTGAGGTGGTCACATTGTCCCCAGTGGTCCCCAGTGCAGTGGGGCGGTCACACTGTCCCCAGTGGTCCCCAGTGTAGTGGGGTGGTCACAGTGTCCCCAGTGTAGTGGGGTGGTCACACTGTCCCCAGTGGTCCCCAGTGTAGTGGGGTGGTCACAGTGTCCCCAGTGGTCCCCAGTGTAGTGGGGTGGTCCCCAGTGGTCCCCAGCGATCCCCAGCTGTCCCCAGTGGGGTCGTGTTTGGGGTTGTACTGGGGGCTCCCACCCTCTCCTGGGTCCCAAATGCCATCGGAGCAGTCACAGCTGTGCCCACCCAAAGCCCCGTCACATCTGTGACCTGCTGGGCCCCGGGCAGGGCGTGGGGAGGTCTGGGGGGGTCGGTTTGTCCCCCTCAGTGGGACCCTGACCCTCTGTCCCCCCAGTTTGGGGCCATCAGGGTGAGGTGCCTCTTCACCCCGTGCCACACCTCGGGCCACATGTGCTACTTCATGTGGGAGGACGATTCCCCGGATGCTCCGGCTCTTTTCTCAGGTACCCCCCCGTGGCTCCTGGGGACACCCTGGCTGTGTGCTGCCTGTCCCCCACACTCAGCTCTCCTGGGGTGAGCCCAGCACCCCCGGGCACCCCCACCCCCGGCACTGGGGTCCCTCAGTGCCCGGCCCTTGTCCCACAGGTGACACCTTGTTCGTGGGGGGCTGCGGGCAGTTCTTCGAGGGCACGGCGGAGCAGATGCTCACCAACCTCACCCAAATCCTGGGCACTCTGCCCGAGGACACGGTCAGTGTGCTCAGCCCCGGCCTGGGGAGGGCTCCTGGAGCCAGGACGGGGCTCGGGGCAGGGATGTGGGGCTCGGGGCAGGGATGTGGGGCTCGGATCCAGCACTGGGGGTGGGTTTGACGCCGGCTGCCTCCCGCAGAAAGTTTTCTGTGGCCACGAATGCACCGTCAGAAACCTCAAATTCGCCTTGAAGGTGGAGCCAGAGAACGAAGCGGTGAAGGAGAAGCTGGCGTGGGCCAGGGTAGGTGCCTGTTCCTCCCGTGCCAGGGCGGGGCTCAGGGTGTGGGATGGCAGCAGGATTTGGGTCCCTGTGCTCCCTGCAGCAGCGTGATGATGACGACCTGCCCACGGTGCCCTCCACGCTGCAGGAGGAGTTCCTGTACAACCCCTTCCTGCGGCTCACGTAAGCACTGCTGGCCCCTACCCTCAGATTTCCCCTCCAGCCCCATCCCAAATCCCCCTTCCAGCCCCATCCCAAATCCCCCTTCCAGCCCCATCCCAAATCCCCCTTCCAGCCCCATCCCAAATCCCCCCTACAGCCCCATCCCAAATCCCCTCTCCAGCCCCATCCCAAATCCCCTCTCCAGCCCCATCCCAATTCCCCTCTCCAGCCCCATCCCAAATCCCCCTTCCAGCCCCATCCCAAATCCCCTCTCCAGCCCCATCCCTTTCCCCAATGGCCAGGTGGGAAATCCCAGCCCAGGGGAGGTGCCTGGACACGGGGTCACCCCAGACCCCCCAGCACAGGGTGGCACTCCCCCGCTGTGGCGTGGGGGTCCCCTGGTGTCCCCAGGGGCCCAGCAGGCCTGTCCCCTGGCAGGGAGGAGCCCGTGCAGAGGTTCACAGGCAGGACAGAGCCCGTGGAGGTGCTGAGGACGCTGCGCTCCCAGAGGGACAACTTCAAGAAGCCCAAGGAGAGGCCCAACCCCCAGGCCGTGCTGGCTTTCGACTGGGGGCTCTTTGGGCCCCTCCTGGAGAAGAAGTGACACCGCTGTGGTGCCAGGGCTCCCTCCTGGCTCTGCCCAGCTCGGATTTGGTCTTCAGGCTGCTTGTGTCAGGCTGCAGTGCTCTGCTCCCCTCTGGCATTCCCTGTGGGGCAGCACCTGGATCCCTCTGCAGAGCCCAGCCTGGGGGCGTGGGTTTGGTGGCAGCTCCAGCGCTGGGACAGAGCTGCTTTCAGGGATTTTCGTGTGTGGAGTTCTTTGTTGCCACTGGTGTCTTGGTTTGGGGCTCTTTCCTGCGCTACAAACCGGACCAAGGTTTTGTTTTTTCTTCCTTTTATCGAGTTTTAGTTCGGATTCACTTCCCTGCATGGAAGGGGAAGGATTTATCCAGCTGCCAAGTGGTGCCATGGCCATCCCCTGGGTGCTGGGGATGCTGGCAGAGGGTCAGGGGACACGCAGTTTTGGGGTCAGTGCAGGAGCTGCCAGCCCCGGGGCCATGGAAAGGAGCCAGGGAAAAGCTCAGGGATCCCCACGGAGCACCAGGCTCCCCTGCCTGCCCTCCAGCCCCAGGGGCTGTACCCCAATCCCAGGAGTTGTGGCATGGTGCCTTTGGAACTCCTGGGAGCCCTCCTGGCCCTGCCTGTCCTGCCCCAGCCACCCTGAGCCTTCCCAGGTCAGGGATGGACACTTGCATCCCCATGGGAAACTGGGAAGTCACTGGTGGCTCCAGCCCTGTGCTAACGAACCCCCTCACAAATCACAGCAGGGCTTGGGTGGGTTTTCCTCCCTTTTTTCCCATTTCCCCCCTTTTTTTTCCCATTTTCCCCTCTTTTTCCCCCTATTTTCCCCCCTTTTTCCCCCATTTTTCCAGTAGGTCCCACAGGGATTTGTGGCCCAGTCGCTGCCCTGGGGAGCCCTTGAACCCTGTGGGGTGTCCAGGGTCTGCCCCAGGATGGGATTTCCCAAGCTGGGACAGATTTTAGGCAGCCAAGAAGGAAGTGCTGCCAGGCATCCCTTGCTTTTTTGCTTTTTCCCAGGATAAAACCTGGCCAACCCTCGGTGCCAACTCTGTGGACATTTCCAGGGAGCACCTGGGGGCTCCCAGGCCTCCTCAGCCCTCACTCTGCAAAATCAGGGCTGTTTTCTTCATTTGTAACTCTGAGAAAGCAGCAGAGTGTGGGGGAGGCACTTTCCACCGGTGAAACCATTCCCTTTCTTTTAAATTTTTGTGGAGAAAATGAGAGTTTGATGTCAACTCCCAGCATGGATTTCAGGGATTTTCACGTGTGCACTGTGAATTTCTGTGTTGCCACTGGAGTCTGGTTTGGGGCTCTTTCCTGTGCTACAAACTGGACCAAGGTTTTCTTTTTTTTCTTTTATGTAGTTATAGTTTGGATTCACTTCCCTGCATGGAAGGGGAAGGATTCATGCAGCTGTAAAATCTTGGTATCCTGGCCTGAATTCCTCAGTTCCCATGAAATGCTGGAGTTGTGGATGTGCCCTGGGTGTTCCTTTAGGATTTTATTTGCCCTGGGAGCTCCACACCTCCGAGCTGGGAGAAATTCCAGCTGTTCCTGGTGCCAGAACAGGGATCCTGGGTGGCCTCAGTGACCTCTGTGTGTGTGTGTGTGTTGGTGACCTGGGGAAGTGACAAAGTGTAGAGAGCCTGATCATTTCATTTATTATTTAATTTCCAGCTAATTTAGCTTCACTGACTGTGCATTTCTGCACTGCTCTGCACTGACTCCAGATTTCCTGGTGCAGCCAAACCCCTGCATGGAAAAAAGGGAATTCACTGGAAGCCCCAGTCTGCTCCTCAGGAAGGTGGGGAGGGGGCACAGGGGGAGCTGGATGCCTTAGAACACTGTGAGGTCATTCATGATCAGCAACAGCTGAATAAAAACAAACTGGCAAGCTTTTAATTAAAACCATGAAAAATCACCATTTTCTCTGTGGATTCATTGGGGTAAAGTGCAGGGGAGGCTTTGGTTCCTGCCAGCCCCAAGGTCAGGAATTACTCTGGTCATTTCAGGATGTTATCCATCAGTTAAGTGCCTGTTCTGCCTGGATTCAGGGGTATTACCCTCAGTAAGTGGCTGCTGTGCGACAACTCTGTGACTCCCCACTGTGCGTTCAGGAAGAAAAGAGAGAGAGATGTAATTGCCCTTGGTATAAATTACTGTAATTTAAGGAAAAGGAATCCCAAGGTTTCTGTCCAGCATTCCCTGCAGTCCCTTTCCAGCAGGCCCTGATCCCAGCCTTTGGATCCCCCTCTCTGAGGGAGATGTGACAGCTCCAGGCTCTGCGAGACCATTCCTGATGGAATGAGGACGTCCCAGCAGAGGCAGGCACAGGACTGAGTGCTGGGGGAGGAATGTTGGGGTGTGGCACAAAGCTCAGCCTGGAG
Source organism: Chamaea fasciata (assembly GCF_029207755.1). NCBI lineage: Eukaryota > Metazoa > Chordata > Aves > Passeriformes > Sylviidae > Chamaea > Chamaea fasciata. The sequence goes on along the minus strand of NW_027094101.1, from coordinate 9,579,788 downwards.
CTGGGCTCCAAATCCCCAAACTGCTCAGTCCTGGCAGGAATGGGGCTGTCCCATCAGCCTGGCATGTGTCTCCTGTCAGACTCTGGGCTTTCTTCCCCTCGCCTCACCCTCCAGCTGAGGGAATGAGCAGTGCCAGGCCCGTTCCCAGAGGCAGGAATTGCACAGAGTCCCTTGGAGGATCAGAAGTGTTGAGTTCAGAAGGCACTGAGGGTCTCCTGGGCTGGGCAGCCCCTCACCATTTGATGTTGAGGGCAGAGTTTGTCCTCTCCACTGCATGATATTGTGTGTGCAGCACCTCCTGAGCCCTCTGAGAGCCCCAGCCCCCCAGCCAGCGCTCATAGAGCTCCCTCACAGCCTGGTTCTCCTCTGGGATCTCAGCCCTCAGGGATTCGTACAGCCTCTCCACCTGCTGCAGCTCCTCCTTGCTGGATTCCCCCTCCAGTTTGATCTGCCCTCCTCCATTCAAACAGCCTGGAGAAGAAAAAAACACGGCAGGGATGAAGAACTTCAGCTGGAAAAACTAAAAAAAAAAAAAAAAAAAAAAAAAAAAAAAAAAAAAAAAAAAAATTCCAGGTAATTTCTTCTGCTCCTGCAAAGAGCTGCAGGAATGAAAACAGCTCAGGAAGGGAGGTTCACTCCCAGTTATCTCCCAGGGCCACGGGAGCTGGGGATCTGCCAGCTCTTATCTCCTGCCCCCAGAAAGGAGCAGAGCCCAGGCCAGGTGAGCCCAGCCTGGCAGGAGGAAAGGGAAAAGAGCCTGGGATGAGTTCTGGGAGTGGGGCTGGACTGTGGGAGCTCCCAGAGTTGTGGGGATCCTTGGGAAGGAGCAGCTCCAGGAGCTCCAGGAGCAGCCCCTGAGTGGGTTCAGGCTGAAAAATGGAAGAACACATGATTATTTTATCTCCACCAGCCACAGCAGCATTTTCTGTCAGTGTGATGGTCAGGTCTGGGCAACTTCAGAGAGAAAATACCAAAGAGCTCAAGAAATCCTCCTTAAAAAAGCAATTAATTAATTAAGTATGGAAATTTCGTGTGATGGAGTTTAGCTGCAATTCCTTACACCCTGAGGATTTACTGGCTCAGAGGGAGGGAAATGCCCACACAGGTGTGCAGCATGCTCAAGGCTGTGAGGAATCTCCCATTTTTCCGTCCTGAGTTGCCTGGAGCTGCTCCCAAGCTGGATTTGGGAGCTGGATTGTGGATTTTTGTCCCTCACCTGAGGGGCAGGCCATGACCTCCACAAAGTGATAGGGGCACTTCCCTCTCTTCAGCTTCTGCACCAAGTTCTGGATGTTCCTGAATCCATAAGCCAGAGCAAACTGGAGCAGGACCTCCCCATCCCTCTCCAAGGTCACCTCCTGGAAGTCCTTGTTCCTGAGGGAGCAGAGCACAGCAAATGATTTCTCCCAAACCAGTTTCTATTTTAAACATCAAAAGTGCAAAACCCAAATTCTTTGTGGATCTCGTTTCAGAGCTGTCCCAGTTCAAGGAGAACAGGCAAGAATTCCTTCCAGAACCTTCCAGGAGTGCTGGGGTCACCTGGGCAGAGTTTGCTGAAGGACACCTGTGCTGATAAAGGCTGAATTAAGCTCAGCAGAGGGAACTTTCCCTCCCAGACCCGAGTTCCTTCAGCCAACACTGAGCCCCTGAGAGGATTTTTCACTTCTAAACCCTGCCTGAGGATTCCAGATCTCTAAGGTTAGTGGGAATACCTGGTCCTGATTAAAAAAAAAAACAACAAAAAACCCCCCCAAAAAAACCCAAAAACCCCCCAAAACAAACAAAAAAACAAAGTAATTTGATTTTTATCAAGTTTTTGAGACTGTTTTTTTCTGCTTCCTAAACCAGGGAATCCTAAACATAGAAATTGCTCATTAGGGATATAATTAATTCCAAAGGATACATTAAATTATAACTGGGAAGCCAGAAGGAATCTCAGGTGGAGAAGCCTCAAGGCCTAAATTCAGATGAATTATTTTCTGTTTCCCTACAATTAAACAAAGCCCCCAAACCCTCCCAAGAGGTTTTTTGGGATCAATAATCAGTGACAGATCTCCTTGATTGGCCTGATCCAAGGTGAGGAATCCCAGCTCCACCAGAGCTCTGCCTTCTCAATTACTCTACAATTTTATAATTATCCTAAAGGGAAAAATCCATCAGGCCAAACTCCAGGGTGTGAGTGGGGAAGGGGCTGGGAAATTCTCCCTGGGAAAGGAAATTCTCCCTGGAACTGGCTGATTTATTGCTCAGCAGCTGGGGGGGGAGCCAGCAGCCAACTCTCAGCCTGGGAAGTGCAAATTTAACATTTCAAAAAATAACAAAAAAAAAAAAAAAAAAAATCAGCCCCTCAGTGAGAATCCCCTGAAACACCTGAGCTTCCTGTGGGGCTTTCAGCTCCTTACTTGAGAGGTTTGTAGTGGATGGAGGCCACGTGGATCCCAAAGATCTCCTTGGCAGCGTGGGTGAAGATGTGCTCCAGGAACCCCCCCGAGCCCCCGCCGCGGTGTGAGCCGAGCTCCTCCGCAGCCCCGCCGAGCCTGGGGAGGGCACAGGGGGTCTGGGGTCAAACAAAACTCCAGGAGCAGCCAAACGGCAGCTGCCTCTCAGCTCCAGGGTCTCCATTTCTGCTGGGAAGCATTGCTGGCTGTGAGGAATTGTGGCGTTCACTGAGGTTGGGGATGTCCCTGGGTCTCTCTGGGGTGTCCCAGGTCAGCTGGGGATGGCAGGAGGTGTTGGGGTTGGATGATTTTAAATCCTTCCCACTCAAACCATTCCAGTGATTCTCTAATGAATCCCCCTGTGTAACTGAGGGTGTAGTTTCTCCCTTTCTCCCGGGAAGCATTGCTGGCCCTGGGGAATTGTGGTGTTCACTGAGGTTGGGGATGTCCCTGGGTCCCTCTGCAGTGTCCCAGGCCAGGCTGGAAGTGGTTTGGAGCAGCCAGGGATGGTGGGAGGTGTTGGATGATTTTAAATCCTTCCCACCCAAACCATCCCAGTGATTCTCTAATGAACCCTCCAGTGTAACTGAGGGAGCTGCTGCTGCTGCTGCTGCTGCTGGACCTTTCTGGTGCCAGGAGCTCTGGGGATGTTCCCCCTGCCCTGCAGCAAAGGCAGCTCGGGGTGCTCAGGGCAGAACCAGCCCTGCTGTCACCCCAGACCCCAAAATGAGACCCCAAACATAAAGATTGCATCTTGGGTTTGGCTAGAATTGGTATTTGAAAGTATGATCAACACAGGAATGCTCAGGTTTGACAGGTGGTGTAATATTTCAGAGATATTGGAAAGAGATAATCTTAAGGGAAATTTTACTGCCTGGAACCCTGAGAGTATTAGCAGAGACTGAAATCAGAATGGACACTAGGGATATTAAATGCAAATAAGGCTCAAAGATACAATTAAATTATAGAAATGTGCACAAGTTCAGTGAGTGAAACACATGAAATACTTTGGTGTGGAAGGCTGTATAAACATAAACTGATTATTGTTAATTAATACCAGGAGTGAGGTGTTACCCCATGGTGTGCAGCACAAGTTCCTCCTCAGATCAACAAGCCCAGTCCCATCTGACACGTCTTAAATGTCATTTTTCACCAACAACCTTCTGGAGATTAACTGAGCGACCTAAATATTGGTTATTTCTGCCTTAATTCTGGGATCTTTGCAGTGGCTCTGATAAGGAGGAGCAGCAGCTTCTGCTTCAGGGAAATTTCTACCACTGGGACAGATTCTTGTCTTTCCCAAAGCCTGGAGCAGCTTTTTGTGGGGATGAAAGGAGCTGGAGTGATTGTCCAGTGGGAATTCATCATAATCTGTACATTAAATATTTTAACTCCTAATTGTTCTGGTGTAAGTGACACAAGAAACCAAAGCAAGGGCAAACACAGTTGTGTAAAACAGCAGGAAAAGGGGAATTCTGAACTCTCTGAATCCTGGAGGAAAGGGAACAGGGAAAGGGAAATTTTGAACTCTCTAAATCCTGAAGGAAAGGGAACAGGGAAATTCTGAATTGCCCAAATCCTGGAGGAAAGGGAACAGGGAAAGGGAATTCTGAACTCTTTAAATCCTGGAGGAAAGGGAACAGAGAAAGGGAATTCTGAACTTTTTAAATCCTGGAGGAAAGGGCAGATGACTGAAATGGATCTTGTTCTTACATGGTGTCCAGGGGAGCAGGCTCCACATCTGCCAGGGACACTCCTTCTTGCTCCAGCAGCTTTAGCACTTCCCCTAGAGCAGAACCAGGCACAGAGAGCTCTTATTTTTGGGATCCAGGAACACAAACCCCACAGAGCAGCCCCTAAACTGCACCTGCATTTTACCAGGGCCTGATTTGTACTATTGAATGTAAACACAGATCAATCTGTGAGAGACAAAGGGTTAGTAAAGGCAGGGAAGGCTGGAATTGGGAATCCCCTGGGGGCTCTGCTCACCTGTGGTGATGACACAATCCACGTCCCTGGTCTGGTACTCCTGGTTGAAGAAGTCTGGCCTGGAGGCCTCCAGCTTTTTGTCATAGCAGGGCATGACTGTGACGTGGTAGATCCTGTCAGGGGGCAGGTGCTGCAAGGGAGACAAGGCTGGGGCAGCTGGAGCAGCCCCCAAACCCCGCTGTCCTCAGGGAGAGCATTCCGGGAGCACAGGGGAGAGGGGAAAAAAATGCCTCTGTGCCCCTGCAGGGATCCCCACTATCACTGGGCATTTGTGTATTTATGGATTTATGCACAGATGAAATGATTTCTCTCCTAGCAGCCAATCCCAGCTGCAGTCAGGGGCAGCAGGGATGGGCCCTCACAGGTTTCATGGAATGCTGGAATGGTTTGCGTTGGGAGGGACCTGAAAGCTCATCCAGTTCCAGCCCCAACACCTTCCACTATCTCAGGTTGCTCCAAGCCCTGTCCAGCCTGGCCTTGGGCACTTCCAGGGATCCAGCTTCTCTGGGAATCCCATCCCAGCCCCTCTGGGAATTCCCTCCCAATATCCCATCTAACCCTGTCCTGGCACTCCAGGCCCTTGGGAATCATCTCTTTCCATCTTTCCTGGGGCTCCCTTGAGCTCCTGGAAGTTTCCCTCACTCCAGTGCAATGATCCAAGGTCAGGCAGAGAAGCCAACCCCTAATTAAGCCATTAGGGAATAAACTTCCTCCCTGCTCCCTTCAGGACGTGATCTAGAGTCCCACAAAACCCCTCAGGATCATCCAGGCAACAAACAGCCTGAGCAGGCAGCTCACTGACCCTGTTTCAGCCTCTTGTGCCAAATATTCCCAGAAGCTGCCAAATTTTGTCCCAAATCTGCAGCTGCCTCGTGCAAATGTGAAAGTTCAGCTTGTGAGTGGCCAGCAAACCCCACCACAAACCCCCAGCCCCTTCCTGGCCCCATCCAGGCTGTTTGTTTGCAGCCTGGGGACATCCAGCTCCCATCTGGAAAGATTCCAGAGGTGACAGGCTGAGGACAGAGGCAGATCATCAAGGCTGGAGTGAGGGATCGGTTTTGGAGAAGCTGTGATCTGCACGTAAGCACCGACTGCAGCCTTGGCCTGGCCCCCTTGTCTGAAATTATTCACCAACTCAAAACGGCAGGAGCACAAAAATTTGGTTCCTCAGCTCTCCCAAATAATTCAGAGGCTTTAATTTAATTAGCTCACGCTTAGTGTTCTACCCTAATTACTCCTCATTAGCTAAGACAGATGTGAGGAAGATCTGCTGCCTTCTGCAAGGCAATATTGACCCTTAAATGTGTATAACACAGCAAAATGTTCAGCCTGAAGTGTTGATTTTGAGGAGTTTCGCAGCAGGAAGAGCTTTTTTTTTTGAGCTTTTACCTGCTGCTCTGCAAAGTAGCCCTTGACCAAGGAGCCCATGACCTGCTGGGGGGATTTGGTGGTGCTGATGTGGGGGATGATGAAGCTGCCGTGGGTTTTCTCTGCGTAGCAGATCCAACCTGGGAATAAAACCATAATTAACAAATCAAATTAAAAAATAAGCGGCAGACCTTCACTCTCTGCCCATTCTTCCCCAAACCCCAGATTTAGTGCCCATTAATAAACATTTTCAGCCTCAGTTCAGCACAAAAGTGTAAGAGCAGATTGATTTTAAGATGTCTCACCGCTGCTTTAACCCCCCAAAATCTTCATTGTGAGGAGAATAATCCTGCAGGTAAAACCATCCATTTCCCCTTTCTGAGCAGCTGCTGGGTTTCTGTTTGCAGCTGGCACTGGGGCCATACCTGGGCAGGCAGAGGCCAGCATGGGCAGAGCCTTTTTGTCCTCTGCCTGTCTCTGGAAGCGCCTCACAAACTCCCTCTGGCTCTCCAGGAGGCTGAAGTTCCTGGAGAAGGTTGTGTCAAACACGTGGTGCACACCTGGGCAGGGCAGCAGCTGGGTTAAAACCCTCAGGAGACAGCAAAACAACCAAAAAAACCTTCCACTCCAACCACAGGCACAGGTAGGTGACAGGGAATATTTTTTAGGGGGGTAAAAGTGACAGGAGAGGTGGAAACCTAAATTGTGAAGGGTTTTTGAAAGGTTTTGTTTGCAGGTTTTATGGACTGATGAGATGGTTTGGGGTGGAAAGGACCTTAAAGCTCAGGCAGTTCCACAGGCAGGGACATCTCCCACTATTCCCAGGGTGATCCAGCCTGGCCTGGGACAATTCCAGGACTGGAGCAGCCACAGCTCCTCTGGGGATCTGTGCCAGGCCCTCCCCACCCTCCCAGCCAGGAATTCCTCCCCAAAATCCCATAACCCAAATATCCCATAACCCTGCCCTCTCCGGCACTTTAAATCTTCATTTAAACTCGTCCTGTTACCCTCTGCCCTTACAAAAAAACCTTCCTCCCCTTCCTTTTCCCATTCCTTCCCTCACTCCAAGTTCATCCTGAAGTTTTGGACACTTTTGGGGCTTAAACCCCATGAATTTGTCCCAGAGCACAACCCCAAACTTGCCCAGACTCTTGAGGAACTGTGTGAGCCTCTGTGCAGTCTCCAGCAGCCCCAGCTTGCACCTTGCAGCCAGGGAGGCTCTGGACTGGGGGGACACAGAAACCACCACCAATTTCTGCTCCTGGGCAGCAGCAGCCTGGAAAAAATAAAAAAAATAAACCCCAAAACAATCCCAAATTGTGGCACAGGCAGAGGTGGCAGCAGCCCAGAGCTCCTCACCTTCACTCTGAGGCAGGAATTGACACCAAACCCTTTAAAAATGAGAATGAACCGCCACAAATGTAGAATAAACCACCACAAGTGTAAGGAAGAACAAACTGGGATCCCTCAGGGGCTCTGAAATTCCCTTTTCCTGTGGATTTTTTCCTTCTAAACCCTTTAAAAATGAGAGTAAACCAGCACAGTGTAGGAAGAACAAGCTGGGATCCCTCAGGGGCTCTGAAATTCCCTTTTCCTGTGGATTTCCCCTTTTTTTCCCCGCAGGGATGAGGGGGACCCACCTTGTTGAGGGCCAGCACCTTGCAGAGCTCCCCGTGGCTCTGCTGGCTGACCAGGACACTCTCAGCTGAGGTGATGCAGCCACTGCAGGCCAGGCAATCATTCAGGGTGATTTTGGCTTTTTCCAACTTCTGTTCTTCCCCATCCTGCAAAAAAAGCCCAAAAAAACTCAAAAAACCAGAACAGGCTCAGTTCTGACCCCAGGATTTAAGGAGCAGATCCCTCACTTTAGTACAAATCATAATATTTTAGTCCAAACAATAATATTTTAGTCCAAACAATAATGATGTTGCTCTTTTGATGCTCTTGGGTTATAATTTAAAAAAAAATTCTTTATTTTTAATAAGATGAGGACAAAGCTTGGCTGCTTTTAATGGGATTATTTGCTGAGGGGTTTCATCCCAGGCACTGGAAGGGAATATTTTCCCTTCGGTCTGTTGCTGAATAATTTGATTTTTTTTTCCAAGAGATTCTCCACTATAAAGCCAGGGACAGAGCAGGAAATGAGGCACTATTTACAGTTTTAAAATAAGGAACTCAGACTCCTTTGGAAGTGCTAGATCCTCCTTTTTTTTTTTAGATCAAAGTCTGCCTAAAGTTCCAAGTTCCATTCCTAGAGGAATTCCCAGCTTGCTTAACTGAGCAAAGCCAACTTTTTTTTGGGTGAAAACAGGAAAAAATTCATCCGGAATTTTGGAAGCTCCTGAATTCCTCAAGCTTTTAAAGAAATAATTCGAAATATTATTTACTTTTTAAAAAATCCAGCGAGATTTATTAAAAATATCTTGATTAAACCTCTGAGTGAGCACAAGGACATGGCCAATCCTTAAATACTGATGAAATAAATAAACTTGTAATAAAAATAAATAAAATTTTATATAAATAAAATTATTGATTATAAAATGACTGCTTAAAATTAATTTATAAATGAAAATGCTGATAAATAAAAGTTTAATACAATCTCAGTTTATCTGCTCTTAATAACCAGCAATTAATGTCAGTGTTTCAGAGCATTGAAGTGGCACAAAATTGGAATTATTGACTATAAAATGAGTGCTTAAAAATTAATTTATAAATTAAAATGCTGATAAAGTTTAGTACAATCTCAGCTTATCTGCTCTTAATAATCAGTAATTAATGGCAGTGTTTCAGAGTGGCACAAAATTAGAATTATTGATTATAAATTAAAAAATAAAAAACCCAAGGATGCTGACAGCATCTCTCTGAGGCATTAAATAGATGTAGATAATTAAAACATTTAAAAGACATTAATTTTTCCTGTTTTTTTTTTTTTTACTCTGAACAGAAGAGCCCCACGTACCTGATTGACCTGGAAATAACTTCCATCAGCCTCAATCCTGATCCTGGCTGCTGCTTTTCCAGCTTTTCTGTCCACTTTGACAGGCTTGATGCATTCCTGAAAGGACAGCAGAGCAGACTGAGCAGGGGAAAGAGAGGACTGAACAGGAATAAAAAAGGATCAAAGAGCAGCTCTGGGTGTGGAGGAACAACAACCCAGGCTGCGATTTCTCCGAGATTAAGAAAAAATGTCGCAGCGGCGGTTGCTCACCCCTTTGGAACAGGAGGAACATTTTTCCAGCATCATCCCCGAGCCCGCGGGGAGATTTTGCTCTTTGTGAAGAGCTCGACTCTGCTGGTGGGGCTGTGACAGGAGCAGAGCCTGGCCAGCCCCTTCTCCTCCTTCTCTTTATTCTCCTTTTCCTCCTCCTCTCCAAACCCCGGAGCAAATCCCGGCTCTCCCCGCGGATCCCAGCCCGGAGCTCGGCTCTGCTGTCCCCCCACAAGTCCCAAAGGGGTTTTCCCTAAATTTTATCCGGTTTTTCAATTGTTCAAACACCTCGTGACTCCTTGTCCTACTTCTCCTCTGAGGAATTTGAGGTTTTCCCGTTAAATAATTCCGTCTTTGCAGGATTCTCTGCAGGAACGAAATCAGAGCTCACGGTTTAGGTGAAGAATTCCCATTATACCCACGTTACCAGGCTAAGTGGAGCCACCCCACAAAATAAATCTATCGGTAAGATGATCGGGGATACTTAAAGCAGATCCAAAAAAAGAGAATGATTAACATCTATTGAATATTCAACTTAAAGACAGAAGTCCTAAAAGGGTGAGGGGGGTCCGAGCAGATCTTGTGCCGAGCATCCTCGGCCGAGAAGCTTCGCTTATTCTGTCTCCTCATTTGTCTATTTTTAAATTAAACTTATAAAATTTTTTAAAAGAGAGCGAAACTCGTTTTTCACACCCCTTCTGCCATCCCCTAGAGCAGCGGGAGGAGCTCTGAGGGGAGGGCGGGCACGGTCCCCTCAGCGGGGACAGCGGGACGGGCGAAGGGTGAGGGTGGCACCCCCCGCCTCCCCTCAGGGGCCCTCCCCTGCGCCCTCCCCGGGGCAGAGGAGCCTGGTGAGCCCGGCCCCGGCCCCGGCCCCGGCCCCGTCACCGCCGGGGTGTCCCCACCTGCGAGGGAGCGATGAAATCGTCCAGCTCCGTCAGCTGCAGCACCCCGCTGAACCGCGCCGCCATGGCCGCCGCAAAGCGCCGCGCTGTCGTACAGCGGGACTGCCACACCGCCGCAAAGCGAACCGGCCGCGCTGTCGTACAACGGGACTGCCACACCGCCGCAAAGCGAACCGGCCGCGCTGTCGCGCAAGGGGACTGGGTTCCATGGGATGGAATCCCTGGCATGGGACGGGCTGGTTCTTGCTGAGCAGCCTTGGCCAGCCCTGACCCTCCTCCTGCTGCAAACCCCTCTCCTGATGACCCCAATCCTGTCACACTCCTCCCTGCTGGCCCCTGGTGTGTCCCCAGAGTGTCCCCAAGGCCCAGCCCTGGGGCTGGGACACTGCTGGACACGTTTCTGCTCTCCAGAGAGGCTGCAGGGTCACCAAACCCGGGCACGGAGGGACAGCAGACGTCAGAGCAACCACTTTTCCCTTTTTACCTTTCCTTTTTTAGCTTGTTTGGATTGCAGGGCTTGGAGCCTTACCTGGAGGTGGTTTCTGACTTGTGCAATGCAAATATTACAGAGGAAGGAGGGAGGGAGGGGGAAGCCAAGGAAAATCTCTTGTGTAAACCTGCAGGAAGGTACAGCGGGATGGTCGAGGTTTCATTCCAGCTCCAAACGGATATTTGACTTTGTTTGGCCTTTTTTTTGTTGTGTCTCCATTGTCCCTGTGAGGAGCTGTGGGAGGGAGAGTGGCCAGGGCAGGGTTTGCAGGGTTGGGTTTAGAGGGGTTGGAGTGTTTGGGGCTTTGCTCTGCAGTTCCCAGAGCAGGGGATAAATCAGGACTGGGTATAGAGGGGTTGGAGTTTTTGCTCTGCAGGTCCCAGAGAACAGGATAAATTGGGATTCGGTTTAGGGGGCTTGGAGTGTTTGGGGTTTTTCTCTGCAGTTCTCAGAGCAGGAGATAAATTGGGTTCAGAGGGGTTGGAGTTTTTGCTCTGCAGTTTCCAGAGTAGGGGATAAATTGGGATTGAGTTTAGGGGGGGTTGGAGTGTTTGGGGTTTTTCTTTGCCGTTCCCACAGAACAGGATAAATTGGGATTGGGTTCAGAGGGCTTTGGTGGTAGGAAAAGATCTCTGCCATCCCTGGCTTCCCTCTCTCCTTTTCTGCCTAAAATCCCCCTCAGGTGAGGGGCTGCTGGCATAGGCAGCTGAGGTTGGGATCACGGAATCACTGAGGGTTAAAAAGACCCTTAAAAAATTCCAACCATTCCCCCAGCACCGCCAAGGCCACCTCTAAAACCTGTCCCCAAGCCCAGCTCTGAAATGCCCTCGGGGCTGTGACCCCACCAGCACCCGGGGCTGGACATCCCTCTGGGTGAGGAAATTTCTTATTAATCTCCAGATTAAACTTCCCCTGGTGCAACTCGAGGCCATTTCCTGCCGTCCTGTCCCTCATTCCCTGGGGACACAGGGTCGTGCATGAGCTGTAAAACACAAACCCTCAGTGTCAGCCTTTGCTGACCTCTCTGGCATTTTTTAGGTGTGGGCTCAGCGGCGCCTTGGAGCCAAAAAATTGTTTCTTTTTCCCATCTTCCCCCAGCTGGGAAGTGGAGGCTTGAGCAAACAGAGTGACACAAGCTCCTTGGTGAAGCAAATATTGTCCTGTCTATTAAAAAAATCTCTCTGCTGGTGACATTTAACGAGCGGCTGCGTCACCCCTCCCCGAGGTGACAGGGCTGGTGACACCTCCCACGTCCCCCCACGCGTCCCTGGCAGGCTCAGAATTGGGCGTTTGCAGGGAAAGGTGGCACTGGAGCGGTCCTGCTGAAGGTCTCTCCCTCCCGTGGGGTTTGATGCTTTGAGTTTGATTTCCGTGTGTTTCAGGTTCTGTGCTGCCCAGAGCTCACAGTCGGTGTCACTCGCAGAGCAGGGACACAAGCCAATCCTTTTCTGCGCACCAAGGACAACTTTCCGGCAGGGTTAGAGGAAGAGCCGAGTGCCAGGGATGTCACAAGCCGCTCGTTTTCACGGCCTGGCAGCTGTTTGTTCCTCAAACCGCAGCTTTGGCATCACCTGGCTGCCTTTATCCTCCTCTGCTCCTGCCCAGATTAACCCTCACGTCTCCCTTTGCCCTGGTTTCCCCTGCTGGGAACCTTCTGAAAGCTGCTGCTCCTGACTCTCACTGTTCCAAAGGGTTGGATGGTGTCTCTTCCCAGGTTCTGCAGGGTTTTTACCTCGTCTGTGGGTTTTTTATCTTCTCTTCTTCTAGGATTAAATGCTCGAGGTTTTCGTGTTGGGACTCAGATGTTTATCAATTCTTATCTATCTTTAATATATTAAATATATTTTATATTTAATGAAATATTAAATCTATATATTCTATATTCTATATTCTATATTCTATATTCTAGATCATATATACAATATACGATATATAGAAAATATAAAAATATTATAGTATATATTATACATATAATATATCATATTATATATAATTTTATATTATAAGATATTATATATTTTATACATTCAATTAACTATTTAAAAATTAATTTAATGTAACATTAAACTTAATAATAAGCTTCTTATCATATTATTTTACATAATACAATAATAACAAATATAATATATATACATATAATTGACTATTTAATTAATATTTAATTTAACGCAATATTAAACTTTAAAAAGGTTCAAAGGATGCGAGCCCTGTTTCTCGCCCAGGTCTGCCGAGGCAGGGTTAGACCCGGCTTAGGCGAGCCAGCACAAAGCCCCTTTGTGTCCGCGCTGCGGAGCGCGGCCGCGCTGTCCGGGTGGGATTGGGGAGGATTTATTGTCCCCTGATTTATTGTCCCCGGCCACACCTGGCCGAGCCGGGAACAGCCCCAGCCCAGCCCGGGGCCCCCAGCCTGGCTCGGACTCATTTTGGGGCTGTCCGGACTCATTCTGGGGCTTCCCACCCCTTCTCCACCACCTCTCCTCCCTGCCAGGGCTCTGGTGCAGAATTGGGATTGATTTTGGGGCGAAGAAGGATCTTGCAGAGGCAGGGCTGGAGTGCGATGGTGTTGAGCTAAATGGGATCGGTAATGTGAAAAACGAGGTTCACTTTTCTGGTTAAATTTAAAAAGTTTAATAAAAGCACAATAGGAGACAAAGCAAAGGGTGGAAATGGCACTGGGTGTTTGGCACTTGACTAAGAGCACAATTACTACCTTGGAGAAATTCTTTGAACTCTTTTTAATTTCCATTAAAATGCTGCATATTTATAGACTATTTTGAGTATTTATATTTTTCTCAGAACTGTTGAGCAGAGCTACTCTTTGGCTCTGCCTTTCTACACCAGGAGTGTTTCTTGGCCGTGGTTTTATTATCACTTCCAGTTTGGGCCTTGGTCTATCCTTCCTTCAGCTGGCAGGTGCTGAGGGTTGGTGTATTAATAGCAGGGTCCTTATCACATTCACAGGGTGTTATCTTGACTCAAGAGTTCACTTTTATCAGCTGCTGCCACTGCCACGTTTAAGTTTTTTGTTAATAGTAGAAATAAAAGCCAAGTTATTTTAATATACATATATATATATACGCATGTGTATACACATATACCTTCATCTTCATATTTGCAGAAAGCCGATTTTAGAACATGTATTTATAGCAGGAGGAAGGATCTCGCAGAGGGAAGGGAGGCAGGGGCAGGGCTGGGCTGTGATGGTGTTGAGATAAAGGGGATTGTTTATTCCAGGGAGGCTTCAGAATTCCATCTTCACAGAGCTGAGGATGGAATTTTGGAGGCTGGACAGCCCTGGACACTGTCCCAGGGATGCTCCTGGATCTCTGGAATTGTCCAAGGCCAGGTTGGACAGGGCTTGGAGCACCCTGGGATGGTGGGGGGTGTTGGGACTGGATGAGCTTTAAGGTCCCTTCCTAGCCCTGAACATTCCATGACTCTGCTCCTTTTGTTTTCTCTCCTTTGGAGCCACAGATTTTCCAGCAGCTTCCCCACCCAGCGCTTTTCCATCTGATCCTGAGCCTGTTTGGAGAGTTGAAATTCCAAAAAAGGTGCAAACCACAGGAGCTTTGATATCTTCAGCCTGGCTGGAGGATCCCATCCAGCCCCAGCAGTGTCCTGGAGAAGAGGATGCTCTTGTGCTTTGAGCTCCAGGTCTGTGATTGGGCTAATTACAAGGTGGTGATGATTTTCGTGGGTTTGGGTGGTTTGGGGTGGGTGAGAGTCACTGATTCTGGGGATCCTGTGAGTCACACGAGCTGGTGACTGCACTGATTCCAGAGGAGCTGATAAGGACGTGGAGTGGGGGTGTGGTGACGCTGGGAGAAGACAGTGACACGGATTGTTCATGGTCAGGACTGGGCAAGCCTAGGCCTGGCCCAGAGCTGGGCTTTGCAAAAACTTGTCTGGAGAATACAGTGAGCAAACAACCATTTTTATAATTTTTTTTCCCCCCAAATCTGAGGATGTAAAATTACCCTGAGATGAAACAAGCTCAGCTCCCAGTGTGACACCCACGATCTGGAATGATGGAACGGCGGAATATCCTGAGTGGGAAGGGATCACAGGGGTCATGTGTGCCAACAAATCCCACCCTGGGCATCCCTGGGAGCAGAATCCAAACATTCCTGGAGCTCAGCCCATTCCCTGGGGATCTGCTCAATGCCCAGCACCCTCTGGGGGAAAACCTTTCCTCCCTGACCCTCCCCTGGCACAGCTCCATCCCACCCCATGGCCTGGCTGGCTGACAGAACTTCCATTCTTCTCCTCTTCTTGTATTTCTCTTCAGGATTTCCCAGCTGGAGGTGACTTTTCAAGAAATTCCAACCATCCCAAGCTCCTGACGCAAAATTCCCCAGTGCCAAACGTTCCTGGAGGGAGCAGCTCCATCCCGGGAGCACAGACATTGATTTTTGTCCTGTGCAGGAAGGAGAGAATCCGTCCTGGGAACACACACTGATTATTTTTGTCCTGGGCAGGGAGGGAGTGAATAGGGAGGGAATCCGTCCTGGGAGCACACACTGATTTTTTTTGTTGTTGTTGTTTTGCTTGTTGGTTGGTTTTTTTGTTTGTTTTGGGGGTTTTTTGGGTTTTTTGGGTTTTGGGGTTTTTTTTTGGAGGCAGTGAATCCATCCTGAGAGCCCACACTGATTATTTTTGGGGGTTTTTTGGAGGCAGTGAATCCACCCTCAGAGCACGCACTGATTTTTTGTTTGTTTTGTTTGTTTGTTTGTTTGTTTGTTTTGGAGGCAGTGAATCCATCGTTGGAGCACACACTGATTTGTTTTGTTTTGTTTTGTTTTTTGGAGGGAGGGAATCCATCCTGGGAGCACACATTGATTTTAGTCTTGTACAGGGAGGGAGCAGCTCCATCCTGGGAACACACATTAATTTTTGTCCCGTGCAGGAGGAAGTGAACAGGGAGGGAATCCACCCTGGGAGCACACACTGCTTTTTTTTTTTCTTCTTTTTTTTCTTTTTTGGAGGGAACGAATCCACCCTGGGAGCACACCCCGATTATTTCTTTCTTTTCGGAGGGAGCGAAGCCAGCTCTCCGCCCGCCCTGGGCACGCCGGGCATTGCCCAAGATCGCGGTTATTCGGTTATTTGTGCCGTTTGCGTTCCCAGGGAGCCGGGGCTGTGCCCGAGGTGTGCCCGGGGCTCCCGATCCATCCCGGGGGAGCCGGGACCACACCCCGGCTGTGGGTGAAAAGGAGCCGCTATGGGCCGAGCCCGCCCAGAGCCCCGACAGCCGCCGGTGAGTGTCACACGGTCCCCTCCTGTCCCTCTGCCACCAGCAGTGAGCTGCTTTAACTAACTCCAAATTCTGCTCGGGCTTTCCCGGACCCCTCGGGAGTTTCTTCTTTTTATTTTATTTTATTTTATTTTATTTTATTTTATTTTATTTTATTTTATTTTATTTTATTTTATTTTATTTTATTTTATTTTATTTTATTTTATTTTATTTTGTGTGTGTGTGTTTTCCTTGGGGTTTTTTTGTTTGTTTTTTTGAGGACTTTTTTGGGGTTTTTTGGGGGGGTTTTGGAGTGTATTGAGGTGATTCTTTTTGGTTTGTTTTTTTTTTTGTTTGGTTGTTTTTTGGGGTTTTTTTTTGAGTTTTGGGGTTTTTTGGTGGGTTTTTCTGTTTGTTTTTTGGAGTATTTGGGGGGTTTGAGGGGGGTTGTTTTTTTGGTTTTTGTTTGTTTGTTTGTTTGTTTGGATGGTTTTTCTGGGTTTTTTGGGGGGGTTGGGGTTTTTTGGGGATTTTGGAGTGGGTTTTTTGGTGGCGTTTTTTTTTGTTGGTTGGTTGTTTTTTTGGGGGGGGTTGGGGTGGGGTTTTTTTGTTTTGTTTTGGGTTTTTTGGTTGGTTTTTTGGGGTTTTATGGTTTCTTTTTTTTTCTTATTTTTTTGTGGGGGATTTTGGAGTGGTTTTTTTGGTGGGTTTTTTTGGTGGGTTTTTGGAGTGTTTTTTGTTTTTTTTTTTTTTTTTTTTTTTCTTCCCCCTGCTTTGGGTCAAAATTTAGGGTTTCTGAAGGCTGTTGCCACGTCCAGATTTCCACACCACCTTTAACTTCCCTTTCTGAGTTCGGGCTCGTTGGCATCATTAATTTGTTCCTGTTTGGTTTTTCCAGGCTGAGCTCAGGTGATTCCCAGAGCTGTCCAGAAATGTCTCCTCTGCTCCCGGGGCTGGGATTCCTCCTGCTCCTGCTGGGTGAGTCTGCCCGTGGAGGGAGGGCTGGCCCAGGAGGGTTTTCCATGCCAGAATCATCCCCAAAGGGGAAATTGTGCTGCCAGACCATTGAATGTGATGTTGGTTGTTGCTCTAAACCCTCAGCCTTTCCTTGTCCTGCTGCTTTGTGGATCTGTGAGTGAAATAATTTGGTTTTGGTGATAAACAGGGTGGGAAGGTCCCCCTGGGGTTGGTTCTCCTCCTGTCTGCTCCCAGCTCCTCTTGCTCTGGGCAAAGCTCTTAAGGAATAATCATAATTAAATCTGATTACCTCTGTATTAATTGAGCAATAAATCCCAGAATGGTTTGGGTTGGGAGGGAACTTAAATCTCATCCAATTCCACCATCCCAGGTTTCTCCAAGCTCCATCCAGCCTGGCCTGGGACACCTCCAGGGATGGGGAATCCTCTGGGAATTCCATTCCAGGGCCTCCCCATGTTCCCAGGGAACAATTCCTGCTCCAAATCCCATCAAGTTTAAAGCCATCCCCTGTGTCCTGTCCCTCCAGCCCTTGTCCCCAGTCCCTCTTTGCTCCTTTTTCTGTTCACTAGTGACGGCTCCCCATGAATTAAATTATTACAAATCAGGCAGTTAAGAAAGGCTGTTGTGCTAATGGAATCCTCATC
The DNA here is from genome assembly GCF_029207755.1 of Chamaea fasciata. Taxonomy (NCBI): domain Eukaryota; kingdom Metazoa; phylum Chordata; class Aves; order Passeriformes; family Sylviidae; genus Chamaea; species Chamaea fasciata. The sequence continues at coordinate 9,562,535 of NW_027094101.1, read as the reverse complement.
CTGTCTGCTTTAGAACTCCCTTTCCTCATGCAGGTTTTTTTGGGATTATGGATTCATCCACACCAGGAAAGGCTCCTCCATCAAACCGTGGCTGTGGAGCTGCAGAGTCCTCACTGTGTCCCCTCCCTGCTCCCATTCCACTGCTCCTGCCCCTCCAGGGACACCTGGAATCTCCACTTTCCCCTTTTTTTCTGTGCCTGAGGGATGCTGAGCTCGGGGAATCTCGGGTTTATCCTGTCTGTGCCATCCCTGGGGCTCCCACCCCGGCATTTCCCACCTTCCCAGCTCCGTGGAACTGGCAGAGGGAGGTGGGAGTTGGCATCAGGATCCCTCTGGAAGTTGGGAAATGAGGGGTGGAGAGTTGTGCAGAGCTGCCAGGAAATAAATCCTTTTCCCCCCCATAAATCCCCTTTTTTCCCCATAACTCCCTGCCAGACTCTGGGGCAGGACAGGTTGAGGGACAAATTCCCACCCCAGCACGGGGATTTCGATCCGTTTGAGGCTTTAACAAGAGAAATAAATGAAATTCATCCCAGGCTGTAGACACTGCAAAGCTAAAAGCAGATGGGAGGACAACCCTGGTGATTCCTGGGCTGATCCCTGCCCGTGCAGGGAAAATCCTGGAGATTTCCACATCCCTGGGTGTTGTGTCTACCCTCTGGGGACAGATCCAGGACATCCCTCAGTGTCACCTTGTCGTGGCTTTGGTTTGCTCGTTTTTAACACGTTTATTCACAGAAGTGTGCTCGGCTTTTTAGTAATTTAACGAGGTGTCAGTATTCCAAACTCATCACTGATTAATTTTGTTAATCAGAAAAAGTTGCAAACGATTTTTCTTTTAAAAAATCCCTCCTGGAGTTGGCTTCTCTCCTCACCAACTATTAATGAACACAAACCCAACACACACCCGGGCACAGCCAGGCTGAGCTGGCCGGGGGGGACATTGTGGCTGTCAGCCCTCGGGGAGCACAGCAGGAGGGACTCTCTGAAATCCCGGGTTAAAAACCAGCTCTAAACCCCTGTGGGAACGAGCTGTGTGCTGGCTTTGCTCTAAGACCAGCTCTAAAACCACGGCACTTTGTCTTGCAGGGTGGCGGGGAGCTGCTGCTGCTGCTGGGACGGAGCTGGTAAGGCAAATTTGTGTGTTTCAAAACGTTCCAGGGTGGTTTGGCTTGGAGGGAAGCTTAAAAATCAGCCACTTCCAGCACCCCCTTTTCCCCTGGAACCACACTCAAATCTGAGTTTGAGTTTTAAACCGGTCACCAGGGGAACATTCCCTCCTCATGCCTGAGATACAGAGAGATACAGAGATACAGAGCCACAAACGCGTCCTGGAGCTCTGGATTTGGGGGTTGGCTGTGGCCAGGTCACATCCCCACCCAAAGGGCTGCAGCTCCCACCTGCCTGTCCGCAGGGATCACAAATAATCGATTTTAACACCTTTTCTCTTTTCTCTTGGTGCAGTGCTCCAGCTCCCCCGTGGATGGTGAGTTCCCTTTCCAAACGTCCTTCCTCAGGAAAACCCTTGGAGGGTTCTGTGTGCCAATTCCTCTCACAATTCCTTATCTTTGTCTCTTTTTATGTTTTGGGGGCTCAGAATCTGCCGTGTGTGCCTCGGTACAGAGGTAGGTGAGCTGTGCCCAGAGACTGTGGCAGCATTTCCTTGAGAGGGACCCTGGGAATTCCTGGATCCCTCTGAACACAGAATTTGTGGGGTTTTTTTTCCCCCGAAAAGCCCCGGGGTTGCCTGTGGGGCAAGGAGGGCTCTGGTTGCACTTGTTCAAACAGTGAAGGGAAAGTGCTTTTCCTGGGGTTTTGTGTCTGTGCAGGACAAAGAAAGGCAGGGCCAGGCCCTGGGGAGGCAGCCAAGAGCCTTGGCACCGGTGCTGAGCTTGTCTTGGCTCCAACAGCTCCACTCCAGACCACTTATACCTGATTTATACCTGATTTATACCTGAGGGTCAACAATGCAACAATGCAGCCCTCCCCTGCCCCTGCTGCCAGCCCTCCTCATCCTCTGTGCCCTGTGTGGGCTGAGCTCTGCTTTGGGAGGATCTGGATCCCTCCTGGGGGAACAATCGGGAGCCAAACGCTGCTCAGGGGCACGCAGGTGCCGTGGGGTTGTTCGTCCAGATGTGCTCTGGGCTGCTGAGGGGCAGCCGGGTCACAGCTGGATCTGCCCCCAGCCAGTCCTGCTCTCATCTCCCCTCCCAGTCCTGCTCACATCCAGTTCTGTCCCAGTTTTCCCCCAGCTGCCGGCCCATCCCCTTCCAGTTCCCCTTCCAGTTCCCCTTCCAGTTCCCCTTCCAGTTCCCCTTCCACTTTCCCCTCAGTTCCCAGCCCATCCTCCCCCATTTCCCCATCCAATTTTCCCCATTCCCAGCCCATCCTCTCACAGTTCCCCTTCCAGTTTTCCTTGCAGTTTCCCCTCAGTTCCCAGCTCATTCTCCCCCAATTTCCCCCTCCAGTTTCTCCCAGTTTCCCCATCCCATTTTCCCCCATTCCCAGCCCATGAATTTTCCCCATTCCCAGCCCATCCTCTTCCAGTTTCCCCCACTCCCAGCCCACCCTTCCCCAGTGCTGTCCCTGTTTTGTTTTCCCCAGAGCTGTCCCTGTTTTCCCAGTGCTGTCCCTGTTTTTTTTCCCCAGTGCCAGCCAGGAGCAGTTCCTGGAGGTGGCCCGAGGTCAGGGGTCCCCGTGCAGCCTCACCTTTGGCCAACTCGCCTGTGCCCAGGTGAGAACCATCCCCTGCTTCCCTCTGGGATTGGTTTTCCTTGGCAATTCCGTCACTTCTGCCTTAAAAACACCCCCAGCGGAGCAGCCAAAGCTTTTTTCAGCCACCCCAGCCCCGAGGTGTGGCAGTGCCACCCTCCAGGGGACACCTGCCCTGTGCCCAAACCACCACGGGGACCTTTGGGCACCTTTGAGAAATGGGGATTGCCTTCTGCAAACCGAGAAGGGAGTGGGGGCAAAGGGACTTTCCGAATCGAATTGGCTCTTCAAAATTGGCATCACAGCTTTGAAACGGATTTCTGCTGGGAGGGTCACCCTGGGCCCTGGGGTAAAGGACAATTGAAGGGTAAAAGGCACAATTGAGAGGGGTAAAAAGCACAATTGGAAAAGGTAAAAGGCACAGTTGGAAGGGGTAAAATACATAATTGGAAGGGGTAAAAAGCATAATTAAAAGGGGTAGAAAAGCACAGTTAAAGGGGGTAAAAAAAAGCAGAGTTGAAAAGGGTGAAAAAAAGCACAATTGGAAGGGGTGAAAAAAGAGCACGGTTGGAAGGGGTAAAAAAACCCCAGAATTGGGAGGGGTAAAAAACCCCACAATTGAAAGGGGTAAAAAAAGCCACAATTAGAAGTGGTTGCAGTGTGGAAAATTCCACCTGGACTATTCCAGGTTTACTTTCTTCCCTGCTTTTGTCATTATCTCTTAAGTTGCTGCCAGTAATTGCAATTAAATTGACAGCAACTTGTGGTTTTTGGTAAATATCTCTAACAAAAAGACGGCGTTTCTGTAAAGATTTGTCAGTGGGGGATTTGGGATTTTTTTTTTCTTGGTTTTGTTTTCTCTTCTACTGTTTGTAAACTGCTTCCCTGAAAAAAAAAAAAAAAAGTTGGGGAATTAAAAAGTCGCCCATGGAAGTTTCTAGTTAGATCAAAAATTTCGGAAATTTTGGCAAAATTTGGGTTTGGTTTTTTTTTTTTTGGATAAAGTTTTAAAACCTGTGCCAGTGTTTTAAAGGGAAGAATCCCTTCCCAAATGCCCAGGTATGGGGGGTGATTTCCCCTCTAAATAAAACCTGTCCATTATCATCTTTATTTCCATTTCCCTTCTTTTTTTTTCTCTCCAGGAAACTTGGCTCCAGGACCTTCAGGATGATTTCCTCATATCCTTATATTCCTGCCTGGCCTCTCAACCTCCCACAGCTGTTGATCCAGAATATTCCATCCTGTTCTTTTCCAAATATGATGCCGGGAAGCTTTTGGCCTCCCTGACCGTGTTCAGCCAGAGGGTGAGAATTGCCTCCGATGGAATTGCCTCAAATCCAGGGAATTTTTGCTCTGTTTGCTCTCCAGGAAAAGGCTTTGTTAGGAATATTAATCCACAAACACCAGAGGTTTATGTCCAGAAAGGAGACAGAGGGGTCCTTTGACTTTATTGGAATAAAGGGAGAGGCCATGGGGCATTTCCCCTGGGGTCTCTCCGATTTTTGGAGGATGCAGCCTCCTTTTTATCCCAATTTCCCAGCCCCATTTCCCTCCCTCTTTTCCGCATTGCCTGAGGTACTTGAGAGTTCCAGATTTCCTGGAGTGTCGAATACCTAAAATTCCCCTTTAATGTACAACTCCCCTTTAATTTTTATGGAATTCATGGGTTTTCCCCATCGTTTCTTTCATTTTTTCAATATCCAATTTCATTTACCAGCCAACCTACAGCTGGTTTGTAAAGGCAAAAATCTTCTTTTCCATTCATTAATCAGTGAAATCTTTCCCATTGTTTCTTTGATCTCTCAGTGCTGGTTTTCTCCACCAGCAGACCCAGGGTTTGTTTGTGTAGACAAATCTGTCATTCCTCTCAGCTTTATTTCAAATCCCTTGATTATTTCACCTTATTTTGGAAAGAGCCCCGTTCCAACCAACACAATCCATCCCTAGAGTTCAGATTTTCTTGGATTTTTATCGCTGCCTGCTCAGAATTCCCTGGAATTCAGGGGTTTCCTCTCTCTTCTCCTGCTGCCAGTTCTCCCAGGTGCCCCTTTCCCTGGAGTGGAGCCTGGTTTTCATGAATGGTCTGTGGGAGAGGCTGCTGCGGGTGCCTGGAATTGAGACCCCCCCAGTGCTGTTCCAGTGGCTCCACGAGGGACTTGGACCATTCCTGGTGGAGCCCCGGGTCTTTGGCTGCCTCCGTGCCAAGGATGTGTCCTGTGAGGAATTCCAGCAGGTGTAAGTGTGGAGTGTCCCCTCTGTGCCACCCTGGAGGGGGAGAAATCACTTTGGGAAAGGATGGGATTGAGAAAATCCGTGTTTTTTGTGAGAGCCCAGCAATGTTTGAGGTGTTTTTTCCTTCCCTTTCCCAGTGTGGCTGCCCTGGATGGGATCTATTCCCAGCTCCCTGTGGAGGAGCAGAGGAATCTTTACTCTGGGATCAAGCACTTCCTCATCCAGGATGGTAAAGGGTCTGATTTTCCTGGGATTTTCCTGGTTTTCTGTTCACGGGGCTGAGGCCTCGCAGGGTTTTTGTGAATCCCCGACGGTAATGAGTGGACTTGGGAATCATTAAATAAATTAAATCATTAATAAGGCCTGAAGGCTTTATTAATGATATATTTATTAATTATTAATATTAATTATTAATTAATTAACTACTGTTAACCCAGGGGTTTTATAATCCAGCCCAGCCAGGATTGTGCCGATTTCAATTCACTGCATTTGCTGCTTGTGCAGGGTTTGGTTCTGGGAGGGAAGAATCCAGCCCAGGCAGGAGCTTCCATGAATATCCTGCAAAAACCTCCTGCTGCCTTTGGAGGGAGGAAGGAAGAGCCTGGGGATGGAACATTTGGAGGGCTGGGATTCTTTTATTCCGGGGAAAATTAATTCTGGATTCTATTCACAAATTCTGGGGATTTGTGATGTGAACACGTGGGTTTGAGTGTGAGGTGTGAGCAGGGCTGAAACTTTTTGTACCTATTTAAGGAACAGCTTTTTGTACCAATTTGGGAAGAGTAAGACAGTTGTTAATTAGGAATCTTACAGGAATGAGCACAAGTGGAGTGTCTGAAGAACTAAAGCTTGCTCTGAGGGTGATGCCACGAGCAGGGCGGTAAAAACAGCCCAAGAATAGGGAAAGAAACAGAAAGGGTGGAGCCAGTAAAGACTGAATGACTATTAATTGCAAGGGAAGAAAATGAAAAGAATGAAAAAAAGTAGAAAAAAGCAAAAGAAAAAAAGTAGAAAAAAGACAAAACCATGATGGCATGGAATAAAAAGCCACAATAAAAGTGCAGAGGCGTGGTTGTACTGAAGTATAGGACGAGTGGATATTCTGAGATGTTTTGGAGGAGCAGAGTTTAAAGGATGCAATTCTGCTTCATGTCAGACTGTGCTGTGTAAAATCAGAACTTTGATGGGCTAAGGCCTCTCCCACCCTCAGCAATCCCCAATCCCCGCTGATTCCCTGCCCCAGTTCCACGGTGTGTGTTTTCCTGCCCTGTGTGACTGCAGAATCCAGCCAGAAATGCTTCAGCGAGGCCATTCCTGGCCTGAATTCCACTGCCTGGTTTCGGAATTTCCTGGCATCCTTCCTGGAGCACGCCACCGTGGAGGACCTGCAGCTCTTTGGGGATGAACCAACAGTAAGTGGAGACCCTGGGAGGTCCCAGAGCAAAACCAGAAGCCCACAATGGTTTGAGTTGAAAGGATTTGAGGGTCACCCATCCCATTCCACGCTCCCACTAGCCCAGGGTGCTCCAATCCCACCTGGCCTTGAAATTCCTGTAATTCCTGCCGGCAGGAATATTCCTCTTGTTAATTTGAGAAAAACAGTCACTGCAATTATTTCCCCCCATCGTGTGATAAGGGGGACTTGCACAGAAGTTGGTTTCACAAAGGGAATTCTGCAGTGAGAGGAACAACCCCAAACTTGATCAAGTTGAAAACAACAAAAAAATAAACCTCAGCACCACTTTAAACCCAGGTGAAACCCCTGAGGTTGGTTCAAACTGTCAGGATTGAAGGATCCATCTGAATTACTTTCCCTTGTAATTTTTTTTTTATTTTTTATTTCTTCTTTTCACCCTCAGCTTCAAAAGTTTGCCAGGGATCCAGTGAATATGGAGATGGTTGGGAAGCTCACCCTGCTCAGGGAGACTGCTCTGTACTACACCCTGCTCCTCACCTCTGCTCCTGCTTTTCCACTCTCAAGGTATGGAGCTGCTGCCATCTCATCTCCTGGCATGGCTCAGTGTGGGACTGGGACATAGAAACACTTTCAGTGGGGATTTCATGTCAACCTCTTTAAGAGCTCTCTTCATTTTCCCTTTCTTTTTAAGTGTTCCCTTCATTTTCCCTTTCAGAGTTCCCTCCATTTTCCCTTTCCCTTTAAGGATTCCCTTCATTTTCTTTTTCAGGGTTCCCTTCGTTTTCCCTTTCCCTTTGAGGGTTCCCTGCATTTTCTCTTTCCCTTTGAAGCTTCCCTCAATTTTCCCTTTCCCTTTTAAGGTTTCTTTCATTTTCCCTTTCCCTTTAATGGTTCCCTTCATTTTCCCTTTCTTTTTAAAGATTCCTTTCTCTTTCCCTTTCAGGATTCTCTTAATTTTCTCTTTCCCTTTCAGGGTTCCCTTCATTTTCCCTTTCAGGGTTTCCTTCATTTTCCCTTTCCCTTTCAGTGTTTCATTTTCAAATAATCCCACTGCCCTTGGCCTTGAGGAGGGCCAGACCCCAAATTCTCTTTCCTGGGCGATGATTTCCCTGCAGTGCCAGCTCCAGCTGGTGGCCAGCGCTGCCTCCGGGGTTTTTCAGCTCTCTGAGCTGGAGCTTTGCCATCAGCAGAGCTAAAACGACGGGGAAAAACGTGCCTGGAAAAGAGGGGAAAAGTCTGGCAGCTTCTCCTTTTGTCCCTGCAGCCTCCCAGACGGATTTATTTGTTACCTGAGCCCCGGGGCGGTGAGAAACCTGAGCAGGGAGGAGGTTCTGGGAGTGGCCCAGAGGCTGGGGAAGAGCTGCCCCTGGACCAAGGGGACGCCTGGAGGGAGAGTTCCCTCCTCCCTGGCATCACACGAGCTGCAGGTGAGCGCTGGGAGCCCTCTCACCTGCACAGAACCCTTGTGTCCCCTCCTGTCACCCTCCTGGGGGTCACCTCGTGTCTCTGCTGTGGTGCCTGGCTGGGTTTTCATCCCCTCACAGTCCTCAGTGGTGGAAATGGCACCATCCAAAACCTTCAGCAGGACAACCCGAGGCAGAAATCCGGGGATTTGAGACTTCCAGAGGCTTGTGGGATGCAATAAGAAGAGTTAGAATGTGTTTGGAAGAGCCAGATGTGTTCAGCTCTTTGGGGTTTAACACCTCTGAGGGCTTCCAGCCCCTCACAGAAAATGGCTTAAAATAACTTTGTGAGACGACCCCATCGAGTGTGTCTTGAAAAAGCAAAAAAAGGTTTTAATAAAAGAAGAAAACAATACCAAAAACAAAAGAACAAAGCTGCTCACAGTGCAGGGACAGGTCCCACACACCTGCTACAACACCCCAAAAATGCTCTGAGAAGCCTTGTGCTCTCCCTCGAGCATTGAAGGATTTGGGTGGGGTTTTTTTGCCAACAAAAAATACAGAACAGCTACATTTCTGAGGAGCAGCTAAAGAGACCCAGCACTGTTTGAGCCAATTGTGATCAGGAGGGCATGGAAACTTCTAGAGTTCTTCCCTTACGAGGTCTTGGGGTGAGACTGGTGCCCTTCTCCTTGTCTAGAAAGCATCTCCGTGGTGCAGTCACTGCTGCTCTGACCCTGCTCTGTCTCCCTGGTGCTCTGCAGGTGGCCTCCTCCCTGCTGGGGGGTTTGGAGGATTTCTCCCCAGCAGTGCTGGCAGCCCTGGGCCAGGCTGCGCTGGGGCTCTCGGTGTCCAGCATCCAGAACAACATCCCCGGGGAGCAGCTGGGAGCAGCTCTGCCTGCCCTGGGGAGGCTCCGTGGCTGGAGCCCTGAGCAGTCCAGGGCCATCATCAACAAACTGCTCCGCTCTGGATACCAGGTACTGACTCCACAAATCCAGGGAATTCCCTCCTGGGAAGGTGTTGGAGCCCTGGGCACTGAGGAATTCAGGCTTTCTGTGCTGGCAGGCATTGACCCCCCCGAGCAAACACTGCATTGGACTGAGGCCGTGGAAAAGGCTCCCAAAATTGAGTGACAGCTCTGGGATTGCGGGTGTGGGGTTTGGATAGAAGTGTGTGATAGCACAGAGTCCTAAACTTAGAGTTTAAGGGTTTAGAATATGGTAATGTATATATAAAGCAAGATGGAGGTTTTAGGCTGAGTCTTTCTTCTTTCATCTTCTCCATGGGTGGTGTTTTGTAATTGGGTAGAAAAATCCACATTGTGGACCACGGGTGGTTGGTTATTGAGTTAAAAGCAAAAATAATTTAGGTGTCATTTCATAATTGGACAATTTGTGCTTTAAAGGCCTTGTAGAGAAAGAGGCCATTCTTTACCTTGTTAACTTGAAGTGCTGTAGAACTCACGACTTGTAAGACTGTAATATGGATAAGGATTAATAAACATCTGAGTACAAATATTTAATCCTGGCTCCGGCAGAAAAGGAGATAAAAAGCACAGGAAGGGTTTCAGGCATTGGAAGTGCCCAGGGAGATTTGGAGTGCCCATCCCTGGAGGTGTCCCAGGAATTCCTGGAGGTGGCACTCCGAGCTCTGGGCTGGGGACAAGGTGGGGATCAGGCATAGCTTGGATTCAGGGATCTCCAAGGTCTTTTCCAAGCTGATTTTTTTTTTCCTGGGATTCCCTTGCAGCTCCTGGATGGACAGAGCTTGGCAGAGCTGGGGACTTTGGTGGGTGGCCTGAACAGCAGCACCCTCAGGAGTTTGTCCCCAGATGTTGTCCTGGAGGCCATCCAGCTGCCAGGCTTTGCCCGGCACATAGAACCTCTACCCTCTGCTCTGAAAAGGACCCTGGTGGAAAAGGTGACCTTGGTTTTATCTCCTCAGGCCTCCCAAGGCAGCAGGGCTGGGAGCAGAGCTCACCTGGGGCCAGGTGTGCCACAGCTGCACCCCCAGGCAGGGTGGCAGCGGGACAAGCCACTCCTGTCACTGAGTCTGTGTCACTGTCCTGGGTCTGCTCAGCCTCCTGGGGACAAGGGCAGCAGGGATTTGTTTTGTGGGGTGGTCCCAGAAACGACTTCCCAGCTGATGTTCCCAGGGAAAGAATAGAAATGGAGCAGGATTAATTCCATCCTGGAGGTCTTTTCCCACCTGAACAATTCTCTGGTGCTGATGTTGCCGTGGTTTGGGTTAAACCTGGGTGAGATTGCCTTGCTTTGTTCTCTTGGGCTTTTTTTCAAGGTTTCCTCCAGGGTTGGCCACCCCTCTGAGCTGGTTAAAGTCATCCCCAGTGCTCTGGCCAGCTACATCCCAAAATCCCTGCTTGTTTTTGGGGAAGAGGAGCCAAACCTGCAGGATCTCAACGATAAACCGTGGAGCAGAGACCAGGTAATGGGGGGTGGGCTCCTCCTTCCCCTCCCTGCCAGCCCTGCCCTGTGTGGGGCCAGGAATCCCACAAACACCCCTGGAAAAGGAGCAGTTTTCCCTGGAAAACCTCTGAGCTCTGCCTTTGCTCCCCAGGCTGCCATGTTTTTCGGTGATGTGGTGAAGGCAGAGCCTGACATCAGCAGGTGAGGGTTTTCCTCCTCTCCTTCCTTTTTTTTCCTGTTTGTTTTCCTGGCAATCCCCACATTTCCCGTGGTGGGATCCACAGAAACAGATGGGAAATAGAATGTGAACCCAAACCCAGACAGGGAACCACAGAGATTCACCAGGGCTCAGTGTTGGTTCTTTATCTGAGTCTGAAATTCTCAGTTTCAGCTGTAAAATCCACTCAGAGGCCACGTTTTCTTTCTAAAATGATGCTGCTGGCTCAGGCTGCAGCTGGAATCTTGCCCCAGATTACCTCTGGAATGCATTTCCAAGCAGGGAATGCATTTCCAAACCTTCCAGAGGGCAGTTCCAGGGATTCATTCAAAGGGGCTGATGCGTCTTTTGACGTGTTTGAGATGAAAATGACCAAAACCATGATTTATATCTGGAAAAAAAACAGCGAGGTCAGCACTGTCCTGCTCTGAATTCACCTTCCTGGAGGCTTTTCCCTTCTGATTTTCCTGCTGGGAATTCCCAGGCTCTCCCAGTCTGTCCTCCAGGGCTTCACCTGTTCAGCTGCCAGCGCCGTGGGAGCAGAGAGGTTCCAGGAGTTGGCCAAAGCCATGAGGAAGAAGAAGGTCAGGCTGGGACAGGACCAGGTAAATCCCCACATTCCCGAGGGTTTGGGATTGTCCTGAAGGAAATTGTTCAGCCAGGACAACCTTTGGGGTTCAGGGGCTGGAGAAGAGATGTGTCAGGGGGCCGAGGGTGGGTTTTAGGGGAAGGTTTTTACCCCAGAGGGTGACCCAGGGTCAGGGGAGGTTCTTAGGGTGCTCCTAATGTCCTGGGTGTCCCTCCCACAGCTCTGAATTTCCCTGAACACAGGAGAAATCCAAACCCTCTGATTTCCATCTTTTTTTCCCTCTTTTTTTTTTTTTTTTTTTTTTTTTTAAATCTTTGCATTATTTTATATTTCCTCGTGTTGCCTGGTGATTCCTCTCTCTGATTCCATCTCTGGTATCCTTCCAGCTGAGCTGCCTGCTGAAGATGGTGACCCTGGACGGGATTCCCGAGGATTTGGACACTTATCCCAAAGAGCTGCTGCTGTTTTTGAGGTGACTGTGCTGTGGTTTTTGTGATGTTCCTTTAGTACTCCGTGGGGAAAACAAGGATTAGTTGATAACCAGGCTGACTAATTTGATTTGTAGCTCAGAGTTGTTTAGGCCTCTTTCTGGGGAATAAAAAATGGGATTGCAGAAAGCTGAGGGTGGGTGTTATTTCATTGGAATAAAATGATTTTTTTATTACTATTTATTAGTTTTTAATTTCGGTTATTATTTTTATTATTTAGTTAGTTATTTATTATTTTATTGGAACAAACCCTTCCTTGTGAGGGTGGGGAGACCCAAGTTTCCCAGAGCAGCTGAGGCTGCCCCATCCCAGGCAGTGTCCAAGGCCAAGTTTTAGCATTTCCCAAGCCTCAGAATGTGCTTTTCCCTCACGACACCAAAGAAAACAGGGAATAAAGTGGATTCCCCTGTTCCAACACCTTCCCACTGTGGTTCTGTACCCAAACCTGGAACAACTTCAGGCTGTGTCTTGCACAATGGATCCCTTAAGGCGAAAACTGATTTTAAAGAAAACTGAAACTTATTTTAAAGAACTTCAATCTTTCAAACGATTTTTAAAGAACCAATTGAAGGGATTTTTAAAGAATTTAATGACATAGAAGAAAACTGGGGAAGAACAGCTCGTGGGGTTCAGTGTTCAGGTGTGGAAGGTGTTTTATCACACACTGGGGTGTGTTGAGCTCGATCTCATTCCCTAAAATTCCTGGAGTTTTTCTTTCCAGCCCCTCAGACTACGCAGCCACAGGGAGCTGCAGGCAGTTCTTCACCAGTGTTGGGGAGGCAGACGTGGATGTTCTGCCCAGAGAGGCCCCTCGGAGGCAGCAGCTGCTCCGGGAGGCTCTGGAGTGTCTGGTACCAGGAGAGGGATTTGGGGATGGGGCAGGGGGATTTGGGGATGGGGCAGGGGGTTTTGGGAATGGGGAAGGGATTGGGGATGGGGCAGGGGATTTGAGAATGGGGCAGGGAATTGGGATGGGGCAGAGATTGGTATCCTGCAGGGGATTTGGGATCCTGCAGGAAACTGGGATGGGGCAGGGGTTGGGATCCTGCAGGGATTTGGGATGGGCAGGGATTGGGATCCGGGGATGCTCCATCCCAGTTAACACCTCTGCCTTTATCCCAGAGAGTTCCTGGCACACAGATAAACGAGGAGAACGCCGGGGTTCTGGGCAGGCTGGTGTGTGACCTGCCTGGGGACTACATCAGGAGCTCTGGGGGGAGGCTGCTGCAGGATTTGGGCCAGTGTGGATCTTTCCTGCCCGAGCAAGGAGTGGCCATCAGGGACGTCCTCAGCAGTGGCAACACCACCTTTGGGTACGGCATTTTCTCCCTTAATCAAACCCTGTTAAGGCCTGAGTGAACTCCAGCTTGATCAAAAACCCCAAAAAACTTGATTGCTTTTGAGCTTTCCATTGATGTCTCTTATGTTGTTCAGCTGAAATTATTTCAGCTGAAAGGCCTGGGTGAAATTCTCCTGGAAAATAAGTGTCTCTCTTGCTCGTTATAAAAGCTTTTCCTCTGGTGTGTTTTTCGTTAATCAAACCTCTCTGGCTGATCACAGGTGAGTTCCAGCTGTTTGTCAGGCGCAGACTTCCAGGAAACGTTCTGCCTCCACCTGTCCACTGAGAGGTGTTTGACAAATCCCCCGTTCTGACACAGGGGGAAGCAAAATATTTAAATATTTCCCTTCCTGCGTCAGCTGCCCTGAGATCTTGGCGCTGGATTGGGCCCCAGTGAGCCACAGGGATTCTTTGGGTTCCACAAAGGACAAGAATGTGTTTGTTCAAGGCCGTTTTCCCTCCCTGATTCACGGCCCCGACAGCTTCTCCTGCTCTGCTGCAATGAGGTTTTGTGCATCAGGAAGTGGCTGAGGCGTTTTAGGGTTTAAACGCTCTGTTTTCTCAACGTCACACATGACAAGGATGTAATCCTGGGGGATTTTAACGTGGGGTTTGTTCAGTTCTTCCTTGACAGCTGGTTCCTGCTCTTTTTTTTTTTCCTCGTTTTCTTGTAGCTTTGTGTGAGAGATAGAAATGAGACGGATGAGAAATTTGTTTTTTCCTCTAGAATGGCTGAATTTTTATTGTATATAGCTCATTTTTCTATGATATTAGAAGGTACTTGGTTTGAATTTAATAGGTTAGTGAGTTACTGAGACTTGGTAATATATATGTTTATAAAGCTTTCATCTTTCTAGATAGTTTACATTTTTTTAAACAGATTTTTATGGGATAGACTTCTTATTTTCGTTGGTGCAAACTGTTTCCTTGCAAGAACAGAGTGTTATTCTTTGTTACTATATGTAACTCTGTAATATGGAAAAATAGCTCTGTTATTCTTACATATTGTAGATACGTAAACTGATTTTTATTTTTATAATCTTCTTTTCTCGTGGGAATTTAATTGGTTAGCTTCGTTAGACTAGTAAGGTTCAAATGATGCTTTATAAGGCCTTATAAGTACAAAGCCTGTTAAATTACATTTTATAATTTCTTTTATAAGATTTTTACTTCTATGAGTGAAAAACGAGGTTTACTTTTTTGGTAAAATTTTAAAAGTTAAAAAAAAAAGACAATTAGGAGACAGAATAAAGTGAATAGTTAAATGGCTGAGTGTCTGGCATTCAGCTAAGGACACCCCTTACCCTCTTGGAAACACTTCTTTAAATGTGCACTAGTACATTTAAAGTATTATGTTGCGTATTTAAAGTAATATGTTGCATCTTTCAAGACTCTAATGCATTATTTAAACATCCCTTTGAGTTTGGATGGGTTTCTTTTGTTTCAACCCCTCCCAGCCTGCCTCTATTTTATTAATCCAACATTTTATTACTCCTTGTGGCTTCATCTCGCAGATAAATTTCTTGGTGGCTCCACTTTGTCGTCCTTGATAAGAGAGGATGAATAAATTCTTCTTTTGGGGTTCTGGGGTTTGTTACTGTTATCTTCATTTAGATAATCTGAGAACGTGGGGAATTTCTTGATTACCTTTCTTATTTTTGATTATCTTTCCCTTTTTAAAATTATCTTTCTTATTTTTCTGAGTTAGCTACATGAACACAAAGTATTTTATATACCATGCTACAGTCTAAGATATATGTATATATCTTGCACTATTTTTCAGTTTTGTTAATAAAATAAACTATATTTATACAGCAAAGTTTTCTAACATTATACACATAGCATTAATTTTTAATTTTTGTGAAAAGCCAATGATATAATGTGCAGTTATGCACCATATTTTTATCTGCAGGCCTCCTGCAGCGTGGTCAGCCTTCACCCTGAGGCAGCTGAGCGGGCTGATCCCTGTGCTGGATCACAGCATCCTGCAGCAGGTCCCCAAGGTGGGCTCTTCCCGCGGGGCTGGGGGAGTTTGGGGAGCTCTGCTTGGGGCTTGGAGCGTGGCTGGAAACCTGCTGGGGGTTGTTGAGCCAGCCTGCTGCCAGCAGTTCCTGGGCTGGAATTCTGGAAAACGAGAATTTGGGGGTTTAGGATGTAGGAATATGTGTGAGTTGACATGGAGGATTTGGGTGTTGTCTGAGTCCTTCTTCTGGGCTTTCTTCTTGACTCTCTTCTTGACTTTCTTTTTGACTTTCCTTTTGACCTTCTTCTTTATGTTCTTCTTCACTTTTCTTCTTCACTTCCTTCTTCACTTTCTTCTTCCTCACCTCCACCTTCTCCTCCACCTTCTTCTTCACGCGTGTGGGTGGTTTTCTGTAATTGGGTGAAAAAACTCTGCACTGAGGGCCTTGGGTGGTCATTACTGGGTCAGAAATATAAATAATATCGGTGTCACCTCGTTATTGGGTAATTATCACTCAAATCACCTTGGGAAGAGTTAGAAGCTCTCCATTTTACCCTTGTTTCTCTAACCTGCTAGTTAGAGCTCACAGCTTGTGAGTCTGTAAATAGATAAGAAATAAAAAATATTTATAATGTTCCAAATCCAAACTCCAAACATCCAGGAGGCACATCCAGGATTCCCAAACCCCCCGACGGTCCCTTTTCCTTGCAGAAGGCTTTGACCACCTGGCTGAGGAACTTTTCCTGGGATTCCCACCTGTCCAGGGAGGAGCTGGCCGCCGTGGTCGCGGAGCTCCAGCCCCGCCGGCACAAGCGAGCGGATGGTACAGAAGCTGCCCCTGACCCAGGGATATTCCCACTGGGATTTGGGGTCACTCCAGAGCTTCTCAGGCCTTGGGAGGGGCTCCCAGGGAGGTTTGGGGTCCCCCATCCCTGGAGGTGTCCTGGGAACTCCAGTGCTGGTGACAAAGTGGGGGTCGGGCACGGATCAACCTTGGAGGTTTTTCCAACCAAAACGATTTTGGGATTCAAAGCTCGGAGAGAAAGGATTGAATTTAACCCTGAGTTTGCCGTGGCTTCAGCAGATTGCCCACCTGACCTGGAGATAACGGACGAAGTTCTGGATGATGACCTGATGCCCACCTACTACATCCCTGCGGAGCTGCTGCGTGCCTGCCTCAGGAATGCCTCCCTGGAAAACCACTTCTCCCAGATCTTCACCTACCCCTTCAGCATCCCGCAGCTGGCTGTGCTGAAGGAATACCTGTATGAGGTAACACCAGCCCCAAAATGTCCAATTCTGTCCAATTCCCACTGAGTGAATTGCTCAGGGCCTTGTCCTGGCGAATTTGGGATCTCCAAGGATGTGACTCCACTGTCTGTCACCTCCTCTCCCAGGGTTTCACCACCTTTACTGGGAAAACATTGATTTCTTATCTGTTATTTCTATATCTAATCAGAGTTTTGCTGCCTCTTCGCCCTCAGCCTTTCCCCTCTGAGAGGAACGTGGCTCCACCCTCCCTCCAACCCCTATCAGAGAGTTGAAACCAGCACTAAAATCATCATTCCACCCTTTCCCTCAGCCCCACTGATACCCATAACAGCTCTGTCTCCACAGAGGTATCCCAATGGTTTTCCCGAAAATCTGCTCTCCAACCTGGGCCCGATCCTGTCCGACATCTCCCCGGAGGAGATTTCCACCTGGAAGATGAGTTCAGCTGACATGTTGGCCGCCTTCCTGAAAACGGAGCCCTCGGATGCCCAGGTAGGGGCTTGGCTTTGCCTCCCTGGATTTGGGGTTGGTTTGGGATTAACTGAGCGGGTCCAGAGGTGGGGTCAAAGCACCTTTGGTGCCACAATTTTGGGTGGCTCAACGGACAGATTTGAAACTGTTCCATTTTATTTTTGTCTTTTTCTTTTGGGGACGGAACCACACGTTGGGTGTTGGAACCCTGGGCACTGAGAATTTTAGGCCCCCCCTGAAAATTTTAGAATTTCTTGACCCCTGAGTAAACACTGCATTGACCTGAGGCCATGGAAAAGGCTTCCAAAATTGAGTGACAGCTCTGGGATTGTGGGTGTGGAGTTTGGATAGAAGTGTGTGATAGCACAGACTTAGAAAACCTTAGATTTTTCTAAAAAAACCCCAAAACTTTAAACTTTAAAAACTTAGAAAACTTAGATTTTAATGTTTTAGAATATAGTAATATAAATACAAAGCAAGATGGAGGATTTAGGGCAGAGGCTGAGTCCTTCTTTTTCACCTTCCTCTCCATGGGTCTGGGTGGGATTTTGTAATTGGGTAGAAAAATCCACATTGCAGGCCACGGGTGGTTGGTTATTGGGTTAAAAGTAAAAAATAATTTAGGTGTCATCTCTTAATTGGAAAATTAGTGCTTAAAAGACCTCGGAAAGAGAGAACAGAGCCATTTTTCACTTTGTTAGTTAGAACTCACAGCTTGTGAGAGTGTGACATAGATAAGAATTAATAAACATCTGAGTCTGAACACGAAAACCTCGAGCATTTAATCTCGGCTCTGACAGAAGGAAAGAAGAAAACAAACCCCACGGTTTAAATTCAGATTAAATTAATCTAATTAATTGTCTCTCCAGGCCTCAGCAGCGATTAAACGCTACGTGGAGCTGGGCAATGCCCTGAACGCCACGGCCCTGGATGCCATTGGCAGGAGGTACCTGTGCCTGCTGAACAGCACTGAGCTGCAGGCCATCCATCCCTCCAGCCTCAGGTGAGCCACACACGGGGCTGTCCTCGGCCCCTTCCCACCCGTGCCAAGAAAACCCTTTATCTGACCCAGAGGTGGGTCTCTCTCTTCCTCCTGAGAGGGGTTTTACAAGGATTTTATTCCGTTTTCAGCCTCCTGAGAAGGGTGAGATGCTACAATTCACGCCATCGAAATTAGGAGCTAGACTATTTCTTAATTATAAGACATTAAAAGTGTTTTTTTGGCCTATTAGTTTTTGCTTCTAAGTCAACTATCTACTAAAATACTCTACAAATCCATTTCCTACACATCATTTTCCTTTTTCTTTTTTTCCCCTGCTCTCAGGGAAAGGGAATTTAGGAAGCACCTTAGAACCCGCTCTGTGTCGGGGTTTAAAACCCACTGGTGCCCATCCTGCCAGGCAGGGCTCAGATTTCCAATCAAACTCTCTTTATTTCAGCCCAGCAGGCTGCAGATCTCACTCTGTGCCTGCTTTCATCAGTGAAAGGGTTAATAAAATTAAATTTCCTGGAATTACTGAGCTGTTAAGGTTGCAAAAGGCCTCTCAGATCATCACCCAGCGCCGTGGTCACCACCAAACCACGTCCTCAAGTGCCACATCCTCGAGGTTTTTAAACATTCCCAGT
The DNA here is from genome assembly GCF_029207755.1 of Chamaea fasciata. Lineage (NCBI taxonomy): Eukaryota > Metazoa > Chordata > Aves > Passeriformes > Sylviidae > Chamaea > Chamaea fasciata. Next base: position 9,544,377 of record NW_027094101.1, on the reverse strand, counting down.
TTGAATTCCTTTGAAAGGCTGGTAAATGAAATTAATTCATTAATTAATTCCTGCTTGGCAAACACACGAATTTATTGGGCACCATCAGGGCCATCATCTCTTGAAGGATAAATTCTCAGCAGGAAACTGGGCCATTGTTTTTCCCTCTCAGCTTCTCTCTGTAAAGCTGCGAATTAGGGATCACCTGTGCTGTGCAGACAATCCCAGAAAATGGAAAATTTCCCTTCAGAATACGGGAAAATTGAACAGGTTGAAGATAATAAAAACTTTTCTCACCCTAAATCTTTATTTTTTTTTTCTGCAGGCTGGCATCTCTGGATCCTTCAGCCTGCTCACAGGAGACGAAGAACCTCCTGTACCAGAAAGCCAAGGAGGCTTTTTCTGACCAGCACCATTTACCTGCTTACTATGAGCTGATTTTACCTTACCTGGGTATGTAAAAAACCAGGGGAAAGAGAATTCTTAGCCACAAACCAAATGGGCGCCAAAATCCATCTAAGATTTGGGAATTTTCGAAGGCAAGTTGTTAAAAGTTTGTCTTTCCAACTTGTAGGTGGCATAAAATATTACTGAAGGACTGTGTGCCTGCTTTGAGTTGCCCAAATCTTTTTCCAGGGAAAATCAAGCTCAGGATTTATCTCACAGCCCTTTTCCAATGTCACAAAATCGATTTTTTTTTCCTTTTTTCGCCCTGTTAAACCAAGAATTTCCCCAAATTCCTCTCACCCTTCTTTGCTCTGTCTGGCATCTCCACAGATTTTTAATGCCCAACAAAACAACTCCCAATAAAATAAAAAAGGAGGAGCATCCTCCACATATTTTGCAGTTGGTCCTCACTGTGTTACCAGCCCCAAGCTAATGGATTTTGGAGAAATCCTCATTTTGTGCAGAGCTCTTTTGGGGTCTCCCACCCTTTGATATTCTCCTTTTTTTTGATACCAGGGGGGGCTCCTGCTGCTGACCTCAAGGCTCTCAGCAAGGACGACGTGAACATGAACATCAGCACCTTTGTGACTTTGAGGAAAGAGTCTCTGATGGTGAGCTGGAGCTTGGAATTCTTCCATTCCTTGAGTTTTGTTGTGTTGAGTGCTTGGGTTTGGTTGCGTTGTCCGCTGATGGAAATCAGGAGAGGTTCCATCAAATCCGGGTTCCATCAAATCCAAATTCCTCCTGTTAGAGCAGCAGAAAGTGGAGAAAGGGCCTGAAATTCCTTGAAAATATATAATTTGGAGTCCTGGGTGGATGCAAAGCCGGTGGAATTCTTTCAGGACAGGCTCTCACAGTGGCAGGGGACAGACCCACCAGGCCACAGATGTCCAGACAAGCCAATGCCACCAATTTGGGCAGAAATCCCAGAGATTTCAGCAGGGATGGGACCCCCCAGCTGGGAGTGCAGGAGATTTGGCACCAGAGGGCACCAGAAAAAAGAGGAACCTTTGAGGAACCAGCAGATCCAGAGGGAAACTCGTCCCACTGAAACCACCCACGGGAATTTCTCTTCGCAAACCCCATCACTCCCCTGGCCAGAGGGCTCCTTCCCACCCCCAATCCCAATGCCAATCCCTGTGATTTCTTTTCCTAGAGCCTGACACCCCGTGAGGTGCAGGGCCTGCTGGGGATGAACCTCCCTGAGCTGGCCCAGTGGCAGAGGAGGGCTCCAGTCTGGGATTGGATCCAGGTGCAGAAGCAGTCGGAGCTGGACCAGCTGCACATCGGGCTCACGGGGGGCACACAGGAGGGCTACATCAACATCGTCACCCCCAAATTCCCAGGTAACTTTGGGACCCCTGGTTGGTTGGGTTTTCGTGGTTTATTTTGAGGTTACGGCAAGGATTGAAGCTTGGGGCAGCTCTGCTGGGGAGCCTGAAGCCCCCGCAGGGCAAATTCTGGATCCAGTGTGAGGAGTAATCCTGGAATCCCACTGAGTTTTCCTTCCTGTGTCAGTTGTCCCCAGATCTTGGCACTGAACTGGGCCACAGTGAGCACCAGAAATGCTTTGGGTACTAGAAATTCATTCTTCTTTCCTTAAGAACAGAATGTGTTTGTTCAGGGCCGTTTTCCCACCCTGATTCATGCCCCTGACAGCTTCTCCTGCTCTGCTGCAATGAGGTTTTGTGCCACAGGAAGGGGTTGAGGTGTTTTAGGGTTTAAACCCTAAGCAGGAGCGCCCATGCTGAACACCCCAAAGGAGTGAGGCACTTGGGGCTGTGAGGAGGATTAATTTCTTGGATTTGGGCTTAGAGACAGAACCAGAGTGGTTTGGGTGGAAGGAAACTTGAAGCTCCTCCAGTTCCAAGCCCCAAACTCAGCTTGGTGTTTGGGCAGGCCAAGAGAATCCCTGGGGGGGGCACAGAGGGATGATTTCCCGTGGAGGAGTGGTTCACTCACTGATTTCTTTGCTCTAATCCCCTCTTTGTCCTCCAGCAATGTCCTCAGCCCCTCTGGGGGTCGTGGCCACGGCGTTCCACCTCCTGCCTGCCCTGCTCCTCAGTGTCCTCACGGTGTCCATCCTGTCCTGACCATCTCCTCCCACGGGGAACCAGCCTGTGACGTGCTCTGAGCCCTGGCACGAGGAGTGCCCAGAGCTGCAGCAGCTGGGTCAGCCCAGGACTCACTTTTAGGTACTTTTCGCTTTCAAATCATTTGGAAAAAAAAACAAAACAAAACAAAAAACAAGCCAGTTTTGTCTGAAGGGAAGATTCCAGACTCTCTGGTGCAGGATCTTTGCCTTTGGGACAGCCCAAGCCCAAACCACTGCTAAACCCAGTCTTAGTGCTGGGTTTAAGGTGAGTTCTGCAGGTTGAAAATGACATTTCTCAGAGCCTGACCTCGTGACACTGCCAAGACCTCAGGCTGGGAATGAAGTTTTCCAGCTGCTTGTAAATAAATCCTGGGAATGAGTAAAAATGCCAGAAGCAAACTGATGAGTGTCTGCTCTTCCTTGAGGCTGCCCTCGCCCTCCTGTCCTCCTGTGTCCCCCAAATTAAATTCTCAGAACGCCAGGATCTGCCTGTCCCTGGTCCTTGGGGTTGTGGATGTTCAGCATTTAGGAGCTGAGCCTGTCCTCAGCTTCCTCATGTGGAGGGAAAGGAACTTTGTGCAAGGTTTTCCAGATTAATTTTTTCCCCATTTCTTGGAAATATCTGTCCAAAAAAAAAACCCCGCAGTGAAACCTGTATCCAGCTCCTGACATCCCCCTTTCCTCCAGGAGGGAAAAAGGGATTTATGTCTTTTATATCTCATAAATCTTCATTGTCTGAGCTTTATAGAGAGGGAGCAGGTCTGTCCTTCACGGCAGATTTTGGATTTATGCTGGAAAAGCTTCCCAACAAAGCACTAAACACCTCAAAGAACACGTTGGATTAGGAAAAAAACCCAGCTGATTGATGTTTTATTGTATAGCCCTGAACAGTAATCAAGATAAATTATCTCCAGCTAATCATCCCGTGAGAGTCTGTGTGTGGTTTGCACAAACCTCGATCAGAAAGCAGTTCGTGACAAAAGTTAAATATGATTTTTTGGGGATCTCTCAGCTGCAGTGCTGGGCCACCAGTGACTCAAATCCCTGAGTTTTCCCAGTGGGATGGGATGGGATGGGCAGGAAATCCCTGGAAGAGCTGAGCCCCGTGTTCTTGCCTCACTGCTGCTTGTACTACAGGGAGTAAATCACTAGTAAGGACCTGTGGGGCTCCTCTGAGCTGTGAAAATCCGTCCTCCTTCAGCCAAAACCAACCAAACCCTGGGCTGGCATCAAACGTGGACGAATTCTCTTCCCTTTGCCGGGTTTCTGCTCCCCAGCAGGGACCTCCCAGCTGTTTCCCCGGGCTGGAGGGAGGAATGTGCAGGGTGGGAGGTGCTGAGGGGGGTCACAGCAGCAGAATTGTCCCCACGGTGGCTGCCAGCACGGGCACGAGGCAGGAGCAGAGCCTGGATCCTGATCCTGCGGGGAGAACACGGGGCACTCTTCATTTCGTGCGACAAAACCTTTTAATCTCCTCGTTTCAAACTGCCTGGGGTATTAAAAAACCCAGTGAGCTCTTCTGATGAATGTGTCACATTCCATGGCAGCTCCATTGGGTGTTTAAATCCAGGTGATTTCTTACAAGGTAAGAAAATTCCCAGTGCCGCTGGACTCCCTTGGTTCCCCTGCAGGTGCCCAGTCTGTGCTCTCTCTCTCAGTGAAAGTTTAAAAAAAGAAAAATGTTGGATTCTCCAGCTTGCTGTGGAGCAGCTGGGCAGGGCCGTGGGGCTCAGGAGGTGAGGGGACACCTGGAACAGACCCTGAGGGCAGCTCCAGAGAAATTTATATAACATATTTTTAAAAAAAAAAAAAATTTACATTTACATATGTATGCTAATAGAAAATTAATTGCGGCTCTGTCTTGTAAGCTTGCACATTTACTATTTTTAAAAGGTTTTTAAAAGGTTAAAATTGACATCTAATATTAATATTAGATGTTAATATTATATATGATATATACTAATATTATACCCTAATATATTAATATTATTAATATATTAATATTATGTATTGATATCATATGTTAATATATTGATATAATACGACATGTTAATAGTATAAGTTAATATTTATATAATAAAATACTACATGTTAATATTTTTAACATATCAAAAATATGTTAGCTTTTTAAACTAACTTTTTGCTAACATGTTACTGAATGCAGAAGAGGTGGAATTGAGTTTTTGAGTCAGCCAACGCCCTGATTTAGTTGTTTTAGAGCTACTGCTGGGCTGAGCTGTGGCAGTAAGATCAAACTCAGTCAGCCACGTCCCCACCAGGGACTGAATCCCGCCAGGAGCGAGGGGGCTCAGCCCTCCTCATCCTCCTCATCCTCCCCATCATTCCCCAGCCTTTCCCAGCCCCAGCTCACCTGGCTCCGGTGCGGGCTGCAGGTTGATGTGGCCGTTGGATGTCGGTGCCGGAGGCTCTGGAACGTTCCCGGGGCCGGGGGTGGTGCTGGGGGGGTTTGGGGGGGAGCTGGGCTGGCACGGCACGGCCGGGGACGGGGTGGTGGCACTGGGGGGGACTGAGGGGGACTGAGGGACAGGGGCGACACTGGGAGAAGGGGAGGGGTTGGGGACAGGGGTGACAGTGGGAGAAGAAGGGGAGTTGGGGACAGTGGTGGCAGTGCCGTGGGTGGCAGTGGGAGAAGTGGGATTGGGGACAGGTGTGACAGTGGGACCAGTGGAGGGCTTGGGGACACTGGTGACAGTGGGAGCAGAAGAAGGGTTGGGGACACTGGTGACAGTGGGAGAAGAAGTGGAGTTGGAGACAGTGGTGGCAGTGGGAGAAGAGGTGAGATTGGGGACACTGGTGACAGTGGGACCAGAGGAGGGGTTGGGGACAGGTGTGACAGTGGGAGCAGAAGAAGGGTTGGGGACAGGGCTGACAGTGGGAGCAAAGGTGGAATTGGGGGTGACAGTGCTGTGGGTGGCAGTGGCAGCAGAGGAGGACTGAGAGACAGGAGTGGCAGTGGCAGTAGAAGAGGGGTTGGGGACAGGGGTGACAGTGGGAGCAGAAGAAGGGTTGGGGACAGGGGTGACAGTGGGAGCAGAGGTGGAATTGGGGGTGACAGTGCTGTGGGTGGCAGTGGCAGCAGAGGAGGACTGAGAGACAGGAGTGGCAGTGGCAGTAGAAGAGGGGTTGGGGACAGGGGTGACAGTGGGAGCAGAGGAGGGGTTGGTGACAGTGCTGTGGGTGGCAGTGGGAGCAGAGGAGGAATTGGGGACAGGGGTGACAGTGCTGTGGGTGGTACCAGTCAGGTGAGTGCCAACACCAGTGCCGGTGGTGGCCCCAGAGGTGACAGCAGGGACTGGGGTGGCACTGGGGCTGCTGGTGGCTGGGGAGGTGACAGCGGGGGAGGTGACAGCGGGGGAGGTGGCTCTGTCTGTGGTGACAGCCTGGTGGGTGGAGCAGGGGGCTGCCGTGGTCAGAGTGGGACGGGCAGTGGGGGTGGCAGTGGGGACAGTGGGGGTGGCAGTGGGGACAGTGGGGGTGGCAGGGGGTACAGGGGGACCCCCAGTGTATGTGTGGGTGTTTGGGGGGCTCGGGGTCCTGGGGGGGACCGTGCTCGGCTGAGGGGTCGAGTGGCTGCTGATGGCATTGGGGGTGGGGACAGTGACACTGGCCGAGGTGGTGGGGACAGTGGGGAGAGTGGTGGCACTGGCTGAGGTGGCACTGGGGACAGGGGGGAGGGTGGTGGACACAGGGGTGACATTAGCTGAGGTGACAGGGGGAGGAGAGGTGGGGGCTGTGGCTATGGAGGTGACACTGGTTGGGGTGGTGGGCACAGGAGTGGTGACAGTGACACTGGAGCTGGCAGTGGCCGGGGAGGTGACCGTGGACGTGGCAGTGGCTGGGGAGGTAACACTGGAGGTGGCAGTGACTGGGGAGGTGACACTGGAGGTGGCAGTGGCCGGGGAGGTGACACTGGAGGTGGCAGTGACTGGGGAGGTGACACTGGAGGTGGCAGTGGCCGGGGAGGTGACCGTGGACGTGGCAGTGGCTAAAGTGGTGACAGTGGAGGTGGCAGTGACTGGGGAGGTGACCATGGAGCTGGCAGTGCCCGGGGTGGTGACACTGGAGCTGGCAGTGGTTGGGGAGGTGACTCTGGAGGTGGCAGTGCCTGGGGAGGTGACACTGGAGGTGGCAGTGGCCAGGGTGGTGGGCACAGGGGTGGTGACAGTGACCATGGACGTGGCAGTGGCTGGGGTGGTGGGCACAGAGCTGGTGGCAGTGCCCGGGGTGGTGACACTGGAGCTGGCAGTGGTTGGGGAGGGGACACTGGAGGTGGCAGTGGCCGGGGAGGTGACACTGGAGGTGGCAGTGACTGAGGAAGTGACACTGGAGCTGGCAGTGCCCGGGGTGGTGACACTGGAGCTGGCAGTGGTTGGGGAGGTGACAATGGAGGTGGCAGTGGCCAGGGTGGTGGGCGCAGGGGTGGTGACGGTGACCATGGAGGTGGCAGTGGCTGGGGTGGTGGGCACAGGGGTGGTGGCAGTGGCCGGGGAGGTGACCCTGGAGGTGGCAGTGGCCGCGGAGGTCCCCGTGGGCTCGGGCAGCCCTCCCTGCAGGCCGATGCCCAGGACACAGTCCAGCTCCCTCTGGAGCTGCCTCTGCACCCAGCTCCGCACCCAGGGCTGCTGCTCGGCCCTCCTCAGCTCAGGCACGTTCTCCCCCAGCAGATTTTTCACGTCGGTGACGCTGAGTTTCTGCAACACACACACGCACACCAGCCCCTCCCTTCGCCCTCACAGCCCCACCAGCTTTGCTGACCTGTAGCAAAATGTTCCTGAAGAACATTTCTAAAGGTCAGAAAGCGGAGGATTGGGGATTTGGTCGGGCTCTGACCTCAGCCCTCAGCCAGCCCTGCCCTGCCCTGGGGAGAGGGGACAGCAGCATCCCGGGGCTGTACCTGGAATTCCTGGGGATTCAGGGCCAGGAACGTGTCCAGATCCATGTTTATGTCACCAGCGTTAGCCAAGTCCTTCAAATCCTCTGCTGGAGCTCCACCTTAAAGAGAGCGCAGGGGATGCCTGGAGATGTGCAAAACCCTTCCTGCGCCTCTGGGGGAGGGTTTGGAGAGGTTCTGGGCACTGCCAGACCTGTCTGGGGCTGAGAAGAGACCCCAAACGTGGCAGAGGGGAAGCACCTACCCAGGTAGGGCCGGATCCTGCAGTAATAGGGGCCAGGGGTGCTGGCAAAGGCCTCCCGAGCCTTCCCGTAGAGCAGCTCCTTCTTGCTTTGGGAGCACGAGGAGATGTTTAACTGCCCAGCACTCCTGGGAGGAGGGACACAGGTCAGCAGCACCTCAAAGCGCAGATAAATTGTTCTGGGGGCTGGCAGGGATGTCCCTGCTCAAGGTCCTGGGGCTCAGGTGGGATCTGGGATCGGGACACAACGATCCCGCTGTGCCGGCGCCTCTCAGGGCTGAGCAGCGTCCCCAGAAGCCAGCTCACCCGATGGCTCCAGCGGGGATCTGCTGCATCTCCTCCTCCTGCAGCTTGCACAGGAATTCGCCTCCGATTTCCTGGAGCAGGGACCCAGTCCAGGAGCCCCCCAGGGCCAGGTACGTGCTGAACAGCTGCTGCACCTGAGCGGGCACAGGCAGGGGAGGGAGATGCTCCTGGTAAGGATGGCAGCGCTGCCAACCCCCACCAAAACAACCCCACAGTGCCTCCTCCACCCTGAGCTGGGCTGGGACACTTGGGGTCCCTCATCACCCATCCCCTTCTGCTGCCGTGGATTTGTTGACCTGGGAATCATTCCAGAGTTCTCCCGAGGAGCTGAGCAGGGCTGTGAGGGTGTCGCCGCTTGTCACCGGCCACCGGCTGATCTCCTGCTCCGTGTACAGGTGGGACAGCTCCCCCAGGCGCCTCAGCTGCTCCTCCGGGATCCCTGATGGGAAAAACTGTGGGGCAAGGGAAAACAGGGCAGGGAAGAGAGTGAGAGAAGGGAAAACAGGGCAGGAATGAGTGCAAAGAACCCACTCGGGCACCTTCATCCCTGTTCCCACAGCGGGTCCTGCCCATGCCGGCTCCTGCCTTGTGTCAGCCCTTACCTTATCCACCTTCTTTTTCAGGACCTGGAAACCGTCTGTGGTGATGGGCTCGCTCAGCACAGCCTCCAGGTTTTCTATCAACACCTCACTGCTCAGACACAGGTCGAGCTCCTCGGGGGAGAGGAGGGGGATGTTGCCGATGCTGCTGGCGGTGATCGGCTGGGACTCGCAGCCTGAGGGCAAGGAATTGTGTCAGAGGGTGTGCGTGTCCCGTGTGTTCCCTTCCCACCTGGCTCAGAGCCCCTTGGAGGAGCCCTGGTGAAGGACAGGGAGTCACTGCTCCCGTGCCCTGGTCCCCAATCCACAGAGGTGCCTCATTCCCTGTTGTTTCCTAAAGTTATTCCTGAAGAACCTGGTGATGTTTTGCACCCTTATTTGTGCTTTTATCCTGTCAAAGGCAACTCAAAGTGCTCCGTCAAACTGCATCTTCTGCTCCTGCCCTGGTGCTGGCCCTGCCTGGGGACTGTCCCGCTGTCCCAGCTCCTTCCTGAGCGCTGCCACCACATCCCAGGTAAGTGCAAACCCCCTCCGTGCTTCAAGGACTTCCCCGGTTTATGGGAATCCCAGATTTCTGCCTGCTCCCTCCGGGACCTCCCAGATCCCAACCAGCCCCGGGGGTTTTGTCTTCCCAGAGCCCCGGAGCGGCCGGAGGGAAGGGATGGAAACACTCACGGCCCGAGCTGCGCTTCAGCCGGGGCCGGGCGGGGGCTGAGGCGGCTGCGAGCGCCCGGAGGAGGAGCAGGGATTTCTCCCGCTGGGAACCGCCCTGGCTGGTGTAGGCGGCAGCGATGGTCCTCCTGAAATCCTCCCGGGCGGCCTGCGGGGACAGAGGGGGCTGGCACCGGGACAGAGGCTGCTAGGGGTCAAAGGGACAGAGGGGACAGGATCCTGGGTCCCCCAGCCTCAGAGCTGACCTGCCTGCTGCTCATCTCCCCCCGAGGAGTGACCTTACCTCGCCCACCAACCTCAGCGTGGTCTGGTTCAAGGCCAGCACGAGCGGCCCCAGATCCCGCAGAGTCTGTAAATCCCAGCTGGAAGGATCCCTGCGGCAGCAGAGGAGGGAGCGGCTGAGCATCCCCGTGGTGGCCCAGCCCTCCGGGAGCAGGGACGCTCCTCACCCGTACGCCGTGGCCCCCGAGAGGAGCAGGGCATTGAGGGCGTCCCGCGGTGCCCCCGTCAGCGCCGGGCAGAGCTTCAGCTTCTCCAGGATTTTGGGATCCGAGGCCGGGATGGTGCCCGGCTCCAGGTCACACGCGGCCTCGCCGAGGCTGTACAAATCATGGAAATGTCCCCTAAAATCCGCGCCGGGGTGCTGCCATCCCCAGGGCCCCGGCGGGTGGACCCGTATCCCGGGATTTGGGGTTCAGCCGCGTGGAGGAAGGAGAATTCTCGCTGTGTGTTTGTGTTTCTGCAGGAGCCCAACCCGCCGGAATCCCAGCACGGAACCGGCTGCGCAGGGCTGTAAATCCTCCCCAGTGACCCGGCACGGCAGCACGCGTGGGACAAACTCAAATTCACCCCTCCAGAGCCACCCCCGCGACCCTCAGAACCCCCCCGGGACCGGGACTTACCGGGGATGCTCCGCGCTGGACAGGACGGCTCCGAGGACCAGAGCAGCCTGGGGAGAGGATGGGGGATGCTCAGCCCCGGTAAGGACAGGGAAGAAGGGATTGGAGATGCAGGGAATGGGATCTGAGCCGGCTGCAGCGCCCAGACTGCTGCCCGTGGGAGCAGGAGCTCCAGGAGCTGCACCCTGGGCTACTCGTGGCGACAAAAGCCACCACAGCCACTCTGAGGAGCGGGGACACTCGGGTGGGTCTGTCCCCGCCTGCCTGGAGCTGGGTTTGGTGAGGGATGGGACAAGGACAGGGGACAGCAGGGAGGTGGCGGCTGGAGCTGAGCGCCAGGGGAGTGAGTGGCGGCACCTCCGGGATTTTGGAAAAGCCCTGGCAGAGCCGGCGGGGACTCACCGCTGTGACTTTCAGCAGGTCTGTGGAGACACCTGCAAGGAAGGAGGAGCGGGTCAGGAAACGTCCGTGGATTTATGAATTAGGGTTTGTTCCAAGCAGCTCCAGGTTTAAAGCCCGGGACGAGCTTGTCCTTTGCTAATTTAATATCTAGGAAATGCCGCGGGTCGCTATGAAGAGAGCAGCCCCCGGCTCCCTCCGGGAGGGTGTGGCAGACAAAAAGGGATAAATCCATCCCTGGAAACCGGTCCCTGGGAGAAGCCTGCGGACGCTGAGGGCAGCGGGAGGCAGAGCCCTGGGAGCGCCGAGCCGAGCGGGATTGGGATGAGGAGCAGCACAGCTGGAGCATCCCTGCTGCCAGGGGCTGCCAACGGGTCCCAGGGCAAATTTTGGGGACGGGACGTGACTCACGGAGGTAGAGGGTGGCGGCTGCCAGGGCTGGGGCTGCCCACACCATGGTGCTGCTGCCGGGGGTTCGTCCTTGGGGCGGGTCCGGAGAGCCGGGGGCCACACCTGGAATTCCTGGAAGGTGCTGGGGCCGATTCTGTCACTCAGCACTGGGGCTGGACCTGTGGGGTCAGGGTCTCACTGTGCCCACCCCGTCTCTGTGATGCTGCACAGACCCCTCCCCAAGACCACGGGAGAGGTTTTAAATCCTACAGAACAGAAAAGAGGACTTTTCCCACCCATTATTAAAAGAAACTCCACAATTGTCCTGCAGGGACAGGGTCCCCCCTCCATCCCCCAGCTCCTCACCGGCACAGACTGAGAGAAATCCAGTGTAAGGCAGTGGGGGAGCCCAGCAGGTGTTCCCAGCCCTCAGGGGGTTCTCCTGATAAAAAAATCAATCCCTGCTCCTGGAATTCCCTCGAGGCTGCCCACAGCAATCCGTTATCACCGTTTGACCTCAACGCGAGGAATTTTCCCCCCTTAAATCTCATTTTTTTCCTCCCCAAATCCTACCGTGGCTGTGCCGAGCCGTTCTCCTCCTTGCCTAGGGGGATTCGTCTCCGGGACGGGAGGACTCGGCCGGGAATGTGCTCCCGGGGCTGGGATGGGGCTGGGCAGCGCTCGGCACTTTATCTGCGCGGGGTGGGGATGTTGCTCCGCACACGGGGTGTGACGGGGCAGTTTCTCAACTCTGTTTTGCCAGGCTCCTTCTTCCCTTCTCCCCCGGTTTTGCTTTGGGGGTTGTTTCCTACTTCTCGGTAAAGGGTGACTTGGAGCTCCGGGTTCAGCTGAACCCGAAGTGAACCCAGAAGGAGTTAAAGCCTCTGCTTTGGGAGTTTCGGTGCTCCTGAGGGGGATCAAGGTGCTCCCGGTGAGGAAAAAAACCTTTAGGGGGTTATTTTATACCCAGGGGTTGTTTTATAGGGCAGCAGGGGTGCAGAACAGACCGAGCTCAGGGATGGGAAGTGCTTCTTCCCCTGTCTCTCCTTTTCCCCTGGATCACAGCCAATCCCATTCCATTTTTTTTTTTCAAGCTTTTCCCCTGATCATGCTCCAAAACACGTGCCACGAAGGATGAGACCAAAACCAAAGGAACCAAATCCCTCCCAAGGCTCTGAGATGACAACCTGGAGGTCGAGCTGTGAGCACAAAGGTTACCTGAGCGTTTATCCCGGGAAAAGGGAAGGGTGGCTCGGCTGGAGCAGGGCTGCACTCCCCTCTCGGCCGGGTTTGGGGGTCCCAGCCCTCACTGGGGGTCTCTGGAGCTGGTGGCACAGTGCCAGGAGGGGATTGTCACCCTCAGCCGTGTCCTGTCCCCAGCCCCGTCCCCCAACCGGTCCTGCAGCCCCGGGGCTGGGCCGACGCCCGTGGGTGTTGCTGGTTTCTATTTTGGAAGGATTTACTGTAAAAATAGCTCCTGTCCTGGGCAGTAAAATTACACAAACTTGTTTGCTATGAGGCTGCTGGAGGGACACAGCCCCTGCCCCGGGCTGGCTGGACAGAGGTGGCTGGAGCAGGAGGGCAGGGACACATCAGGGACACATCAGGGTCACTCTGGGGGTCACCGTGTGCACTGTGTCCCTGTGGGGATCAAAGCTGGCCCTGAAACCCCCTCAGGAGCTGCCACAGGAGGATCCACCCTGAACCTGAGCATGTGGAGGAGCATCTGCCCCAGGCTGTCCCTGGGGACATTCCCAGCTCAGCTCTGAGCTCTGGCTGCTTCTGCCTATGCCAGGAGGGCTGGGAATGCTCCTCTGCCCATGTCTGGTCCATAACCTTCAAAAAATCTCCCAGTCTTAAAGACTGTGATAATATTCCTTGGGTCTTCAGTCAGTTTTCCCTCTGAGTTCTGTGTTCAGGAGTTCCGTAGAAATCACAGAGATGTGGAATGGTTTGGGTTGGGAGGGACCTCAAAGCCCATCCAGTGTCACCCCAGCCATGGCAGGGACACCTTCCACTGTCCCAGGCTGCTCCAAGCCCCATCCAGCCTGGCCTGGGACACTGCCAGGGATCCAGGGGCAGCCATAGCTCCTCTGGGAATCTGTGCCAGGGCCTCCCCAGCCCCCCAGCCAGGAATTCCTTCCCAAAATCCCATCTTTCCCTGTCACTTTGAAGCCATTGCCTGTGTCCTGTCTCTCCATCCCTCATCCAGATCTCCTGGAGCCCTTTTAGGCCCTGGAAGGGGCTCGGAGCTCTCTCTGGAGGCGTCTCCTCTCCAGGCTGGCCGGTGCCGTCCCAGAGGGCGGGGACAGGACGGGGCAGTGACACCAGGTCCGCATCACCCCCGGCCATCCCTGTCACCAAACCCGGGAGGGTTCTGGGGCCGCTCATCCCAGCAGGGCGAGCAGGAATCATTCCTGCCGCTCACACCGAAATTCCGTCTCTCACACAACAGGCCGGCCGGGTGAGAGCCCCGGGGCCGGTCCAGCCTCATTCCTGGAAACCCCCGGGAGCGCGGGATGGATCCAGAGAGCAGCAGAGCGAAGGGCAGAGACACGTTTAATACAGCAAACACACCAAAACTGCAAGTGCAGAGTGCGCAGGAGGACATCACGGCCACACCACAAGGCCAGGGCACCAGAGGAGCCCCAGCCCCGCGGGCAGGAGGGGACAGCACGGGGACACGGCCACCTGGAAAACTCCCTCTGCAGGGTAAGGACAATTCCTTTGGATGTGCGGCGCCGGGGAGAAGCAGCACGCACAGGCTGGGGTGGGGTGTGGGGGCTCCCCGATGCAAACGCGGTGGGCTCGGGGTGCCAGCCCCATCCGCGTCCCCATGTCCCCACCGCGGGAAGGCGGAGCGTCCCCGCGATCGCCGCTGTCACTCTCCAGCACCTCCCGGGCGCGTCACCCCCCCCGCGGATCTCTGGCGAACAGGTTGGGTGTGTTCGTTCCCAGCGCCCGGCCCCTCCCGGCAGCGGGGATGGGCAGGGACGGGGCCTGGAAGGAAGGACAAGGGGCTCCTGCTCCTCCTGAGCCCCCTGGCACCGACACAGAGCCCACCGTGCCCGCTCAGTGCTCAGATGGCACCTCAGTGGTGGCACCAAGCCACAAAAGGGACACACGGGACAGATGATCCAAAATTCCACCCCACCCACCCACCCCCGGGGGATTTTGGTGACTTGCAGGATTTCAAGGATTTTTTTTTTTTTTTCCCTCCTGTGTTTATCCACAAGGAGAGAGGGATGTGACTTTTAATTCCCCCTCAGGGTGGGAATATCAGCTGTGTGAACTACGTGGTTTTACACGGGATGGGGCTGGTGAGGTGACAACTCTGATGTGCTCTTGGAAAGCCCTGGGACGGCTCCAGCCCCTCTGTCCTGTTCTCCTCATTTCCAAACGTCCCCCAGGGGCTGCAGAGGGTTAAAAGCAAAGCAGGATGACCAGCAGAGCAAGGGCACTTCCAAGGAAATTTCTTGGCATCTGTCAAAGCTGAGCTCCTGCCTGCTCCTCCCGTCAGTTCTCAGCCTTTCTTTCAGCTCTATAAATCCTTTTCCTGCTGCTCCAGAGCTTTCCCAAAAGACCTGCCTGCAGGACCCTCTGGAAAGCTGCCAGGCAGGAGCCACCCCATGGGACCCACCCAGGATACTGATCCCTCCTCACGTGGGTGAGCAGAAAGGGATTTGTGTCCCCTGACCTGTCTCAGCAGGGATAAAAGCAGGAAAGGCAGTGCTAGTAGAAGGAATAATAAAATCCGTTAAGAAAGCTTTGGGCTGCTGGCTCTCTGACCATAGAAGTACTAAAAATACCTCATTCCTGAGACCACCCGTATTTTTACAAACCCTAAAAGACTAGATTCTCTTCCTAGAAAATTGAAAAAAGTTTAAAATCTGTTGGTATCGACTCCTTCACCTTCCCCAAACCTTTAAAAACCGCCCAGGTGGGCTGAGGGAGGGAGGGGGTGAGGAGCAGGGACCTTTCCATGCCCATCCCAGTCCAGTTTCACAGGACACCCTGGGACTGGGGGACTGTCAGTGTCCCCAGAACGTGCTCCAGCCCCCAACCTCCCACCTCCCACAGACACAGCAGCTGCAGTGAGGGAATGGGAAAGGGGAACACGGACACTGGAGCTGCACTGGCTCCAATTCTGCATCCAAGCATGGAGAGGTTGTGGGAATGTCCATGGCCAAGCAGTGTCCAGCTGTGCCCAGGACAGGGATGGAAAGCTTTGGGGTCACTCTAAGCTGGAATGTGACGCTGACTCTGCTGCTGAGGCCCAGGATTGGGACAGTGACATCCCGTGGCCAGGTGGATGAAGAACATGCCAAAATAACCCGACCTCAACCGCTCCTAAAATCCACCTGATGCCAGCCCCAGGAGTGAGGGAAGCCATACAGGGAGTGCAGGTGTGGAGGGTCCCTGGGGACCTGCTGGGACAAGGATGCAGCTGGAAATGCAGGGACGTGCTCCGTGCTCACTCCAGAGCCCACTCAGCCAACCACTGCTCGCACCGCGCCCGCTGCTCCTCCGTCTCCTCCCTCCTGCCCTCACTCCCTGCTTCCTCCTCTCCGGCAGCTTCCTGCCTCTCCTCCTCCTCCTTCCGTGTCCCCTTGTCCTTGAGCTCCTGGATGACATCCTCCAGCCTCTGGGTGACGTGCTGGGGCACCCAGTTGCTGTCCATGGCGGTGAGGAAGGGGTCGGGCGCGCGCACCTCGATCAGCTCCTTCCCGGTGGGGATGCGCAGGTAGTAGGCGTGGAGCATCATCCTGTAGGGCTGGCTGTCCTGCCGCTGGCTGTAGGTGAAGTCCCCCACGATGGGGTGGCCGATAGCACTGCAGTGAACCCGCAGCTGGTGAGTTCTCCCTGAGGGCAGAGAGGGAATCAAGGACAGGGAACTCCTGAATCCCTCTTTCAGGGCATAGTGACAATACGCATAATGGAATCTGTCCCCCTCAGCATGGCAGTTCTCAGCTTCCCTCACCCCTTTCCAGGCTCTGCTCCAGGTCAGAGCTGTCCCTGTCCCCACCTGTCAGTGGCTGCAGCAGCACTTTGGTGACGGGGTCTCCGCTGTAGGATCCGTGTTCCAGCACCACCAGCTCCGACTGGCACGGCTTGGGATTCTCACAGCCTGCAGGGAGATCCAGAGGGGCTTTGTGACGGCCCAGCACATCCCTGGGGGCGTGGGCAGAGCAGGGGCTGGGGCTGCTCACCCTCCGTGCCCTCGATGCACATCATGTGGGTCATGCCCTCCGTGGTGTTCTTCCCGATGGCGTAGCGGATCATCATCCGCCTCTGGCTCACGTGGCCCCTCACCTGAGGGCAGGAATGTGGACACTGAGCCCTGTGCTCCTCACCCACCCCCTGGTGACAGGAATCATGGAATCACAGCAAGGGTGGGGTTGGAAGGACCTTAAAGCCCATCCATTTCCCCCAGCCCAGCTCCTTGTCAGGGCTAGGAACACCTCTCGCTATCCCAGGCTGCTCCAAGCTCTATCCTAGCTGGCCTTGGACACTTCCAGGGATCCAGGGACAGCCACAGCTTCTCTGGGCACCCTGTGCAGAATTCCTTCCTAATACCCAACTTAACCTCACGCTCCTTTCCCTGTGTCCTGTCCTTCCATGCCCTTGTCCAAATCCCTCTCCAGCCCCCTTGGAGCCCCTTTAGGCTCCAACTCTGAGTCCTCCTCCTCTCCAACTGAACACCCTCAACTCCCTCATTCCCCCCGGGCAGAGGTGTTCAGGAACGCCACGAGGCCAAGGCAGGAGGTGGCAGGGAGGGCTCACCAGGGCCAGGTAGGCTTTGGTCACCAGGCGCTCCTTGAAGCACTTGTAGGCACTTCCCGCCGCCGCTTTGTTGAGTGCCACGCACAGGGCCCCGCTGGTGGAGAAATCCAGCTGGTGGCAGAACCTGGGAAGGACACG
The DNA here is from genome assembly GCF_029207755.1 of Chamaea fasciata. Classification (NCBI taxonomy): domain Eukaryota; kingdom Metazoa; phylum Chordata; class Aves; order Passeriformes; family Sylviidae; genus Chamaea; species Chamaea fasciata. The sequence goes on along the minus strand of NW_027094101.1, from coordinate 9,527,516 downwards.
GGGGGTAAAGGAGTGTCCTGGGGACCTCAGGAGCGCCCCCAGCTGAGGGCAGAGCCGGGCTGGGTGCTCACCTGAAGCCGTAGTAGGTGTCGGGGTCGGCCAGCTCGGGGAAGCGGTGCTTGAGCTGGCTCTGCAGGGTCAGCGTCTCGTACCACATCTTGCTGTCGATGCGCAGGTCCCAGTGCTTGTTGACCACGATGAAGTCGGAGCTCTGGTACAGGATGGACAGGTTGTCGATGGTGCCCGGCTCCATGGCCAGCGCCCTGCGGGGGACAGAGAGGGGGATTCGGGATGTGCACCCCGGGCTGGGCACAGCATCCCGGGACAGACAGGGAGCAGGGCCTGGAGGTGCCATACCCCGGCAGGGAACCGAGATGTCCCGGTGCTGCCGCGGCACCGGTGTCACCTGCAGCGCTGCTGTCCCCCAGCCTCACCGGTGTCACACCATGCGGCTCCCACAGCGGTACGGATGCTCCGGCCGATGTCACATCACACCGCGCGGCCCCACCGCCGTCCCGGGACGCCCCGGCGCCACGCGGGGATGGCCCATCCCCGCCCCGCTGTCACTCCCGGAGGCGCCGCGGCCGCGCCGTGCCGGCTCTGCCCATCCCGATCGGCCTCGCCCCGCTCCCCGCTGCGGCCCGGCCGCGATCGCGGCGGCTCCGCCGGAGGGCACGGGACACGGGGGAGGGGACAGGGGACGCCGGGGCGGGGACACGCACGGCGGAGAGGACTGAAGTGACCCGGGCAGGGCAGAGGTGACCCGGACCCGGCTGAGGAGACCCGGACCCGGCTGAGGGAACCCGCGCAGCGCCCCCGCCGCCCCGGCCCCGCCCGCTCCCGGCAGCGCTCACGCCGAGTCCAATCGGCACCGGCCCCGCCTCCGCCCGCGCGCCCCCACCCAATAAGCGCCGGCCCCGCCTCCGTCCGCGCACCTCCCACCCAATCAACGTCGGCCCCGCCTCCGCCCGCGCTCCCTCCGCCCAATCAGCGCCGGCCCCGCGGAGGGCGCGGGCGGGAGCGCGGCGGGAGCGGCGGGGCGGGCGCTGCCCATGGCGGGCGCCGAGGATGTGCCCGAGGATTTGCTCGAGGATGGAGCCGACGATGGCTTCTACGAGCGCTTCGCCGCCGAGCTGGAGGTGCTGGCCGAGCTGGGAGGTGGGCGCTGCTGCTGCGCCGGGACGGGAGGCGGCGGAGGCAGGGAGGGAGGGAGCGGGCTTTGCGCGCCCGCCTCGCCGCGGGTCCCCTCCGGTGACCGGCACCGCGCTCTGACCCCTTTTGCAGATGACCCATCCCCACCCGCCGGCCCCAAAGCCTCCCAGTTCCGGGGCAAGAGGCAGCTGCCGGACGAGCCCGAGCCCCCCGGGGGCACCAGCGGCAAGAAGCGGGGCCAGGGCTGTGTCCCCGCCGTGTCCCCGGCAGAGCCCGCACCCCGCAGTAGGTTTGACCCGGTTCCCCGGGTGCTGCCGAGCCCTCTCCCCCCGGAGAGGAGCCTCCCCGCTCCATCAGCGGTGCTCTCGCCTTGCCCAGCCCCGAAGCCCAAGCGGCAGCGCCTGGAGGCTGTGAAGAAGCTGGATTTCGGTGCAGAGCATGAGCTGGCCGCGGATGTCCCCTGGGATGGCGGCGCAGAGGCGCCTCTGGCTCCCCACAACACCAGGTCGGCCACCCTGAAGCCCAGTTTTAACAGGGGAGAGGGGAAGAGCCCTTCCCCTGCTGAAGGAATTTGGGGTTTTCCAGCTCGAACCCCCTGGAGATGAGCGGAATGATCCCCCTGCAGACCACCCCACCCTTGGAAAAGAAGAGGGTCCTGAGGAGACCCCCGGTGCTGGAGGATTACATCAACGTGACATCCACCCAGGGCTCCAGGGTGTTCCTGGTGCTGAGGGATGATCCCTGCGGGACGGGGCTGGAGGTGAGGAGGGGGCTGGAGGTGGGATTTGCTCCTCTGTGGCCTCCAGGTGGGCTCAGGAGGGGCTGTCCCTGTGTCCCTGTGTCCCTGTGTCCTTGCAGCTCCCGGATTCCCTGGGCTGGAACGCTCACAGGCCGCTGCACTTGCTGGGAGTGCCCTTCTCCTACCTGAAGGAGCAGGTGGATGAGGAGGTACCGCATGTCCCAGACCTTCCCCCGTGTCCCTGCCGGCCCTGCTGGCTCCCAAATTCCTGTCATAGATTGGAGGGATGTCTCTGAGCCCGCTCTGTGTTTGTGCCCAAGCGTCGCAGGCAGGTCCTGGAGGCCTCCCAGCAGCTGACAGAGATCATAAACAGGTGAGATGTTGGGCTGAATCCCCTCCCCAGCCGCTGCCACGCTGCTGGATTTGCCTCCCAGTTGCTCTTCCAGCATCAAATTTTGGAGGAGCCTTTTTGTCCTCATCACCCCCAGCTTGGGGTGGAATTCCCACCTTGCCCTGACTCCTGGGCTGCTTTGGGGTAAATTAATCCCGTCCTGCAGCTGCCTGGGGAGCGAGGCCAGCGCTGAGAGCCCGGATCCCAGCATGGACAAGGATCCAGCAGCCGAGGAGGAATCTGCATCCCACTGCCTCTGGGTGGACAAGTTCAGCCCCCGGCGCTACATGGAGCTGCTCAGTGATGATGTGAGGTGCTGGGACAACGGGGGGCTTGGGATGGGCGGGGTCAGCACCTCTGGAATGCCATGGGATTGGGAATTGCCTCTGGGAGCACTGCCTGGGGGCTGTGTCTGCTCTGTCCTGAGTCCCTGAGAGTTTGGGATGGCAGATTTTCACTGGAGGCTGTGGATGTTCTGGCAAAAAAAAAAAAACAACCCTTAGAAAACGTGACTAAAACATGACAAAAAAATGATAGGGAGGGATTTAGCCAGGAGTTGTTGGCTGTTTTGAATTTTTTTGGGGGGATATTAGGAGCTTTGTAGGGAATTGGATGTGCTGGGAGGGGCTGAGAAGTGCTGACTGAGCCAAGACAGAGCAGGGCCAGGAGGGACATGGGGCTGATGTCACTTATCCAGGGTTCCCCGGAGGGATGGGGGGCTGAGCTGGGAAGGGAAGCATTCCCACCTCATCCCAGGGAGATGCCAGGTGAGCAGGAGAGCCTTCCTCTGCCCTCAGCTGGATTTTCCCCTGGATTTTCCCCTGGATTTTCCCCGCTTTCCTGCCCCCCTGCAGTACACCAACCGCTGCCTGCTCAAGTGGCTCAAGCTGTGGGACACGGTGGTGTTTGGCAAGGACAAGGCTGCCAGGAAGGCCACGCCCGGCCCTGCAGCTCACCCCCCGCTCAGCCACCCCAAGGAAAACCCCAACAAGTGGAAAACCAAGATCCAGCTCACCGAGGAGATCCTGGAGGCCGAGCTGGACCAGCACAAGAGACCCAAGTACAAGGTGAGCAGGAGGAGACGTGGCCCTGGGTCACTCTGCTGCCACCAGCTGAGAAGCAGCGTTGTCCCCTCCCTGGGGACACCTCCGGAGTGACCTGCCCTCTGTGCCACAGGTGGCCCTGCTCTGTGGCCCCCCCGGGTTGGGCAAGACCACGCTGGCCCACGTCATCGCCAGGCACGCGGGCTACAACGCCGTGGAGATGAACGCCAGGTGAGCTCTGGGGGACAGGTGAGCCCTGGGTGACAAGTGCCAGGTGAGCCCTGAGGGACAGGTGAGCCCTGGGTGACAAATGCCAGGTGAGCCCTGGGTGCTAGGTGAGCCCTGGGTGACAAGTGCCAGGTGAGCCCCTGGGTGCCAGGTGAGCCCTGGGTGACAAGTGCCAGGTGAGCCCCTGGGTGCCAGGGTGATGCCAGAAGTGATGTTGTTTTGGAGGTGATGTTGGAGGTGACAGTGTCCTAAGGGTGCTGCTGTTCTGGAGGTGACACTGTCCCGGGGCTGACGCTGGCAGTGTTCCCATGCCCGAGGTGACCTGTCCCCGTGTCCCCATGCCCGAGGTGACCTGTCCCCGTGTCCCTGGCAGCGATGACCGCAGCCCCGAGGTGTTCAGGACGCGAATTGAAGCTGCCACGCAGATGAGGTCTGTGCTGGGCTCCCACGAGAGCCCCAACTGCCTCATCATCGACGAGATCGACGGCGCGCCCGCGGTGAGCCCGGGGCCCTCGGACGTGGCCCTGTTCATGGCCCCTGCAGTGCTCCAGGGGCAGGAATCCATCCCTGCGCTCCCTGTTTTCCCCCCAGGCCTCCATCAACGTCCTGCTGTCCATCATCCAGAGGAAGGACGGCGAGGGCGAGGCGGGGCGGCGGCGGCGTGACGGGGGGCTCCTGCTGCGGCCCATCATCTGCATCTGCAACGACCAGTGAGTGTCACCTGCCCTGGGGGGGACACGGGGACACCGGGGCCTGGCCACAGACAGCAGGTGGCTGCTGCTGGGGTCTGTGTGTGAGTGCAGCCCCTCAAGTCCTGCGGTTGGATTGTGGCTCTCGTGACATTGAGGGGCTGGAGCGTGTCCAGGGAAGGAGCTGGAGAATTCCTGAGGGAGCTGGGGAAGGGGCTCAGCCTGGAGAAAATGGGGAGCAGGAGGAATTTGTGGCTCTGCAGGAGGGGACAGCCAGGGGGATCAGGCTCTGCTCCCAGGGAACAGGGACAGGAGGAGAGGGAACGGCCTCAGGCTGGGCCAGGGGAGCTTTAGGTTGGATATTTGGGAAAATTCCTTCCTGGAAAGGGCACTCAGGTAAAGGGCACTCAGGTATTGATGGGTCTGGGCTGCTCAGGGCAGGGGTGGGATCCCCTTCTCTGGGGGGATTTAAGTGGATGTGGCCCTTGGGGACATCATTTCATGGTGCCGGGGGAATGGTTGGACTCAATGCTCCAGGAGGTCTTTCCCACCCTAAATAACTCCCTGAGGAGCAGAATTCCCGCCGGGCTCTCTCACCCCCGTGTTTCCCTGCCCAGGTACGTGCCGGCCCTGCGGCCGCTCCGGCAGCAATCCTTCCTGCTCAGCTTCCCCCGCACTGCTCCCTCCCGCCTGGCACAGCGCCTTGCCGAGGTCAGTGTTCCCCTGCGTCCCCTCCCTGGGGCCTGGCTGTCCCCTCCTGATCCCGGCTGTCCCCGATCCCAGCTGTCCCCTGAGGGGCTGGCTGTGCCCCCCCGATCCCGGCTGTCCCTGGTCCCGGCTGTCCCCTGAGGGGCTGGCTGTGCCCCCCTGGTCCTGGCTGTCCCGGCTGTCCCCTGAGGGGCTGGCTGTGCTCCCCTGGTCCCGACTGTCCCCTGAGGGGCTGGCTGTGCCCCCCTGGTCCTGGCTGTCCCCTGAGGGGCTGGCTGTCCTGCTGTCCCTTAGATCTCCCTGCGGCAGGGGATGCGGGCAGACACGGGCGCGCTGCTGGCGCTGTGCGAGAAAACCGACAGCGACATCCGCTCTTGCATCAACACCCTGCAGGTGCTGGGGACACCACGGGACACTGCGGGGGACATGGGGATGGCTCTGGGGACACGGGCATGGCCTTGGGGGACACAGGGATGGCTCTGGGGACACGGGCATGGCCTTGGGGACACAGGGATGGCTCTGGGGGTGTGGGCATGACTGTGGGGACACTGGGATGGCTCTGGGGACACTGGGGGGACCCTGGGGACATGGGCATAGCTCTGGGAACACGGGGATGGCTCTGGGGACATGGGGATGGCCTTGGGGACAGGGGGATGGCTCTGGGGACATGGGCATGACTGTGGGGACACTGGGATGACCCTGGGGACATGGGAATAGCCCTGGGAACATGGGGATGGCTTTGGGGAAATGGGGATAGCCCTGGGGACACTGGGATGGCCCTGGGGACACAGGGGTGGCCCTGGGGACACACTCCTGCAGCTGCAGGCTCACACGGGGACAGAGGGGACAAAAGCCCCTTGCAGGCAGCTCCCTGGAGCATGGCCCTGTCCCCTGGGTGTTCTCAGCCCCACATGGGCAGGAAGGGGGGGTGGCTGTGGTGGCTGTGCCCAGTTTTGGGGTGCTGTCCCCTCCATGCCCCGTGTCCTGCTGCAGTTCCTGCACGGCCGGGGGCAGAAGGAGCTGAGTGTGCAGATGGTGCAGACCATGAGGGTTGGCCTGAAGGACCAGAACAAGGGGCTCTTCTCCATCTGGCAGGAGATCTTCCAGCTCCCCAGGCCCCAGAGGTGGGAGGAGGATTTTCCCTTCTCCTTCCCCTTTTGGGAAGGGAAAAGCTCCATCTAGGAACCCCTCAGCTCTTCCCTTTGGGTTTTTTTCCTTCTCCTTCCCCTTCTGGGAAGGGAAAATCTCCATCTGGGGAGCCCTCAGCTCTTCCCTCCGGGCTCCCCCAGGCACAGGATAGGAATGGATCCCTCTTTGCCAGCCCAGCTCCTGCTGGGGGACGAGGACCTGGCCCACCCCGGGGGCTCGGGGGGCTTCAATTCCTCCTCCCAGCGCTTCCACCACATCCTGCAGCTCTCCATCTCCTCGGGAGAGCAGGACAAGCTGGCCCAGGTGAGAGCAGCCGAGGGGGGAGCTGAGCTCACTGGGGAAGAAGCTCAGAACACCCGCGAGGTGAGACCCACCTGCCCCCACATCCCCTTCCAGGGCCTGTTTGAGAACTTCCTGAAGATGAAGGTGCGAGATTCCAGCCTGGGCTCCGTGTGCCTGGCCCTGGAGTGGCTGAGCTTCTCTGACCTGCTGGGCAGGGCCGTGCTGCAGGGCCAGAGCTTCCAGCTGCTGCGCTACCTGCCCTTCCTGCCCGTGGCTTTCCACCTGCTCTTCGCCGCCGCCTCCATCCCCCGGCTGGCCTACCCCAGCAGCCAGCCCGAGGCAAGTGCAGCGGGGCTCGGGGACAGCCTGGCGGCCCTGCAGGGACGCCCCGCGAGTGTCCCTGTGCTGTCCCCAAGGCCGCGGCCAGGCTGAGCCAGATGCAGAACGTGGTGCTGTCCGTGGCGTCGGGGATGGCGCCGGGCGCGCGCAGCCGGGCGGGGCGGCGGGCGCTGGTGCTGGAGGTGCTGTGCCTGTTGCTGGACATCATCGCCCCCAAACTGCGCCCTGTGAGTGTCCCCTGCGTCCCCTGCAGCCCTGCCTGCCTGCTGGCGCCCCTCTGCAAACCCCACCCTGGTGGGCCGTCCTGGATTCCTGTCCCTAATCCGGGCTGGGGTTGGTGTCGGTGCAGAAACTCCGGGCAGGGAGTTTGAAATGTCTCCCCTTAGCCCCCAGGGCAAAGCTCTGTTTCTTGAGAGGCTTTGGAGGGATATTTCAGGGGACAGGATAAAAGATTCCAAAAGAGGCACTTAGCCTGGGATTATTCCGAGGTGTTTGTTCTCAAAGGGTTCCAGGGGGTCTTACCAGTCTCCAGCTCAGGAAAGGATGGCTGGAACTCAGCCAGTTGGGTCTGGAAAGGAAGGAAAGGTCAAACCATACGGTTACAAACTTCAGGGCTCTTGAGGGGGGAAAAACCATTCCCCAGAGAAATACAACAGGAGTTGAGGTGCCCAACTCTTTGGAGGGGTCCTGAGCCCCACCTGGGCTGGGCTTGGCTGAGCTGGGCTTTGGGGAGCTCTCAGGGTCACCCCCAACCAGGAGAGGGTCTGTCCCTGCTCCGGGAAGGACGGGTGTCCCTGAGAGGGAACTAAACAGAAACAAACCCCGGTGCTTTTGGGCTGTTTTGGGGTTTTCTAAGTTCTCAGCTTGCTGTGCCCTGGCCAGGTGAACACGCAGCTCTACAGCCTGAAGGAGAAGCAGCAGCTGGCTGAGCTCATCAGCACCATGCTCACCTACAACCTGACCTACCTGCAGGAGCGCCTGCCCGAGGGCCAGTACGTCTTCAAGCTGGACCCGTGAGTGCTGGGGCTGAGGATGGGGAGTGGGAGCCAAAACCCTGCCCTGGGAGGGTGGGAAGGCCCTGGAAGTGAATTCCCAGGGAAGCTCTGGCTGCCCCTGGATCCCTGGAGGTGTTCAAGGGAGTTGGAGCCAGTGGGAGTTGTCAGGGTTGGAGCTGGATGATTTGAAGATCCCTCCCAACCTGAACTGTTCCAGGGTTCTGTGGTGATTCTCAGGAAGGAGTTGGGACTTTTGGCTTTGCTCCATTCCCAGTGGGATCCAGCTGCCCCAGCACTCCCTGGGGCTGAGGTTTAATGGGATGAAAGGGAAGGGAAAAGGAAGCAAAGACTTCCCTTTGGCTGTCACCAGCAGGGGCTGGGCACGTCCCAGTGGCACCTGGACTTGTGTCCCGGCATCTCTCTGGCAAACAAAGCTGATGTCACCAGCAAAACCTCTGGGGTTTCTTTCTTTAAAACTATTTAAAGACAACTGATTTCTGAATGGCTGCAGAGCCACCTGACTCGGGCCTTTGCTCCTTTTGTTCTAGGGGCAAGAATAGGGAATAAATAGTGAGTAAATAGTGAATTATAGTGGATAAATAGTGGATAAATATGAAATATTCGGAGCTGGCAGAGGGACTGGTGGCTCCTCGCTGCTGGGGACACTGAAACAGGCCTGAACTCCAGAGCTGGTGCTCCGACCTTGTTAAGAATGCAGCTGCTCTGATGATCCCAAATTCCTGCTCCTGGCTGGATTCCCATTAAACCTGTCCCGAGGGGGGGGTACCTCGGGGTGGCTCTGAAGGTCGTGCTGCTGCCTTGCCTGAGCCCATGGGCTTTCCAGGGCAATCTGTTCAGCTTTTCAGGACAATTCAGACCCGCTGCAATCTCCTCTTTTTTGCTTTCAGGCCAGGATTAAACCCCTCTAATCCCTCCCTCATTCCCATTCCCTGGCGGGGGGGAAACTGGAATCCCGCTGGGAGGGGCAGTGCTGGGAGGTTCTGGGGCTCTCAGGCTGCGCAGAGCTGGGTGATTTGGGGGGATTTTCCCCTGTTTCCCCCCCTGCAGGAATGTGGAGGCCGTGTGCCGCTTCCCGGAGCTGCCGGCCCGCAGGCAGCTCAGCTACCAGGCCAAGCAGCTCATTGCCAGGGAGATCGAGCTGGAGAAGATGAGGAGGGCAGAGGCACGAAACCTGGCCCAGGTGGGGCTCTCCAGAGGGCTGGCGGGGCTGTGGGTGTGGAGAAAATCCCCGGGGATGTTTTTCCCAAAGCTGGCTTTGGCTGTGTGCGAGTGGAAATCCGGGATTAACCCCCCCGGCTGCAGCTGTTCCCTGCACAGCTGGGCCGGGCTGCAGGGCTCAGCTTTTTGCAGGAATTCCGGGGGGAGTTGGAGCTTTGAACCTTTCCACTCTCCAGGGAGGGGTGGGAATTGGAGGTGGGAAGGTTTTTGGCTGCTGTTTATACCTGTCTGTGTAGGAGGTGAGCTCTTCCCTCTTCCCCCTTCTCTGCCTGCTGCACTTCCAGAGGTCCCAAAGCCCCCCAGGAGGAGCAGAAGTGGCTCTGCCCTCTCTCCTGGAGGCAGGAAAAGATGGGAAGGGGTGGAAAAGGTGGAGAAACATCCCAGGTGACGCCAATGCCTGCCCTGCCCTGGTGCCAGTGGGATAATTAATCCCTGGGAGCAGCAGGAGGGCTCCTGGGGGAGGTGTGGGGCAAAGAGAAGCTGCAAAAACATCTCTGGGGGCTCCTTGTTTACATGGCTGGGATGTGAAATCCCAGGGAAAGGGGCTGGGGCTGAGCCCAGGAGGCAGAAAACGATGGAAAAAAACCTTTTGGGATGTCGCAATCCCACCTGGCAGCAGGCAGGGGATGGCTGGGATGGGGGACAGGGGGGTGACAGGTGCTCAGTGCCCAGCCCTGGAGCTCAGGCGGCCCCAGGGGAGCCTGGCTGAGCTCTGTCCTCCCCACAGGAGCCCAGGAGTGGCCTCGGGGACCAGCGAGGGGACACGGGGACCCCCAACCACCAGCAGCATCTGGAGCACATCGTGAGGAGAGCAACGGTGCAGGACAAGGTCAGGCCCCAATTCCTGCCCCAGTTCCCACCAGCTCCTTCCTGGGCTGCCAGGCACTCCGTGGCTCCACTGGAATTTGGTTTTTGAGTCCAGTTTCCTTTCATAGCCCAGCTGAGCTCCGTGTGTCCCACAAAGGCAGCGCTGGCATTGGGATGAATTGGGTCTGGGTGACTTTCTGGGTGTGTCCCGGGAAGTTTTCAGGGCTGGGGGAGGGAGGAGCTGTGGGAATTTGGGCTGAGAGAGCCGAATTTGGGCTCAGTGGGGAAGCAGCTTGGAAAAGGGCTCCAGGAGGAGCTGGCATCATTCCCTGGCACTGCCCCTTCCCAGGGCTCAGCTTCCAGCCCTTTCCTGGGTATAAAACCCCACCTGAGCCTCACATTTTACCTTCCCCCCCCCAAATTTATTCCCGAATTTGAATGCTGTTTGCACTCCCAGCCTCTTCCTGCAGGATTTGCATTTGGCTCCTGCTCTGAAGAGGGCGCCTGAGCCCTGCCCAGGGAAGTGCAGGTGCCCCAGAGCCAACTCCAGCCCTGCCTTTTGCTTCCTTCCACAGCCCGAGGTGGATTTTTTCGGGAGGCCACTGCAGAGGAGAGAGGCGGCCACGGCCCCGGGTGGGTGACACAGGGTGGCCTCAGAGCTGGGTGGGTGACACAGGGACACAGGGTGGCCTGAGAATTGGGTGGGTGGCACAGGGACAAAGTGTCCCTGAGCCCTGGGTGAGTGGCACAGGCACGGGGTGGGACGAAGTGGCTCCAGGCCCAGGTGGGTGGCACAGGGGACAGGGTGGGCCCTGGGTGTCACTGGCAGCAGGGGACAGCAGCAGGGACAAACAGAGCCCACCCCAGCTGGCAGGGAGTTCCTGTGGGTAAATCCATGGATTCTGGCCCCATCCAAAGGGAATTTTGGCTGTTGGAGGCATTGCAGCATCCGGGCCGTGGCAGAATCAGCTGTGCCCTTCCACCCCCTCCCCGAATGCCCCCCTCCTCACCAGCCAGGGCTCAGCTGAGCGTTTGAAGGTTTTAAAAGTGGATTTTTGCTCCTGCAGCTCTCGAGGTTTCCAAGGAGGAATCCCTGGAGCTGCAGATGGGCAAAGCCGTGGGCAGGAGCGACGTCTGGTTCCGCTTCAACGAGGGTTTCTCCAACGCCGTCAGGAGGAACCTTTACATCAGGGACCTGCTCTAGCAGCAATGCTGCAGCTGGAACTGAAGGGAGCAGCTGGGTTTGGGTTTTCTCACCCTTTAGTGCAGTGGGGTTTTTTTATTACCTGCTTGTTTTGTTTAAAAAAAGAAATAAAACGGAGCTAAAAAAATTGACAGGGAAGTATTGCCGTGTTTATTTCAGGTGCCACATTGTGCCTGGTTTGCTGGGAACTGAAACGATATCCTACAGTCTACAAAAGTATCTAAAATCACAGAAAACTGGGTGGTTGTGAAAAGCTTCTTTCCAAGTTGCAAAATCTGCCTTTTAAAATTTTTTTTTGGGTGGCAGGTGTGTGAGATGGAGCTGCAGCCAACCCCTGGAGAAGCTTTTGCTGCTCCTTTTCCCCCCAGGGTGCCCGTCCTGGGGGATTTGCCCACGTCCCCCCATTTCTAAAACCCCTTTACAACTACCAGGGAAGGAAGAAGGAGGTGAGGGCAGGGTTTTCCTTCAGGATCTCATGTGGGAAGTGGAGCTGAGGGAAAGCTCCATCCATCAGAGGATGAGGCATTTGCCTTTCTCCACCCAGGGGTTGTTCTTCATCAGCTCCGGGTTCAGGAAGGGATCCTCGGGAATTCCGTCCTCGATCCACTTCACGAACCTGCAGAGAGGGGAGGGAGGGTGGGCACAGCCCCCGGGGGTGGGTCAGGGCAGCAGAATTGGGGATTTGGGGGGCTCAGGGTCAGTCCTGCTCTGCTGGGGGGGGGTCCCTGATCCATTGGGGGGACGTGGGGGTGTCCCCAGCTCTGTGACAAAGCAGAGCCATCCATAATTTAAAGGATTTTGAGCTCTGGAAAAAGGGGGATCTGCACCATGGGGGGCTCCCAGGGGTCAGGAGGTCCCTTGGTGCCACCACCAGAATTTGGGCAGCTGGAAAAGGGTCAGGGATGTCAGGAGGGGGTTCTGCCCCTGGGGATTGGAGATGCAGAAAGGGAAAATCTCATCCGGGAGCTGAGACAGGATAGTGGGGCTGGGTTCTGCTCTTGGGGGATAGGAAAGGAAAGGGGGGGAAAAAAGGGGGGAAAAAAAGAGAGGGAAACAAAAGAAGGGGAAAAAAAAGAAGGGGAAGAAAAAGAGGGGGGGGGGGGAAAGAGGGGGGGGGAAAAGGGAAAGGAAGAAAAAAAGAGGGGGAGGAAGGGAAAAAAGGGGGGGGGAATAAAAAGGGGAAAAATAAAAAAGGGAAAAAATAAAAAGGGGGGAAGGGGGAAGCCCCACTCACTCCGGGATGGTCTTGGAGGACATCTCCCTCTTGTAGGCCAGCTGGTACTTGAGGCTTTCCACCTCTTTTTTCCATTGTGGGAGATCCCACTCGTCCATGGCGCTCTCCGAGGGCTCCGTTGGGCTGGGAACGGGGATTTTGGTGCCTCGTCCTGCGCCGATCCCTCAATTCCACCCCAAAAACTCCCCCGGGATGGGGACGGGCTGTCCCAGGCTCGGGGGGAGGTTCCCAAACCCACAGCGGAGCAGCCGAAGAGCTCCGGGAGTTTTTTTGGGGCTGGTTTTGGTCGAGGCAAAGGCTGCCCCGTGCCCCTCTCATGCAAAACGAGCCGGATTTGACTGAAATTTGGGCGGGGAGCAGTCGGAGGCTCTTTGGGAAGGGGATCTTAGTGCTTCCCCTGCCCGATCACGGCTCTGAAGGGACCAGGAGGGATTTGGGGCTGCCTAAAAAGGGCTGGAACCAGCTCAGCAGAGATTTGGGGTCCCTCTGTACCCCCCACCCCACTGTCCCCCAGCAGGGACCCTGGCGTGACGGGGAAACTGAGGCACAGCAGCACCGAAAACTGGTGACACGAGGTGACATTCCCCCTGCCCCGCCAGACCCGGGGAGCCCAGGGAGAAAGGACAGGGAAGGGCTGGAGGTGCAGGGAAGGTGAAATTCCTCCCCTGAGCTCCATCCCAGCTCTGACATCCCCGGAATTCCAGGCGGGAGCGGGCTCAGCCCTTTCCCTGCCCCGGCAATCCCGCAGCGTTCCCGTTCCCACCTGGTTTGGGAATTCCGACAGCGGAGAGAAACGGGGCCGCGCCTGCAGCCCTGGCCTGGCCCGTGCTCCTCCCGCCAGCTCTTCCCCGGCTCCTGGCGGTCCCAAAAGCTCGGGATAATCTGTTAACGCCCGGCTGGAGCGGCGGGAGCCGGAGAGCGGCAGCGTCCTCCCCCCGCAGCTCCCCGGGGGATTTGGCGCCGCTGGAGCGCCCGGGATGGAGGCACGGAGGGCGGGTCTGGGATTTGGGGTTATCCCGGGAATTCCCCATATCCTGAGGGGTTCAGCACGGAGGGGATGGGTGTGGGACAGCCCCAGGGAGGTCCTGAATCCCTGCTGGGATCCCTTTTCTCATCGCTGCCTGGATCCCTTCCCGCATCCTTTTCGGCATCCCCATCCCGGTTTTCCCATCGTGTTCTCCCCCTGGATTTCATGGCTTTTCCCTCCTGGATTTTATGGCTTTTTCCCCTTTCCCGGGTGCTGAAGGAGTTGGAAATTAAAAAAAAAAAAAAAAAATTAGAAAGTGGAAAATAAGAGAAGGAGAAGTGGCAAAGTGAACAGCTGGGATGGAACATCTGGAGGGTTAAAGGATAGCATCAGGAAAAAGCACAGAATTCTGGATGTGGGATTTGTAGGGAAGGACAAAAGCCCCTGAAAATGCGGGAGTTGATTAAAATAAAAAATAATCCATGGAAAAACAGAGGTGTGACCCTCCCTGCTTCCGTTAAGCCATTAAAAATAAACTTGGGGTAAAAGTTGGTGATTAAAACAAAAAACCCCAAGCGAGGTTTGCACAGAGCAAACCCAAATCTGACCCAAGGCTCCTCCTTCCCCAGGGGATAAATACAGAACATTTCAATAAATATAAATATAAATCATCTAAATCTGGATTTGATATTGAATTTTGTGTCACACCTGGGCTGGGCTGATCCCACCCAAACACTGGGGCTGAATCCATCCCCTCATTCCTGAATTCCCTGGGGGGAGACAGGAGATGAAGCTGGATTATAAATATAAAATACTAAAAAATCGATATTATTAAATACATTTAAGATTATATAAGATCCTATATAAATAAATATGATAGAATTAATAATATTAAAATAAATGATAGAATAAATAATATTAGAAATACATGATATAGTAGAATATATTTATATATTTTATAATATATTATTTATGTATAAATATATTTTTAAAGTTATTTATATATAAATATATTTTAAAATAGTTATTATTTATATGTAAATACATTTTAAAATATTTATTTATTTATTTTTATACAAGAGAATCATGGAATGGTTTGGGTTGGTAGGAACCTTAAACACCATTCAGGGCCATGATATTATATATTATAAAAAACAAATCCTATCTCATATTATTATTATTATTATACATTTTAGATATTTAGATGAGATTTAGGTAATAGATTTTAGATAATTAATATATCTAATAATATCTATACAAAGACAAGAGAGTGGTTTTTTTCTTAAAAAATCCCAAGACCCCCCAAAGTCCTCTAAACATCCTAAAAAAACCCAACCCTCCAAAATTCCTTAATGTCCTAAAAAACAGTAAAACCCCCCAAATCCCTCAACTTCCTGAAAAACCCAACCTCCCCGCAAAAAAACTAAACACTCAATCCCCCAACAAAATAACCCAAACAGAAAAAAAATCCCTAGGTAAAAACCCCTCAAAGCCAAAAAACCCAACCATAAAAAACCCAACCCCTCTCAAAGACAGGACCAAAGAAACTCCTCAACCCTCCAAAAAAAGGACCAAAAAAACTCAACCCTCCAAAAAACAGGACCAAAAAACCCCCTCAACCCTCCAAAAACCAGGACAAAAAAACCCCCCCAAACCCTCCAAAAACCAGGACCAAAAAACCCCCTCAACCCTCCAAAAACCAGGACCAACCCCCCACTAAAAACCCCAATAAAAAAACCCTCAAAAAAACCCCAAAACAACAACAAAAAAACCCCCAAAACCCCAACCCCAACCCAAAACCCAACCCCAAACCAAATAAAACCACCAAAAAACCCCACAACCACTCCAAATGCCAACGGAACAATGGAACTCGGACTTTTTTATTAACAAGGTGTCACATTTCCATCCAGGTGCATTTTTTTTTTTGTAGGATATTTGGGGATCCCAAGAGCTGCAGAATTCCCCCCCCCCCCCGCCCCCCCAAAGCCCTGGAATTGTGCACATCTTGTTGGTCACATATTAAAGGTTTTGTTTTTCCTGCCTGCCCAGCAGTGCAGAGAGAGGGGCAGAGCCCCGACCAGGCTCCAAAGAGGTTTTTCTTTCCACCACCCCAGGTTGGAGTGAACCTCCAAATTCCCATTTGGGAAATGCACAGAACCACCAGCACCAATCAAAACCTTCTTTTTGGCAGAAAACAAAAAAAAAAAAACCCCAGCCTGAAATCTGGATTATTTCCCAAATAAGCTCAGCTCCTCGCTGCCCCCACTCTGGGGTTTTGTTTGAATGAAAAAAAAAAAAAAAGTTCAGTTTTCTCCTGGTGTTTAGAATTAAACATACAATCAGAGCTGTGCAAAGGGCACTTTTCACCCCAAACTGCTGCAGAGGGAAGTTTTCCACTCCCCATTTCCCTGGTTGGAGCTTTTCCCTCTCACAGCAGTTGCCTCTTGTGTCCCAACAGGAGGAAAAATTCTTTGCTGCTTCTCACTCCATCCGTGTTCTCCCAGTTTTTCTGAAAACGACTTCAACCTCTTTCCCAACAAACTCCTTAATATGTGGAACTGCAAGAAAACTCCCAAAAAAACGTGGCTGTGTCCCCACTCCAGAGCCAGGAAAAGCCAGTCTTCAGCTGACTGTTCCTGGAGGTGACAACCAAAGCAAAACCAAGGAAAACTCCCTCCAGGGAGAGTTTGCTCGGGTGAAAAAAAAAAAAACCCGACTGAGAAAAATCTCCCCGAGGGTTCTGGTGCCCAAATTTAGAGTTTCTCAAAAGCACTGACAAACTTGGAAACTTCGTGGTGAACTGTGGTGCCAAAGGGGAGCTGCCTCAAGCCCTGGGGAAGGGACAAAACACAATTAATTCCCTTCAGGGATGGTGGTTTTTTAATATAAAATGATACATTTCAGTGTTTGATTGGTAAGAGGTGTCATTTGCTGTTAAATCCTACAGATATTGGGATACTCACTGACTCGTGGAAAAAGGTGCAGAGCTGCTTTGCCCAGGGACATCTGAAACAAAGAGAGAGATTCCCATTTTTTCCCCAGAGCTGCAGCCATTCCCAGCCTTTGCAGGACTCAAAAAAATCTGCAAAAACCCCCAACAATTCGCAGCTCCCAGCCGAGATTCGCAGAAAAATGACTGGGGGGAGCACCAGGATTTTCCAGGTGGTTCTGGGGCATTCCCAGTGGGATAATCCCAGGATTTCGGGGTGGCCTGGGGAATTCCCAGTGGGACAATCCCACGATTTCAGGGTGCCCTGGGACAATCCTAGTGGGACAATGCCAGGATTTCAGGTGGCTCTGGGGCAGTTCTCACTCCCACAGGAGGACAATGCCAGGATTTCAGGGGGACAATCCCAGGGGGACAGTCCCAGAATTTCAGGGGGACAACCCCAGGGGGACAGTCCCAGGATTTCAGGGGGACAATCCCAGGGGGACAGTCCCCATCACTCACAGGTGCAGGTTGTCAGTGACCACGCCGAGGCTGAGCAGCCCCACAGCCTGCATCCTCTTGTGTCTGCAGGTCAGGAACAGGCACAGGAACTGCCCCACGTACTGGGGGCCCAGGTTCTGCCACCTGCACAACACAAACACGAGGACTGAGGCACTGGGGTTAACTCTGGCACTGCAATCTTGCCCAAACCCACACCAGGAGATTCTCCCAGCACTGCTGGAAGCCAAGGGGGGCTCTCCCAGGGATGAGGGAAGGAGGTTTCCCCTCTTTTCCAGCAAATTGCTGCTCCCCAAAATCATAATGAAGGACCTCCAACAGCTCCACCTGTGCTTTCCCCAGATTTACATCCCTGCCTCAGCCCAAGGAGCTTCCCAGGAGCTGAGATTGTCCCTGTGCTGCCCTTCCATGGCCCCACAGAGGCTCTGGGAGCAGGGCTGGACTCACACTCTCAGCATTGTGCCTTTCTCCCTGCTCAGATCCCTCAAAAGCAGGTTGGCAGTGCCACACAGGATGTGCTCCTCACAGGAAAGCTGGTCCAGCAGCAGCTTCAGAGCCCAGAAGTTTTTCTGAGAACAGACAAAATACCATCAGTGATTTAAACCTCATTCCTTAAAATAATAATTAAAACAAAACCAAACAAATAAAGATCAAAGCAAAGTCAAGTTAAACGTGGCTGAAACCTCCAGGATGGTGGTTTCACCATCACAGGGATGTGAAACATTCTTTGCTTTCATCCCTTAGAGCAGGAATCAGTTTCTAGGACTCACCCCAAAAGCCAGGACTATCTCTAGGAAGGAAGGCAGCTGGGGAAGGTCAGAACAAAGCATCTGCTGCACTGCCTGCCCTGCCAGGATGAGAGAAGCCTCGTGGTGCAGCTACACGGGAGACAGCAAAAAGGGGAAAAAAATGGATTTAACAGCCCCTTTTCCCCTGCATTTATCCCCTCAAACCAGAACTGAGTTATTTCAGTTCAGCCAGAGAGCTTGGAGCTCACACAACAAACCCACAAGAACTTTGTCAAGGATTAAAAACAGGGGAGTGGAGCAGGGATTGGATTTCTGGGACTCTCAAAGTGTTCACAGAAATGTGGAATCTCACACAGCAGCAGAAATAGGGAATTAAAGGGTAAAAAAAAAATCCAGCTCAGGAGTCACAGACTTCGAGAATAAACTAGAAGTTCCTCCAAAAAAGTCAAAAAAGAATAAGGCAGCTCCTTAGGTGACTGCACTGAACGTGGAATGTTTTTCCTGCCACCTTCAAACAAGTTCCACATCCTTGTAACTCAAAATTTAAAAGAAATTTAGAACTTCTGGGCAATTCTGAGTTTTGAGACAGGCACTGAGAAGCCCCAGTGTCCTGTTGGAGCCAAACCCTCGGAGAAGTTAAGACACAATCAATTATACCCAGCCCTCCTCCTTTATAAATCCATAAATTTGGACAGGGGAAAAGATTTCTCCTGGATTGAAAATGTGCAGAGGAGAAGAGACCCTCAGTTCTCTACTTTCATATCTGCTCCAGAGTTTAGACTCTGCTAATCTTAAACTGATCATCCCCCCAAAAATTCTTCCAGGCCCTTCCTAAAAGCTTTTCTTAATAATCCACCATTTTTCACTGCTGGGGAGAAATTCCTTTGTTGCCATCACTCACCTGACCAGAGAAAAGAGCAGAAGGTAAAGTGACATTAACTCCAGACTTGAGATCCTCCAGGAAGTTGCCACTGGCAGCCAGCACACTCTGCACGGGGACAGTGAGGGACAAAGATGGCAGATCCTCCCCAAACAAACCCCAAACCATGCCAGAAAAGGGATTTTCATGTGCTTTTCAGTGATTTTTTTCTCAGCATTTCTGCAGAGGATGGTGCCTGTTCCACGTCACACTCACGGGAAGTTCAGGCTCCACAGCACCAACCAAACCCTGCCAAAAACTCTGCATTTTTGTAGGGCTGAGACGGAAAAATCACCTCATGCCAAGCCCTGGGACACTTTCCACTGTCCCAGGCTGCTCCAAGCCTCATCCAAACTGGCCTTGGACATTTCCAAGGATTGAGGGGCAGCCACAGCTTCTCTGGGAATCTGTGCCAGGGTCTCCTCATCCTCCCAGCCAGGAATTCCTTCCCAAAATCCCATCGGCCTGTGCCCTCTGGCAGGGGGAAGCCATCCCCTGTGTCCACGCACTTTCAGATCTGATCCACCTCACCACGGAGCAGCCCCAGGCACTGAGCTGGGAGCACAATGAGCCCATTTCCAGCTGCCCTGAACATTCCTGAATCCCCACATCCTGCACAGGAGCACTGTGTGAGGCACTGGAAGTCATCTCTGGCATTTGGGAGGAGCCAGTTCCCACCGGAATTTCCATTTCCCAATGGAGAATTGTCCAAACCCAAGCCAGGAGATTCTCCCAGCACTGTTTGGTACCTCTTGGAAGCCAAGGGGAGGCTCTTCCAGGCACAAGGGATGCAGCTGCCCCCTCTTTTCCAGGGAATCGCTGCTCCCCAAAACCATGATGAAGGAACTCCAACATTTGGCCTAAAAAAACAACAGAACATTCGTGTTACAAAGTGAAATCTATTCAGAGGGGTGAATTATCCAGAGAAAAAAGGGGTCAGAGTAAATCCTCGCACTCTCAAGGACTGGGAAGAGGAGAGAAGAGGGAAATTTTGGCCTCACTCACGTTCCTGTAGAGCGCCTTGCTGCTGTAGAGCAGTTTGAGTGCCTGCTTAATTAGCACGGTGTCCCTCAGGGGAGAGCCTGCAGGGACGGAAATGAAAAGAATCAAACCCCAGATCCTGCACAGCCCAGGAAAACAGCACAGCAGGAACACAGCCAGGAGATTCACTCAGCTCCAGACCTGCTTCTGCAGAGCCAACAGGTGTTTACAGCTGTTTTTACACAGCTTTGGTGGTGGAATAGATAAATATCAGCCAGAAAACACTGGAAAGCTGCAAAGAACTGGACACAATCCAGCCTGAGATGTTTGTTGTGGACATCACAGCACACTGAGGGATCTCACACCTCCAGGAATTCTGCCAGTGGGGAACAACTCCCAAAATAAATCTCTCATGGCAGAAAACACCCTGAGAAGCAGCAAAGCTTCATCAAAGAGATGATGACAATTATTAGAGGCTGAGCTAATGAAAGATTTCCCATCAGGAGGTTTTCTCCTCAAGGTCAAGGCTGAGACAAGAAGCCAAGCCCCCACTGACAGTGGCAATGACGGGCTCTGGATTTGCTTTGAACACTTTCTCTCCCTCTGCTTTCAGCAGAAGCTCACAGCTGACAAAATGAGTGTTCTGAGCAAAGTGAAGTGACTAAATCCATGCTCCAGTACAAAGCCTGCTGTTTTTCATGGTTTGGGGTGGAAAGGACCTCAGAGCCCTCCAGTTCCAACCCAACACCTTCCACAACCCCAGGCTGCTCCAAGCCCTGTCCAACCCAGCCTGGGACACTCCCAGGGGCCTCCCCACCCTCCCCAATTCCCAGCTGGGCTCAGGATGGCACTCCTTTGAATGCAGATGAAGAACTGGAATGAAGTTCTCAGTGGAAAGAAGGAAGAAATGACACTTGCCAGCTGTAACCCAGTGCCCTGTCTCCTGCACCTCATTCCCAGAGGGAACACAGCCTGTCCTGAACATCTTGAGGTAGACCTTGAACTGGCAGGGAGACATCCTGCAGGCAGAGCAGCAGGCCAGGCTGTTGACAGGGAAGAGCAGGGAATGGGCAGCATCCAGGAAATGGCCACTCTTGCACAGGTAGAACGGGATCAGATCCCGGAGGTCTCGGAGCCTGCTGGGAGGAAATGAAGGTTTGGGGGTCAGTAGGAGGAGGTTTGGGTGGGATTTGTGGAGATCTGGTTGTGCTTGGTCACTGCAGAGGGGAGGAAAGAGAGATGGGAAAGGAAAAGGAGGGAGGAAAAGGAGAGGGGGAAAGGAAAAGGAGGAAAAGAGAAGGGAAAGAGAGGGGAGAAAGGAAAAGGGGGGAAAAGAGAGAGGGGAAAGGAAAAGGGGGGAAAAGAGAGAGGGGAAAGGAAAAGGGGGGAAAAGACAGAGGGGAAAGGAAAAGGGGGGAAAATTTGGCAGAAGAATCTTAAATTGTATTAACTTAGTAAAACCTACCTGCAAAAACTTTAAATTAATGGGATATAAATCTATTATCACTTAAACTTTATAGAACTCAAACTTATCAAAACTTTAAAGTAACCTAAACCTAGAGAGGGGAAAGAAGGGAAGGGGGGAAAGAGAGAAGGAGAAGCCATTTACCTTTGGTTTTCATTGCATTTCACAGCTCTCAGGTACCGAACAACTTCCCTGTACCTGGGGAGAAAAGCAGAAGGTGAGGAAGAAGGGGAAGAAAATTCAAAACTGTGCACAGGGCAAACCTTACCCCCCCCCAATGAAAGAAGCAAACTAGGAGAGCTTCCCACACAAGAGACATTGCACAGCTGGAAATAAATTCCTAGAGGTTATTCCCAGATTAGCTCAACTCTGGTAAAATAAAACCAGAGGTTGCCTTGCAGCTGAACTCTTTAAGTGGACTAGCTTCGTTGGAATATTGGATTTTCTGGAGTGAAAGACCCAGGACAGACTTTTCTGGCTGCCTTCCACTTGTCAGCCTTTGATGAAGAAGAATTGCTTGAAAAGTCAACGTGCAAAACCTGTAGGGTTTATGAAGACACAGAAATAAGCTGCTCCAGCAGCTTTTTTTTTTTTTTTTTTTTTTTGGTCTTGAGGGCTTTGAGAAGCTTCAAAAAGCTCCTGGCCATGTCCAGAAGGAAAAAAAAAACCCAAAAAACCCAACAACAACAACGCAACCAAAAAAACCCACCAAAAAAAAAACCCACAAAAAAAATAAATCTTTGTTTTGTGTTTCCTGATTATACCAAAGCACAAGTTTGGAGCAGTCAAAATATAAGAACTGAGGTCCCAAAATGAAAAAAAAGCCAAACCAATCTCACTTCTTTTTCCCCAGCAGTTTCTCCACTCGAGCCTCCACGACAGGGAGAGTTTCCCACAGGAATATTTTCCTTCCTTTCTGTCTCCTGTGCCCCGTGATGTTCTGGCCTTTTAAAACTGTGGTCAGCAACACGTGGTCCCAGGGCAACACATTCAAGCTGGAAGGATAAAAATGAAGTGATTTTTAAACTGCATTTTGTTGTGCATCACTTATTAGCATTGGGAAGTTTGATTAATGAAGCATTTTAGGGTTTGGAGCTCAAAAGGAAAGCAGCTTTAGGGAGAACAGCTCAGTCATGGCATCAAACAACAAACAGGGAAAGCAGCAAATGCTGAAATATTCCTCTCAAATATTCCCACTTTTATTATCAGAGAAAAGAACATTCCCCAGGCATCCAAATGTTAATCCAGAGGCCCAAGAACTCACCTGTTGGAGAAGGCATAGCAGTGGCAGGGAAGGGAGATGGACTGAAAAAACTCCACAAACTTTTCATGCAGGATTTTTGGGAAGTCACACAACACCAGCATCCTCTGCAGCTGGGTTGTGATCCTGTGATTTGCAAAGAAAAACAATTCAAAAAGGGGATTTTATAAGGAGGTGAGTTACTGACAGGTTGTCTTTTTGAATCATGTGGGAAACTACACAAGTTTGGGGTTGTTTTTGTTTGGATCTGTATTTAAATTTCTGCTTGAAGTTTTGTGAATAATGAAATTATTCACAATTTCGTAATTATTTAAGTTTTGCAGCGAATAATGAAATTATTCCTGTGCTGTTATTTTTAAAGCCAAGGTTCTGTGAGGTTTGAGCTTTAAAACAAAAGATCTCCAAGGAATGTGCACAGCAAACACTTCAAACTGTGCTGGACCTGAGCTCCTGCACCTTTCCCTGCTACTGGAATCATTTTTGTATTAATTGGTAAGTAGAGATAAGAGTTTATTCTTTAAAATTTTGGCAGGGAGGTAAATACAAACTCTTCTTTTTTTTGTTCCAAATAAGAAATTAAAAAAAAAAACAACAACAAACAAGAATAGCAATTTAAAATGAAAACTGCTGAAGGATTTAGGTTGTACCTTGTCATTAGTTCCAGAACAGGTGAGAATATAGAACTGGGTTGGAAAGAATTGAATTCTTCCCTCATCAAGCCTCTGTGGCAGGTGAATTTGGGGGGAAAGGTGAAGGGTAGAGCTAAAATGGGAAGTGAATTGAGCCCAGGGAGCTGGGTGTCCTCATTCCCCAGCCTCTGGGGGAGCTTTTCCGTGCTCCATCCCAGAGGAATCCTGCCAGGCTGCTGCTCTGACCTCTCCCAGCCACCCTTTACTCCTTGGTGGAACAACCACAGTCTGCCCTGGCCTCCCACGTGCCTCTGAGCAGAGGATTTGTCACCTGAATGCCAAGGAGAAAACCTGTCTTACCTTTGGAACAGAATTGGGACAGCAATCCTTAGGGAAGCAGTGGGGCCAAGGTTCTGACAGCTCTTAAGCCTGGAAAAAAACCAGCACTAATTAATGCCTGCCTCCCCTTCCTGCCTTTTTCCCCTTCTCTGCACTCAACTGTTCAGGAAAACACTTTTTAAGGCCAAAATCCCTGAGTTTAAACCCCAAAATGTTCAGGGGTTTCACAAAGCAAAGCTCTTTGTGCTGTTGAAAAGTGTTTTGCTGAGTTGCTAAGTGTAAGTTCAAGTTTTAAGTTATGATAATTGCTGGTGTCACTCCCCTTAAATTGTTCAAGTGAAGTTTTAAGCTAAGCTTAAGTTAGGTCTAAGTGCTGCTTTTTTGCTGAATTGTGAAGCTTAAGGTATAATTTAAAGTACTGTTAAGTGGGAGTGCTGTCAAGCTTTTAATGCCCGAGTTCCTTCTTATCTTTGCTGTTCCTTTTGTCCCACACTCTCCTGCCTGGTTCTCAGCTGGTTTCCTTTTCTCAAAGCCTGGATTAAGTTCGGGTTTGGGTTTGTCGTTGTTGTTTCCCTTTGTTGTGCCTAAGCTCTCCTGTAAGCATGGAGCAAATCTTGCCAACCAACTCTGTTGTTTCATATTTAAACAACAGGGATTTTTTAAAGCCATCTCAAAACTCTCACTCCTGCTTAACTTTCCCAACCTTTTCTTTTTCCCCCAAATCCCACTTCTCTCCCTCAGTGTGTTCATCCTCCTCTTGCCATCCCGCAGCCCGGGCTGGGATTTTTACTTCCCTTTACTCCTAATAAACAAACCCCCAGGATTCCCCTCAGTAATTCCCCTTCCCCTGGAGGAAAGGAGGAAGATCCCCCACTCTCCGTGGGGTCAGGTACTTACATGGCAGGGTCTTTGTGCAGGGCGATCTGTTTAGCTGCTCCCAGCAGCATGACAGCAGCAGCTTTGGGGCTTTCTTGTTCTGCCTGAGTTAAAAATCTCATTACCAGCTCGAAAACATCAGAATACCTGAGGAAGTCAAGTGGCCTGTAAGATCAAGGGTCTGCAACAACGGGACTTCCTAAACAAGTGGTAACTGTGGCCATCCCACAGTGAGGAGGTGATGGCACAACCAGTTCTTGGGGGATTTTTAAGGTTTGTTATGCCAGTGAAAAGGTGAAACTCATTCTAACAAAGAAATTAGTAAAAATCACAGAACCCCAGAAAGGTTTGGGTTGGAAAGAACCTTAAATTCCAACCCCAACACCTTCCACTGCCCCAGGCTGCTCCAAGGCCTTGGGCACTCCCAGGGAAGGATTCCTTCCCAAAATCCCACCTAAAGCCACCCCAAAGCCCAGCTCGGGTTCGCCCTTTCCCAGGTTATAACAACCAGAGATCATCAGGTGTCCTGCACAGCACAGCAGATTTAATGACACGCTGCAGAGGGATTTTAAACTACAGCCAAATTAAATTTATCTTGCTGACCAAATGAGTTCTCTCAACTCTCTTTTTGCTGTCTCAGGTGCCACGATTCCGACTGTAACTCATTAAATGAATCAAAGTTGCCCCTGACAAGCCCCAAATCTTGTTGTCACTTACTTGTACACCACCTCCATCTTCTGTGAGCTGCAGACACTGCACTGCCCAGGGGGCAATTTTAGCTCACAGCAGCACTCATGGCCTGGGGGACACATCCTTTCTCCTCCCAGGTATTTGTTGTAGGCTACACCAAGATCCTTGATGAATTTTTCTAGGAGATCTCCTAAAGAGACAAGACAAACAAACAAACAAACAAACCAAAAAAAAATCCATGAAGAGATTTTTTTCAAAATTGAAAGTTTCCCACGTGAAATTATTTAGGAAAAAAGCAGTTGCCCATGTGAAATTATTTTGGGAAAAAAAAAGTTGCCCAAAAGAAATTATTTAGGAAAAAAAAAAAAAGTTGCCCGTGTGAAATTATTTAGGGAAAAAAAAAAAAAAGGTGCCCATGTCAAATTATTTTTGGGAAAAAAAAGTTGCCCAAGTGAAATTATTTAGGAAAAGAAAGTTCCCCATGTGAAATTATTTAGGAAATTGTTTGTGCTCAGTTTTATTGGTCAGGAAAGCTTTGCTGCTGAAAGAAGGGAAATTCAGGTGGGATATTGGGAAGGAATATTTCCCTAGGAGGGTGTGCCCTGGCACAGGGTGCCCAGAGCAGCTGTGGCTGCCCTGCAAGTGCCCAAGGCCAGGCTCGGAGCATCCTGGCAGAGTGGGAGATGTCCCTGCCCATGGAAAGAGGCTGGAATGAGATGATTTCCCAGCTCCATCCCACCCCAAACCACTCTGTGACTCTCCCAGATGGAGAAAAGCAAGAGACCTGCACCTGCAAACCAATCCCTGGTGCAAGCATGAGAAAAAAAGAAAACAGGAACAGCAATTTGCTCCTTAAAAACTCCTCAAGGATTGGTGTGGAGGAGCAAAGCTGTGCCCAGGGCAGAGCCTGAGCAGCCCCAGGTCCCTGAGGGAGCAGAGCACTCACCCCCGTGTTTCAGCTCTGCATCCAGCTCCAGCAACTCCAGGTTGAAGGTGGCCAGGACTCCAGCCAGGGCAAAGTTCCTCTGTGCCTTCCAGAAGTTGCTTTTGTTGTGGGCATTGCAGTGGCACAGGGAAGGGCCTGTCCAGAGCTGGCACTGTGACAGAAAAGAGGAAAAAATCAGGAGAGGTTGTTGGGTTTTTGTGGTTTCCCCCTCAGCCCTGAGTGAGGGGTTACAGCTCCTTTCACCCTTCTTGCTCCTAGATTTTTGACAGGCAACAATCTGAGTAAATATTTGGACAGGCAACAATTTGATATCATAGAAATTACAACAAAAAAGCCCTTTATTGATCACCTGTCACTGCTGAGCCCTTCAGAGAGACCCTCAGGGCTGGCACCCTCCCCACTGGGAGCTGGGAACAGAGCCCGGCCTTTGCTCACACCTCCAAGTCTCCTGAAATTCCCAAAAGCTCCAAGCAAATAAACCACGCCCACACAATTCCCTCCACGCCCAACTCCAGGGAGGACAGCCTAAAAAAGCTCACATTTCTCTAATTCTTTAAAAAAAGGTCTTATTTAGTGATCTCACTTGATGAAATGCACTGTGTGCCCACAGCAAACAGGACATGTAATATAAATAAATGGATGTTTACTCCAAGAGCTGCCTGTTTTAGAGATAAACCCCAACAGAACCACACTTTTAGTAGCTCTGAGGAATCAAATTTCCTGTATTATCCTCTCAGAGCCCTTAACTCTTTCCTGGGAGAGAATTACTGACTCCTCATCTATCCTATTTCCTTGCCAGCTTTAATGCAGGTACCTTGTTATTGTGCACTGCTTTATGTAGCCGGCTGTAAATCTGTTTTATCCTGTGTAATAAATAACTGTAAAAAGCCTTTTCTCTGTTCCCTCCTGTCTATTCAATAAATAACTCATTTTATATCAGGCCTGACCTGCTGTCCCTTCAGAACTTGTGAGCCAGAGTGATTTAGGCACAGCCACCTGAGCAGAGCTGATGCCAAAACATCTGAGCCTAAAAAAAAAAAAAAAAAATCTGAGCCTAAAAAATCTGAGGCTAAAGCTCTTGTTTGACCCTCAATTCTGTCTCCCTGCCCTTACCTCAGCAGCCAGTTTGTCACAGATGTAGCAGTAGCACTGATCACAAATTTCTGCATTTTTCCCCAGGGGGGAGCAAGTATCACTCTCTGTCCTCCTGTAAGGTTGAAAACCAGGAGGTTATTGAGGAAAATCACAGCTTTACCCAGCTCTGCTGCTGTTACAAAGCTAAATGTGGGAAATGGGAGCCCAGGAGGGATTTGCCAGCCCTGGACATACTCAAAGGGGTGAGTGGTGCAGTCGTGTCTGGCGTGGGGCATCACACTGGCTTGTTTGCAGTAGGTCACCACTAAATCCCCCTCCTCATCCACCATCTCCTCTGATTTCTTCTCTTCCAGGGGACATTCCTCTGCAGGAAACAGAGCAGGGGGTGAAAATCAGTGTAAAACTTCCTTAGAAATTACTGATATTTACTTTCTGAACACTTTTCTGAACATTTTTTTTTTTTTTGGATTTAACAGAACAGCACAAGAAACTCCCATGAACTACCAAACCAGAGGATACGAAATCAAAAAGGACCCAGCTGACACTGAAATGGCCCAGTCTGAGCTCAATTAGAAGTATTTTAAAACTTCCCAGCAGCATCCTTTAAAGTAGTGCCATCAGAGACATCCCCACAAACTGGGGGTTTCCTCCTGGTTTTACTCACTCTGTGCAGCACAAGGCCAGATTTTAAGCATTAACACGGAATTAATTCACTCTCTCCCCCAAATCTTTCAGGGAACAGCTCTTACCTTGGGGGTCTACAAACACCACAGAACTCCCTTGGGTGCTGTCCTCACCACCCTCATCGTCATCATCTGGGCATTGCACTTCATCATCATCACTGATCAGGATTATGTCCTCCTCCTCCTCCTCCTTTTCTGATGGCCACAGGGCCACAAAGTTCCAAACTGGAACTATTTGGCAGCCACCAGGGCAACACCGAGTTTCCATTTGCACTTTTCAGGTGTTTTCCTCAACAAGGGAAGAAAAAGGCTCCTCTGAGACCCGAATTCTTCTTCTCTGCTGGGTGAATTCCACTAAAGCCAGAGATGTTTCATCCTCGGTGCACTCAGCAGCTCAAAACCCACTGGAGAATCCATCCAGAGCTCAGAGAATCCTGAAAATAAGGAGAGGAAAAAAGGAGAAAGTAGATTAAAATGTGAAAGGAGTTGTTCTTCTGGTGGGTTTGGTTGGATTGGCTGTGGAATGAGGACAAAGGGAACGAGTTCCCACTGACAGGGAAGGGTTAGAGGGGATTTGGGGACAAATCCTTTTGCTGGGAGGGTGAGGCACAGGTCCCCAGATCTCTGGAAGTGTCCAAGGCCAGGCTGGATGTGCCTTGGAGCATCCTCATCTAGTGGGAAATGTCCCTGCCCATGGCAAGCGCTGGGACTGGATTGCTGGAAATGATGCAACTTTAAATTTGGGACCAACGAATGGGAACAGCCTTGGGTTTTGTGTGCATAAATCTGCAAGATGTCCAGTTAAAAGCCATCTGTATACGGAATATTTCCCATGGCACACCCTGGCCAGAATAAAGCCGGACTCTCTATCACTATGTAGCGCTGGAGGTGTTTTTTTTTCCTCCTTCCCGAATTTTGCAGACAAGCCCAGCTTTAAAGTCCCTCCCATCCCAAACCATTCCAGAACTCCATGATAACAACCCCTGTTAACAATTCAGGTGTCCCTTAACCCAGGCACACCAGGAACACTCAGCACAACACCCCGACTCCCTTCTCCCCTTCCCCAAGCCCAAACATCCCCCACCTCGCTCCCTCCCCACAACAATCATCAGTGTTACAGCACATGCGAGGGAAAGCCTGAGGACTCATTCTGAGCGATTTTTTTTCACTAATAATAACCACTTAAAGAAACTCTAGGAAGGATTTTAACTTAAACAGAAGTTGCCCATGGCACGGGGTTGAGACTGGATGGTCTTTAATGTCCCTTTTTAAAATATTCCATTCCTTCCGACACCCCCGACCCTCCTCACCCCACACGCCCCAACCGCCCCCTCCCAACGGCCACAATGCACCCGCACACCAACCTCCCACTAAGGAGCTCCCCGTGCTCGCTCAGCCCTTCCAGCCGCGCCGTTTTCCCCCGGAATTCCCGGCGTTTTCCCCGGAATTCCCAGCGTTTTCCCCGGAATTCCCGGCGTTTTTACCCCCGCGGCCGCCGGTGTTTTCCCGCTCCCGCCGCCCGCCACTCTTTGAACGCCCGAGCGCTTCCGGGACAGCGACCCCCCGCGCGTCCCTTCCGCCCTCACGGAGCCCGCCATCTTTGGTGAGGGCACGGCCGGGGGGCTGGCCCGGCTGAACTAAAACTCTTTTTGATGTCAAAACCGCTCTTGAAGTAAAAACCGAGGAATAAATAAACGCTTGGTTCTGAACAAGACTCGGCATCCGCGCAGCGCCCTGTTCGGTAGATCTCTGTGTCCGTCGTGGTGGCTCCGCTGTCCCATCAGGTGCCCCCCTGCACGTCGCAAGTGTCGGCCAAGAGACGGAGGAGGGCCGCAAAAATCAGCTTTATTCGCGTGAAAAACGAGTTCCACTCAAAAAAACAAAAACAAAAACAAAACAAAACAGGTTTAATAAGAATTAAAAAAAAAAATAGACAAATTAGGAGACGGAATAAACGAAGCTTCTCGGCCGAGGGGGCTCGGCACAAGGTCTGCCCGTAGCCCACCTCACCCTTTTAGGACTTCTAGCTTTAAGTTGAATATTCAATAGATGTTAATCAAACATTTTTTTAAAAATCTGTTGTAAGTATCCCCGATCATCTATCTTATCAATACCTTTATTTTGTGGGTGACTTCACTTAGTCTGGTAACATGGGTATAAATTTCTTTTTGAGGTTTTTTGATTCTTTTCATTCGGATAAGAAAACGATTATTATATATTAAACCTATTAAGAGCAACTGCTCGTCTAATTAATGAGACCTCTCACACCCATTCTGCCAGGAGCGGATCGGTTCTTACCGAGAATTAGTTGTATTTTTCATTAGTGAAGACCCCCATACCACACGCCGCACTGGGCTTGGCCTCACCCCAAGTATTTTGAGCAGTTTTGGTCGCTAAAATATATTAAGCTGGGAGAGAGCGCCCAAAGGAGTGACACAAAGGTGGTACCTGGAGGTGAAGCCATAAGAGCAGCTGAGGAAACTTCAGGGAGTCAGGACGAGACCGTTTTGAAGGTGCTTCCCAACCCAAACCATTCCAGAATTCCGTGATAATCACAACAATTCAGCTTGTGCTTTACTCCAGTTCCAGCAGGATCACCCAGCACAGGAGACAGGAGACTCATTGCAGCTTGTCAGCGAGGAGAAGGGCAGGGAAATGCGGCTCTTGGGATGGTTCTGTGCAGGGTCGGGAGCTGCACTGCATGATCCTTGTCCTTTCCAATTCAGGTTATTCCCCATTCTGTGATTCCGAGTTGTTCCCCTGCCAGTCCTGCTGGATCTGCTCATCCCAAGCCACAGCTGCTGGAGGAGGAGATGCTGTCACCCCCATCGCCACCTTCTGTCACAACATCAGCGAGGAAAAGCCACATCCAGCACCTGAGGCTTCCCCCAGTTACACTGATGCCTTGGGAAGACCTGGAACAGAGACTGGACAGAGCTGGAGAATAAGGTAGATATTAATTAAAAGGCCTTTAAGGTACACCTTGGGCAGGACAAGAGCCTGGCCAGGGCTATACCCAAGGTGGACCCAAAATGGTCAGAAAATGGACAAACGGTCACGGGGTCACACACTTTTATAACTTTTGGTCTATTTGCATATTGGAGTTTAATTGTCCAATTACAGCTTTGGGTTATGAAGTCCCATCCTTCTTGTTTTCCTTCTTCAGCCCACCTTTTTTTGTGCTTTTGGGCCTGAAAACTTGTCCCAGTTGTTCTTGGTGCACAGGAGGAAAAGGATTTGTCTCCCTGCTCTGTGTAGAGCTGAGTGACACTGGATGTGAGGCTCAGAACTGCACAGAACCTGAAAGAAATGAAAACTAAAACTTAAGGCATCAACACTAGATGGTACCAGAGCTCCACACAGGCTCAGCCAGGACTCAACCTCAAAAAATTGGGAATTCTGAACCAGGGAAAGCTGGAGAGGGGAAGCTGCGATGTCTTAATGTGCTGCTGGCACAGGGAATCGAGTTTTCGAAAGGGAAAAAGCCGACGGGACCTGTGAATAAAATAAAGATATTTTCTGCTGTTCAGGGTAACAAGTGCAATGTGTTTGTGGTTAAAATTGTTCAGCAAAGTGATGGTGTTACAGCACCCGGGAGGGAAAGGTTGAGGACTGATTCTGAGGGGATTTTTTCGCTAATAATAACCAGTTAAAGAAATTCTAGGAAGGATTTTAACTTTAGCAGAAGTTGCGCATGGCAGGGGGTTGAAACTGGATGGTCTTTAATGTCCCTTTAATAACCCAAACCATTCTGGGATTCTATTCCATGGTTACATCTTAAAAATGAAGTGTCCTGATACCTTTAATTCCTGGTATCCTTAATATTAGGATCTTTCTAAACAGCACTCAGAATACGATCACCTTTTCCTTCAAGCAACTGCACACCCTGCCTGAAATATTAATGCATAAAAAAAAAAATCCCTCTTCCTGCAAATGAATATTTATTCCATGAATAATCTTCAATGTCTTCGTGGCTTTCAACACATTTGGGCGAAATGTTTCAAGTTTCTGTGCTTACAGTGACAAAAATCTAAACCCGACGCCTAAATAGGTGGCCTGATTTCAGCTGTGTGGGGCATTTTCTGGCGACAGAATTTCCTCCCTGTTGCTGCCTCCTTAGCATGACACCGTTTTAGCAACCTTGAGTAACTCAACACAGCAATTTGGGGGATGAAATGAAGTCTGGAGATAGCAGGGAGAAAAAAACAACAGCAGAACTGGTGCTTGGCCAGAAGGTTTTTTTTCTCTCTAAAACTCCTCTCTCATGCAGAAATTCCTGATTCTCTGCCCGTGGCAGGGGGTTGGAACTGGGTGAGCTTTAAGGTCCCTTCCAACCCAAACCATCCCGTGATTCCATGATTCTGTGGAGTCCTGGGAGATGATCTTATGGCTAAATATGGTCAGGAGTTGAGTGCTGTGCCTTGTCCAAGACACAGCGACATCGGTGCTTCCTCTTTCCAGATGAAGAGTTGGCGGCGGCAGCTTATTTTTAGTGGTGTGGGTGTAAAA
Source organism: Chamaea fasciata (assembly GCF_029207755.1). Classification (NCBI taxonomy): domain Eukaryota; kingdom Metazoa; phylum Chordata; class Aves; order Passeriformes; family Sylviidae; genus Chamaea; species Chamaea fasciata. The sequence continues at coordinate 9,495,760 of NW_027094101.1, read as the reverse complement.
TATTGAATTTCACATCGCCTGAGCTCACTCTGCTCTGCCCTGGTGGGTTTTGTGCCCAGATCCAGCCAAGCTCGAGGTCTGGGACTGACATCATGGAATCAGAGAATCCTGGAATGGTTTGGGGTGGAAGGAACCTTAAAGCTCACCCAGTTCCAATCCCAACAATTCCTTCCACTATCTCAGGTTGTTCCAAGTCCTGTCCAGCCTGGCCTTGGACACTTCCAAGGATCCAGAGGCAGCCACAACTTCCCTGGGAATTCCATCCCAACCCCTTCCCCTGTCTCCTAGGGAAGCACCAGAAACATCTCAAAACACAGCTGGAAATGCAAACAGATTTATTTGACAGGTGATTCCCACATCGCTGCTTCCAGGAGACTCTGCAGCTGTTGGGACATTACCTGGAGACTTCAGCTCCCTGGGAATGAGCAGCTGAGGGCCAGAGGAGTGGGATTCTACCCACCAGCTCCTGGAGTCGAAGGGAATTTCTCTCTGACCACAACGGCAAACAGACCATTAAAACATCTGTTCAAAGACCTTTCCACGTCCCATTGACATTCCCTGCTGCTTCATTCTGCTGCAAAGTTTGTGCCTGGTGAAAGGTTTGGGACGGATCAATCCCGTTTACATTTCACTGCTGCTTCATTCTGCTGCGAAGTTTGTACCTGATGAAAGGTTTGGGATGGATCAATGGACTGGAAAAGGCTCTGAGGATGGAAACCTCCAATCCTACCTGGGCAAGTGCTAATCCAGCAGCTGAGCCCACATGGCTGTCACGCCTCTTGGGCCTGTTTGGCCCCAGAAATGATGTTCAGAGCTGAAAATGGAAAAGAGATTGTTAGAACTGAGCTTTTGGGAAAGAGCTGTGGGGTTTTCAAGCTTTCTCCATGGGGATGTGAGGGCACGTCCCCCCTTTTCACCTTTGGAGAGCCCCTCAGTGCTTTGCTGTGTGGGATCAGCTCAAGTTTCAGGAGCAAAAAGGATTTAGGTGATTTTAATGTGTCTGTGAGGGAAGGGCGGGCCCTGTTTGTGCCCTGGTGTGGCTGAGATGGGAGGAAACCAGCGCAGGTGTCCAAAAAAACCCCTGGATTCAGGACGAGTGCTTGGGATAAGAACATTCCTCACTGTGCGGGAGGGAAATGGGAGCAGAGGAGGAAAATGGGTGAAGCTCAGGGCCTGCAGTAGGGGTCTGTTCCATCTCAGTTAGAAACAAGCTTGAGCTTGAACCCTGATTTTGTGAGGGAATGAAATTTCTGGGGTGATGGCCCAGTGATGTTCCCCTCACAACCTCATCCCGATGTCATTCCTGAATTCTGGTGCCAAGTTCAACCAACTGCACAACAGCTCCAAATCCCAAAGGTGACACATATAACAAATTTGTGAGAGAGAAACCCTTCATTTAGGCCTTCTCTGAGTTTAATCACAACCAAAAAACTTCAAATCCAGGAAGAAATGGGACAAACATTCCCAAACCACGGAAAAGCCTTCCCACCTATGAGATACCAGAGGGTCCACACAGGAGAAAAGCCCCCAAAAGAGGACTCTGAGGTGGGTGATCAGGCAGGAGCTGCTCTGGGTGAGGTATAAATCCTTCTTTTTTTTCCCCCACGTGGTTTTCCTGGTGTGTAGGAAGAGGTGAAAGCCTGACAGAGCCCCAGTTCAGTTTGGTTTAGAAGTCCTGAGGCATGAATCCATTGGAAACCAGGCTCCATCCTTTCCAGCACTGACTGGGCTAACACGGATTTTAGTGCTTGGAAGAAAACGTTTTGTTCAGCTCTTCCCCTCTGTAATTTCTTTCCTCTCCCAAGACCACATAAAGCAGGAACGAGATGCTGTGAGAAGAATGGTTCTCTGGGTGGTTCAGAGCACATGAAATGCTCTTTTTTTTTTTTTTTTTTTTTTTTGGCTTTTCAGCAGGACAGCAGCCAGGCCAGGGCAGGAGAATCACAGCCGAGCCAGGCTGTGTCCCGGGAACGAGGAGCAGAGATGCTCCTGCCTCGGCACAGCGGCGGCCAAGAGCTCTCGATTTAAGAACCAGATGAGCCTGAACCTCGTTGGAATTCCTTCAAAAATCTGCCAGCACTCTCCTCCCTGCCGAAAACCGGATAAATCCCCTTCGTATCCCTGGCTCCGAGCGAGGCCCTGAAATATTATCAGTGCTCTTTGACACCCTACCTGCCCCTCGTCCCACCTGGCCTTCCACAAAACGCGTTTCCTCTGCTTTCAGGGGGGAAAAAAAAAGTCGGATTCATTCAAGCCCTGACACTCCTCCAGCACTTGGGTGATCAAGTCTCCTCCGGTTTATATTTGATATTTTAATAGGGTTTCCTCTTGGCCCTTTAATGAGTTTTTATTCCCCTCTGTGCATCAGACGCTTCAGTCTGACCGACAGTTTTACTCACCCCATGTGGAGGGAATATGAACAGCCGGGACAACCTTTTCTTCCTGTGGCAAGCTTTGCTCTGCCAACATTTTTCTTCAGCTCGCAGTCGGGGGGGGAATGTGTCCTGACCCTTTTCCTCGCCCATCCTCCAGCCTTGGAGCTGGGATGTTCCCGCCGGTGCCGAGGCAGGAACAAACCCAGCCATACTGTCCATGCTCTGCAGCAAAGAAGGAGGGAGAAAAAGGAGCAGAAAAAGATCCAAAATTAAAGCAAATGTGAGGTCTGAGCAGCTGAGTTTTGTTACTTCAGCCTCAGCCCAGGCGTGGGGGCAGTTTATTGCAGGGTGCAGTGAGTGGGGCAGGCTGGGGCTGTCCTTGTGCCTGTGGAGAGCTCCACTGAGAGAAATATGGAACCACTGAAGGGTTTGTGTGAGGAGAGGCCTTAAAAACCATCCCACTGCACCCTCAACACCTTCTACTATCCCAGGGTGCTCCAAGGCTCATCCAGCCTGGCCTTGGACACTTCCAGGGATCCAGGGGCAGCCACAGCTTCTCTGGGAATCTGTGCCAGGGCCTCCCCACCCTGCCAGGGAGGAATTCCTTCCCAATATCCCACATAAACCACCTCTTTTTCAGTTTCCCCCTCATCCTGTCACTACAGAAGTTATTTCTGACATACCCCAGAGTGAGCATGGAGAGAGAGAAGATCTCATCCTGCGGGGCAGGAGGGGCTCCGTGTCCTGCTGGGAAAACATCCCTGATTCTCCTGGGAACAGGGCATTCCCCTGGCCTGGGCAGGAGGTGCCAGGTCCCGTTTGTCCCCCATGGATGGCCGCAGGCACTGATGCCACAGGGAGGGTTGGTTCTAAAGGATCCCACACCCCAAATGCTGCACAATAAATCAGTGCCGCTGCAGGCCCCCAAATCCTGCTGGACAGTGGGTGATGTGGGATGGGATGGAGAGGGGAAGGAGAGGGGGAAAGGCAGAGCCACTCAAGGAACTGAGACCCCACATGGGCAGGCAGTACCTGCTCCAAGTGATCCCGGAGTTCTCCAGCACAGAAATCCATGGAAAAACTGAAATAAAGCAAGTGTTGGGGATAGAAAAGATTGGCACGAAAATCTGTGAACCCTTTTTGGGGGTGTTTTGTTCTGCGTTTTAGGAATTCTCGAGGTGCCTTCTGCTGTCTGCAGGCACAGGGCTCCCAGCAGTGCCTCGTGCTTAATTCCACAGAGCCAACGGAATTACAGAGTTTAAAACCATCTCTCGTTGAAGGCCCCACATTAAACTTGGGCTTGGTTTTTGATGTTGCAGGAGGCTGATGCTCATCTGCTGAGAATTAGGAGGTTGTTATTCTATAATCCAAATTGCCTCTTACCCATGGGCAGAAAATGACAGGAATATTTAAACCCATTGCCCAGATTACAAACTTGGTGGCAGAGCTCTGCACCCAGTAGTATCTTGCGTTTGATAGCTGCCAATAATTTCAGTCAACTGTTTAACATCTGGCATTACTATTTAATGTCTGGCTTAAGCTGTAACCTTTTTTCCCCCCCCTGCTTTTAGAAAAGCTTTTTCTGCTTTGAGAGAATTTTGATTACCCAAGCCTTGCCCCGGACAGATTTATCCCGTGATTTAACATTTTCTGATGGGGTCTCATTTTGAATCAGTTGAATAATTGGCAGTGACTTTGGTATTAAACTGATTCATGATGTACATGCGGGCCCTTCAATAATTGAACGTTATTGTCTTTATAATCGAAGCCCCTTTTTGACCATTAAAAACTATTGGAAACAGCCTGGTGATCTGCTTTAATTAAAAATAAAAGTGCAGAGGATTGGAGATGAGTAGGGATGAGAAAGGCACTTTGTGGCTCTGTGCAGCTCCAAGATGGCCTGAGGGGTCCAAAGCCAGGTTGGACGTGCCTTGGAACAACCTTGGGTAGGTTTAGGTGGGATATTGGGAAGGAATTCCTCCCTGGGAGCAGGGGGAGGCCCTGGAATGGAATTCCCAGAGAAGCTGTGGCTGCCCCTGGATCCCTGGAAGTGTCCAAGGCCAGGTTGAACAGGACTTGGAGCACCCTGGGATTGTGGAGGGTGTTGGGATTAAAACTGGATGAGCTTTGAAACTCCCACCCCAAACCACTCCAGGATTCTCTGATTAGTTCTTTTCCTCTCTTCTTCTTTTGAGAGCTCTTAACTGGGATCAGTTAAAAAGACCTGGGAAGTGCATGAGAGGAATCCACAACTCCCAGCACCATGAGGTGCTTTGGGTAAAAACCAAACAGGAATGGCCCGAATCCCTCTCTTTTGGGACCAACACGGCTGGATCTCGGTGCCCCTGGTGAGCTTTTCCCGGGGAGAGCCCTGGGATGAGCGTCCATCCCAGGAATCCCAGCGGGAGAGGCCGGCGGGGTCTCGGGGCTCCCCGAATTCCGAGGTGTCCTTTTCACGCTGCAGCCCTGGCCGGCCTCTGGCAGGGCTCTGATCTAACAGGTTTTGCATAGCTGCTAGACATCTTCCTAATGGCATCCCCTGGGAATTCTAAATTTCACTCGCAGCCTCTAAATTTTCATTAAGAGCAGTCACACACGCGGAGAATGATGGATTAGATTTTATTGTTGGAAAATCTCCAGATAAAATTAAAGTGCTTCTTTCTTTTCTGAAACCTTTACCTTTCCCCTGTGGTGCCCTATAAATAAGGTATCGAATAATGTTTATCCTTTTGAATTCTGCCATCCTTACATGCTTCATGCTTAGCCCTGACCACTTTCCTGCCTCTGAAGGGATGTCACTCTTCAGTTAAATCCCGGGAGCAGACAGCTACCTCATGGATTTCATTGTGGGGCAGCCTGACTGCGTCCCAGAGCCTTCACTTAAACCCAGCATTTATAAATACACCGTTGTCTCCTTCCCTTTCCTGGAAGCCTTTTCTTTCGTTTCCTTCCTCTTTCCATCAAATTCTTTCTTTTATCCTGACTCCTCCAGCCTCTCTGTGTCCATCTAAATCCCGCAGACAGATGAGGCAGGGCTTTGGGATGTGCTGGGCTCACGGGGCTGAGGCACTTCCAGCCTCCACCAGCCAAACCCTGATAAGTGGGATCCGCTCCCGCTGCCCCTGGCCAGCAGATTTTTATAGCAGATGTTGTTTTTTCCCTCACTAAAATTAAAAAAAACCAACAAACCCTCCACTATTATTTTAGAACTTTAATAGTTTTGAGATGCTTTTAGTCTCCCCTTGAAAAATCCAAAGCCCTGCAGGCAGTTGGGTAGGAAGTGTCCAAGAGCTGGGAGTGCTGCTGTGATTCATACTGGTGTCAGCTCGGTTAAATTAAATTCCACGGGGATTTATCCTGCCAGGCCTCCAAACAAGTTTTAGACAGCATCTCCCACCGCCAGAGCTCGCACTTCACAGCATCTTAAATTAATCCAGAGAAAGGCCGGGGCTGGTCTGAGACAAAGCCTTGGCTGAGAGAGGAGGTTCCCAACCGGAGGGAAGGTTCCTGCTTCCCACCACCAGCCCAGGGGATCAGCAGCCTTTCCCAGGGGAGGGAGAGAAGCAGGATTGCAGCTGCTTTAACACGTCCCCATGGCTCAAATTGGGTCACTTACCCCAAAGGATGTCCCTTGGCAAGGCTGGCCCCAGGCTCTGGCCGCCCCTCGGGCACTGCAGGTGTGTCCTGGGCTTGTGCAGGCCCCCAGGATAGGGAGTTTTCCTTTCCAGCCCTCCTGAACCTCTCCTGCTGCTGTTCCCCCCGCAGCACAAGCTGTTCTTAAGGCTCATTCCCACCATTTCAGGACATTTTCCCGTGATTTAAATAGGAAGATATCTTAAATAGGAAGATATCCCACACTACCACAGAGCTAAGCCAAATCCTGGTCTCAGAGTTCCTCCATCCTGCCTGGATCAGGCAGGACTCAGCTTCCCTTCTGCACAGAGAAGGTGGAAGGGTTTCCAAGAGGAATAACTTCTTACAATGCCTCTCCCCAGGAGGATGGGAGGGAGTTCCACAGGTGACTGTGGGGGTCAAACTCATTAAAATCTTAAGAATTTGGCCAGTTTGCACCAGGCCCTTTGTTTCCCCCCCAGTTTTGATTATCCACCCCTGACCCAAGGGCTGCTGCCTAAAGCAAGGACCCCAGGAAGAGCCCACGAGCACCCGTGGCCGTCATCCCTCTGTTTTCCTTGGTAAAAAACATCCCCAGAGCTCCTCTTGCACCAGGGAACAAACAGAACAGGATCCCAGACTCATCCTCTCTCCTGCATCTTCATGTCATCCCAAGGGAAGCAGCAAAGGGAGGAAAACTCCCTGGGTTTACCGGCCACTTTTACAGCTTTGTGTGTGCCACGTTCCACAGGCGTGGAAACCTTCGGTGCTTCCAGAGACGAGGCCTCAGAGGGGCAGGATGAGCCTGGGAGAGGAGACAAAAGCTGGAAAGCTGGAGGAACCTTTTAAATTTGGTACCAGAGAGGTGCCAGAGGTGACCAAAATGTGCCACCGAAACCAGCGAGGTCTCCGCCGTCCCTTTCCCCGCGCAGGAGTCCTGACGCCCACGGCTGGGAGAGGCTCCAGGGTTATTTTTGGGCAGGGTTTGTGCAGGTTCCAAGCAGAGCCTCAGCGAAAAGGAAAGAGGGAAGAGAGATGGAGCTTTGTTGGTAACACGTGGAGTCGTCAGCGAAGAGTTGGAGCACCCACTGTGAGTGCACAGCCATGGAGCAAACCCAGCTGTCCCAGAGCTGGGGTGACAAATCCAGGGATCCCCTCAGAGCTGCTCCCAGTCCCACTGCAGCTTTGGGTGCAGGATCACAAGGCCACAGTTGCAAATCCCGTTTAGTGGAGCAGAGGGGGCTTCCCTAGAGGCCAATCCCAGGACGGAGGGAGAGCAAAGGGCGCAGGGAAACGCAGGACCTTTAACTCCCTTTTCATTTGGGAGGGAGGTGTTGATGCTTTAAATGCCAAGATGGATGGAGAATTGGCAGGGCCTCGGATTCATGAGGTCACTGAGGAGCAGAAAACCTCCTTTTCCATGCCTGTGGTAAGAAGGCAGCATTGGGTTAGAAGTGACTGGAGTGGAGATGGCCGGACACGCTCGGGCCTGGGAACGGTTCCCAGCACGCTCCAGAGGCTCTTTCGCAAGGATCAGCTGGACACCAGCCTGGCCTTGTCCTGCTGGTGAAGTCATCGTGCCTTGGCACCCCCTCCTTGTCCCCTTCCCCTGAGGATGGAGCAGAGCAGCTGCAGCTCAGCTCATCAGGGCAGAAAATCCTCCTGCTCTTGCCTGATGCCTCCCTCAGGCCCTGATCTCAGGGCAGAAAATCCTCCTGCTCTTGCCCAGTGCCTCTCTGGGATCCTGATCTCAGGGCAGAAAATCCTCCTGCTCTTGCTCAGTGCTTCTCTGGGATCCTGATCTCAGGGCAGAAAATCCTCCTGCTCTTGCTCAGTGCTTCTCTGGGATCCTGATCTCAGGGCGGAAAATCACCCTGTTCTTGCCTGATCTCAGGCCTTGGGGACAGGTTTGCTCTGCTTGTGCTGAGCTCTTCACCTCCTGCCTCATGCCAAGAGCACCCAGAGCTGAGCAGAGCCAAATCCAAGCATTTTTTCATGGATGAAAGGGTTCAACAAGGTCCTTCTGGCTGCCATCCGCCCCCCAGGCAGGAACACCTGAGGTACCACAGCTCCAAAGCTTGTGAGGAGAAGGGAAAATTTCTTTTTATGTTCTGGTTGCTTCTGGAATTTTGCACAACAAATCCCTCTGAAATCATCCGAGGGATGGAAGGAGACCCAAAGGCAACAGTCTGGGGGCTCTGTGCACTGACCCTCATGCCTGGGTCAGTGCACAGAGCCACAGGAAAAAATCCCAAGAAGTTCCGACTTTGAGGATTATGAAGAGATCTGTGCATTTTTAGCCAAAACACCAGGATTTTCTTTTCCTCTGGTTCACTCTTAGCACACTCAGATAAACCTGGAGACGGGACACTGAAAGGACCAGGGGGCCTGATGTTCCCCTTGGATCCATGGAATAAATCCGTTCCAAAGGCACTTTCCAGAAAGGACAAATCTGGGAGGAATTCCTCGCCCTCAAACTCGGAGGGACTTTCTCATCACCGAGTTTACAGAAGTTTTTGAGCCACTCAAGCTGGCCTTAGGTAAAGGCACTGCAAGTCAGAACCCCAGAACCACCAACCCATCCTTCCTCCTGTGCTGGTTTTCCTCTTCCTGAACCCAGAGTAATTAACCTCTGAGGGATTTCACAAGTCTCAGTCAAAGAGCTGTTCCTTTTCTCAGTCCGGAATTCTGGAGAGAAACTTTTGAGGGAAATCGCCTCAAAAACAGACTTTTGGTATTTTTTTTTCCCCCTTCATCAAAAATCAGGTTCTGATTTTTTAGCAACTACAATAACCTGGAAAAAAAAAAAAAAAAAGCACGGGATTAACTCGAAAGCTCCTTCACTTTCACTCCATTTCTTTTTGCCCCTCCGCAGGGAAATCCTCAATGCGCAGTTCCCAAACGTTAATGAACACCAGCCCTTCCTCAGTACCTTTTAGGGCCTGATTCACCGGGATCATCCATAAATATTCCTTTAAAAACCTTCCCGAGGAGCTCCCGAGGGCAGCCCGTGTCAGGAAATGTCGGATATTTCTCCCTCTCCTCCTCGAGCCGTTGGTAGCCCGCTCGGAAAAGAACAGATGCGTTAAAAGTCGGGAGATTTACAGTCCCCCCCCCCCCCCCCCACACATGGGAGCCATAAACCCACAATTTGTTCCATTCCCAGAGCAGCCTCTGCCCGCTGCAGGACCTTTCATCGCTGCTGGAAAGTGGAAAAAAAAAAACCCCGCCGCTTTTTATGGCCACACGGACACAAAGTTCAGTCCTCGGTGCCTGAAAGGTGGAGATGGGGGAAGGAGGAGGTGAATTCGCTGCCCCAGTCCTCGCCCTGGACTTGCTGCTGGTCCCTCTCTTGGGCAGGGAGATATCCCAGACTGGGAATATTTATGGGAACGGGGCCAGGAGGGTGGGAATCCCCCTGACACAGCAGGTCTGCTCCCAGCTGTGACCCTCAGGTGATCACTGAGGGACTGTGAGAAAACCACCCTGGTACCTGTCCCCAACCTCCAGCGGTGCCGGGAGCATAAAAATCCCTCCACAACCAGGGAGCTGGTGGCACAACAGGACGGGGTCAGTCCAGCCTAACAACAGCCAGCCTTGACAAAGGCATTGCTGCAAACACCTGAAGGCCAGAATCACCCTCAGAGTTCTGCATTTATGGCCTGAGTGGCTTGAAGTGACTGTGATGCAGCCAGATGTGTTCCTTCAATCCAGTGCTGGAATTAACAAACTTCCAGAGGGGCTCCTTGATCTGTCCCTGGGGTTTAATTGCTGGGCACAACCCGAACCTGTTCCTCCTCCCACTCTTCTGCTCCCAAGGAGACTCCAAAAGCACCGAGAGTTAAACCTTTGCACTGCCCAGGCCCAGTCTGCCCTTCCAGCTTCCCCCAGTTTGCAAACAGTGGGAAGGGAAGGATTAAAGGGAGCAGATTTATGGAGAGCCCATCCCGGAGCCTCCATTCACGCTTTGGTGCTGGGGGAACAGCCCTGCTCCAACAAAGGGGCTGTAAAGCATCGCCCACCACTAAACCCTCTGCTGGGGGCAGCCAAATCCCTCCTGGGATTATCCTGGGCTCGGAGAGGCCTTGGAAGCAAAGGCTGCCCCTTTTTTTTTTCTTTCTGGCCGCATTATTAATAAAGAGCTGGTGAAATGCTCAGGGCCGCCCCGTAAATCTGCCGAGGCCGCACAGACGTTTGGGCTGGGAGGAAACCGAGGGGTCGGGGCTTGACCTGCATCCCCCATCCCAGCCAGGGTGTCTCTGGAGCAGGGAGAGGAGATCCCGGGCCTGGAATGCCTTGGGATGCTGCTCCAGAGGAGCCCAGCCTGGAGTCACAGCTGGGGTGGGTGGGATGGTCCCAGGTCACTGTTCCCACCAAGCCCTGGAATCTGTCCCAGGGGATGCAGGGATGGACGCTGGAGATGGAAACCAGGAGGAGCCAACGCTGGAATGAATGGCTCTGACTTTCATCTCACCCTGTGCAGCTCTCCTTTAATCCCTTCAGATGTCACAGACCCCTCAGGGTCACTGGAACTCACCCAACAAAGAAGGACCAATGGGTTTTACTCCTCTTTCCAAAGGATTTTTTTTAACAGAAGAGGAGGAATTAATGGAAAAACAGAAGTGCTCCATTTCAAGTGAGAAATGGCAAAAAAAAGCCTGCTGGCACTTGCCAGCCAAGGAGCAGCTGGTGTTGGATGTGGGCTCAGAGCAAGCTGTGATCCACGGGCTCTGGATCTCCAGAGGGGAGGAGAGAATCACTCCCACTCTGTCACTGTCACTTTGTCACCCCATGAGGCTGCTCCAGGCTGGTCCCCTGCAATCTGCTGTCCCACACATCTGTCCTCAGAGAGCCAGGGAAGCCTTCCTGCTCCAAGGGAAGGCGTCACCCACTCCTTGCTCAGCTTCCCAACATCAGCACCTGTTTGGAGCAGCATCCCAAAAAACCCCGGAGAGCTCAGACCTGGCTGTGCCATGGAAAAAGCAGAAGTGAACAAACTCTCCTGACAAACAGAACAAAAACCAAAATCCTAACAAAACCCAAGCAAGGACAACAACAACAACAAAGTTCCTTCCTAATTTCAGCTTCTGGTCGTAAAATTTTATTTTCATGGAACAGCGTGAAATCTGAACAGCCTGGGCAGATTTTTTGTTTCATAAAAGGCAGAGTTGGTGGAACATCCCAGCCAAGGTGTTTTTATAAGCCAGGAGAAGAGAGACAGAAACACAGAAGGAAAATAATTTTCTTGACTTCCTTCCAGAGAGGAATTTTATTTAGATTTCCTTTAGCCAGGCTGAAACTCTCCTCCTTGCATGGGTTTTGTCAGAGCCATCCCTTGTGCGTGAACCCCAGCGAATCCAAACCACATCTCTCTTCGCATCTGAGCCCCAATGCCTTTAAAATCTTGGAATTTCGTGGAGCAGAGTGATTTGGAGTGGGAATTTGGCTCCCTCTTAGCCCAAAACACAAACCAGAGTGTGGAAGTTCAGCGCCCAGGGTAACGCTCCTCTTCCAACACCCGTGAGGACGGGAGGAAAACACTTCCCAACGTCCAAATCTATGAGGTTTGAGGAGAGAATAATATCTGCTAAAGGGCCAGAAACAGCTCTGAGCCTGGTGAAAAATGACTTCCCAATGCCCCCTGCTCTGGGGATTTCGTGAGGGAAGACGGATCTTTCTATCCCCTTTTCCTTTCTTCTTCATTTCTCAACTCCTGACCTGTGCTGGGAGCAGGGAGCTGGCGGGTGAGAGCCCTCGGCAGAGGAAACGCTTCCTCCACTTCATTTGTCTCCCAAGCTCTGTGCAGCTGAAGATGCTTCTGTGGCCAAGAGGATGATGCTGTTCCCAACGCTGCCCGTCCTAAACCCTCCACCCTGGATTTGCAGCTCCCAGGGAAAAGTGAGAAAACAAAAGTCAGAGCAGTTTTGGCCCCACTTTGGGGCAGCTTGTGACAGCCCGAGACTGAGAGGGGCTGATGTTTTTGAGGGAATAAGAGGGGATGGGATTTCCCTGGGCGTGGAGGACCAGCTGGGAAGGATTTTGTTGGGAACTGGCTCCCAGGAAAAAAATCCCAGGAAAACTGCTCTGGATAACTCCAAGCTCTCAGCTCAGAGAGTGACACCAAATTTCAGGAGTGGATTTCAAACCCCCGTGATCCCAACTCGAGATCCAAAGGCAAAATGATTCCAGCATAGAATCCTGGAATGGTTTGGGTTGGAAATGACCTTAAAAATCATCCTGTTCCAGCCCCCTGCCATGGGCAGGACACTTCCCACCATCCCAGGTTACTCAGCATTCCCAGGGTCATTGGAAACCACCACGGCAATGGATCCGGCAGGGAAAGGAGGGTGGGGTTTGAAGCTTCCTTTTTAGGAGATAATCCAAGCTGGAGCATTGGGAACCAGAGCCCAGAGGTTGAAAGGTGAAGAAATTCCTTTCTGAAAGAAATTTCTGCTTAGCACCTTATTTGTAATTAGGGTGGGAATCCCTAAAGTGGGAGGATCTGTGTCATTCCAACCTCTGGAGATTTTTTGGGGCATCTTAGAGAGCCCCAAACACACATTTCCCTGGATGTTGTCCACAGAGCCAGGCTGGAACAGGAAAGAAGGGAAACAGGGGGATGGTCAGGTGTCTCCTGAGCCTTTCTTCCCTCTTGGTCTGAACACAGGGTCCTGATTTTCCTTCTGATTTCACGGAGAGGCAGAATCTGAAGAACCCTTTGGATTTCAGCCCTTTTCCCTTGGATTTGCTGCCCAGTTAAAAAGTAGGACCTTTAAATCCCGAATTTCCAAGTTGGGCCTTGCTCCTTAGAAAAATAAAACTCCAGAGGAGAATTTTTATAGGACAATTTGCTGCTCACCATGAAGGCTGCAGCTCTGCTGGGGAAAAGGATCCTCTTGCCCTCCTTCTCTTCCAGGCACAGCTTCCCTCTGCTTTCCTGCAGCCCATGATCCAGGGAAAACACACCCAGGGCCACTGTTGTTCTTTGTGGAGGCAGAGGAGGAAAAGGGGCAGCATCCAAAGCTCAATGTGAGTTGGAAAAGGTGTCCAAGCACTACAGAAAACAAAGCACACACAGAACCAGGGAAAGGCTGGAGGATGGATTTCTCGGGAGTGGGAATAGAACTGTATGTGTTTGCCTTGGAGAACGGGGAAGGAGCTGCAGGGTTTCATCTCAGCAGGTGTTGCTTTTCAGCACAGGGATGTGGAGTGAGGCAAAGCTCCACAGGCTGTTCCTCTGTCCCAGCTCCTGGGATTCCCAATCCTAATCCATGGACAGGTGTTGCCCACACACCTCCTGCCAGGCTGTTCCTCTGTCCCAGCTCCTAGGATCCAAATCCATGGACAGGTGATACCCACACACCTCAAAACCAGATTTTTACAGGAAGAGAAGGTCAAAACAATGAAGGCGTCAGCATTCCATGAGCTTTATCCAGACTTGGCTCCATTCTCCCCAGCCTGGCTCCTGTGCAGACCTTCCTGTGTGTCCTCACTGCTCTGGGCTGGGGGGATTTGTCCTGGAGGGATGGAAGGCACTGGAGCAGGACAGGAAAGAGCCACTGGAGCACCCTGATCTCTCCAGGAGTCCCGTAATGGACCTGACCTTAAAGCCCATCTGTGTCCCACGGGCAGGAACACCTTCCACCGTCCCAGGCTGCTCCAAGCCCTGTCCAGCCTGGCCTTGGACACTTCCAGGGATCCAGGAGCAGCCACAGCTTCTCTGGACACTCTGTGCCCCACCTTCCCAGCCAGGAATTCCTTCCCAAAATCCCATCCATCCCTGTCCTCTGGCAGTTTAAATCCATTCCCCCTTGCCCTGTCACTCTTGGAAACAGCTTCTCCCCGTTTTTTCTCGCACGTGGACACCTGAAGAGAGCAGATATTCCCGGATGGAAGGTTTTGCTCTTCCCTTTGCTCTGGAGTGGCTGCTAAAAGCAGCTGCGAGGACCGGGGAGTTTTGTCCCCTTTGGCCGGGGGGATTTTCCCTGATCCGGAGGCAACGGGAGGAGTTTTCACCTGATGCCGAAACAATGCCCCGCACAGAGGGCCACATTGTTCCCCTGCCATTTGGAAGCAATTACCTGCGCGTCGCGTAAAACTTCTATTAAAACGACGGCAGAAATTCGGTAACGTGTTAATCGGGGGCTGAGTGACACCTGCTGTCGTGCCCCACGTTTGGGAGCTGCAGCAGGAGGGGCCGGCAGCTCCCAGTGATTACCAAAACACATTTGTGCTCCTTTTATTATTTTTTTTTTTTTTTTTGCGGCCTCCCACGTGTTAATTTTTTCAGATTTATCCTCCCGGGCTCCCGCGTCTCTCGTATTTTGCCTGCACGTCAACATCTGCCCCGTCGGTGCCTCTCGCAGCTCCTCTTTTGCCCCGCCGAGATCCCCAGGCTGCTCCAGCTCAGGGCTCAGGCACTTCGCTGAACTAATCCAAAGGACAATTCCCAGGGAAATCTGGCTCGTTTCTGCCATCGAAAGGGATTTGCGGATGGATTCGAAGTTTAAAAAAAAAAAAAAAACCAACCCAAAATCCAGCAGGTTTAGGGAAAAGCGTGGCAGTCAGGGCATGGTTTGGTCAGGCTGGGGGTGTGAGAAATGGGCTGGAGGAATGTCCTGGAGGGATGCTCGGTGCATTCCCAGCCCTGGCTGCTCCTGCACATCCATGAAACCCTCTGGGAATGCTCATCCTTTGGGATCGGGGAGTGCTGGGATGGTTTGGGCTGGGAGACACCTTGAAGCTCATCTCACTTCTGTCACTTCCACTCCGCCAGGCTGCTCCGAGCCCTGCCCAACCCGGCTGCAGGATGGCTTTGGGAGCACTGGGAATCCCCATGGAGCCAGGACAAGGAATTTCACCCCAGAAAAATCTTCCTGCAGCTCATTCCCGTGGATTTTCCCGGATCTTCCTCCAGGAGAGACTCCCATTATCCACGAGCCAAACGCTTTGTGCTCCTGTCAGCCCCCATTCCTGATTTATGGGTTTTTGATTTTTCTGTTCCCTCGCCCGTGCTCTGCTCCCCTTCCCCCCATAAAACTTACGGCTGAAAAATTGATCATTTTTCCAAAGGTCGCCATAAATTCCGTTCCTTCCGTCCCTCCTTCGCCTCACGCCGGCTCTGTCCTCCTCCCTCTGGTGTTGTGTCGTTGCTGTCACACCTCACGCATCTCCTTCCCTCCCTTTTTGAAAAGAGAGAGAGAAATAAAAAATAAAAAGAAAAAAATTAAAAATAATTAAAAATAAAAAATAATTGGAAATAAATATTATTATTAATAATAATAATAATAATAATTTTAAAATAAATAAAAATATAGAAAACAAACCAATCCCCTAATCCTGAAATCTTCCCAGGCCTTCTCCAAACCTGCAGAATGGCTGGAATTCCACACAAAAAAAACTCGTGGGGTTCAACAGCAGAATTTCCTGATTTCCCCCCTTTTTTTTCCCCCAGTAAAATGCTTTCAGGAATTAGCACCAGGAGAGGCAGGAGTGACAGAGCCTGTGGGATCAGGAGCCTCCTGCTTTCTCCCAGCTCTTTCATCCTGATTAATTTGCCAAAAGTTTTTAATTTTCACCCTTTTTTGGGGGGAGCACACGGAAAACGGCTCATGCCGTGCCCTGCATCCCACCACTGCAGCACCCCGTGCCTGAAAACATCATCCCTCCTAAAATCCTGCCCCGGAATAATGAAAAGAAATCGGAAAAAAAAGGTGGGAATGGCCGCATTTCCCAGGGTTTGCAGTCCCCAATCCATCCTCTGCCCGGGGCTGTTTGGGATCCTCCGGGAATTTCTCCCTCCCTCCCAGCCCAGGCTGTGCTCAGAGATTCTGCCCAGGAATCTCCCCAAACTTCTGAGGGGAACAAAACTTCCCTGCTTGTTGAGATTTGTAGCGTTTTGTCCGAAAAATTCCTCCTTTTTCTCCACCTTGGAGCTCCACTTCCCCCTTTTTTCCATGGAAAGAATTTAAAAAATCAAGTGTAGAGGGGTCAGTACCTGGCATGGGGGATGCAGGGCCGGCTTCAGGAGGAAAACAAGGAATTCTTGCAGGATCCTGGAATGGTTTGAGTTGGAAGAGAGCTTAAGGATCATCTCATACCACTCCCTCCACTATCCCAGCTCGTCCTGGGGAGCTCCTTCCAAGCCTGAACGCAAGGAGAGAAGACAATTAATGCTGAATTAATTAATTTGGGGAGGGAGACTCAACTTTAATCTTCCTTTTTCAACCCGGCCCTTAAAGAAGCTGCTCTGACTTCAACACTGATTCGAAAGCACCGAGCTCTGGCTGCACTTTCAGCGCCCAAATGTGCGACCTTGGATGACACCAATCCGCCAGGAAAGCAGGAAAAAGGAAAGGTGTTGCTGATATTTATTTATTTTCTGCTCCCATTCCTCATCCGTCATCAGGGAAATTCTGCTCTTGGCAGCGCCGGCCGCTTCCTCGAGCTCAGCCAAGGTGACCATGAAAATCAGCATCGAATCCCAGCAGGTTTTCCATCATGGACACGTTGTTTTTTTCACTGGACACAAATCCTGAGGTGTTTCCCTTTCCTTTGGCATCCACAGGGGTTGGGTTGTTACTCCGGGTTCTCCAAATGGGAAAAAAGTGAAATTTTGTATTTCACCAGTGAAATTTCCCCTGTCCTCCCCAACTGCCCCAGACTTCAGACAGCAAAACTCCGTTTTCACCTTCCCTCATAAATTTTTTTTTTTGCTTAATGAGAAGTCCTGGAGGAGCAGATTTCCCTGGCAGAGCCAAGGAAAACAAAAGCATCCAGGTCGCTGCTGGGGCTCCCACCTCTGGCATTCCCAGGTGGGGAGGGCAGGGATGCTCTGGGAAAGGGAATTTTTCATCCCAGAATCCCTGAGGTTGGAAGAGAAGTCCCAGACCACCCAGCTGGGTCTGATCCCCACCTTGTCCCCAGCCCAGAGCCCTGAGTGCCGCCTCCAGTAATTCCTGGGACACCTCCAGGGATGGGCCCTCCAAACCTCCCTGGGCAGTTCCAATCTCTGACCACCCTTTCCAAGAGGAAATTTTCCCAAATGTCCATCCTGAGCTCCCCTGGCCCAGCCTGAGGCTGTTCCCTCTGCTCCTGTCCCTGTTCCCTGGGAGCAGAGCCTGACCCCCCTGGCTGTCCCTTCCTGCAGAGCCACAAATTCCTCCTGCTCCCCATTTTCTCCAGGCTGAGCCCCTTCCCCAGCTCCCTCGGGAATTCTCCAGCTCCTTCCCAGCTCCATTCCCTTCCCTGGACACTCTCCAGCCCCTCCACGTCCCTCTTGTCACGAGGGGAAAATCAAAAAGTGGGAGAAAATGTGAGGGGGAAAAAAAAAAGAGGGAAGTTTGTGGAGGGCTCTGCAGCAAAGCTTTTCCCTTTCTGGGATCCTCCTTTTCTCCAGGCTGAGCCCCTTCCCCAGCTCCCTCCTGTTTGTGCCGTGCCAGGAATGTTCCAGCCCCCAATTCCAGAGGGTTTTCATGGAGAAAATCAGAAGATTTTTCCCCTTTTCCCTGGGCAGAAGATGAAGGAGTTTGGCTGAGGGGACAGGCAGGGTGGGGTGGCTGTGGGTGCCTGCCCAGCTGCCACATCCCCTCAGCAGGAATTCCCCCATGGAAAAGGTGCTCAGGCCTTGGAAGGAGCTGCCCAGGGAGGTTTGGAGTGCCCATCCCTGGAGATGTCCCAGGAATTCCTGGAGGTGGCACTCAGGGCTCCGGGCTGGGGACAAGGTGAGGATCTAATAGTCTTGGAGGTCTTTTCCAATCTGAATGATTCAGGATTCCTGCACCATCTTTTACACCCAAAACCCTTTAAAAAACCCCTCAAAACCAACCAAAACCCAACAAAGGATCCTGTACTCAGAGCTCTGGGCTGGGGACAAGGTGGGACTCCCACTCAATGACCTGGGAGTTCTTTTCCAGCCTAAAAGATTCTGGGATTCTCATCCCCAGGCAAGACTTTGAGGAGTGGAGGCAGGCAGGCAGAGCCTGTGAGAGCTGTAATTCATTAGGGTTAATTAATTGAGTGCTGTTAAAGTTGGGACATCATCCAGGGATGCTCACCAGGGCAGAGTCCCTGGAATTGTGGGCTTGGAGGGACTGAGCGCAGGTGAGGAACACCTGAGACTGCAGAAGGCACCCAGGATTTGTTCCATGGCCCTGTAGGGTCCACATCCACCTCATCATCCTCATCCACCTCATCCTCCTCATCATCCTTCTCCTCCTCCTCCTCATCATCCTCATCCACCTCCTCGTCCTCCTCCTCAAGGAATAAAATAGACCCAAATTGGGAAAAATCCCCGTCAGAAGAGGAAGATGGGAATTCCCAGCAGGGATAACCTTGGCTGTCCCGACCTCTCCAGGCATGGCCTGAAATGATGAACTGGGATGGAATCACAGGAAAACATCATCGAGTCCAACCAGGAGCCGAAACAATGTTGGGATGTGACAGGCTCCTGTGCCAGGGGCTGGGCAGGGCTGGGGGGCACTAGAGGGCACTGTCGCCTGCAGATCGTGACAGGAAGGACACGAAGGACTCGGAAAGATATCCCGATATCCCAACTCTGCATCCCGACCTTTGGGGTGAGAAACCGGGACGAAAAAAACAGTATTTTAAAACATATGAATAAAAATAAAAATAATAAAATCCCAAAATAATGATGATGATGATGATGATGATAAAAAAATAATAATTATTTCAATATATATTATTGAAATATATAGGAGGGAAATACATTATTGAATATATTATTGAAATATAAGGAGGGATTTTCTTTGGGATTTTGCTTTGGAGCAACAAGCAGTGGGAGGGGAGGAAGGCAAACGGGGGAAAGTCACAGAGCAAGTGCTCCCAGGTGAAAAATCACTTGGGAAAGAAAATAAATGAGGGAAAAAAAAAAAGGAATTGTGCCCCTGCAGTGGATCCTTCCCAGGACAGGGAGCTGGGCTGAGCTGGGAGCAGCTCTGGATTCCAGGGATGAAGTTGTGGGGATGTGGAGACTGAACAGAAATTCCTCACCTGGGGTTTGGCCCAGGTCTGGGCAGAATTTAGGGTTCCATCATCCCTAAAAAGACTCCCAGAAAATCCCAGGTACAGCAGCTCTGGTGACTGAAATTCCAGGCTGAAACCAGCCATGAGTGGGGACATTTAGGGGGGAAAACGGGGAGAATGTTTCCTTTGTCCCCAGAAACAGCAATTCCTGAATTCCCAGTGCCGCTGGTGAGGCTGAAGAGAGATCTGGGCTCACATCCCTGAGGGATGTCATGTCCCTGGGTGACCCCACAGCCCTGGGTGACCTCACATCTCTGGGTGATCCCACAGCCCTGGGTGACCTCATGTCCCTGGGTGACCCCACATTCCAGGGTGACCCCACAGCCCTGGGTGACCCCCAAATCCCTGGGTGACCCCACAGCCCTGGGTGACCCCACAGCCCTGGGTGACCCCACTCCTGCCCCAGTACCAGCCAGAAAGGCCTAAGAGGCAGGAGAATTCCTCCTGTGGATCCCAAAGGTCCCATCCCACCTGAGCTGCCCCTCTGGAGCATCGGGATGAGCTCCAGCTCCGGCTGCTCTGGATCCAGATCCCTCAGGGAGCTCCAGGTGTGGGTGAGGCCGTGCTGGAACATCCATCAGGGGAGCCCAGGCTGCTGGAGCCCATCCCAGACTTCCCAGGCTTTGTCCTGGTGAAATCACCGGGCAGGAAATGAGCTCCCCCCACCTGGAGCTGCCTTGGGAACGACTTTTCCCAGCTGTGGGGTGACAGGAGCACAGGCACAAGGTGGGAGGTTCTCATGGAAGCCACTTTGAGACCCAGGAAAAGTGGGAGAAACAACTTTTTTTGGGGACCCCCCAGCATGGCTGGGTCATCATGGTGCACCTCCACTCCCCCCAGCCAGATCTTATCTCCCCGAGATTTATTTCCAGTCTTCTTTTCAAGACATGATGTCAGGATTCTAATAACCTGACTGAGGCAAATCCTGGCTGCAATTCCCGTTGTGTTTATCAATTTCCTCCTCTCTTTTCTTTCCTTGTCTCCATTAATCATGGAACAGCACCATGGAAAAGAGCTGTTAGCCTGAGCTCCCAGCCAAAGCTCTCTGCTCCCTGCTCCGCTGTCTTCTGTTTCATCCAGGTTATTTTGGAAAAAAATCCCCCGGGGATCAGAATTGGTTGAATCACAGGAGCGAGGAGTGGAAAAGACCTCTGAGCTCATGGGTTCTGTCTGCTGGCCAGGGCCCTGCAGCTTCCCCAGGCCCAGCTCCCACCTTGGGCTCCCCGGGGAGGATTTTCCTGCTGGAGAGCAGAGCTCATGCTCTGCTTTTCGTTGATGTCATGTTGGAAAGGAGAAAGGTCCAGCGCTGGCCTCAGCTGACTGAGGGGTTGGAGGCTCATCTGTGGGATGGGATAAAGGATTGGGAACTGCCCTGCCTGGACCAGGGAGGACACGGGACCTGGGGTGCTGCTCCATGAGCTCGGGAATTACCAGGAAGGGACTTGTCTTGCTCCAAACCTCTCAGTCTCCCCCCATGCTGTGCCAGCTCCGGGGCTGATGAACAAGCTGAACAGCCCCAATGTGGACAGGCTAATTAGCTGCAGCAGCACGGCTGTTAATTGGTTTTGAGGCACAAATGTCTCAGATCTCCCTGCAAACATCCCAGCCCGGAGCACACTAGTTCCTCCAAGGTGCCCAAACTTGCTGGGTTTTCCCCTGGCTCCTTGCAGGGGACTGGGATGGCTGCTGGGGGCTCCCAGGGGTGCCAGGGGCTGGCATGGGTGCTGGAGGCTCCCGTGGGTGCTGCACCTGCCCGGCCAAGGTGCCCAAAGCCCGAGGTGCCCCCGACCCCAGGCGGCGCCGGGCTCTGCCCCGGCCTTATCTGCCTGGAATAATCACAAATAATTGGTGGCTCCCCAGTGGCCTGATCTAATAGCAGCACGAATAAAGTTATTTTGAACAGTTGTTCATGAGTTCATCTCCTGGAAAGCCTCAGCCCCCAGCTGTTGCTGCGCTTTTGATTTAAAAAAAAAAAAAAATTAAACTCAAACTGGGGATTATCGGGGCTAAGCACGTCTCAAGCCTCCCTCCTCCCCGTGTCAGGTGCCCCGGCCGGGCTATAAACCCTTCTTTGTGCGCGGCTGCCTCGGCCCTTTCTCCCGGAGCTGGCAGCGGCTCCGCGGGGCTTTGGCAGCGCTCCGGGATGCCGGGCGAGGGATGCTGGCAGCGCCGGCGCCTCGCCGTGCCCGGCCCGCCTGGCAGCCGCGGCCGCCGCAGCCTCCGCGGCCAAATGCTCGCCCAGGACTCCGGCCAAGTCCGTTTGTTAATGGTCAAGCTCTGGGGGGAGCAGCGAGGGGAGAGGAGGATGGAATTAGGAGCGAGAGGGGAGGAGGGAGCGGGATGGGGATGCGGGGGGGATCTGGGGGTCCTCAGCCCGCAGCAGGGCGGGTGGCACTGCGGGGGTTTGGGGACAGTGTGATGGGGAGGGATGTGTGGCACAAACGTGTCCCCAACGCCCCAAAGCGGCCGTGTCCTCTCAGGGACAGCCGAGCCCCCGCGGGGTGTGGAGCAGGGGGACATCCCTGGAATGCCAGGGCCGGGATTGTCACCGCTCAGGTCACCCCGCACACGGGCCATTCCCGGGGGCTGGCACGGGACATTCCCGGGATGTGCGGCGCTCCCGGGCTGCAGCTCCCAAACCTCGGCAGGCTCCGGGCTCTGCTCTTCCCCCGCTCCCATCCCTGCTCTGATCCACCCGGGAGGGCGCAGGGCGGCAATGTCCCCTCTGTCCTGGGCGGGGACCCAAAAAATCAGGGCTGAAGTCCCCAAAAATCCACCCCGAGCTAGAGCAGGGTCCAGCCCCGGGACGAGCCGCGCTGTGACCGCAGCGGGGTTGGAGCCAGGCGGTGCCGTGACCCCGCTGTGCCACCCCGGTGTCACCCCTGTGCCACCCCAGTGCCACCCCAGCACAGCTGTGGGGCCGAGGGGACAGCGCTGCCTCCCCCCGCCGCCGACATCTGGCGGCTGTCAGCACAGAGCGCAGCTGGCGGCACATCCCGGCACAGCTGGACGGGAGAGGAGCGGGGTCAGCCCCTTCCCACATCTGCGGGGATTCGCTGATTGCAAAGCCCGTGCCCAGAACCCTCTGCAGGAGCGAGATCCTTTTGGGTGGTTTTTATTTATTTATTTATTTTGGGGGGGGGGGGGGGTAAAATATTGAATCAGAGTAAATCGGGGGGAGATTTGAAAAAGAAAAAAAAAGGCCAAAAAAGAGAAATTTTAATGTGGGGAAAAGCAGAATTCTAATCAGTGGGGGGGTCTCTAGTGAATCTTTGTGATCCCCCATCTTCCCCCAGCACAGAGGAAGCTGGAGGGGCTCCAAAACTCCAGTTTGAACCAAAAGAAGCTAAAAAATTTAAATAGTTGTAACTGACTAAAATTCATAGTTTTCTGTCTGTATTGTGTGAAAAAGTGAACAATTTGTAGAAAAAAAAGAAGTTAGTTTAAAAAGTTAATTTGGTTTTTTTTGGTCTTTTTCTTAGTGTGTGTTAATGAACTATCTGTTTACCTTAGGTTAAGCCTGGTTTTGCCTTTTTCTCCCAAAATAATAATAAAAAAAAGCGCAGACACTCAAATCACTACAGCACATTTGGCAAACCAAAAAACTCAGCAAACATCAGATGGGATAATTAGGGAGAGGATATGGACAAAAAGGAAGAGTTTCACACTTAACTTCCCTTGTCCAATCCATGAGGTAGGAACAGAGTCCATCCATCCCTCCATCCCTCCATCCCTCCATCCCTCATCCATCCCTCCATCCATCCATCCCTCCATCCTCCTAAGGTTTTAAATTGTCTTTATCCTCCTCCTGGATAAAGACAATATTAAAAGCAGAGCTGTGAACTCGCCCCAAGAATTCTCCAAAGGTTAGGAAAACCTGGGAGCAATGCAGTGGGGGAAAAAAAAAAAAAAAAAAAAAAAAAAAAAAAAAAAAAAAAAAAAAAAAAAAAAAAAAGGAAAACGAGGTCAAAAAGCAGAAAAAACTTGATAACACCAAATCCTTGATATATCCCAGGCTGGACATGAAAAATATTGTCTTAAATATAATACATGAGCTGATGAGGAGATGGCCAGTTGATAACTAGACTGACTTAATGAAGATACTAATTCCCGATCTCTGAATCTCCTTCTCCAGCGCTTTATCTGCCTCAAAATTAAAGACCCAAACCAGCTCAGGTTTCCCTGGGCCGCTCCCACCCGGCTTCCCCCTCTCCCCCTCTTTATTTTCCTTCTCAGCATCAGCCTCGGAACATCTGGGTGGTGGTGGAGCTGGGAGCGCCGCAATCCAGGGAGAAAGGATGTTTTTGTGCTATTTCCAACCTCCCCAGAACAGAGACCTTCAGAAAAGCCCCTCACAAAGGGCGCTTTCTTCCTCCCCACCACTTGGAAAAAGCTTGGGTGAGATCCTGGCTTATCTGCCTTCAGCAGCCTCGTACGAGACAGAGACGATCAAAAAAAGGAGGGGAAGGGGTGACAGAAACTCCGGCCAAGTGTTTGAGGATTTTTTTTTTTTTTTGGTTGTTGTTTGTTTGCTTTTATGGGGTTTTTTTGGTTGTGTTGTTTGGGGTTTTTTTGGTTTTTTGTTTTTTTTTTTTTTTTTTTTTTTTTTTTTTTTTTTTTTGGTTTCCCCATGGATATTCTCTGGGGCCAGAGCTGCATTTCCCAGCTCACCTCCAGTTCAGGGACTGGATCCTCTTTGCCTCCCCAGCTTTGCCAAAGGGCAAATCCCTGTCCTGATCCCCCCATTTCTGTTCCTGCTGTGCCCAGGGTGCAGCTGAGCAGCAGATCCTGCCCTTGCAGCCCTCAGCCATCCCCAGCTCACTCCCATTGAGCTCCACACATCCCCACAGCCCTGGGAAGGCTCCCAGCTCCCAGCTCTGCTCCTCTCCCACCCCACAGCTCTTTTTGGGGTGTCAGGAGTGCCTGGAAACACCAGGATTTGTCCTGCAGGGCTGCGTCCCTCAGCTGCCTAAAGACCAGCCCAACTCAGAGCCCGGGAGAAAGGGACAACGTGGACAAAGCCACTCCTGCTCCTCAGAGCACCCCCATGTAAAATGCCATCCCGTGGGACAACCCCTGAGGGGTCAGGACCCCTGGGAAGGGGCAGGACCCTCAGCACATCCCTGGAGAAGAGCACAGGGACTCGGGGAACCCAAAAAGGGCATTTTTGACCCCATTTGGCAGCACTGCCCACAGCCACACGGAGAGGGCAGGGACAGGGAACAACCCCAGCCCCACACAGAGCTCCCACTCCCCAGATCCTGCAAAACCAGCTCCCTCTTTGCTGCTCGCGGGCAGCCTGAGAACATATTTTATCTTCTACATAATCACAAGGAGAGACCAAAAAAAAAAAAAAAAAAAAAAATTAAAAAAAATCCCCTCGCCTTCGAGATTCCCAGACAGTTCACTCAGCATCCTCATGCTACTGATGTAATCCCGGAGGAAAAATCCCCCGGGGCTGGGGAGCTGGGGCCGCTCCCAGCCCGCTCCTGCCCCGGGGCTGGGCGGGCAGAGCCCCCCTGGGAGCTGCACCTCTGCAAGAGCGCGGGCACGGTTTTTATGGCCCCGTTTATGCGCTTGTTGAGTGCCTAAATTCCCCGTGCCCCCGCGGGGGACGTTAAGAGCTCAGCAGAGCTCTTTTGCTAATTCCATTCTCTGTCCTTCCACGTTCGGCTGCAAGAAAAATTAGCCAGGAAGGGGAAAAAAAAAAAAATAAAATGACCTCATCACAAACAGCACTAAACCCAGCACCGCAGATTCCCCAGCAGGTATCACCTCCAGCACCCCAAAAAACACTTCACCCTGCGCTGAAAACCAGCCCTGAGCTGAGGTAGAAGGAGTGAAAGAGGAGATAAGGCCGTGGCAGCGGGCCAGGGGGACAGATCTGACCCAAATTGCTCCAGCTCCAGCTGGGTGGGTGGTTCACTGGTGCCAGGGGCCTGGCCTGGCTGCTCTGGCAGGGACGGGGATGGGGACAGGGACGGGGAGCTTTGTTTGGCTTGTCCCAGAGCCTCCGTTATCCAGGGGAGCGTGACACGCGGGGGAATGCCGCGGGCTGCTGCCCACGTCCCCCGGGAGCTCTGCTGGGAGCTCAGGGCAGCACCCTGCTCCTGGTGGGACCCACAGCTCTGTCCTGGGCCCCACAGCTCTGTCCTGACCCTATAACTCTGTCCTGGTCCCAGAGCACTGTCCTGAGCCTACCTATAGCTCTGTCCTGGGCCCCCCAGCTCTGTTCCGATCCTGTAACTGTGTCCTGATCCCATAGCTCTGTCCTGGACCCCACAGCTCTGTCCTGACCCTATAGCTCTGTCCTGGTCCCAGAGCTCTGTCCTGAGCCTACCTATAGCTCTGTCCTGGGCCCCCCAGCTCTGTTCTGATCCTGTAACTGTGTCCTGATCCCATAACTCTGTCATGGTCCCCATAGCTCTCTCCTGACCCCACAGCTCTGTCCTGGTTCCCGTAACTCTGTCCTGATCCCATCACTCTCTCCTGATCCCACAGCTCTCTCCTGGTCCAGTAGCTCTGCCTGAAAACCTCCTGGGGGTGCAGAGCCCCCTCACCTTCCATCCTCAGCCCCCAGGGAGAACCCCAGGGCGCTCCCCAGGCACTGGCAGTGCTGAACTTTATACTAATTAGTCCCAGCCTAAGTGGGGCAAACCCCGCGCTCGGTTTGGTGAAGCCGGGCCTGGAGTGAGCCGACCTGCAGCGGGGAGGAAAAGCCCTCCCGGCCCCTCCGCTCCTCCCTGGGACAGCCCCACTCCCGGGGACATTAAAGGCTTTTGTTTCCAGGAGCTGTCAAAGCCCTCACCTTTCACAAGCACTAAAATGGTCCGGGGGGGAAGGAAGAAAAAAAAAAAAAGAAAGAAAAAAGAATAAAATAAAAAAAGATCTGCGGGTGGAGTAATAATTCTGGAGTCATAAATCTGAGCCTGTAAATCAGGGGCTGGCGGGGCGGGTGCAGGAATGTCTTGGGAGTTCACCTTCGAGGGTTTCCTTCACCTGAGGAAAAGTGAAAAAAAAAACCCTCCCCGAGTCTGTGCCCTCGCACCCCAGGGATGCTGTAAATCACCTTAATGTTCCGCTCTGCCTTTAAACAGCCCCCGAAGGGCGGAGAGGGAAAGCGGCTGAGTGAAAAAAGCACGGGGAGAAAGCTTTGATTTCAGAGCAATAACCCGAAGGAGTCCCTGTTTTAAAAGGAGAGGGCAAATCCTTCCCTGCCCGAGGCCGGGTCCTGCTGTGGTCACAGGGACACTTTGGCTGCTGCTGGAAAAACCACGGGATCAGCCTGTCCGTCCCCATGGGGCTGGGATTTGGGTCTGAGGGTTGTCTCCATGGGGCTGGGATTTGGGATTGAGGGTTGTCCCCGTGGGGTTGGGATTTGGGATTGAGGGTTGTCCCCGTGGGGTTGGGATTTGGGATTGAGGGAGCAGGAGGTGAGGGCACAGATGTGGAAGGAGGGGTGGGGGTGGTGCTCGGAGGACGTGACCACCCGCCCATGGAGTCACTAAAAAACTGTTGGAAAACGGTTGGGAAAGGTCATAAAGTCCGAGCTTGGGGCAAACCCAGCAGCCCCCAGAGCAGGGAATGACCCTGCAATGTCCCCGTCCCTCCTGGGAATGGGGAACAGCATCCCAACACCCCCAAGTGTCACAGCCACCCTCTGCCACAGGGCAACTCGTCCCCAAACCGGGGCCATCCCACCCAAACTGGGATCATCACCCTGCCCAAACTGGGGTCACCCCGCCCAAACTGGGATCATCACCCTGCCCAAACTGGGGCCGCCCCATCCACAATTGGGCACCGGGCAGTGTCCATGAGGAGAAATTAAAGAATTTTGGGATTTTTTTCCCCCCTGTGTGTTTACCTGTTTATTTTCCTACAGCTTTACCTGTTTGGGACAAGAAGGCTGAAGCTCAGCACACCTGTCCCCAGTGCTGGAGGTGCTTTGGGCCATCACCTGGGACACCGTCCCACTTCCATCCTGCCGTGCCAAGGGCAGCCAGGCCCGGGAGGAGGAGGAAGAGGAGGAGGAAGGCGCTGGCAGGTGGAGCACAAGTGCTCGCAGGGATCTCTCCTCTCCCTAATCCGCCCTTCAAAGGCGCAGCTGCGGCGTCTGAGCTCCGACAGGTGACAGCACAGCTGTCCCCTCCCCTCGGGGCCGGGGGGACACCCTGGGGACACCCCCCGCCCTGTCCCCGCTCCCGGCGGGCTGGAGGGAATTCGCTGTGCAAAATCCTCCTGGAAAGGAAAGGTGGATTCACCTGTTCCTCATGGACACAGCCCCTGGAGCAGCCCCTGGAGCCTCTGCCCTGTGCTGGGGACAGCGGGAACACGGCGGGGACACGGCGGGAGCGGCGCTTCCCAGCCCCGGCCTTGGGCAAAACAATCCCTGCGGGAATTCCCGGCCCGGGAGGTGTTCAACAGCTCCTCACCGGGAAATGTTTGATCCCATCGCTTTGGAAGAATCTGGGAACAGCGTTTTGTGGTGTCTGTGCCCTCCAAAACACACGGCAGCATCAGGACAGGATTTTTGGGGTAAACCCAGCACCAGGAGAGGATTTTGGGGCAAACCCAGTCCCGGCAGCAGCACCAGGAGAGATTTTTGGGGGAAACCCAGCCAAATCTGTCAAATCCAGCATCCGGGGAGACTGGAGGGAGTTTGATTTCTGCCCCTCACCAGCAGGGAATGTGGAGCATCGCGGCCAAAATGCACATCCCACATCCCAAAATCCAAACCCCAGGTCGGCACATGGTGGTGACATCCCGGTGTCACCGCCAGGCTCGGGCTGGGACAGTGGCACAGCCTGAGAAGCTCCAAATCCATCTCCGGCCTCACGAGAGCCTCAGCGATCCCACAGCGATCCCATCTCCGATGCCCAAATTTCCCCCACATTTTGTGTACAAAAACCCACCAAAATGTGACCTGGAATAACCGGCCCCAGCTGCAGCTCGGCCAAACCACTCCCCACCCCCCTAAAACACCCCCGAAACCCTAAAAAAAGTGCAGCTGTGGGGGCAGCTCGGTGCCCCCCATCCCGCGGAGCCGCCGGCATCGCTGATTAAACCCCGCGGAGCCGCCGCTGTCTGAGCAGCCCCATTATCCGAGCAGCCCCCCTTCCCCACCGGTAATTTCTCCTGATCTGCATATTTTATTGAAAATTAAAATCCTCTCGCATTTTTTCCCAGGGCTCGCGAGCGGGAAGGATCTTTTCTCGCAGCCCTACTTGACTCCAATTAGTCGGGATGACAAAGCTGCCGCTGTCGGGGGATTATTGACAAATGCTCGAGGGGGGGGGAAGAAAAAAAGAAAAAAAAAATAAAAGGGGGCAGCAGAACGGTGTGATAAAATGACAGCTTATAAGGCTGGAAACAAAACCTCCGTGCCACGAACAGGGAAAATACCAATTCCTGGTGTTTGGGGTTTTTTTCCCCTCCTTTTTTGTTTTGTTTTGGTGGGTTTTTGTTTGTTTGGTTGGTTGGTTTTGGTTTTGGTTTTTTCTTTGGTTTTTTTTTGGGTTTTTTTGAGGTTTTTTTTTGGTTTTTTTGGATGGCATTTCCATCGATCAGCGCCCTCCAGTCAGGATTTTGTGTGGCGCTTCCCGCGGGTGCAGCAGCAGCATCCCTTCCCTGCCCGGAGCAGGGATGGAAATCCATCCCATCTCATCCTTCCCTATTTTTCCTCCTGTTCCCAAAGGCCGTTCCCATGGGCTCCCGGCGGCTCCTGCCCCTCCAAACCTGTTCCCTGCAGCTGCGCCCGCGCACAAAAGGACTGAGGAGCATTGAGAGCTCCTTCACTGATAACTCCTTCATATTTTTTCCCCGACTTTTTTTTTTTTTTCTCTTTAATTTCAACTAAAAGAATAGAGTGAGTAAAAGAAAAATTAAAAAAAAAAAAAAAAAAAAAAAGAAGCGCTCCATAAAGGGCAGTGAGTGTTATCCCCACGAAAAAAAAAAATTCAATAAAAAAAAAACCCGCACAGAGCTTTTTTTCTTCCCTAGGTGGCTCGGACAGCTGGCTCTTTAAATATTAATCAGGGGCTCATTGATATGCAAATGGGGAGGGGGTGGGGGAAATAATGCTGCCGCAGCTGCGCAGCCCCGGCCGAGTGTTGTGCAGCTCTCCAGGATGAATGGGAATATCTGAGGACACAGGTGCAGCGATGCCGCTTTCATTGGGTCATTTGCCCCTGCGGAGCCCGAGCCGGGCGATCTCCCCGCGCTCGAGGGCTCCCTGCCCACCGACCGAGGTGTTCATCTTGTGATTGTGCCCTGCCTGTTCCCTCCTGGCCTTTTGCCCCGACGCTTGGCCGGTTCGGATCAGCCCCGCTGGAGGCTCGGGCCCCGAGCCAAGCCATGGGAGAGGAATTCTTCATTGTTCCCTTTCCCAGAATCGCCGCTAAACAGGAAAAGACAAACACGGGGCATCCCGCGGGCCTGTCACCTCACCCCCGGCTGTCGCCTCGTCCTGTGGTGGCATCTGTGGCCAGGCAGCTGCAGGTGTCGGGGTGGCAACTCCCGTTCCTCATTCCCACCCTGTTGGAACCCTGAGAATTTCAGACTTTCTGTTCTAACAGTTCTGTTCTGTTCTAACCCCCCAAGCAAACACCTGAGGCCGTGGAAAAGGCTCCCAAAACTGAGTGACAGCTCTGGGATTGTGGGTGTGGGGTTTGGATAGAAGTGTGTGACATCACAGGGTGGAAAGCTTAGAGTTTAAGGGTTTAGAATATAGTAATGTATATAAAGCACGATGGAGGATTTAGGGCAGAGGCTGAGTCCTTTTTCACCTTCTTCTCCGTGGGTCTGGGTGGTGTTTTGTAATTGGGTAGAAAAATCCACATTGTGGACCACGGGTGGTTGGTTATTGGGTTAAAAGTCAAAATGATTTAGGTGTCATTTCTTAATTGGGCAGTTTGTGCTTAAAAGACCTTGGAGAGAGACAGAGGCAGAGCCATTTTTCACTTTGTTAGCCAGAGCTCACAGCTTGTGAGACTGTGACATGGATAAGAACTAATAAACGTCTGAGTCCCAACACAAAATCCATCTCTCGAGCATTTAATCCCGGCTGTGACAGAAAAGAAGATAAAAAGCCCCACACACCACCCTGCTGTGAGGGCCAGGACAGAGGTCAGCACCTGCTGGGTGTCACTGCTGGGTGACAGGGTGGGACAGGGTGGCGTGGCCGTGCTCTGTGCTCCTGGTGGGATGCCCATGGTGGGATGGAGGGAACAGGGTGGATCAGAGCCCTGGGCAGCATCTCAGGTAAGCAGGGCAGAGTCAGACACCCCCAAACCACCCCAAAAGGTTCCATTCCCACAGTTTGGTGTCCCCCTAATCCTGTGACCTGTGCCCCTGTTCTCCAAAGGTCACAGCATTACAGAATCACGGAACACCCTCAGGACCCACAGGGATCATCCATGCGTGGCTCCGGGGCCTGGGAAAGGCTTTTCTCCACAAGGACACCAAAAAAGCATCCTCTGCCAGCATCCCAACAAATCCCGCGGCTGATTTAAACCCCCAGCCCTGGGGAAGGGCCGCTCCTGCCTCCCTCTGTCCCACCCCTCGGCACCTGGATCGTTTCCCTCCTTTCAGGGAGCGCTCCATCCCCACCCGACCCCGCGGGCACATCCCGCCCTTCCTCCTCCTCCTCCTCCTCCTCCTCCTCGGGCGCTGCGGATCCAGCCCCGGTGCTGAAGATTTGCCTCCCGCGGCTCCTTGTTCGCTGCCGAGCCGCGGTGCCCGGGCTGCCGGGGATGATGGATGAGGCCGCGGGTACCCGGAGCCCGCAGCTGCTCCCGGCGGGCAGATGGAGCAGCGCAGCTGCGGCCCCGAGCCCGCCGCAGCTGGGTGGGCACGGAGGGACAGGGATCCCTGGGGGTGGCACGGAAATCCCTGGGGATGGCACAGAAATCCCCGGGGATGGCAGAGAAATCCCCGGGGATGGCACAGAAATCCCTGGGGATGGCACAGAAATCCCTGGGGATGGCAGAGAAATCCCTGGGGATGGCACAGAAATCCCTGGGGATGGCACAGAAATCCCCGGGGATGGCACAGAAATCCCTGGGGATGACACAGAAATCCCCAGGGATGGCAGGGATGGCCACAAAGGCACAGGAATCCCTGGGGATGGCGGGGGAAGCAGCAGGGACGCTGAGCTGGCTCCAGGGTGGGCACCAGGGACACGCAGGGGCAGCTCAGCTGTGACAGCCCGGCCTGGGCTCGGGTGGGCAGGGTGGGATCAGGGCAAGGGTTGGCCCCGTGGTGGGATCAGGGCAAGGGTTTGGCCCATGGTGGGTCATTCCCAGAAAAGTGGAGATCTCCCTGGAGGCCTTCCTGTCCTCTGGCTCAAATTCTGGCCTGGCTGGTGCGGGTTCTTCCTCCATGTTCTACTCCAGGGGCAAAGAAATGAACAAATCCCACCCAACTTTAGGGACCGGGCTGTTGTTTCCAAACAATGTCTGCCTCAGTATCTCAGGATTCCAATCTGTTAGTTATTAATGACTAATTATCAGTGCTCAGTCACTAATGACTCGAGGTATTTCCAAGGGGTTTGCCTCTTCCCACACTTTTTTTGGGGAGCAAACCTGGATGTGCAGCCTGGGCTGTCCAGAGGAGCAGCTGCCTCGGGAATTCGGCCCTGGAGATGATGATCAATGAGCAAATTAATTGCTCCAACCCCCGGGACAGCACCTGGGTCACACAGGATGGCAAATCCTGGTCCTGCCCTGCTCCGGGAACTCATCCTGCAGATCCAACTCCAATCCCGATGTCAGGCCGCTTCCTTAAAAGATTTTTTTCCCCTAAAAATCCTTTATTATTCAGCAGCAGGGCTGGCCCGTGGCTGAAACGATCCCAAAAAGGCCGAGCCTGGAGCTGCGGTGGGAGGATGGAGCTGAGCTGGAGGAGGTTGGGATGAGGCCACACCGACATTCCCGGGATGCTGCCGCGGGGGATCTTTCCCTGGATCTCCTTAAGGAACAAAAGCTTTGGGAGCGTGGGCGGCTGGGCCAGACAGGGAATCAACAGGGATTAGCGGCACGGAGCCCCCCGAGCCGGGATCGGGCTCTTTTCCCTTGAAATCCAACTCCTCATCGCTCCTGCTCCCTCCTGCGAGAGTTCCATCCCCTCCTTGCCGGGAAAATCAGCTTTTCCAGGGTTTTTTTTAACCCAGCTAAACTCAGCGTTTTCTTCCTTGTTCCGTTTTCCTGTGGAAGAGCAGAGGCAGTGCTGGAGCTGTGGCACATCCCTGCTGCATCCCAGTCATGGAATATCCCAGAATCCCTGAATGGTTCGGGTTGAAAGGGACCTTAAACCCCATCTCCTTCCACCATCCCAGGCTGCTCCAACCTGGCCTGGAAAAGACTTCCAAGGTCATTTTTTCCACCCAGGGAACGCTGCTTCTCCAATTCAGGTTCCCCCAAAGTGCCCCTTCAGCCCTAAACCGTGGCGTTGTCCCCACAATTATCAGCGAACACCACAATTTCCTCCTCTATAAAACTGGAAATAAAAAACAACAAACCAAACAAAAAACCCCAAACCACCCAGCCCGGGTTGTTCCCGTGCTCTGTAACGAGCAATTATCCCCTTTCCCAAAGCCCGGTGAAACCAAACCCGTCCCCATAATCACCTACTGGATTTTATCAGCAGTGTTTGGGTTACGCTTTGCCCCCTTTGGCTAATTCCTAATTGATTCTTTAATCCCGACAAGTTTTTGTTGGTTTTTTTTTTTTTTTTTATTGCCTGGTACAAGAGGGGGGATTTAGCCCAGGAAAAGCCGCTCCCGAACCCTGGGAGAGGCAGGACACGGGGCAGGGATGACCTCATCCCAAGGCTTTATTTGATAATCTGGCGCTTATTTATTATTCTCAGTAACCACTCGCAGGTGCTGTGATTGCGGCGGGGTTGTCCCCAGCACACGCCGGGGAAAGGCTCGGCCCTGTGCGATCCCACCCGGAGCTGCTGCTGCACGGGGAGAGGGATCCAGGGAAATGGGGGCAGGTGGGGATGGGCACGGCAAAATCCGTGGAGAAATGGGGTGAAATCTGTGGAAAAATGGGGCAAAATATGTGGAAAAAATGGGGCAAAGTCTGTGGAAAAATGGGGCAAAATTTATGGAAAATTTGGGCCAAATCTGTGGAAAAATGGGGCAAAATCTGTAGAAAATGGGGTAAAATCTGTGGAAAAAATGGGACAAAATCCGTGGAAAAATGGGGATCCGGGGATCCAGGGGCAGCCACGGCTTCTCTGGGAATCTGTGCCGGGGCCTCCCCACCCTCCCAGGGAAGGATTCCTTCCCCAAATCCCACCTGACCCTGAGGAGGAGGCAGAGCAGGATGGACACTCCAATGGCACTGGGAGGGACACAGGGACAATTCCTGAACTCACACAGGGACAATTCCAGAGCTCACACAAGGACAATTCCTGAACTCACACAGGGACAATTCCTGAACTCACACAGGGGCAATTCCAGAGCTCACACAAGGACAATTCCAGAGCTCACACAGGGACAGTTCCAGAACTCACACAGGGACAGTTCCAGAACTCACACAGGGACAATTCCAGAGCTCACACAGGGACAGTTCCAGAGCTCACACAGGGACAATTCCAGAGCTCACACAGGGACAGTTCCAGAACTCACACAGGGACAATTCCAGAGCTCACACAGGGACAGTTCCAGAACTCACACAGGGACAGTTCCAGAACTCACACAGGGACAATTCCAGAGCTCACACAGGGACAATTCCAGAACTCACACAGGGACAATTCCAGAACTCACACAGGGACAATTCCAGAGCTCACACAGGGGCAATTCCAGAGCTCACACAGGAACAATTCCAGAACTCACACAGGGACAATTCCAGAGCTCACACAGGGACAGTTCCAGAACTCACACAGGGACAATTCCAGAGCTCACACAGGGGCAATTCCAGAGCTCACACAGGAACAATTCCAGAGCTCACAGAGGGACAATTCCAGAACTCACACAAGGACAATTCCAGAGCTCACACAGGGGCAATTCCAGAGCTCACACAGGAACAATTCCAGAGCTCAGCTTCCTCCTCCTCACCTCCCTGCCTGGAAAACGTGATCAAACTGATGATTTGGGGCTGTGACAAGGAATCAGGACGTGGATGTTCCCACAGAGCAGGCTGGGGTCACGGGTGGCACCTGGCGGGGTCAGACAGGCACATCCCTGTGAAATCCTGTACAAATCCAGAACGTGGATTTGGGGTTTTGTTCTGGCTGCCTCTCTGTTGTTTTTTTACCCTCCACAGCCCTGGGGAGAGGTGGGATGGACACCCCAGGGAGGTGCCAGCCCAAAGCCACCCCAATGCCACCAAGCTGCCCCTCCTGCCCCAGAGGCAGACCTGGCCAAAGTGTCCCCCCCACACCCAGCACAAAATTTGGGATTCCCAATTCCCAGCCTTCCCAATCCTGGGGGATGCTGCTCCCAAGGCTGCCAGCTGAGAGGAGGTGACAGAAATGAAGTGACAGATCAGCAGTGGGGCTTTTAACATCAATGAACTCTGCATTAGTGTCTCAGACTCTGGAGCTGGAATTCCCCCTGGCATTCCAGGCGCTGAAGTGTTTTCCCCGGTGAGGAAGGGGCTGGGCCCCAGGCAGAGCAGAGAAGGTGCCTCCCCAAATTATCCGCCCCTCGTCGTCTGCCCAAGCTCCTTCAACCAAGCAACACCCTGAGGAAAGCTGGAAAATGGGATTTTGAGTGGCAAGACCCCGCTGTGGCTTCAGTTTTAACCCCAACTGGGAGAGGGGGAAAAAAAAAAAGCAGGGAGTTGGGAGAATCATTTTTTCATTAAAATCAAAATCGATCCATAATGAAAATAGACTTGGAATGGGGAAAGCCGAGTGCAAATGGAAGCTTTTAAAGATTCTTTTGACTGACAATAACCTGAAGACCCTCCAGGAACTCCAGCCTGGAATAATCAGATTAAAATGGAAACTAATATACGATCCTGAAATTCATCCCATGCTGCTCTAAACTTGGAGCAGCTGGATAATTTCGCCTACAGGTTTTGTGCCTCCTGCCCAGCAGTTCACACGGAATTGTTTGGCCAAACTTAATCTACCAGGAAGGCAAAAAAAAAAAAAACCAACAAAACCCAAAAAGCTTTTTTCCTTTCATATGTGTTAAAGCAAAGCCAGCTTTCCCAGGCAGCTGGGAGCAAGGGAATGGATATGGCTGCAGGTATTACCTATGGGAATTCCCAGCCTGGAGTGTGGCTGCTTTAAAAAAATCCATGATTTATAAAAGATCCAGGAACAAAAGGAATTCTCTGTGTAGTTGTTGTTGTTGGGGGTAATTCCTGGCGATTCCTGCATGGACACAAACTCATCTCCAGCAGCTCCTCGCCCCTGAGCCCTCCATGGGGGTCACATTCCCAAAACACAAACCAAACCCGTGTTTGTGGAGGAATGTTTGAAAATGGAACCTGGGTAGATCCAGGGAGGCCCTGGAATTCCCAGAGGAGCTGTGGCTGCCCCTGGATCCCTGGCAGTGTCCAAGGCCAGGCTGGACAGGGCTTGGAGCAGCCTGGGACAGTGGGAGGTGTCCCTGCCCATGGCAGGGCTGGCACTGGGTGACCTTTAAGGTCCCTCCCATCCCAACGCATTCCAGGATTCCATGATTCAATGGCCCTGCCCGTGGCTGGGGTGGGATGGGACAAGATTTCAGGTCCTTTCCAGCTCCTTTGGGAATGTCTGGATGGCCCAATCCAGCCTCCCACACCACCAGCCCCTTCCAGGCTGCTCCAAACGCTGCCGGTTCTTCCCAAATTATGCAAGCCTGGATCATTTCCTCATTCCCTACGTCCAAGGGATGAGCTAAAACCCTGCTGGCCATTCACATTCACTTTCTGCTCCCCCCAGGAACAGACTTAGATGTGGGATTAAAAAAAAACCTGGGAGAATTCCTTTTTTTTTTGAGAGGGAAGAGCAGCTGGGATGAGCTGGATCCAACCTCACCACAGCCAGTGGGCAGAAATGCAAACCCAGCTGGGCTTGTGAGGGGACCTGGCGCTTCCAAAAGGCTGGAATCTTGGGAAAAAAGGGGAAAATCATCTCCCTCGGTTTTACCAAGTGTAAATCCTTGGGGTACTCCAAGGATCAATAACTTCCATGTAGGAAAAGAAAATCAAAAAATAAAACGGATTATTTTTGATCCAGGAATGCCCCTGAGATGTCTCCAGCCATGGTGGAGCTGGAGCTGCTCAGGATGGACATCGGGTGACCCCCCGGCTGCGTCCTGCCCATCTCAGCTCTGGGATTTCCTTGGACCTCACGGAGAAGCAGGAGGAGGGAGCGGGATGAGACCAGGCTGTGGATTGGGATGAGCTGGGAGAACACAGCCCAGAGAAGGGCGTCACCCCGGGGACTCAGCCCAAACTCCGCACTCCAGAACTGCTGGACAAGGTGCTGGGACCTCAGAGACGCCAGAAGCAGCTCCCAGGTGGAGTTTTCCTCCCCACGGATTCCTGGTACTGACTCGGGATTTTCCTTCCATTTTCGTTCCAGTGCTGAACCCCGGGATAAAAACCCTCCACAAAAAACCCCCAGTGAACAGATAACACAACGTGGTTCTGATTTCCTCCCACCTCGGGATAACTGTTCCTTTTGCTTTTCTAAATTCTTGTCCCAGGGAAAAGGTTTCCAATGGAATCCCCTCCTGCCCCTTTGGACGGGTTTTATCTTCCAGGCACTGCTCCGGAGCAGAGCGGGGAGCTTGGATTGAAATAAAAAGGGGAAAAAAAAAAAAGAAAGAAGCTTAACAAGCAGCAAACAGAAATGGGAATGTTGGTCTGGGATCCATTAGCCCTGACCCAGAGGTTGGAAAGCAAAAGAAATTCATTAAATTGGGGAGGGGGGAGGCCAGGGCTGCTGGTGCCCAGTCCGTGGGGGGTGCCCGGGGGTGTCACTTGTCACCCGTCACCTGTCACCCATCGCCAGGTGATGGATCCACCGGCAAAGGAGCAGCTTGGAAGGAAAATCCACTGAAAAACCAAGAGGGAACCCTGTGCAAATTCACCCTGGGAGCCACGGGGCAATCCTCCTCTCCCAGCCCTGGATCCCCGGGGTGGGCATCAGACACTCGGACACGACACCAGATTCTCCCCAAAACACCAACAAATCCCAGGACTCGCCTCATTCCTCACCTGCCACCCCATTCCCACAGGAGCTGCCTTGGCCCTGGTGAGGCACATCAGGCCAGGCACTGGGGCTCCTTTTGTTCCCCCTTTTTAGCACTTCCAGGAAAAATAAAAAACAACCCCAGTGAAGCTCCTGCTGGTTACTCAAGAATTGTTTGCTTTAATCCCTTTCCAGGAACACGCTCCTGCTGCTGCCCATTCGGTACACGTGGTCCAAAAGTTGGGAAAAACCATGGAAAAGGGGCATTCCCGTGCCTGCACCCACAGCCCACACATCCCTCCTGGTTTGTTTTCCTCCTGTTTTTGTTTCAAACCCACATCCAGCCGCTTTTGGCACCACCAACACCTCCCCCCGAAACCAGTCATGGTGATTTGCTTGCCTTTTTTCCCCAATTCCAGAGGAATTCCCGAATGGAGCCGCCTGAGAAAAGAAATCAATCGCTGAGAAAAAGCAGCTCACAAAGCAAGTGGGCAAAGTGGCTGGGAACCTTCTGGAAAACACAGTGAAGGAGGACATGGATAAAAACCAGAGAGGCAGGAGGTGTTTGGGAGGGAGCTGCCCGTTCTCCCTGCTCCCAGCTGGTCCCTCTTGTCCTGGCCATCCTTTTCCCTCAGTGCTGCACGGGATGAGGCCAATTCCTGTCCTCAAAGAACTTCCTGAGGCCCTGCAGGTTGACGGGGGGGAAGTAGGGGCCGATCCTTTTCCGGATCCACCACTTCCCATCCATGGCGTGCTTCCCCCCGGGCTGGCTGAACTTGTACCTGAAGTGTTCCCCCCGGATCCACCTGTGGAAGACAGAAACAGGAGCTCAGGGCGTGGCAGGACTTCTGGGAAAAGTTTTGGATTGTGTTTTTATCCCCTTAGGATTGGTGTTTTGGGGATTTTCCGGATGGAGAAATCAGCTTGAGGGTGCTCAGGGTGGCTTCACATCCCAGTACTCCATCCTTTCATTCATCCATCTGTCTATCTATCCAACCTTCCATCCATTGATCCATCATCCATCTATCCTCCATCCATCTATCCTCCATCCATCCCTCCATCCATCCATCCCTCCATCCATCCATCCATCCATCCATCCATCCATCCATCCATCCATCCATCCCTCCATCCATCTTTGGGATGCCCACAGCCAGCAGCAGCGACACTGGGAAGGCTCTGGGAAGCTCCCAGACTCCCCTTGATGCCATTTAGGAATTCTGGCCTCCAGCTGTGCCTGGGGAATGATCAGAGGAGCTTTACCACCGCCTGCCCTGAGCCCTCCCCACACCTCTCCATAGCCAAATACCAAAGAATAATAACAATAAAAGCAGGAATAAGGTGACTTTTCCCTTTCTCAGCGCCACCCTGGGGTGTTTCTCCAGGGATATTTGGGAGCAGGGGCCGTGATTCCCCCAGCACTCCCTGGTCCAGCCGGCCCCGTGAGCGCGGCTCGGGGCGCATCTGTTCTCCGGCTGCTCCGGGAGCCGACGGCAAAGGAGCTCTGAAAGCGGCGCAGAAAGGAACATTCATCAGTGTCAGGAAACACCCCGGGAGCTGCCCCACGCCGCTGGATCCGGGGGGTTTGTCCCCCTTGATGTAGGACATGCTGACAAGGGCCGGGGCGGCGCCCGCGCCCAGAGCGTCGCCGGGCGGCTCCATAAAACACCCGCAAAAATAAAACTGTCAAAGTCGTGTCAGTGCTCATTTAAACCTGCTCTGCTCCACCAGGAAAATACAGACCCCGCTACTGAGCGGGGCACCGCGGCTGGGGGGTCCCTGGGGCGGCCGGGAAGGTCCTTCCTGCTGCTAAAATCATTAGGGGCACGCTCCGATGGATTCGCTTGGGAGAGCAGGGCAGAGGGAAAAGCTGCACCCAGTCCAAGGGTGGGCTGCCTGTAGCTTTCCTTCTGTGCTTAAAACGGTTTAATTTTCTGAAATTCTTTTTCCCAAAGGATTTTCTGTAAACGAGAAAAATGTTTTTGTTAACTGTACTTCATGTTATTCATTCCTTTTCCTAAGAGGGACCTTCTTCTTCACGTCCCTCTGGTCTGACCAGTGTGATTGAAGAGGTTTGCCTTTGTTTTCACCAATCAAACTGGTCTGTGAAAAATAGTAGAAAAGAAAGACACATCCCAAAAATTCAGAAGTTTCAGCCTTTCTGAATCTCGGAGTCTGTGTGGTTGTGGTGTAAAACAGCCCAACAGCTCCGCTTCTTATTTCAGCCCTGCTGGGAGCCAGGAGAGCACGACAGGAGGGATTCTCCTACAAAACCACGGGAATGTGGGATGCCCAGGGAGATTTGGAGTCTCCATCCAGCCCTGGAGGTGCCCAAGGAAGGGCTGGAGGTGGCACTCAGTGCTCTGGGCTGGGGACAAGGTGGGACTTGCTGGACTTAAAGGCCTTTTCCCAGCCTCAGGGATCCCGGGATTCTCTGTTCATCACACCCATCCCGTGTGGCTGCTCCTGGATCCCTGGAAGTGTCCCAGGCCCGGCTGGATGGGGCTTGGAGCAGCCTGGGACAGTGGGAGGGTTAGGGAGGCATCACTGGGTGATCTTTAAGGCCCCTTCCATCCCAAACCATTCCATGATTCCATGACCTCCATTTTCCCCCCTCCTCAGAGGATGAAGGGAGATAAATGGGAAAAGAGGCCCTGAGTGGGATCTGGGGAGCACAAATCTGCATCTCACCCCCCACAAACGCTGCCCTGCAGCTGCTGCCTTCATTCCAGCCCGGGCCAGTCCTGCACTCCCTCTTTTCCCTGATTCCTGAGGCTGGGAAAAGCCCAACAGGAGCTGAGCTTTTATCCCTGCAGGGTTTCCTTTGCAGGAGCACAAAATCCCCGTCAATAACTGGGGTGTCACTGAACAGCCACGTCCCTGAGGGTCCAGGTCACCACTCCAGGAGGCCTGGAGATTTCCAAGCTGTGCTGCCCGGCTGCTCTCTGGAATTCCCCAAAACATCTCCACCTCCAATCCCAGATTTTCACGCTGATTTTATGGCAGTCTCCTGCTCCAGGCATCCCTCCACCTGCCACTCTGATGCTTTGGGGGTTTTTCCTGCACTAAGAGCACCTCCCAAGCTGGACCCATCTCCACGTATTCCCAAAATAAATGTGAGGAAAGGGGGAAAACCTGGAAGCCAGGAGGGGAATATTTCCTTGCCAGGCTCAGGATGTAAAAGCTGCAGCAGTTTAATACCCACCGGAGCCCCTCATTTCAGGGCTCACGGAGTTTACAAGCTCTGCCAGTGTTTATAACCTGCCTGGGTGCCTCAGTCCTGTTGTTCTGGGGTTTTCCAGCTCCTCCAGTGCTGCTCCTGCTCCCTCTTCCCGGGATTCAGGGAGGGAAGGTGCTACAAACTGACCCCCCCAGGTCCATCCCTCCAGGGCTCACGGAGCTTGTGCAGTTTCGGGGTTCCCACAAAGATCTCCTGGCAGCTGGGAGGGATCCCTGAAGCAGGAGGCTGAGCCTGCAGGAATTCCCTGATTTACCTGAGTCACCTTCATCCCTCTGGGGGGTCCAAGCCCCAAATTGGCTCCTCCAAAGTGCAAATATCACCCCAAGCTCTTCCCATGGCTTGGGCTGACTCCACAGATCCCGGCCCAGGAATGAAGCCCAGTCACTTTGAAATGGGAAATCAAATCAAATCCCATAAAAGAAAAACCCCGAATTCCACATTCTCCTGTGCTCCAAAGCATCCCGAGGGAAGCAGCAGCTCCCTCACAAACCCCACCACTCCAAATCCAGCTCTTCACACCCGTGCTGGGGCTTTTCCAACAAAGCGCTGCTTTAATTGGAATAAAAATCCTGAAGGGACCGTGATTGAGTATCAGAGACAGCAGCCAGACCCAGAAACCTGTGGGGTTTTTTTTCTTCCCCTCCTGCGGGGCTAAATCTGATTTTTGTTCCCTTGGATTGGTTCAGCTCTGCTCTAGAGAAACAGCAACAGCTTCAGGAAGGTCAGGAAGGAGCTGTCTGACCTCTCCAGGCTGTCCCAGAGAAGGATGAGGAAGACTTTTGGGGCAGAGGAGCCACGGGAAGGTTGGGAAGGATGATCCCAACCACAGCAGCTTCCCGGGATTCACCGAGCACACACGGGCTGGCAGCTCCTCCTGCCTCCCTGAGAAGCAACTGCCGCCAGCTCCCATCAAAAAAATGGTTTCAAACCGCTGGATTTCGATGGGATATTGGGCAGGAATTCCTCCCTGGGAGGGTGGGCAGGCCCTGGCACACATTCCCGGAGAAGCTGTGGCTGCCCCACCCTGGAAATGCCCAAGTCCAGGCTGGATGGGGTCTGGCGGAGGACGTGACAAGAACGGGATTGGATGGCACTCCAAGGACTCTTCCAGGAGGTGGAAAACCCTCTGTGCCGTGAGGAAAA
This sequence comes from Chamaea fasciata, assembly GCF_029207755.1. Taxonomy (NCBI): domain Eukaryota; kingdom Metazoa; phylum Chordata; class Aves; order Passeriformes; family Sylviidae; genus Chamaea; species Chamaea fasciata. The sequence continues at coordinate 9,454,207 of NW_027094101.1, read as the reverse complement.
AAGGGGACAAAAGTCTCCTTTGGGCAACTTCTGATCCCACAGCGCTGCCAGCAGAGCGACACCGCTGATGGAGCACTGAGCCACCCCAAGGACCCTCCTGGGCATCCCCACTGCACTGGCCTCGAGGGAAGCCAGAAAAGCTAAAAATACTCAGCACCATTTTTTTAAACCAATGTTTTCCCCCTCAGCAGATGCCCAGGAGCAGCTGCCCCGCTCGGGAGCCGCTGGTAAATCAGCCCCCCTCCCTCCTGACATCTCCCAACTGGACGTGTTAAAAATTAGCAGCAATATTGGAGTTGTTGGGACGGAGGCCTAAATCTCCCAGACAGCTGTAATTAGTTCCAGAGGGTGCAGCTGTCTCCCTGCAACAGCTGAGGGGGGTTCCAGGGAAAAAAAAAAAATAATAATAAAAAGAAAAAAACCCCAGTGGTGGTTTCTGTTAGAATTAATGGCCTGACAAGGCAAAGGAGGGGTGGGAGAGGGGATGAAAGAAAGAAAGCAAAACACGGGGGTGTCTTTTTTGGGATTTTTCTTTTTTTTGGGGGGGGGAGGGTGTTTTTATCTCGAGGTTCCCTGCTCTGTTGTAATTCAGGCGGTGGGAAGTCCAAATCCATCGGGGTAACATTGCTCCAGCATGGCTATTCTCGCCCTGCTGGTGGGAGGGAGCAGGAATTAATTCATCTTGGCCAAAATTTAGGGCATCAGGGTAGTTTTGGGGTGGTTTTTTTAGTGCTGCTGGTTCTGAGGCTCCCGCAAGGTCTGGCCACACAGAGCTGGAGCATCCCAGGGGCAGCTGAGCCTCAAAATCCCCTCGGGCAGTGGCACAGTGGGGTTTTCCCTCTCTGGTTTTCCCTCTCTGGGTGGGTTAGAAAGGGTGGGACAACACCAAGGCCAGAGCAAATTGTGGGGGAAAAAAACCCAACCTGGCTTCAGATGGATCCAAGCGGGAATTTACCTTGCCAGGGAAGAGAAATCCCAGATTTCCCAGCCTGGGGGAAATCCTGCCAGCTTGGGATGAGCTCTGCCTTCCCTGAAACACTGAGGCTTTTTTTTCCCCAAAGAAAACCCCTTAAACTTCCCTTCAGGACAGTGGAATTTAATTCTGGTTGTATCTGAGAGCTTCATTTCCACCTAATCCCAGTGATGGCTGGATTTTGCAGGAATTCCCAGTCCCAGAGTCACTGGAGCACTCTGGAGGTGCTCTCCAGAGCCACCTTCATCCCTCTGGGGGGTGCAAGCCCCAAATTGGCTCCTCCAAAGTGCAAATATCACCCCAAGCTCTTCCCATGGCTTGGGCTGACTCCACAGATCCCGGCCCAGGAATGAAGCCCAGTCACTTTGAAATGGGAAATCAAATCAAATCCCATAAATGAGAACCCCGAATTCCACATTCTCCTGTGCTCCAAAGCATCCCGAGGGAAGCAGCAGCTCCCTCACAAACCCCACCACTCCAAATCCAGCTCTTCGCACCCGTGCTGGGGCTTTTCCAACAAAGCGCTGCTTTAATTGGAATAAAAATCCTGAAGGGACCGTGATTGAATATCAGAGACAGCAGCCAGACCCAGAAACCTGTGGGGTTTTTTTTCTTCCCCTCCTGCGGGGCTAAATCTGATTTTTGTTCCCTTGGATTGTTGCAGCCTTTTCAATGGCGTGTTCAACACTTCTTAATTTCTCAGCCCAAGCCCTCCCGTTCAGATTTATGAGGGGCTGGGCTTTTATGAACTATCCCCTGCCCCAGAGAATATTTGGGAAATCCACATTCCCGCCCCCAAACATCCTCGAGCTCCAAGCTTCCACACTCAGCCAGGCTGGGCCCTCAACAATGCCCTCATTTTTTTAATCAGTCACCTGTTTCTCATTTGAAGTTTTTATCACACTTTAAAAAAAAAAACAAAACAAAAAAAACCCACCCAAAAAACCTGTAATTTCTCGAGCTGTAAAGAACCCTCCAAACTTTGGTCTCCGAAATTTCATTTCGAAGGCATTAACTCATTCTGAGAGTCCCTCGGCCATTGGAGGTGTAGAGTTTCCATTAACAGAACAAACTCCGTGGAGGATGGAGCACGAGGTTCTTGTGGAAAACAGCCCCTTCCCCCCTAATTATTTAGTCTAGCAGGGAATGAAAATAATTAAGTCGCGAAAACTCCCTTTGGAGTGGAGGGAGGGGTGGGGAATAGGGAAAAGGAGGAGGTTTTTTTCCACCCAGCTACTGGGAAGGGATCCCCTAAGGTTGGCTGCAAACTTTCCCCTCGACCTGGATAAAAGTCCAGGATCAGGGAATTGTGGGGTGAGGGATGGTTTGGGATGGAAGGGAGGTTAAAAATCATCCAGAGGGTTATGGGGTATTTGGGTTATGGGATATTGGGGTTATGGGGTATTGGGGTTATGGGATATTAGGAAGGAATTCCTGGCTGGGAAGATGGGCAACCCTGGCACAGATTCCCAGAGAAGCTGTGACTGCCCCAGGATCCATGAAAATGTCCAAGGCTGGGTTGGATGGGGCTTGGAGCAGCCTGGGATAGTGGAAGGTGTTGGGGTTGGAACCGGATGAGCTTTAAGATCCTTCCCAAGCCAAACCATGGCAGGATTTTGGGATTTTTACCATCTCGGGGTTTACAAAGCACCTCAGAGGAAACATTTTGGTAAAATGGGAAATTTTCCTGTCCCTCAGCTGGAGAAGGGGGTCTCTCCTCAGGAGGTTTGGGGGATGCAGTGGCCCTAAAGCTGGAAAACATCAGTGGGATCCCAGGGGAATTTCATCCCACACAGAGCTCTGGGCCTGCAGTGCATCCTCAGAGCCTCAAATGGAAAACATTAGCAGGAGCATAACACGGCTTGACTTGATCCAAAATGCCCCCAAAAAAATGTTTTCTCAGCTAAAAATAACTCCATCAACAAAACAGACGCTTTTTGGGACAAAAATTCCTTTTGTATAAAACCTCGGAGCTTTCCTCTGTGCCTTGCCCTGGCTGATGTTGGCTTTGTCTCTTCCTTGAAAACACAAACAATTCCAAGACCAGTGTCCACAAACTCAGCAATTCCTGCGGGGCTGTTTTGTCTTTGAAACACCTCAGGAGGTCCGTGGAAAATGGTGGGGTTTGAGCTGAGCTCCCAAAAACCCCAAAGCTGAGGGGCAGGAGAGCACAGCAGGAGGGACCATTCCTGGCCAGGAGCAGCAACACCGAGCCCTCCATGGATCTGCTGGGAACGGGCTCATCCCAAAGGTCCCTCCAGGGGGAAATCAAGGTGCTGGCAGCACTTTGGGGTTTCAGGTTCACCAGTTTCTGTTTCCCGAATTATTTGGAGTGGTTTGAGTGCCTACTAGAATTATTTACTCTTTTTATTGTACTAAAATTATTTACTCTTTTTATTATACTAGAATTATTTATTTCCTCTTCTTCTGCTGTGGGACAGAAAAAGAGTCTAATTCTATACAGAATTATACAGTAAAATTCTGTAACAGAATTAGACTAGAATTATTTACTCTTTTTATTAGACTAGAATTATTTACTCTTTTTATTAGAGTCGAATTATTTATTTACTCCTCTTCTGCTGTGAGACAGAAAAAGAGTCTAATTCTATACTAGAATTACTATACTAGACTCTATACTAGAATTCTATACTAGAATTATACAGTACAATTCTATACTAGAATTATTTACTCTGTTTATTATACTGGAATTATTTCCTCTTTTTCTGCCGTGAGATAGGATTAGGATGAAAGCAAAGCAGCCTCAAACTTAAAAAGGTCGAAAGACAGGTGTTATTAACCAAACTACAAGTAAGAAAAAAAATTAATAAGAATCAGAATAAAGCCTTCAAAACACTTCCCTCTCCCTCCCCCCCAAGTTTCCTCTCTCATGGACAGTGTACAGAGATAAAACTTGGAACCTTTGGTCAGTTTATCAGCTCTAAAATAGCCTTTCTTCAGTTCATTTGGAGGGAGAAGTCTCTTTTGGTCTGCTATGGAAATTTCAATGTTCAAAGCCAGTCACTAATTGGTTTTTCCCAATCAACACAAAACCAGCAGAGTGCTCATCAAACCCACCCTAAATCCCACCAAACCCAAACCCCACCAGGAGCCTCCCGTGCAGGTCCGGGATGGGATCAGGGTGAGATTCCATCTCCTTTGGGTAAATCCCACCAAACCCAAACCCCACCAGGAGCCTCCTGTGCAGGTCCAGGGTGGGAACAAGGTGAGATTCCAGCTGCCTTGGGATAATTCCAGCCTTACCTTGGAGGGTCCCTGCCTGCGAAGGGGTTTGTGGCCAGCAGGGACAAGGCCTCCTCCTCCTGGGCCAGCAGCTTCCCAGCCAGGTGGATGATCCATTCGTTCTGCTCGTAGGTCTGCGGGAAGGAAGAAGACATGGAAAAGTTAGGGAACTTCCTGGAGCGTTACTGGGATTCGAGATGTCTGTCCTTGGGGAGAGATTTGGGTGGAAAATGGTGAATTTCCCAGTGTTTCAGCATACATCCCATGGGATCCTTGAGGTCCAGACAGGGACTGGCACGCTCAGGGAGCAGGAGAGCTGCCCTGGGTTTGTCTCATCTGCCAATTCTGCCCCCAGATATTTGATTTAAATCATTCCTTTAGCAGCAAACCCCACAGGGGGAATCACGACAGCACATTTTCTGTGGATAACCCATCCATCCTTTTAATCCAGCTTGCTTTCCCCTGGGGAAAAGGGTTTGGGTTGGTTCCCTGGTGTTATCCAAAGGAAAACAGAAGAAAGTGGCTCCTCTGTTCCCAGTTCCTGTCTCCTCTTGATTTCCTGCTGTGTGATCCATCCCCCTTAAATTCCTTCCTCGTGGAACCGCTTCTGGAGCAGAGCAGTGGCAGAGTTTGACCCTGAATTTAGGCAATCCTAAGGAAACAGGGATTTGGACAGGATGATCCTTATGGATCCCTTCCAGCTCGAGATATTCCCTGATTCTGTGAATTCCCTCCCTGCAGGAATCCTGCCCTTTGCTCTTCTTCAGCCTCCCCAAAAGCATTTCCCCCACGGGGACTCTCGGTGCCTCGGGCTCGGCTGAGGTTTTCTCCTTTCCCCGCTTTTCCCACCAGCTCCTGGGTGGATTTTTTGAGCGCAAGCGGTAGGGGACACTGTGGGAAAGGGAAACCCGGGAGCTGTACCTGCAGGGCTCTCAGCAAAACGCGGCCCCGAGGCAAAGCACAGCTCCCCTCATGGCCCGGTTTGTTATTCCCGTCTCCAAGGGAAACGCGAGAGAAACCATGGAAAACACCAAGGCCCGTCCAGGGCAGCTCTACCTCGCAGGGTTTCTGACCCCAGCTCGTCGCCATTTAGAGGGAAAACCACAGTTGTTTCAGCCAAAAAAGCTTTTGTTTTTTTTATTTTTTGTTTTCAGAACGATGACACTGCCCCCACTCCTGCTTCCCGTCCCGCTCCTTCCATCTGCTCTCATCCGTCAGGGGTGGGTGACGGGGACAGGGATGCTCCTCTCCACCAGCCGCTGGTGCCACCTCCTGCCACAGAGGGACAGGGGGGGACAGGGGACAGAGGCCAGCCCGGTCCTGGCAGGACAATCTGGGCAGGGAGGCACGGCGAGCCCTGGGAGCAGGAGCCTGGCACGGTGTGGGATGTCCCCCACAACAAGCCCAGGGAGGGCTGGCACTGTCCCCAGGGGTCACTCACTCCCAGTCTCCGTGTCCCTCACCAGCTCTGGGATGCTGGAAGTGCTCAGGCTGGAATTGGGGAATTGCCACGATCCCCCGGCTGGGAGAGAGGATCTCCCAAAAAGATGCCACAGGGATGAAACATCACAAGCGACACCTTCAGCACCCTGAGTCTCCCCGGACATCCCAGCGCTCTGGATGATGTTAAACATCGTTTCCAGGAGAGCCTGGGAGATTTGGGAGCTCCATTCCCTGGGAACGGGAAGAGGAAGGAGCAGAATCCCCGAGCTGGAGCTCGATGGAGGCCCCCGACCCTTTCCAAGCCTGACTGAGAACCGGGAGGCTCCAGGAAGGTGGGATCGGCTCCCGTGGCCTCCAAATTGTTAATTAGCAGCCCCCGTGCGCACCGGAGCTGGACTTTCTGGTCTGCGTAAAGTGTTTTTCTTGTAAAATTTACAACATGTCTGGCCCCAGTGAAAAGTCTGCGGTGAGAATTTTTTTTTTTTCCCCCCGCCCTCCCTTTCCCCCGCACGGAGCCCGGGCTGCGCTAACGACCCTGCTTAACTCATTACCCTGGAAAGTGATACCCTGCAAAAAGAGTGGCAGGGGGAAAAAAAAGGAGTCCGGGAGATCTGGGCTGCACCCAGGGAAGCGTCACTCCAAGGGGTTCCTCCGTCCCTGGATCCGGCGGGATCAGCTCTGCGCGGGCAGGATGGAGGGATCTGAGTGTGCAACACAGAGCCTGGACTAAACGGGGGCTTGATGAGAGAAAAAATGATCCAGGATGGATGCACACATTGCTGGGAGGTGGGAAAGACTGTTTTGGGGTCGTTTTGGGGGTTTGGAGGAAGAGGTTTTTGAGGTTTGGAGGTTTGACATGTTTTGGGTCATTTTTAGGGTTTGGAGAAGTGGGCAGGCCTGTTTTGGGATCAGTTTGGGGGTCATTTTTAGGGTTTGGAGGAGGCGGGCAGGCCTGTTTTGGGATCAGTTTGGGGGTCATTTTTAGGGTTTGGAGGAGGCAGGCAGGCCTGTTTTGGGGTCATTTTTAGGGTTTGGAGAAGTGGGCAGGCCTGTTTTGGGATCAGTTTTGGGGTCATTTTTAGGGTTTGGAGGAGGCGGGCAGGCCTGTTTTGGGATCAGTTTGGGGGTCATTTTTAGGGTTTGGAGGAGGTGGGCAGGCCTGTTTTGGGGTCATTTTTGGGGTCATTTTTAGGGTTTGGAGGAGGTGGGCAGGCCTGTTTTGGGGTCATTTTTGGGGTCATTTTTAGGGTATGGAGGAGGTGGGCAGGCCTGTTTTGGGGTCATTTTTAGGGTTTGGATCTTCTGAGAGCACGAGAAGCAGCCAGGGCTGATCCTGCACAGATGGTCCTGCACTTCCAGCCCCAGATGGATCCCTGGGCTGCCCCTACAGCTGGGGCCAGCACCCAGAACCCTCCAAAATCCCATTTCAGGTACAATACAGGGGACTAACAAAGAACTTCGGGCACCTTTTTTGCTAAGACTTTGAATTCCTGGTGGGATTCAGCCTCGTGCAGAGCTCAGACACTTCCCCCCTCCTCCTTCCATGCCAGTCTCAGCCCAAATTTCGGGAGGGGGGTTTGCCCCTTCTCCCAGGCACACGTGAGGAGCTGAGCATCACCTCCCACCTCCCGGGACTTCCCTGCAGCTGTTGGCGCTCCCCAACCTCTCCACTCCCGACACTTTTCCAGGGAATAAACACGGTGTTCTCACCTCGAACGCATTCACTGCTGTGTCCAGCAGGATTTCATAACTGCACAGAGCTGAAACCCAAAGCTCTGCTAAGTCAGGCACCAGTGAGGAGCCGGAGCAAAAGCAGCCACAGGAGCCACCAAACTGTGCTGATAACGAAGTCAAGGGAAATGTTATCATCCCCCCCAAAAAAACCCCACAGAAACCCCCCGGTGCTGTTCCCAACTGAAATAATAATAATAATAATAATAATAATAATAATAATAATAATAATAATGAGGCTTTGCCTTGAGCTTTAATTGGTCATTTAATGAAAAAGGCCTGGGGATTAGCGTGGTGTTTTATGGAATCTCGGGGCTGGCACGGGCGCAGGGGGAGGTCAGGATGACATGCACATGTGGGAACAGCTGGAAACTTGGCACGGGGCGGCCCGGGGTTATTATTTCACGTGCTCGGGAGCCCTGAGTGCTCCCAGGTCGGAGTCCGTGGCTGCCAGAGGGGCAGGGCAGCTTCCATTTCCCCTCTCATAGGGTGTGAGGGGCTGGTTCTTTGTGTCCCCAGCTGAGCCACCCCGCGGATGGAACACGGGAATTTCCCACCGCGGAATTCCACCACCCTGGCCGTCCTCAGCACACACCCACGCTGCTCTTTGCGCTGCCGCAGTTAAGCCCCTTCTGTCAGGAATAAAAATCCCCGTCCCACGGAAAGGAGGCCACGGTTAATGCCACCCTTGGTAGTTTGATGTAATTCCATCGCCTGTCACCGCCCTGCTGTCCAAGGAAGGTCCATCCTGATATCTCCAATAACCACATGGAATCCTGGAATGGTTTGGATTGGAAGGGACCCTAAAACCCATCCAGTCCCATGGGCAGGGACAACTTCCACCATCCCAGGCTGCTCCAAGCCCATCCAAGCTGGCCTTGGACACTTCTAGGGATTCAGGGGCAGCCACAGCTTCTCTGGGAATTCTATTCCAGCCCTTCCCCACCCTCACAGGGAAAGATTTTTTTCCTAATTTCATCCCTTTTTTTTCCTATGAGTTTACCAAAAAGCCATGCCTCCAGCCCAGTGTGCAGTCACTCACTAAAAGCCAGCCCTCAATGCATCCCATCCGAAAATCCTGAAGGGAATTAGAAAAAATTAGAAAAAAAATAGGGAGTTAGAAAATCCTGAAGGAGGCAGGAATAAAAAAGGCTGCAGGAGAGAGCAGAGCAAGGCTCTGGGAATCAGCTCCTCCATCCCACCCATCCAGGGAAAGGCCACACCTGGCACAGCTCCTGTATCACCTCTGGCTGGGGGAAGAAAAGTCCCTTTGTTCCAGGGGACAGGAATCGCTCCCTGCAGGGACAAGGTGAAGGGAATTTATTTATTTATCTGTATTTATCCAGCCCATGGCACGATAGGATATCGGGCTGCTTTGGCATTCCCTGGAACTGCTCCTGCTGGAGGTGAGGCTGCCTCTTGAGCCAGCTTGGAATTTTTCACGGGGAGACAAAAATCCCAGGGAAAAGGGGGAAACAAACCCTTCCCTCTGCACGGGGAGACAAAAATCCCAGGGAAAAGGGGGAAACAAACCCTTAACTCTGCACGTGGACCAGAATGGGAAATGGGAGACGAAAATGGAAAATGGGAGCGAGCTGAGGCTGTGCCTGGAGAAGGGGGAAGGAAGGAAATGGCAAAGGCTGAGCTGGGGACAGGGAGCAGCACAAGGCTGAGGGTTGATTACGACACTCACACCTCCTCCTCCTCCTCCTCCTCCTCCGGGCACATTTTCCCTCTGAGCACCTTCTGGCTGCAGGAGTGAGGTAACGGCAGGCTGGAATCGGATAGCTGACAAAAAATATGAACCTGCCCTGCTCCAGAAATGGGGTTGCTTCTTCCTCAGCTCTTCCAGCTCGTGCAGAGCCTGGAGTTCCCATCACTCCCTGCTACCACCCAGGGCAGAACCTCAGAGCACCAAACGCTGCTGCCGGAGGCTCTCTCTGCTCTTAGGAAAGCAGCTGAAGGGTCTTTTATAAATAAAAATAATTAATAAAAAACAATCCTTTTCAATATATATTATTTTTAATAATAAAAATAATCTTTTTAAAAAAATAAAATATGTGTTTTTCATCTCTGGAAAACACACCCTGCATCCCAGAGCATCCCAAACTCTGCTGCACAGCGGGTTTTGCATCCCGAGACTTTTGGAGCAGCGTCAAGGAGCGATCCAACAAACCCCGGGCCTTAAATCCAACCTGAGGCCAGCGCTATTTTTGTTATTTTGGAGCAGTTATTATTTGAGAAGCACCAAGAGGGTGCCTTTGTGTCGGCCATGCAGTCCCCAGACAGAATAAATACCCTTCATGCCACAATAAGGAAGGGAAAAGCCTTTCCCTTTGATTTTTTTTTTTCCTTTTCCACTGGTGGACAACAAACCTTTGGAGCAATAAACATCCAACTTTTACAGGATCCACGACATCCCAGCACCAGCAGAACCGACCACCTCGAAGCCCCCAAAGCATGAGCAGTATTTTGTTTTCTGGCTGATGCTGATCGGCCATGCTGAATCCAGGAACTGGAGTGATTTTGGTGCCAGCCCAGCTCAGTGTTGGGCTGTTCCTGAAATTCCACCATAAACCAGAAGTCGGATAATTCTGGGAGGGTTGGCACCAAGTAGCTGGAGCACAGATAAGCCTTGAACGAATCGTCACCAGGATGGACACGTGGAAGTGTCGAGGGGGGAAAAAGTTATGCTTGACCTCACTTTCGTGGGATTAAATCCCATTCTGCCATTTCAGCTGTTCATTCCTCCCTTCTCGGAGGGTGGGGAGGGGCTGGAATAGAATTCCCAGAGAAGCTGTGGCTGTCCCTGAATCCCTGGAGGTGTCCAAGGCCAGCCTGGAGGCAACATCCCAGTGAATCCTGCAGCCAATCCAGGCTGGGAAGTTCCTGGGGAACTTCCCAGGGGTTTGGCAGGTGCTGATGAGGTGCGAAGAGGAGCCCGTCAGGAGCAGCACCAAGGGATGGGAAATGTCCTCGAGGCTTTTCCACAGCCTGTCAGAGCTGGGAATGTCAGCTCCGTACCTGGCCACCGCAAGGGAAGCGCAGACACATCCCAGAAGTGCTGGGAACGAATTAAATCTAATCCAGAGGCTGCGCTCGCCGGGGTTTATGGAGCCTGTAAACTCCCACAGGGGCTCTGCACAGCTCCTGTGGCTCCACAGGCTCCTCCCGGGCTTTCAGCTCCTGGTTCTCATCCTCTCAGTCGCTCTGGGGGGACTCCAGGGCTGCACAACACGCAGGGATTTCTCCGGCAGCGCGGGACGAGCGGCCCGGGGAGGCAGCTGGCAGCAGGTCTGCAGCTCTCGGCGCCCCGGCCGGCCAGCGGCCATTCCAAACGGGATTTACTTCCGTGCTTGAGCAGGTATTTACATGCCTGAGCACCCCGCGCTCACGGCCCTGCCCGGGCAGCTCGCCTTCCCACTGTTTTCTCCACAAGAGGCATCCCCATTCCCGTTGTTTTCTACAAGAGTTATCCCCATCCCCACTGTTCTCCATAAGAGTCATCCCCATTCCCACTGTTTTCCACAAGAATTGTCCCATTCCCACTGTTTTCCACAAGAATTGTCCCATTCCCACTGTTTTCCACAGGAGTTATCCCCATTCCCACTTTCCAGAGGGTTTTTTCCCTCTTTTTTTTCCCAATCTGGAATTGCTCCGTGCAGATTTCTGTGTGTGCTGGGTGGGGCCATGGAAAGCCCCGGGGGCAGGAGGGATGTGGGAATGCTGCGGAGGGATGGAGGGAAGGAGCACCAGAGCCCTTCCAGAGGAGTGCGAGGTGGCAGATCCACCCCAGCGCAGAGAGACCCTCAACACTAATTGCTGCTAATTAGCTGCTGTGGACACACCTCAAGAAGACCAAGGCTCCAAGAGGTGAACGGGAACACTTTGGGGGAAGCTTTCAGTGAATTAAACACTAAAAATAATGGGTTAAACACTAATAACTATGAAATAAACACTAATAATAGTGAATTAAACACTAATAATAATGAAATAAACACTGCAAATAATCAATTAAACACTAATAATATTGAGTTTAACAATAAAGATGCAAAAAAGCCGAGTTATTTCCTCTTCCTCCTCCCAGCACCTGGCTCCAGCATCCCTGGGCACAGCCCACACTCTGCTCTGCACAGCAGCACTTCTGTCCCATCCTCTCCAGCTTTAAACCTCAGATCCCTTTTTATTTTAAACCTTCATTTCTGCCCTGGGCAGGGCCTTTTTCACAACCTTTGCCCACGGGAGCCGATTCCTCCCCGCTCAGAGCCCTCCCAAAACACAGCCCGGCTTCAACCCCCTGCTCCAGCCACCCCCTGCACCTTTCCCTAATTCCAGGAGCTGCTCCCGCCTGGAGTTTGGACCTTGGCTGTGGTTTTCCTGAGGGATAAGCAGCCCTAATGCAGATTAAATGAAATTCCAGCACACACAAACCAGCAGGGGTAAATATCAAACCAGGGCCTGATGTCACGGCCCAGGAATCCCAAATGCGCTGAAATGAAAAAAATACCGCCAGGAAAGAAAATATTCCAGGAGAGGATGCAGGGACAAAGGGAAAAAAGCCTGGGATACTCTGAGATGGGTTCTCCTCATGCCATTGCTGAGGAGTTTCGGAAAACCCAGCCCATGTCACGTGGGTAAAGATTTGCAAAATAAGCTCAACAGGAATTAACATTCAAGTTCCTCCCCCCGCCGCCCTTTATTTAATTTCTGGCTGTCACCTGTTTGCTGATCTCACATGGGGAAAATATTTGGAGGGACCAAGGTCCATGTGTGGGCAGGTGGGGAACGGGAGCTGCTGTCCCCAGGAGTGTCCCCAACAGGGATTCTCGGTATTGCTAAGAAACCCTAAAAAACCCCCCAACCCTCACATAAAACCACCAAGAGTTTCATTACAGTAGCACAGTCCTTTAGGAACACAACCTTTGTTCTCTCTTTTTCCTTTTTTTTTTGTTTTTTAAACATAATTAACTTAGCCACGGCTTCCAACACTCCCCCGTGATCCCAACACGTTGTAAATCCATGTAATTGGTTTTTCCTGGTCGAGGAAGGGCCCGAGCTTCCAGAGGCACCCACCTGGAAGGCAGCAAACCACATGAGCCAGTCGAGGCGATAGTGGTAGGGGGAGATGAGGCACGGCCTCCTCCTCAGGTCCCCGGGCTTGCACTTGAACTCAAACTCCTCCCAGACTGCTGTGGGGTCTTTGGGGTCCAGGCTGGATGTTCCCTGAAGGATGATTTCTGTCCTCTCCTTGGTGATGCTGTGGGGGCAGGACAGGATGTTGGTATTTGGCTCAAATGGTGGAAAAAAAAATCTTAAAATCACGGAAGAGTTTGGGTGGGAAAAGCCAATCCGGTTCCAACCCCAACACCTTCCACTAATCCAGGGCGCTCCAAGCCCCGTCCAAGCTGGCCTTGGACACTTCCAGGGATTCAGGGGCAGCCACAGCTTCTCTGGGAATCTGTGCCAGGGCCTCCCCACCATCCCAAGGAAGGATTTCTCCCCGTATCTCAACTAAAAGCTCTGGTTCACCAGAGTCCACGTGGAACACGGGTCACTGGTCTGGAGTTACAGTTGGATCCTGGGATCCAGAGAACCTCTGGATCCTGGGACTTTCCTCTCTCCAGCAGCAAAGTCAATTTCCAAGCCCTCCCTCAGCCCAAGGGAGAGCTGTGATCATAAGGATGATTCCTACAGGTGGGTCTGTGGATCAGAGCAGCTCCTGAGTGTTCCCATGTGGCTCAGCTGCCATCCCAGCATGGAGCAGTGGGAATGGCAAACTCCAGGCCATGGAAGCACCAGCCTGGAGCCCTGGGTGACTCCCCAGAGACACCCACCTGCTCCCAGGAGCTGCTTTCCAGGAGAGACACAGAAACCTGCCTGGCAAAGCTCTCCAGCTCCCAACACCCTTGGGATTCTTTCTTACTTTCATTTTGCCTCCTCCAGCCCAAGAAACAGCAAATTTGGGAACACGCAACCTCCACCTTTCGCCCTGATGGCTCCCAGGGAGAGATGCTCCCAACCTAAGGAATGCTGAGCACCTCCTCTTATAATTGCTCCCTCCATTGGGGAGATCCGTGGATTCTCCAGCCAAGTCCCATTTTCCCCTGGGCTGAGCTCTGAGCCAGCTGCCCAAGGCTTGGGAACACCCTGGAAATCAGGGACACCAAATGAGCAATAAAAGCCTGGTGCTACTGTGCGATTCCAAACCTGTCAGCTTTCACATCATCACGGGTCCATTATGAGCTGCAATCCTCTTTTTATGGGGTTTACACAGGCTGGAATTACAAACACGTTACAGCAGCACTGCAGCACGTGCTCTGTAGGGTCTGCTAACTGCTGAAACAGAAACCAAAGGCTGGAGGAGAAAAAAGGACAACAACCCAAAGAAAACAATCTCCTGCAGCTTCACCACTCCAGCCTTCAAAGAGGTTTGGGGGTTATTTCTCTCTGTCTCTTCAAAAAAAAAAAAAGAGGAAATTTCGGCATTTTGCACAAGTGTTGATATTTTTAATAATTTTCTTCTAGTTTTTTTCCTGTCCACAGAAATTTCTGCTATTTGAAAAACTGGGAGAAGATTATATCCATCTGATGTGTCCTCAGCATCTCCAGAGCTTGTGGTGGGACTCGTTCCTCCCCTTCACTGGGGAGGCCAGACCTTTAACAGCCAAACTGCTTCACCTTCTGCAAAACACATCTATTTCTATTTCTATTTCTATTTCTATTTCTATTTCTATTTCTATTTCTATTTCTATTTCTATTTCTATTTCTATTTCTATTTCTATTTCTATTTCTATTTCTATTTCTATTTCTATTATTTTTATTTCTATTATTTCTATTTCTTTATTGCTGGCTTCTCCTCTGGGTTCTTGGCCCGAGCCCATGCCAGAGCTCTGGAGAACATCCACGGTCACCATGAGCAGGAGGTGGCAAAGCCTGCGGAGAAGCCCAGCCCTGCTGTTGTCCCTGGAACAATCTGATGATGCAGCCCTGCTTTCCATCATTTTCCCAGTTGGAAGAGGCTGGGAGGAGTTGTGCTGAGCCCAGCCATGGCTCACCTAAGCTTCAGTCCCCAAAAAGCCCAGATTTGGGCTGCTTGAAACCCAGCCCAAACCAGTCTGGTTCCAAACACAGCTGGAGATGCTTCAGAGCAATGGAGGGCAGGGGAAGAGAAGCTCAGCAGAAATAAAGAGGGCTGGGGATGGTGAAGATATCCTGGATGAACTCTCCTGTGCATATTTTCATCCTGCTCCTATGGATATTTTCATCCTGCTCTCACATTTGCTGTGTCGATGGAATGAGCTGAGTCATAAACAGCTCAGAGAAAAATAAATTCAGTGGGAAAGACACCTGCTCCTTTTCTCCTTATTTCTCATAAACAGACAATCCATAAACTGTAATTTAGGAGGGAAGAAATCTGTACCTTTTCTCCTTATTTCTCATAAACAGATAATCCATAAATTGTAATTTAGGGAGGAAAGAAGCATTCTCCACTTCTCCCTTTTCTTCATAAACAGATAATCCATAAATTGCAATTCGGTGGGAAAGGAACCTGCTCCTTTTCTCCATCTCTCTCATAAACAGATATATCATCCATTGCATTTCTCTGGGAAAGAAACCTGCTCCTTTTCTCCATCTCTCTCACATTCCAGGTGTACTGGAAGGATTTCTCTGCAGGTTTGAGGCACACAGAGTGCCTGGCTCTGGGATACCCTGGGGAGAACTCGGGGATGTGCCACTGAAGGTGCTGTACCTGCCAAAGGCTCCGTAGGTGTTGACGATCCTGAGGGGGTTGAAGGAGGTGTTCATGACCTGTCTGGAGTTGAGCAGGTTCAGCACCACCGGGATGCTGAGGTAGGTGATGAGGAGGCCCAGGGAGACGTTCAGCACTCTGCGGACACAGGAGCCTGGGGGGGACACAGAACCAGACCAGAGGGAGGTGATTTCACTGCTCTGCTCTCCCATTCCCATTCCCATTCCCATTCCCATCCCCATCCCCGTCCCCATTCCTGTTGGAACCCTGGGCACTGAGAATTCCAGGCTTTCTGTTCTAACAGGCACTGACCCCCCAAGCAAACACTGCATGGACCTGAGGCTGTGGAAAAGGCTCCCAAAACTGAGTGACAGCGCTGGGATTGTGGGTGTGGGGTTTGGATAGAAGTGTGTGATATCACAGGGGGGAAAACTTAGAGTTTCAGGGTTTAGAATATAGTAATATATATATATATATAAAGCAAGATGGAGGTTTTAGGGCAGAGGTTAGTCCTTCTTTTTCACCTTCTTCTTCATGAGTTTAGGTGGTATCTTGTAATTGGGTAGAAAAATCCCCATTGTGGACCACCGGTGTTTGGTTATTGGGTTAAAAGTAAAAAAAAAAAAATAGGTGTAATTTCTTAATTGGACAGTTTGTCCTTAAAAGGCCAGGAAGAGAAAGAGATAGAGGCCATTTTTTATATTGTGAGCTAGAAGTGCTGTAGATCTCACAGCTTGTGAGACTGTAATATAGATAAGGATTAATAAACATCTGAGTCCAAACACTAA
This sequence comes from Chamaea fasciata, assembly GCF_029207755.1. Taxonomy (NCBI): domain Eukaryota; kingdom Metazoa; phylum Chordata; class Aves; order Passeriformes; family Sylviidae; genus Chamaea; species Chamaea fasciata. The sequence goes on along the minus strand of NW_027094101.1, from coordinate 9,438,282 downwards.
TACCGTCTTGAGCATTTAATCCCGACTCTGGCAAAAGAAGATAAAAAGCAACACATTCCCATTCAATTCCCATTCCCACTCCCATTCCCCTTTCCATTCCCATCCCCATTCCCATTCCCATTCCCGTTCCCATTCCCATTCCCATCCCCATTCCCATTCCATTCCTATCCCCACTCCCCCTGTGCCGGCCCCGCCGCAACCACCCCGACCTTGCCACGGGCCGCTATCGCCGCTGGGATCTGCCTTTCTCTAAATAGTCTGAGCAAGGGCTAAAAGGAAAAATGTCTAAAATGTGACATCAATCATGGCCTCAATACGGGGGGAAAAACCACAGCTGGCACTTGCACCTTGCTCGGGATCAGCCTCTCCCGCCTCCCTCCTGCTGCCCCCAGCTCTCCCCCCCGTCCTGAGGGCTTTTCCTCCTGCAAAACCCCAATTCCCAACGCTCCAGGAGGAGCCGTGTGTTGCTGTGCCAGCGCTCTGCGATGGGGTTTGGGCTGGATCCCAGGCCGGGCAGACACGGCCACGAGCAGACAAATAAGCAGAGGTGACCCCCGAGGGGCTCCTTCCCTCACGGCCCTTTTCAATTTATTTAACATTAACAGCCAACGGATCGGATTCAAAGCAATTGCGTGGAGCTTTCCCCCCCTTATCTCTGCAGGAGAGGGATGTTTATTTGAACCTCTCTCAGAAGCTATTAATAATTGTTTAGTCTGAGAACATTTCTGGAGAATCGTTTGGATCAGGCCTTCCCTCAGCCCCCTGCGCCGCTGTGTACGAGGCTTTGGGGTGTTTTTTGGGTTTGCTTTTGGGTTTTTTTTACGTGGGATGAACTTTTCCCCCCATAATTCAAGAGCAGGTACAGGCACAGAGCCTGACTTGGCCCCTCAGCACTCCATGGCCACGAAGGGACTGCTCATCCTTCAGCAAGGAGGGATTCTCCTCCTGTCTTGGGGTCACAGCCACTCAATCAGAGAGAAAAGGGGAAAAAAAAAAATAACCTGGATGGCAAAGGTGTTAATTCAGGGGGAAAAAATACCCTGGATGGCAAAGACGGAGCAAAACGTGGGGACAGGAGCCAGTGGGATGTTTGATTCAGCAGGAATCAAACACTTTGAGGATTGGCCTCGGAAAATCAGGACACGGCTGAGGGTCCTCTTGTCTCCTGCTCTGGTGGCCCAGGCCTGAGGGCTCCTCTGAGCCTCCTGGCACCCATCAGCACCCACTCAACAGCCCTTCCTCAGCAGGGAAAACACTCAGGAATTCCAATTCCCGGGACGTTTACGGACACCCTGCCCCTTCTGAGGGTGGGACACAGCTACACCCGGAGTGGGATGTCCACTCTCCCTGCCTGGACACCCCGGCTCAGTCAGGCTTTCTGGAGAACATCACGGAAAAGGTGCAAGTTCCTCAAAAACAGGATCTGCCTCCCCCTCACTGTGACTCCCTTCGGCTTCTCCTGCCAAAAAAGAAGGAGCAGCCTCAGTGTCGTTTGGGATCGGAGGCATTAATTGGAGTTGGGAGGAAAGCTCGAGGCTTTCACAGCCTCTAAAGCAAAGCTCCAGGAGAGGAAAAGCTGATAAAAGATTTACTCCAGCCAAATATGTGACACAAAAGACACAAAATTTAACGAAGCTGCGCTGCTGGAACTCCCATTTTTTGGTTAATAAGCTGCTTCTTGGTGGAAAAGACTGGAGACAGATGCTGCCTCTTGTTGACATTTTTTCCTTCCTCTGACAGATGTTGGGGATATTTAACCCCAGCAGCTGTGATTGTTGTTGATATTACAGGCAATTTGTTGCTTATATGCGGTTTATAAAAAATGCTGCAAACACCACTCTCCATCTGTTCCCCAGCCCCACGAGAAACATCCCAGTGCTGCTTCTCCTGGATCAGGGCAGCTTGGAAAGCGCCTCTGGAAGGGGAAATCAGCCACCTCGAGCCCCTTTTTTTTCCAGTTTTTCCCCTTGTGTTTGGTTTCTCACATTCATGGGGCGAACAGGAGTTCTCCTCCTGCCTGGTTTGGGGAATTCTCTCCCCACCACGATGGTGGCCACAGCAGCTGCTCCTTCCCCATTCCCAGGCTGCTCCAAGCCCTGTCCGAGCTGGCCTGGGACATTTCCAGGGATCCAGGGGCAGCCACAGCTTCTCTGGGAATCTGTGCCAGGGCCTCCTCACCCTCACAGAAAGGAATTCCTTCCCAGTATCCCATCTCAACCCTGCCTGCAGCCAGTTTAAAGCCATCCCCTGTGTCCTGTCCCTCCATCCCCTGTCCCAAGTCTCTCTCCAGCTCTCCTGGAGCCCCTTTAGGAACTGGAAGGGGCTCCGAGTTCTCTCTGGAACCTTCTCTTCACCATGCCTTGAAGGAGAGCAAGTGAGGAGAGCCAATGTGAGAACCCGGCTTCTAAGCCCACCTCAAGTCCCACTGGGTGTTCCATCCTTGGCTTTAAACAGTCAAAATTTAAAAAAAATGAATTGAAAAACCCTCCGTAAGTTAAATCATGCAACTCCACGTTCTTATTCTGAGTTCGAGTCACCGGGGGCAGAGCAAGGACTGGCTTTTGAGAGCTGCAGCTGCCTGGACTTGCTGTGACTTTGGCCCTGCACAGAGGACATGTCCCAGAAACAGCGTCCCCGTGGCAGTGTCCCCGTGGCAATGTCCCCATGACAATGTCCCCATAGCAGTATCCTCATGGCAATGTCCCCACGGCAGTGTCCCCATGACAATGTCCCCATAGCAGTATCCTCATGGCAATGTCCCCACGGCAGTGTCCCCATGACAATGTCCCCATAGCAGTGTCCCCATGGCAGTGTCCCCATAGCAATGTCCCTATGGCAATATCCTCACAACAATGTCCCCATGGCAATGTCCCCACAACAATGTCCCCATAGCAATGTCCCCACAGACCCTCAGGAACCAACCACCAGCCTCACATTTGCTTTGATGACGAGAGCTTTGGAGCCAAGCACACCAAAATCCCAACTTTTCCCCCTCTGGGAATAACTCACCCAGGGAAATTCTCTGTCCCTGTGGCCCCGGGAGCTGCAGCCTCGCCGCCCGTTCCTTCATCCGTGTGCTGAAGAGGAGCCCCAGGCTGGCGTCGTCAAAGCAGGCCAGGCTGGGCACCATGGTCAGCCAGTTGAGGAAACTCAGGTTCCCACTGATGATCAGGAGCACCTGGATGGGAAACAAGGAAGCAGAGAGCGTTGGATCTCCCGAAGTGCTGGATGAAAAGGCGCGGTGGTGGATTTCAGCACCCCAACGCCAACCTCAGTGATCTGCCAGGATGGCGGAGCCCCCTCCTGGAGCCTGGGCTCCAACCCAGGTGTGTCCAGAGCCCTCCTGGAGCCCAGGCTCCAACCCAAGTGTGTCCAGAGCCCTCATGGAGCCCGGGCTCCATCCCAGGTGTGTCCAGAGCCCTCCTGGAGCCTGGGCTCCATCCCAGGTGTGTCCAGAGCCCTCCTGGAGCCCAGGCTCCAACCCAAGTGTGTCCAGAGCCCTCCTGGAGCCCGGGCTCCATCCCAGGTGTGTCCAGAGCCCTCCTGGAGCCCGGGCTCCATCCCAGGTGTGTCCAGAGCCCTCCTGGAGCCCGGGCTCCATCCCAGGTGTGTCCAGAGCCCTCCTGGAGCCCAGGCTCCAACCCAAGTGTGTCCCCCTGCTTCACAGTGAGCTCTGCCTGGAGGGATCAGCCAGGGGACAGAGTGGCTCGATTTCCAGTGACTTGATTTCCATAGTGACTTGATTTCCAAACTGACTTGATTTCCACACTGACTCAATTTCCCCAGTGCCTTGATTTCCAGTGACCTGATTTCTATAGCCACTTGATTTCCAAAGTGCCTTGATTTCCAAACTGACTCAATTTCCACAGTGACTCAATTTCCAAAATTACTTGATTTCCAAAATGACTTGATTTCCACGATGCCTTGATTTCCACAGTGCCTTGATCTTCAGTGACTTGATTTCCAAAGTGTCTTGATTTCCACAGTGCCTTGATTTCCAAACTGACTCAATTTCCACGGTCACTCAATTTCCACAGTGATTAGATTTCCAAAATGACTTGATTTCCATGATGTCTTGATTTCCAAAGTAACTTAATTTCCAGTGTCTTGATTTCCACAGTGTCTTGATTTCCAAACTGACTCAATTTCCACAGTACCTTGATTTCCACGCTGATCCCACGGGAATCACCCGCTTCCTGCTTATTCCGAGGGATCCGTGACAGCAACGCTCCTGAAACCCTTCAGGAGGAAAACTTGGAACTTCTAATTAAAGAGCAGCATTAAATATAGAAGCGTGCATTTTAAGAGGCGTTATTTTGTTTTAATTTTAGCTTTTATTGGCTGTTTAGGAGAATATCTTGCCTGTGGTCTACCCAAAATACCACTCCACAGTACGAACATCAAGAACACAGGGACAGTTTCAGCCTGAGCACTTTCAGCCAGTGTTCTGTTAAAAAAAAAAATAAAATCCATGTTTTCTCATGAAAAATGACAACAAATAAACGCTAAGAACGTGTGATTTCATATTTTATACGAGTGGCACCATGGTTTCTGACATGGTGATTTGCAAGTTACAAGTTTTAAAACCCCAGCAGGACTCTTCAGAAAAGTCACAGATTGTTAAAAAAAAGGAGAGCTCCGACCAATCACAGCAAGGAACAAAAATCCCAACTATTATTCCGTTAAGAAAATAATAATTTATGCTGAGTTGGATAATTATGAAGGGGAAAAAAAAAAAAAGTGATTTCCATCTGAATTCCAGACACATGTTGGGTCTTAGAAGGGAACATGTTACAGTCGAGGTTTGGGGCTCGCCCTGTGACCTGAATGTGATTTAACTCGATGCATATTAATCAGCCTGGCTTCATTATCACACCTCTCACTGGGGGGAACTCTGCTCCTGCTCCGAGGTGATTTTGCCTCGTGCAGTTGCAGTTGTGTGAAGAAAATCCTCCTGCGCTTTTGCCACTCCTGGCTCCCAGCTCTGCAGGAGCCCCTGGGTGGTCCACGGGAGAGGGTTTTTTTTTCAGCAGTGATTCACCTCTCTTTATTGCTTGGAAGCCAGGAGCGGGAGCTCTTATTTCCAGCAGCCCTGAAAAAAAAAAAATCAGGGGGATTCAAAAAATAACACCGGCTCGGTGTTTTCTGGGCTGGGGTGGAACTGCGGAGCCGACACATTTTTAATTTCAGTGCTGCTGGCTGAGGCTCGGAGCTCGCTCCAGCTCCTGCTCACCCTGGGCTGGATGGAGCCACGGATCCCTCGGATCTGCATTGCAAACCTCAAAGGAATTCCTGCTTCAAAGCCAAAAAGTGGGGTTTGTCAAATTTGTGCTGAGGGGTGGTGTCCCAGCGAGCGGCTTTGTGGCTGTATGGAGTGAGTTTCGTGTTATTTCATCATCATCATCATCATGGAATGGTTTGGGTGGGAAGGCACCTTAAACTCATCCAGTTCCACCTCCAACACCTTCCACTATCCCAGGCGGCTCCAAGCCCTGTCCAACCTGGCCTTGGACACTTCCAGAGAATCTGTGCCCCCCTCACAGGGAAGAATTCCTTCCCAATATCCCACCTGGCCCTGATCTCTGTTAAGGTGAAGCCGTTCCCTGTGTCCTGTCCCTCCATCCCTTGTCCCCAGTCCCTGTCCAGCTCTCCTGGAGCCCCTTTAGGTCCTGGAAGGGGCTCTGAGGTGTCCCTGGAGCCTTCTCCTCTCCAGGTGAGCACCCCCAGCTCTCCCAGCCTGGCTCCAGAGGGGCTCCAGCCCTCGGAACATCCCTGTGGCCTCCTCTGGATTTGCTCCAGCAGCTCCACGTCCTCATGCTGGTGACAGTGCTCCAGGTGAGAGTGACCAGAGCAGGGCAGAGGGATGGACGTGTCCGTGGCACCAAGGGTGAAGCTGAACCCACAGCGCTGATCCCACAGGAGCAGCATCTCCCAGGATTTAGGGATCCACTGCCAGCACCTATTTCCCCCAGTCCTGCCTTTCCCGTGTCAAACCCCTGGAGCTTCCACGTGCTGCTCCCTCAGAGCAGAGCTGTGCTGGCTCCAGGTGGGGTGTTCAGTTTAGGATGGATTTCCCAGGGCAGATCCCTGCTGGAAGAGCACGGGGAGCTTCCCCTGAGCCTTCATCAGCTGCACGAGGAGGGAGAATCCACATCCACACTTCCCACAGCAATTCCAGCCTTTGGCTCACGTCACCTGGACTTTTCCATGTTCCAACCGCCACCAAATCCCAGCTGGATCTCCAGACCTCCATCCTCATCCATCCTCAGCCTTGATTTGTGTTCCCGGAGCGTCCTTCCCTTGCTGGACAATATTGGAACTCCCAATTACACCGACCAGATGGGATCAACCCCCGTGGTGATGGGGGAGAAATTTTTTATTAAAGCCCAGTATTAATCATGGTAATTGGGGAGGAACTTTGAGGTTATAAAACTACAGCATGTCTAATGAGCGAGCTCCTTCTAGGAGGAACTGAGGGTTTTAATCTAATAATGTCACTTTTATGGATTATGACTGGAGTTTTATGAAGTGTGATATGAAATACAGTGGATTCATGGCTCTCGCCGGATTAATTTGGAGAAGTAGTTTTCCTGGTTCTAGGCCCAAAACCAATTACTCCTCACATTTCTGTCCCCCTGCCCCGTTACCAAACCCCTCTGTCAGAAAACGGGCACCTCCAGCCGTAACTTTTTTACAGGTTGGGCTTCTTTCTTTGCCTGAGGTTTGGTTTTTGTTTTTTTTTTTTCTGAAATCACAGATTGTTACAAACACCCAGTAGGCAGAGGAAGCTCAAATTCTGTGGCACAGGCTGGATATTTGTCCAGGAGGGACAAAAACAAGCTGGAAACTCTTAAACACAGGCAAGGGCTACCTGGAGCTTGTCCTGAGCATGGGGGCAGGATCACCTCACTGAGGCTTCCTGATATCGAGCTATTGGCACAGGAAAACCAAAACTGGGATGTCTGGAAGGACTACAAATCATTTAAAGGGAAAAAGGAGACCCCCAAGAACCATCCAGTCCTTCCTGCTGCCCCAAAGTAGAGTCTAAAAGTCAGAGTCTCTACCTGCACTGGAGTGTGTTTGTTGAGCTACACCTAGAAAATTACTCATATGTATAGTTTTCCCCATAAAAATTTATCACAGGCACAGACAAAAAAAAAATCCCATTAAAGAGCAGCAACGCTAGTTTTTAATTTTGCCCCATTATGGATTTAATCTCTTGTTAACTCCTTAATTGGATATTTGCATGAGGATTTAATCTCTGCTGTTCAGTGCAGAGAAAACCAGGTAATTGATCACCTCTGCCTTGACAGGAGACGGTTTTGCGGATCTCAGGGAAATTCTGAGAACTTTTGGAAGCGCCAGGAGAAAAGGGAGCAGGTTTATTCTGCTGAGGAATGAATCAACCACGGACACAGAAATGCACAATCTTCACTAAAACCCATCTTGGGTCTGGCTTTGACACGTTACAAACTGCACTGTGGGCTTTTTGCCATTCCAGGTCCAAAGAGGGACCCAAATCCTTTCCATCGCTGTCCCACCCCCCACATTTAGGTTTGATCTGAACGCGGAGCTGTGGAAGTGTCTCCCTCCAAACCGGTTTTTAATTTGTTCCTACAGTGGAGTTCCCACAGATTGTGGCTTGGAGGGACTTAAAAGCTCACCCAGTTTCACCCCTTTGCCAGGGACACCTTCCACCATCCCAGGGTGCTCCAAGCTGGCCTTGGACACTTCCAGGGATGGAGCAGCCACAGCTTCTCTGGGAATGTGTGCCAGGGCCTCCCCACCCTCACAGGGGAGGAATTTTCCCCAAGTCCAAGTGCGGCTGTTTTACACCACAACGACACAGACTCTGAGATTCAGAAGGCTGAAAATGACTTCTCTATTTTTGGGGATGTGTTTCTTTTTTATACTATTTTACACCGACTAATTTGATTGGTGAAACAAAGACAAATTTCTTCAACCACATTGGTCAGAGCAGAGGGACATCAAGAAGAAGGTCCCTTCTAGAAGAAATAATGAGCAACGTAAGTACAGTTACAAAAACTTTTTCTTTTTTTGTAACGAAAACATTTTCTTTGACAGAAAATCCTCTGAGAAAAGGATTTCAGGAAACCAAAACACCTCGGGCATAGAACCAAAGCTACAAACCAAGTCAGGTTGTTAGAACCAGGGCAGCTCAGCCCTTCCCGGCATCAGCAGGGCCCTGCTCCCTCTGGCACACAGCAAGGCACGGTGACATCCCACGAGCAGCACAGAGCTCCACAGGAGCTGTTGGAAAAACCCCTCAGGATCCATCCCGGGGCTGGGAGGGCTGGAAAAGCCGCTCTCTGTTCCCCTGGAGCAGGCCTGGGTTCCTTCACTCGGCGCGAGGGCAGCGCTCCTCCTCATGAGCTCACCCCAGCCGTAAAAGCCCAACAGCTCCTTAAAAAAGCCCCTGCATCCGTGAATCCATGAATGCTCCAAAGTGTCCCACTGGGCAGCTCCATCCCGCTCGTTAAAAGGGATTTTATGGCACGTGCAGGGCTGAAGTCCAGCAGAAGGGCTCGGCTCCGGCCGCGCCTCCACGTGGGGATGTTGGAAAGAGTTCCAGAGGGATCTCCCTCCATCAGCAGCACCTTGGGAAGGGTTTTTTCCAAGCAGAAATTGGTTCATCGAGATATAAAATGGGCCATGCTCGGCTCTGAGCATTTTGCCCAGGATGCTTGGAGACCGTTCTGCTTCATGGGACACCGTCCACTAGACCAGGATTATCCAAGCTCCATCCAACACTTCCAGGGGTAGGGCAGGATAGGCCAAATCAACGTGACTTAAATCAAAATGATTTAAATACTTTTTTTTCTTTGCCAGCACAACTTTAGGTCTTTCCAAAGTACGAAGCTTTGATTAATTTTTTTTGCCTGATTTGGTAAAAACCAGCAGATGGTTCGTGATATCAAAATCAACTTCCTTCCTGAAAAGTGAGGAAGGCACCCACGGACATTTGTTTCCACAGCTCCCTTTCAAACCACTCTCAAACTGGAGCTGGGCACCCAGGAAAGAGCTTTAAAAAAAATAATCCCAAATATTTTGGATGGCACTGGGCAATTCCTGCCTATTCAAGTTGTCCTGGGAGCGTTTTGCTCCAGGTTTTTATTTTCCCTCTCTGCTCCATGCTCAGATATTAAGACATCATAAGAAAAAATTCCAGCGTGGCAATGAATCATTAACTGTCACAGTTTTCCAGAAGGTGCAAATTTAGGGTTATAAAACTGTCAAAGCAGTTACACGGGGTGGGGGCTGTGCCGTTGGCTGGACGTGCCTCTGGAAGGGGATGCAGGAAAATCCTGCTGGAGCTGTGGGATGCAGTGCCCGGGAACAGCCAGGGCACATCCATGGCAGAGGCCGACCCTGTGGGAAACCACATGGATGCCAAGAGGGGCTGGGGGATTGTCCCTGTGACCCCCCCGGGGTGGGTGTTCTTTGGAATCGTGGAATTATTGAGGTCGGAATCATGGAATCACTGATTCTTGGATCATCGAGTCCGACCGTTCCCCCACCACAGCCAAGGCCACCAATGACCCCAGGTGTCCCTAAGCACCACATCCACATGGCTCTGAAATCCCTCCAGGCATGGGGATTCCACTCTGGACAGCCCTTTCCATAAAGGAATTCCTCCCCGATTTCCAACCACCAAAAAGTTTTGGCGCAATCCCAAACCAAAAAGCGGACGGTCACTTACTCAAGGGGTGAAATGTTTTTGTTCCAAACAGCAGCCAGGATGAGGAAATTCCACCCCAGGCATTCCCAGCACCTCGGGCCTTCCCAAAAGGTTCCAGGCATGCAGGTTTTGGAGGATGGAACCTCCGTGGGGCCTTTCCCACCAGCTTCAGCAGGACCAACTCTGGACTCGGTGAAGCCACAAACGCCAATTTCATTTGCCATTTGTGCCGCGAGCCAGGATTATCCCCCCTAATACCAACACACAGGAGAAGAGGGATTCAGGAAAAGCGTTTTCCAGCCCTGGTTTGAGGTTTAATTACAGCCTGGAATGGGCTGTCAATAGGCACCAATCAATAACTCAATTACACAGAACTCCCCTGTAATTAACGCTGGGTGATTACTGAGTGATCAATAATAAAGTGGAGCAGCATCAAGAGTAGAAAGCAAAAGCCTTTTCCAGAATATCCTCCTCCCTGCTAATTAGGACATTTTTCATCAGGAGATGTGTGGGTTCAAAATTCCCTCTGCGAGAAATGATGTGAATTAAATCCTGCTCTCGAATCCTGGATCAGCCAAAGTCACATGGAACTGTTTATGCTCCTTGATTGAAGGAATGCTAAAACACTTCTGGCAAAAAATGCTTCCATTCCCTTTCCCCATCCAGGCACTGCAGGCTTCTTTGAAAATCACTTTTTTTCCCTGCAATATTTAGAGGTATTTAACAATTCCCAAAGTCAGGGCAAACCCATTTTTTTGGGGAATGCATCAGAAAAAAAAAAAATCTGTTCTGATAGCAAACATCTTCTCTAGTCCAGGTTTGGGTAAAATTTGGATGAAATTGGTATTAAAGACAGAGTTATGGGGAAAACAATGTTCTTGGGAATAAATATTGATGGGAATGCTGAGTGTGGCCAATCTCAGCCAGCCCTGGCACAGGGAAACGGGATCCGTGTCACAAACCCCTTCCAAAACAATTCAGATCCAAGGTTTTGGGCTCACCAGTCGTGGAGACATCTGCCACAGCTGGATCGGGACTCTGCTCCCCAAATTCTAGCCCAACACGGCTTCAAACCCAGCTCTGCCTTTTCAAGCTAAAAGGAAAGGACGTGACCACATCCGCAGGCACGGGGAGAGCACAAGGAGAGAGTCCAGGGTGTCACGTCTGATCAGCCTGACACCGGCCTGGAAACACACTGGTGGCTTCCCCCGCCTTGGATCTTTCCGCAGCTCCTTTCCTTGCCTCGTTAAATCCCTCATTTTGGGTAACTTCAGGCTCTCAGCAACATCTGCAGCGAAATATTTAACTCGGGTTGGCTACTCGGTGGCACTGGAAGCCAAGGCTGGGTGAGTTTCCAACTCTTGGGATGACCTGGATTTTTCCAGCAAACCAAGAGCACATTTTGGGGGGAGCTGAGCCCGTGGGCTCCTGAGAGCCCGGGAGAAATGGGAAACAGTTGTGGCTGAAAACACACCAGGAAAACCCAGAGCGGTGCTGTGTTTGGGGCTGGGCAGCATTTGATTTTAATAAAGCCGGGCTGCAAAAGCCTGGAGGATTAAAAAAAAAAAAAAAAAAAAAAAAAAGTGAAGGACTGGATGTAAAAAATTTATGGAAATGCTAAAAAAGAGGAGAAATGTGAAGGAAGGGCAGAGCAGCCACCGTGCTCTGTCCCAGATCCCTCCCTCAACTCTCCTGGGAAATGGCTTCAAACTGTGATAAATATGGAATCAAGGAATATCCTGAGTTGGGAAAGACTCACGAGGATGGTGGTGAGGATCTGCCACAGGTTTCCCAGAGAAGCTGTGGCTGCTCCATCCCTGGAAGTGCCCAAGGCCAGGCTGGATGGGGCTTGGAGCAGCCTGGGATAGGGAAGATGTCCCTGCCCATGGCAGGAGCTGGGAATGGCCACTGAGGTCCCTTCCAGCCCCAAGCCATTCCAGGATTCTGGCATTCTAAGCCCAACTCCTGTTTGTAACCACCCAGCTGGCTGACACATTTAAATTACAAAATGCCCACCCACTGGACATCGAGCCCTTGTTAAATTTTCTGAGGTCAAAAGAAGAAAAATCAGGGGAAAAACAGGCGTTTTCCCATTTTCCTTCCATCCCAGATGGCAGCTGAGCAATCCCTGAGCTGTCAGAGGTGGGGACTAAATAAACAGCAAATGAAATGTACCCTGGGCAAAACCAGAGATGCTTAAGAAAACACAAAATGTGTAAAAAAAAGAAAAATCACATTTTTATGCTGCCATCTGCAGCAGTTTCTTTTCAGCCTTACTCATAACTCCAATTACAATGGGAGCGAGGTGTAAATGATGAAATGATAATTTAAAAAACCACCGTTTTTTCAGCTTTTTCCTTCCCTGAGCAGTTGGTTCAGTGAGGGACAAAATGATGCTGGGATGGAGGCAGGGAATTTCGTTGCTCCAGCCTTGCTGGGGGGGGGGTATTTTATTTTGTTTCATTTTATTGGATTTTATTTTATATTTTAATGGATTTTATTTTATTTTATTTTATTTTATTTTATTTTATTTTATTTTATTTTATTTTATTTTATTTATATGGCTTTTATTTTATTTGTATGGATTTATTAACTTGTAGGGATCTGAAAGAAACCTCCAATACAGGGATTGGTGGAGCACTAGATAGAACAGGAGCCAAGAGGAGCCCAAATCCTGCTTTTAGCTTTGCAGAGGAGCACAAGGTGCTCCAGAGGGATGGCATTTAATCAGCTCGGAACCCTTCATCCCTGAGCCTGCTGCCCGCACAAATGGCAAATCAGGATTTCAGGAGGAGACGAGTGCAGTGGGTATTTCCTGGTGGCCTCCTCCCTGCTTTTCCCAGCCCGGGTTTGGCCCGTGGCAGGCGGGATCACATGAGCCGCCGATCCCGGAGGATGCGGGGCAGGAAGCAGAAAATGCCACCCACTTGCAAGGTCACAGCTGCGAGATCCCTGCTCACGCCGCCGCGCTGATGGCTTACATATGAGAGGAACCCTGGAAGAGGGATGAAAATATTCCAGGCTGGATATTCCAAGGCTGAGCTGTCGCCAGAAGGGGAACGCTGCCCCGCCAAACACCCAGGGGCAGCTGTGCTGTTATCAGGGAAGAGGCGCTCCCGCTGGAAATCACTGCCCCGGGGCTTGAGGTTTTCCAGCTCCGAGGAAATCTGCGGCAGAGGATGAAGTGCAGCTGCCCGTCCGTGCGGAAGTTCCTGCCCCTCCGCAGTCATTCATCCCACAAAGCCCAAGGGCATCCACGCCAGCCCCGGGCCGCCTCTCGAAGGTTACTCATCGTTCACCCACAAACTGGGTTTGTCAACAGAGGGGGAAGAGCAAAAACCCACCACTGCCTCATCCCGTGATCCCGACAGCTTCATCCAGCAGCGTGGATAAGGAGCTCCTGTGAGCCAGGTGCCAGGGTGACACTGGGACACAGGCCGGGAGTGACACCAGGGCGACAGGAGGGGCCAGGCACCGCCTGGTGCGGCTGGAGGAGCGCTGGAAAGGGATTGATCAGAAGGAAGGAGCAGGGATCTGAATGCTCCCAGGCTGCTGAGCTGGGAAAAGATGCAGGGGGGGTGGGAAACTATGCAAAGAACTGGGGGGGAAAATGCAGGGAGTTTGGAAAAATGCAGGGAGCCAGGGAAAGATGCAGGGAGATGGGGAAGGATGCAGGGAGATGGGGAAGAATGCAGGGAGCTGGGGAAAGAAGAAAGGAGATGGGAAAAGATGCAGGGAGATGGGAAAGGACGCAGAAATCTTGTCTGTTCCAGTTTTCCTGCACCATCCCCACGGTGCTCAGAGCTTTAACAGTGTGTGCACGGCCAGTGCCAGGTCAGGATATGGGCCAGGAGCAGGACAGAGGCACCTGGAGAGGTGAGAGTGGATCTTCCCAGGTGTCCTGGATGGATTCTGCAAGAGGAATTTGCTCAGCAGCCCTGGAGGCTCCTGTTAGGTGAACATCTCCATCCTGGACCTTCAGGCCATGGACTTGTTGTCACTGTCTGGCTTTGGAGCTTAACTTCTCCTGACAGCGAGAAGGAGCACTGAAGGTTTCTGCAAACCAAACCGTTCACGAGGCAGTGCCAAAAGCCAGAGCAGCAATCCCAGAGCTCCAGAATTCCCTGCTGGAGCACGGGCCGTGCCACAAGGCATTCATCTCCCATTTGGGCCTGGAAATGCCGGCGTGCCGGGGCCGTGAGCGGCCCAGACAGCACGGAGGGGAGTGAAACGAAGCGGCAAATTACAGCTCTGCCCAGGATTTTCCAGCTGGGATCCCACAGAGGTTTTCCCCGGCCCTCCCAGCTGTGGTCAGAGCTGCTCCTTTCTGGCGTCTTGTGGCGGCTGTCACCGTGCTGGGGCTGGGGGGACACACCAGGGACTGTCACTGATGCCTGAAGTTTTATTTTCACGTATTTCAGGTTCTGTGGTGCCCAGGGGTGCAGCTCTGAGCTCACAGTCAGTGTCACTCAGCTCTGCACACAGCAGGGACACAAAACAAATCCTTGTCCTGCTGCACACCAAGGACAACTTTCAGCCCAAAAGCACAAACGAGGGTGGGCTGGAGGGAGGGACAAGGAGGGTGGGACCTCACAGCCTGGAGCTGGAATTGGACAATTAAACCCCAACGTGCAAATGGACCAAAACTTCTAAAAGTGTGAGACCTTGTGACCATTTGTCTATTTTGTGACCATTTTGGGTCCACCTTGGGTGCAGCCCTGGCCAGGCCCTGTCCTGCCCAAGGTGGATCCTAAAGGCCTTTCAATAAATCTCTGCTTTATTCTCCAGCTCTGTCCAGTCTCCGTTCCAGCTCAGCCTTCCCAAGGCATCATCACCAGGGAACACGGGTGGTGACAGCCCGAGAGACAAAGGGGACTGGCGTGGATCCAGGGAGAGCCCGAAGGCGTCTCCTGGTCCTGAAGACCCTCAGGGCTCCTGGTTTCAGCCTTGTCCGGGACAAGGGATGTCCTGGGAGTGTTGATGAAGGAATTGCGACACCTGGCAGGATCACCACGGGCTTTGCCCACTCAGGACGGCAGGAGAGGGACAAGAAGAGCAGCAGGGTGACACAGCACCCACAGAGATGGGAGCAGAGCCACCTCAGCTGTGGGACACCATTAACCCCTGGTCTGAGACGCGTCACAGCCACAGAAATCCCTCCACGTCCCCAAGCACAACGGCTTTTCCCAGCTTGCCCACATTTCCAATAAGAGCACGGGTTACTTCGGCTGTCACACGCTGGAGGTTCGCACTCAGAAACTACTGCAGGGGAGGAGAAGCACCAGGAGAAGCAGCAGAACCACAAGAACATCCCTGGGACAACCACCAGCGGGGACATCTCCAGCAGAGCAGCCCAGGGAAGCCACCACAAGGACTCTTATCACGGCAGCGGCTGCGTGTGGAGCATTTCATTTGGCACCCTCTGGAGCTCTCCTAATCTTTCCCTTTATGATTAATATTAAACAAGTCATATTCCTTATGGAATTTCCTAACCCTGTCTGTTTATATTTTTCTCCACATCAGAGTTAATATTTTAAGATCGCCTCTCTCTTTCTCTTTCTCTTTTTTTTTTTTTCTCTTTTATTTCGTGTTCATCTGTTTTTCCTCATTTTATAAATCAGGTTTCTTGTTTAGTAGTCATGACAACATCTGCCTGCAGTGGTTACACCACAGCCTGGGGCTTTTTATTTTCTTTTCTCCCCCCCAAGCTGCCTAAGAAAAAAAAAAAAACCAAAAAACCCCCAAACCTTTAAATAAATAAAGGCATAAAATGAAAGGGGCAAGTTGGGAACTGCCCCCTCCTCCTTTTCCCTCCAATGACCCACTTCAACAAGACTTCCCAGCATGGTGGGTGAGGACTCATTTGGCTTTAATCCTGCAAAGTCTTATCCACTTAGTTCACTTCAACGGGAATTCTCGGAGCACATCGAGTCAAGCACATATGAAAGTCTTTAAAAGCCCTGAGGTCTGGGCCCGGGAGGCACAAAAAGCCAAAAGCTGGAGCTGCATTTTCCTTCTGGGCGTCGAGCTCTGCACACCAGAGCGAGGGTTGGGGTGGGATGGGGATGTGCTGCTCCCCAAGGGGAGGACGGGGTCACTTCCAGGAGATGTTGGAGTTCAACCTCGTCTTCTCGGCATGGACCACCACGAATCTGGCCACCGCAGCCACCCCGTGGCTTTGGCATCCGGATTCCCAAAAAAACCCCAGTGGCTGGAGGCAGCAGGACCCACCTTCGCACCCTCATTTCAATTAAACCCTGTCAGGACAACCTGGAGGTCAGGCAGAGGAGCTCCAAAGCAAAGCAGTATCACATCACCAAACGCGTCGCTAAAATCTAGGGAATATTAAAGAATACTTTTTTTCCCCCCCTAAATTTGGTCTTTCAGGATGCTGGGAACCAGCAGCTCAGAGGGAATTTAGGCTTTAGGAAAAACAGGAGTGTGTTTTATTTCAGACTCCTCCCACAACAAATGGCCATGGAGTTATGGATCTGCCCATGGAAAGACACCGCTGGAATTCCATGGAGTGTTTTACCTGGGGGAACCAGGAACACTGAGAGCAACCCCTGAACCCAGAGGAGGCAAGGAGGAAGGGAAGAGGCCGGGATCTGAACAAAGGCAGATGAACCTTTAATGCAGCAGAACCTCGGGGAGCCCTGGGACACTGTGTCCAGATGTTGCGGGGTCGCTGTAACCTGACTCCGAGAAGGAAGAGGATGTGTTCCTTCCAAATTCCCCGTGGTGCCTTAATTTACTGCAGCCCTGCCGAGGCTGCATGTGGGGAGCACAGGTGGGGTTTCACACTGGCCATAAACGTGGACTTGGGGGGCAAAAGACTCCCATCCTTTCAGCTCTGGCTGCCAAGACGCTCGAGGAACAGATTTCCATGAGAACATCTCCCTTTCCCTGGCTCCAAGGGCCAGAGGAAAACCCTCCAGCAGGGATCCTGCAGCACTAAGGACCCCTCTCACTGATGGCCACCAGCACCTGAGACTGCCCAAGCAGCTGATCCCTTCCTGCCTGGCTGGAGAAGGAGAATTTGGAACATTTTGAAGCTCTGTGGTCATTTTTTTCCCAAATAACCCCAGGAAAATGATCTCTCTCCATCTTCAGGACCCCTCTGTCCCTGCAGTGTTGGCCCTGCAGTGTCTCCTGGGATCTCAGAGACGCTGATTTGGATGCACTGGGTTTTCAGCGTGTCCCCCTGACCCTTTCACCTTGGCTCTGCTCCCTCTGAGCTCTCTGGCTGCAGGGATGATCCGTGTTGGATGAGCACAACTGGCAGATTCGCCCTCGTTGCTCCAGAGGGATTTGTGTGAGGATTACAACTGCTTTTCAAGGGCTGGCCAGGGAATAAATGATATTAATGATGCCACAAAAGCAATCCCTGTCTCCTTCCCACTCCTGCCATTCCCAACCCCATCCAAACAACCCATGCAATCCGATTTGTTTTTTCCAGAGGAAATTTTGAAGCTTCTGTTGACTGAGGCATCCTGAGCTTTCTGCTGCTCCTGGATTTTCTCATCTCAGAGGAGCTGGCAGCTTCTCTCAGGGTGATGTAGAACCTGGTTTAGTGGGAGGTGTCCCTGCCCAAGATGAGCTTTAAGGTCCTTTCCGACCCAAACCATCCCAGGATTCCATCTAACTCTTTCTGCTTGTTTGCTCACAAAGTGCAGGGAATCCATCCACGAGCCACCCCAACCATCACTGGCCGAAATTTGGGACAAAAACATTCCCTGCTCTTTTTGTGCGTTTTTCTCCCTCAGACTTCCTCCAGCCTTTCCAAAACTGGCCTGATCTGGGATTTCTCCCAGCTTCCAAGTTTTCCTAAGTGGAGCAGGGTGTAAATTTCAAGTGCCACTTCCCTCCCTGAGCAGCTCCACGTGTGGACACCAAGCCCAGACCAAGCCCACGTGGTTCCTGCAGAGCTTAACCCGGGCCCAGAGGGAGTTTCAGGTGTGGGAAAAGTTACTCAGGAACGTGGACACACCAGCACCGTGCTCCTGGCAGCGACGGAATCCAAATCCAAGAGGAAAGAAAAGCAGGAGAGGTGAGACCTCGTGCTGCAAACACCTGCCTGGATTGAGGAGTTTTTGGGGCTCAGCTCAGGGTTGAGAGCAGCAACAAAAACTCAGAGCCCTCTGCACCAATGCCAGCAGAAATCATGGGATCTTTTCCATGGATTTATCAAAACCGTGGGATGGTTTGGGTTGGAAGGAACCTCAAAGCTCATTTCCAACCCCTTACCGTGGGCAGGGACACCTTCCATCATCCCAGGCTGCTCCAAACCTAGCCTTGGACACTTCCAGGGAGGCCACAACCTGTTGGGAATGTTGTTCCCAACCAAAAGGGAAAGTGGGATTGGGGTTTGCCAACAATTCTCCAGGGAAGGAGCCCCACTGAGCACAGCACAGGAGGAAAGGAGCCCGTCCCAGCACAGCCCCAAACCAACCCCAGCTGCTCCAGGAGGATCCTGCACTCATCCCTGAGTCACAGCTCCAAAAAAAAAAAAAAAAAAAAAAATCCCGGTTTTTATAGGAAGATGAAAGAGTGACACAGGTTTCCTGCAATTTCTGGCTGTTGCATCACCACGGAGATAACGACCCTGCTGGAGCCCTGGGGAAGGGGATGGTGCAGCTGTGTAAACTGCGTGTGGGCTAAAGCATCCCAGGGCTGCAGCCTCATCCCAAAGCTTCCAAAGCAAAATAAAAACCTCTCCGGAGGCAGCAGCAGCTTCGCAGCAACGTTAAACCCAGAGCAAGAGGAGGAGTGGTTCTCGTCCAAGCAGGAAAAGAGAAAACCCGTCTTCGCCTCCGTCCCTGAGCAGCTCAGACACCAGGATGCCTCCCTCTGAAATGATGTGGGGCTTGTTGAAGTGGCTTTAATTAAAGCTGTGCAATCACTGGGTGAGGGGGACTGGGGAAAGTGACGCCTCTTGTCTGTGGACGGTTTTACACAGAAAAGCTTTTGTGGTTTTACACCATATAAATGTATTATTTATACGGTGAAAAATACATTATAATTATTATAATGTAATATATTATACTCATTTTAACTTGATGGGACAGAACTGATTGGAATATGCAAATTATTTTTTAAAAAAACCCCTAAGCTGACCCTCTGGGGGGACACAAGGCGCAGGATTCCCAGGGAAGCTGTGGCTGCTCCATCCCTGGAAGTGTCCAAGGCCAGGTTGGACGGGGTTGGGAGCACCCTGGGACAGTGGAAGGTGTTGGGGTTGGAACTGGCTGGGCTTTAAGGTCCCTTCCAACCCAAACCATCCCAGGAAAACCATGCCAGGAACCCACAGCAAGAGCAAAATCGAACCTGCTCTGACAGCCAGCGACACCAGTGGGAAGGGGAAGGAGCAGGGATGGGAAGAAGCCTCCTTTCAGCCAGGAAAGTCACTTCACCAGCAGCAAAACCCTCCCCTCGCTCCAAGAACACCACCCCAGAGGCACCATCCCCTTCCCCTCCCGGAACGGGCACGTTCTGTCTTCACACGTCCATCTCCGACACCAAGAAATTATTTTCTTCGTAATAAATGTATTAAAAATCCTCTTTAAAAGAAGCTTCTCATCTGCCATCTGTTTCCAGTTAGGCTGTTCTGATTTCATCTCCTTTTTTTTTTTTTTATTTTTTTTTTTAATGGAATAGAAAACATTATTTAAAGGTCCTGTCATCTTGCTGGTGGGAGGAGAGATCCCAAATCCCAAATCCTGAATCCCACCAGTGTCACCCTGCCGAGCAGCAAAGGCTCGGTGGCAGCCAAGAGCTGGGAAGGTGCAAAGGGACCAGCTCAGGTGAGGACTAAGGGACAGAAAATCGGGATTAAACTCGGCAGACCCTCACCATCTCTCCAAACCCTTGCACTGAAACTGGAGAAATTCACAGATATTTAAAGACATTTGACACGTTTCAGTGGGCGAGCGCTTTGGCTTGGGCTGTGATGGTTTCACTCAGCTTTAGCTGCCACATCTGAACGTAAATAAATAATTATCCCCGGAATTACGGTGCCAGAACATGGTGAAGATCATGTCATGGACACCAGGAACATCTCTGGGTTTTTTTGGGTTTTTTTTTTTTGCAGCTGCTCTGGCTCTCATCAGCCTGAAATGTTTTATGCCCCGCACTCACACGTGCAGCACATCCTTTATCTCCCAGCCTGGAGCTCAATCCTGGATCCCATCTGGGAATTGCAGATGTTGGAAGCTCCGACTCGGGATGGTTTCACCGACAGCATCCTCGGCGCCCAACCTCCCCACCCAGCCCAACCACCTGGAAATTCTGCTGCAAAGGACGCAAAAGGTCCTGGAATTTTGAAAACCGGGTGAAAAAATCCAAACGGGGAGGAAAAACCCAAGCACCTGGAACTGCCCCAGAGCCCAGGGAGGGGCAGACTTCCAAGGAATTATTATCCCACGAGCTCTGGAAGCTGCTCCTGGAGCGGGAAGAGCGGACAGGGAGGAGCAGCACAGAAAGAGGCACCTGAGAGCCCCTGGAAAGCTGTAACACGGCCAGCACTCCGGGACTGGGTGAGTTTCCACCTCATTTCAGCAAATCTTGCCATTTAAGGACCCAGCTGGCGATCTTGGGGTCGGTGCTCAGCAACATCCCCAAGGACACCGTGGCCCACTGACGCTGTTGTACACCACAACGACACAAAGACTCTGACTTCAGAAGGCTGAAAATGACTCCTCTGTTCTTGGGATGTGTCTCCCTTTTTATACTACTCTACACAGACCAGTTTGATTGGTGACACGAAGACGAAACCTCTTCACTCACATTGCTCAGAGCAGAGGGACATCAAGAAGAAGCCCCTCCTAGGGAAAGAAATGTCAACAGTTTGCAGTTGCAAAAACACTTCTCCTGTTCACAGAAAATTCCCTGGGAAAGGAATTTCAGGGAACCAAACCATCTCAGGCACCAACCGGGGTTACAGCCCAGCCGGTCCCTGGGGCTCTGTGGCACAGAGGTGACACCAAACCGTGCCACCAGCACCAGGCCAGGCTGGCACAGGTGACAGCTCCCAGAAACTCCGCTGGAACTCATCCCTGCCTCCCCTCCCTGCTGCCCTAAAACCACCCCGAAGCCAAGAGCCCCGGCCAGGAGTGAAAACCAACCCAATTCCCGCCGCGGTTTTCCAGCCAGGGCAGCGCTTCCCACCCCGGGGACCTCCTGATTCCAGGGCTGGGAGCCAAATCTCCCCTCTCAGGTTGAACAGCAGAGCCAGGAGCAGCAGTGAAGGTGAACCAGAGACACCCCAAGCCCTGCTCCGTGGAAAACCAACCCCTTCCCGAGCGGAATCCAGGAAATTCCCACAGAAGAACCAGTTTGATTCCCGGTTTTCCAAACCGGGAATGCCTGCAAAGCCCCCGTTGTGCCAGCAGGATGAGGGATGTGAAGGAGCCCAGCTCCTGCTGCAGTCACTGCCGGTCCCCTCTCCAATTAATCAAGTTCCCATACTGATTAACAGCGTGATTCATGGCTCTCGTTAGGAGCGTTCTGGAACAAACAAGGCTGTATTTCAAGGCCACTGGCTTAATGGTTAAAATAAATACCTTCCAAATTTCTATTTTCAAGTAGCTGAACCTTTTCCACCTTTACAACTAATTCAGACTTCCTTCAAATTATTTTTCTAAGTAATATAACAATTTGTTTTTCATTAGAGCTTGTCAAAGCCGGGCTCGGGTTTATTTTGAGAGAAGCCAGCGCTCTCCAGAAACTGCTCAGTACAATCTGAATGACGCCCAAAGGGCTTATTGCAGCCACAATCAAAATAGAGTTTACAGCACTGGCTTGGGGTGACACTTTATTTAATGATTTCAGAAAAAAAAAAAAAAAAAAGAGAAGAGGAAAAAAAAAAACCAAACCCCAGCGCCCTGGATCAGGAGCTAATTAAATGCACTCCTATGGCTCCCAGTGAGTGTTTCTCAGCCCCTCTGACTACTGCAGAATGCAAGGACTTAACTTGTTGCTAACTAATCCCAGACCCCATTATGGGAGCAGTGTTATTTACTGGTTTGGGGGCGGTATGTGCTGCAATTCCCGTGTCTGGCACAGCAGATCCTATCGAGCTGCATGTGAAATCAAATATCAGGAGTGATTAAATAGTTTGGGTTCTGCCTGCTTAACTCAGAATGTTTCTTGTTTTGGGGGGGGGGGGTGTGTAGAGCTCAGTCTTTAATTTAAGGGGGCTTAAATGTAACAGAAAATCTG
The DNA here is from genome assembly GCF_029207755.1 of Chamaea fasciata. Classification (NCBI taxonomy): domain Eukaryota; kingdom Metazoa; phylum Chordata; class Aves; order Passeriformes; family Sylviidae; genus Chamaea; species Chamaea fasciata. Next base: position 9,416,363 of record NW_027094101.1, on the reverse strand, counting down.
CCCTGTGAGTGCTTTGATTTCACATTCCTTTTGTTTTGCTGTGGGGGAAAGTGGAGCTGGAGCAGCGCCAGGGCTCAGGGAGGGGACCTGGGGGATCCAGGAGGGAGTGGGGGACAGGGACACTCCGGTCACCCCAGGACCAGGGTGGGTGCACAGGGCTGGGGATCGACCCCCACACTCCCAGCCCAGGCTCCAGCATTCCCAAAGAACCTCTCAATCCCTCTCCCTGCACCTTCCATCTCGCACCCGACGGGATTTAAAAAACCCAAAGCGGATTTTGAAACAACTGAACTGCAAAACTCTTTTCCACGGGGCTCGTTCCCCCAGCCCTGTCCTGCTGTTCATTTTCCTGGGATCCTCTGCTTGTTGTTTCTTTCTAAACAACAACAAGATCAGCAAGGTTTGGGCTTCGGGGGAGGCTGAATTTCCTCTCTTCTGGCAGGGGAGCCCCTGCCCAGGCAGTGACACCCACCCAGTGCTCCTCAGCATCCTCAGGGATTTATGAAAAAGCAGGAAAGGGACTTTTTACAGGGATGTGAAACGACAGAACAAGGGGAAATGGATTTAAACTGAAAAAAAGAGGAGATTTACATTGGAGATCAGGAAGAAATTCATCCCTGGGAGGGTGGGGAGGGCCTGGCACAGGTTCCCAGAAGAGCTGTGGCTGCCCCTGGATCCCTGGAAGTGTCCAAGGCCAGACTGGACAGGGCTTGGAGCACCCTGGGATGGTGGAAAGTGTCCCTGCCATGGAAAGTGGGGTGGCACTGGATGGACTTTAAGGTTTTTTTCCAAGCCAAACCACTCTGGGATTGTGTGAACTGCAGAATAATCCCTGAATTTTCTGCCCGCTCCATCCTCCAGCGAACTCGGGCTTCATCCTCACACCCCTGAACAGCACCGCTCTGCACCCAGACAGAAAAACCCCTCCTGGAGCAGCGCCCGCATCCTGTGGGTGCCCAATTAAAGCCCCGAGGAAGGGCCTGATCCTCCTGCCACGAGCCTGGCACTGCCGTGACCCCGCTAATCCTGCTGGAGACACCCCTGATTTACACCAGAACAAACCCCAGCTCGCATCTGACAAGTGAAAACAAACACTGGATTCAGACACTTTCTGCAGGGAGGGGAGGGGACGGGGGGGGGGACGGGGGGGGCTGGTTAATTTTTGTTCCTTCTCTCTCTCTCTCTCTCTCCAGGCTGCTGCTGTGACCTCTGCTACCTCCTAAGTCAGCAACACAATCTCTTGCAGCTGTGGCACTGCGGCAGCCTGGTTTAATTTGTGTGCGTGTGGCTGCAGGGGCAGCTCATCCCTCCAGCAGCTCGTGGTGTGGCAGAGGCAGCGCTGGGACAAGGCTGGGGGGAGGCTGGGTCCTCCCTTCCCCCAAAAAAACAAAAAAAAACGGAGGGGGAAACCCCCACTTGGCCTCCCCTTGCCTTCCTGGAGAGATGGGAACAAAATCAACCAGAGGGAAACGTCCTTTTCCATCTACGGTTTTTAAGAGGTTGGGGTTTGGCCAAGGCAAGGAGGAGAAAAAAAAGCAAAAAAAAGAAAGGAAAAAAAGCCAGAAAATATCTGTTCAACAACTGTCTTCTGCCTGAAAAGAAGGGGAAAAAAAAAGGAGGAAAATGACTTTGCTCCTGCTCATTGCCAGCTCCCAGGGGCTGCACTGTGTCCCTGGTGCAGTGCCCAGCTGGGCAAGGGTGGTGCTGGCAGTTTGTTTTGCAGGGGAACAGAGCCCGAGGTTCTGCACATCCCCCTGGGGGTCCCTGTCCCAGCAGGTCCCCATGTCCCTCCCCAGCTCCCAAAGTCCCCAGCTGCTCCTTGGCTGGATCCAGGAGCCGCCCCGGGGGCTCCTCTGCAGGGCTCGGAACTTTGGAGGGGTCTGGGCTGTGGAGGTTTCACCTCTGCCTTGTGCAGGGCTGGAGCTGTGCCTCACTCCTGGCATTGTCACCTCTGTGTCACCCCTGTGCTGCTGGCATTGTCACCCCTGTGCTCCTGGCACTGTCACCTCTGTGCTCCTGACATTATCACCCCTGTGCTCCTGGCACTGTCACCTCTGTGCTCCTGGCATTATCACCCCTGTGCTCCTGGCACTGTCACCTCTGTGCTCCTGGCACTGTCACCCCTGTGCTCCTGGCACTGTCACCTCTGTGCTGCTGGCACTGTCACCCCTGTGCTCTGGGCGTTGTCACCCCTGTGCTCCTGGCATTGTCACCTCTGTGCTGCTGGCATTGTCCCCCCTCTGTGCCCTGGGAATGTCTCCTGCCGAAACCATCCCGGGGTTGCCTCTCTGGGAGCTGGGCAGAACCTGCAACACCAACATCCAGGATCTGGAGACGGGGAAAAGGTCCCACAGGCACCGCAGCTCCCCCCGGGAATTCTGTCCTGCTGTGGGACGTGAGGGCTGATCCCATCCAGGATTTCTCCAGCCTCGAGGATGTTCCGTGCTGGAGGACATTCCAGGGGCCACGGGAAGGAGTCAGACTCCACAAATCCACCCAGATCCAAAGGGATTTAAAAGCCTAAAACCCTCCCCAAACTCCGAACTCCCCAGGCTGTGCCTTCATGGCTGCGAGTGGCAATGACCGCCGTGCCCCTGCCTTTCCAACAGCACCAGCCCTTTCCATTCCATTCGCTCACTTACGGATTTCACCTTTCCCACCCTGAAGCTCCTTTCCCACCTGGCACTGCCAAATCCAGCCCAGCCTTTTCCCTCCCTCACTCCAACCTGCCAGCTCCGAGGGGCAAGGGGGCTTTTTCCTGCCTTTTTTTCTTTTTTTTTTTTTGGCTTCCCTCTCGCTTCCCCTCGTGAACTGGTTTGCCAAGCAGTGTGATTTTACTGCCTGCCTTCCAAGGAGCCAAGAAATGCATTTGGTGTGAGCTGGGAGTTGGACAGCGTGAAAAACATGCAGATCCAGGATTTTGAGGAGGCAGATCCTGGATTTTGAGGGGGCAGATCCAGGGCTTTGAGGAGGCAGATCCAGGATCTTGTGGAGGCAGATCCAGGGTTTTGAGGAGGCAGCTCCAGGGTTTCTAGGGAGCAGTGAAATCCTCGCTGTGCTGAAGGATTTGCCTTCCCCAGCAGCACTTCCAACCTCCCACACCGCACAAACTCCTTGGGGTATGGGCAAGCTCTGCCCTGCTGCTTCTCCAGAACCAAGACTGAGAGTCCAGACCTCACCTGGGGTCTCCAAGACCCTCCAAGATATCTTCTGCCCCATCCAGGTACTGACAGCCCCGTTTTTAATTCGATTTCTCCCGGACGTTGGGGTGTTTCAGATCCAGGTGTGCATTTCTGAGGGCCCGGACCCCACCTCTGCTACAAAACCCAGCCAAGCTCAGACTTGTTAAGGTTGGAAAAGCTCTTTAGGACCATCAGATCCAACCATCGATCGCCACTAAACCATGTCCTGAGGTGTCACACTCACAGCTTTCCCAACACTTCCAGGGATAATTTATTCCTGCTGGACACAACTGGCAGCAGTGCCCAGGAGGTCCATGGAGATGGTGGGGTTTGAGCTGAGCTCCCAAAAACCCCAAAGCTGAGGGGCAGGAGAGCACAGCAGGAGGGACCATTCCTGGCCAGGAGCAGCAACACCGAGCCCTCCATGGATCTGCTGGGAACGGGCTCATCCCAAAGAGTCCTGTGGCCCCTCCAGAGGGGGATCAAGGTGCTGGTGTCCATCAACCTTTGGTGTCCACCAAACCCACCCTAAATCCCACCAAACCCCAACAGGAACCTCCTGTGCACATCCAGGTGGAGCTTCCAGCTCCCTTGGGATAACTCCAGGCTGGAATCCCACAGGAATCCCTCATCCAGCCTCGGGCTGCTGAGCACCTCCTCTCTGACACTTCCACTCTCTCTAAGCTTTTTCCCTTACAAACGTGAAGCAGGAGAGAAGAATAAGTTCACACATGGAAAAAAAACCCAAAAAACAAAAAACCAACCCACTTTTCCTCCTGTAAAGCCCAACTTTTTTTTTTTTTTTTTTTTTTGGGTTCCTGACAAAGCAATATTCTCCAGGCCAGTTGGAATCTGGAAAAATCCACTCAACTCAACCTCGCCACCATGACTCCAATAACAATTATAAAATGTCCAATAAAACTTGTCTGTAATGTCAATTCGAATCTTGAAAAGCAGAATTAAGTGGTGTATCAACATTAAACTTTACTGCTTCCTTTGCAGAGCACAAGGACTGTCCATAAAAGTCGTTCTGAATGAAGAAAAAGGGCAGTAAATATTAAATAAACAGGTTTTTGTTGAAATGCTGTAAAGGCACCAGAGCTGCCTCTTACACTGGGACCCTTTTTTTTTTTTTTTTTTTGCCTTGGCAGACTCCCCCCGTGATCGAAATGAGTCACTAATTGCCAGCTATCAATAAAGGGCCAATTAAAGGGGGCTTGATGCCTGCAGTTCCTCGCTGCCATTAGGACATTTATGGGGTGGGCTGTTCCAGGTCCCCTGGCTCTGGCTGGGGTCCCCCCAGCCTCCCCCCCCCCAGGGCCCTGCTGCTCGTTAGGGGCCCTGGAGGAGCCAGGAAGGAGCTGGAAGTTCCTGGCTGGGAGCGACAGGGATGGAGCAACCCCGAGGGGAGAAGGGGCTGAGAGGGGAGCGTTGGACGGGGAATGGATTGGGGTGGGGAGGACATTAAAGATCTTCCTGTTCCAACCTCTCCGGGGACACTTTCCACCATCCCAGGGTGCTCCAAGCTGGACCTGGGCACTTCCAGGGATGCAGGGGCACCCTGTGCCCAGGGCCTGCCCACCCTCACACCCTCCAAACTTCCCACTGCAGCGGGATTTGAGGCTGGAATTCTCTCTTCCTGCCCTTAAGCAATTTGGGGTGATGATATCTCCGGTCCCAGCTCCCAACAAGAAGTGGGAACAATACCTGTTAATGTGCTCATTCCAGTCATAAGTAATCCCCTCGCAGGGATTAATTCCTCCCTGATCTCTAATCGAACCCTGCCCTCCTTCATCTTAACCAGAAGAGAGGGCGAGTTTTGCTTTGCCCGTGGAGTTTTTTTTAGAGAATAAAATCCTCCCAGTGCCCCCGAAACCCTCGGGGGTGACACCTGTCACAGCCACGGCTGGAGCTCCCCGGGTCACACCTCTCCCTCCACCTGCCCAAATCCATCCCACCCCAACCCAGAGCTGTCCCCAAAAGCTGTGCAGAGGGAGAAGCGGGCACCCAGGCCCAGCAGGAGGAGTTTGGGAGCAGAAGGGAGCGGGGACTGCGCGAGGGTTTCTGTCAGACCTTTAAAACCTGAGCAGTGTTTTTGTGGTTTACCGAGGGGCTTTATGAGCCGTTCTCCAGTTTAATCATCGCATGAACTCACAGGAAGCACTAACAGCTCCTGAGGATGAATTTCACGGCGCTGAACAAAGACAGGGGCAGCAAGGACTGTCTGAGAGGTTTCATGAGCTCCCTGAACTCTGCCAGGACAGAGAGGAGAGGAATCAGATGGGCTCCAGGAAAGTATTTCTGCAGCAGCTTCTGTCCTCTGAGTTACCATGAGAAAAAAACCCACCCAAAAAATCAACTGGAACGTGAATCCATTAAACTTCCAAGGAATTATTTTCATTTTAAACCTTGGCACAGTCAATCTGGTACTTGTGAAGAGCAGCTCAACCTTTTTCAGAGACAAAGAACAGCCCTCAAACGATAAATACGGACAGAAGAATCCCTTCAGAGGTGGAAAGACGCCTATAAAAATCAACTTTTGGGGCAATCACAAGGATTCCCCACAGACCCTTTGCACTGACTGCTCCTTGGAGGTGCTTATCTCTTGGCCTTGAGCCAATTAGTGTCGGAACTGCAAAGAAATTTCTGGGTTCTTTTCCTTACAAGAAATACAAGGGGTGAGTCTTAAACTTTTTCCCTGTACGTAAAACATTTGCTGGGCGTGTGTGAAAAACGAGTTTTACTTTTGTTTAAAAAAAATTATAAGCTGAATAGAAATTCAAAATAGATAATTAGGAGATAGAAAGCAAAAGTTTTTCGGTTGAGGGTGCTTGGCATCAAGTCAGCCAGCAGCACACTTTTCACTCTTTCAGACTTCGATATTTAAGGATTGTTGTGGTTTTTTTCAATTATTTTATTTGATAGGTTTTTGTTTTTTTTTTTGTGGATGGCTCTACTCTGTCTAGTCACATGGGTTTCATAAATTTTCTTTTTGAGGTTTTTGGTTGTTTTTATTTTGATTAAAAAAAACCAAAACCCACAAATTCAGCAGCCTTCCTTCAGGGCCACAAAGGCGACGACTTTTCTTTGCGCTTTTTTTGGCTTGGTCACCTCAGACGTCAGAAAGGAAAAAAAAAACTTTATCGTTTTACTACTTACATCATGTCACAATCAGAAAAAACCCTCATCATTTTTCTAAACTCTATTAATAAAACATAATACAGTACGATTATACAGATAGCATTCATCCTAATATTTGCAACAAGCCAACTTTATGACGCGCATTTACAACAGCGTGGGAAACGCATCCCCTGCACCCCCGGGAGAGGGAAAGAGGAGCAGCTGACCTGGAAGAGGATCTGCAGGAGGCCGTGCAGGATGCTCATGCTGCGGCCCAGCAGCAGGAAGAAGGGCACCAGCAGCTCGATGAAGTGGTTGACCAAGGTCTCCAGGCGGTGGAACCACCAGGGCGAGCGGTGCATGAAGTACGAGATGGGGTTGGGCACCGGCTGCGTCTGCAATGGCAAAGGGAGAAAAAAAAAGGAGTTAATCCCCTCCTGTGGGGTTTTTTTAATCTTCTTTTTTCTGTCAGAGCTAGGATTAAATGCTCGGGAGATGCAGTTTTCATGTTGAGACTCAGATGTTTATTAGTTCTTGCCCATGTCACAGTCTCACAGGCTGTGAGTTCTAACTAACAAAGTGAAAAAAGTCTCTGTCTCTAACTCTTTGCAAGGTCTTTTAAGCACAAACTGTCCAATTATGAAATGACACCTAAATTATTTTTACTCTTAATCCAATAACCAACCACCCGTGGGCCACACCGTGGATTTTTCTACCCAATTACAAAACACCATCCAGACCCACGGAGAAGAAGGTGAAAAAGAAGGACTCAGCCTCTGCCCTAAATCCTCCATCGTGCTTCATCTATATATTACTATATTCTAAACCCTTAAACTCTAAGTTTTGCACCCTGTGATATCGCACACTTCTATCCAAACCCCACACCCACAATCCCAGAGCTGTCACTCAGTTTTGGGAGCCTTTTCCACGGCCTCAGGTCCATGCAGTGTTTGCTCAGGGGGTCAGTGCCTGCCAGCACAGAGAGTCTGGAATTCTCAGTGCCCGGGGTTCCAACACCCTCCAAAAGTTGGTTTGAAGGGCAGCTACAAAGCTCTGGCCTTATTCCTTATGTCTCTCCCCAAGTTTGCCCTCAGGAGAACAATCCCTCACCTGTGGGAACTCATTTCTCTGCAAAGAAAATTACTTCATTAAGTTTTTTCATACATCTTTGAACAAATTCACCTCTTAAAAAGCAAAAGTTTTAATTTTCCCTTTTGTCACCATCACCAAACCCCATCTTAAATTAAACCCCACAATGCTTCAACACTGAAATCTTACACTTGGATCAGCATTGAGGGATGTTAAACTGAGTGAGGATCCTACCAGCGGATCCAGAAACGGAGCTTAAGGTTTGCTCAGGGTCAGGCCTTGGGTCAAACAGAGCCAGGAATGGAAACCAGATTTCAAAACCTCGGAGATCTGCTTTCAAAATGTTTAAAATTCAAATAAATGTGCTGGTCGAGCTGCTTTCCAAGATGGTAATTTGGGAGAGGAAAGCGTAATTCCTCTAAACATGTTATACTGGTTAAGGTATTTACATACTGGCCTTGGGACAATATTATTCTTTTGTCAGCCTGAAATTTTTTGACACCGGGAGGTTTTTTTTTTTCCATCCAGCACAAGAAAAGGGCAAATTTTTCCAAAAGTGAACAAGCCCAAAGTCTGATATGTTAATAAGTGCCACTCTAAGGAATCCTGCAAATATTCTGGAGCAAAGGAATAAATGTGAATTTATCTCAGCGTATCTGACAGGCTGGAATTCCCTGGCATTGTTTTAAAACTTCAACAACAACAACAACAACAACAAAAAGAGAGAGGTCGAAAACACAAACGTTAATTGAAGGAGACGCAACACATCTTTAAATTATTTGTAGCCAAATCCAAAATACAAACAAAAAACGGGGCAAATCCTGCAGGATGCGTGGCAGCCAAGCGCGCTCGCGCTGCCAAATCCCACAACTATTGTAATTCCTTATTAGCAAAGCTGGGATTAATAAAGCCTGGCCTGGGCTGGAGGCTGCTGCGGCCCCCGAGGACAGCAGACCGCATCCTTCCTGCCCGGATGGAGCCGGGCCGGGGTCAGGGAGCTCTGCCAAGGCCACTCTGGCCAGGCTGGGGGGTCAGGGCAGCCCCAGGTGTCCCCCAGGCTCCTTCCCCTCTGCCAGGACCTGCTTCCACTTAATCCCGTGTTGGGCTGCTCGCAGCCTTCCCAGCGAGGCTCCCCGAGGGATTGTTTTGATCCCAGATTGCTGAGAAATGCTTTTATCCTTCCAAACAGACAGCTTGTTCCTTGGCTCTTTATTATTATTATTATTATTATCATCATCATCATCATCATCATCATCATTATTATGTCATCACCATAATTGTTATTATTTATAATTGGAATTTCTTCTTGTCATCATTATTATTACTACCATCATCACAATTTATATCTATATCTATATCTATATCTATATCTATATCTATATCTATATCTATATCTATATCTATATCTATATCTATATTTATATCTATAGTTATATCTATATTTATATCTATATTTATATTTTTATATTCTATATCTATGTATTTATATTTTACATATTCATATATAATTCTATATATTTACATATCGATATTTTATATATTTATATTTATTTATATATGTATATTTACATATAATTTATATTTAAATTTATATATTTATATGTACACATATATATATTTATACTTTTATTTATATATTTTAATCTATGTATCTTTATATGTATATTTATATTTATACTTTTATTTTTATATATAATTTTTTTAAAGTGCTTTCAACCAAACCTGCCCCAGCTGAGGCATGGAGCCAACAGGTCGGAATGTTTCTCACTTATGGACGAGGACCACGGGGAGCAGGCAGCATTGCTAATGGCACGCCCACTTACAACTGGAATGAGCACATTAACAGGTATTGTTCCCGCTTGTTGTTGGAGCTGGGAGTGGAGATATTGCCGTCCCAAATTGTTTCAGGGCAGGAAGAGAAAATTCCAGCCTCAAATCCCGCTGCAGTGGGGAGCTCAAGGCCAGGTTGGAGGGTGTGAGGGTGGGGAGACCCTGGCACAGATTCCCAGAGAAGCTGTGGCTGCCCCTGGATCCCTGGAAGTGTCCAAGGCCAGGCTGGACAGGGCTTGGAGCACCCTGGGATTGTGGAAAGTGTCCCTGCCATGCCAGGGGTGGGAATGGGATGAGCTTTAAGATCTTTTCCTTCCCAAACCCATGTGGGATTTGAGGATAAACCAGAGCCCAGTGATTCACATGTCCCAGATATCCTTCAAAAGCTGCTGGGGGAGGAGATCTCTGTGTGTGTGTGTGTTCCTCCCAATGCCTTCCAGATGCTGCACAGCACAGGTTTCCCGGGAAGGGAGCCCTGCTTCCTCGGGATGGGGCGTTGAGGCAGGAGCAGCCTGGGGATCACCAGCAGCCTGGGATGCTGCAGAACTCCCTGGAGTCTTTTTGTGCCCGAGTCCACCAGTGACCTGGATGCTTTCCCTTTTTCCCTGGGGAATGCACCCAGGGCTGGGACTGGGGAGGGAATTTGTCCCACACCTGCTGTTCCAGGGAAATCCTCTCCCACAGAAACATCCCGGCCCTGCTGGAGGTGTTGGTGTCAGAGCGCAGGAGGAGGGAAAAGCTTTCCAGGCTCTCCTCACCCAGCTCGTTCCTGGGATTTGGAGCTTTGCACTTTGTTTTGTGGCTGTGCTGGGAGGGGAGTTATGGAAACCCAGAATGGTTTGGGTTGGAAGGAGCCTGGAGGATTATTCAATTCCCACCTCCTTCCTCTATCCCAGGCTGCTCCAAACCCCATCCAACCTGGCCTGGGACATTTCCAGGGATCCAGGGGCAGCCACAGCTTCTCTGGGCACCCTGTGCCAGGGCCTCCCACCCTCTCAGGGAGGATTTAATCCAAACATTCCACCTTAATCCATTTTATTCCATCTTCCGTCATAAACCTGCTCTTTCTCAGTTTGAAGCCATTCCCCTTTGTCTCGTCCCTCCTGTGCCTGATGAAAATTCCCTCTCCATCCCTTCATCCTAGGAAACCTCCTAGAAGCAGTTGGGAGCTCTCCTGCATCCAGAACTGTGATCTCCTGACACACAGACATGGGAAATGCAGCTCCAAGGGAGACAGGAACTAAACAATCCCAAGGTGCATGCACATGGAGAGGGAGCAGAGCCCTGGGCTCAGAGCAGCCCCACTTCTGGGCCCCTCCGGAAATAAATGAAAACAATACAATTTTTAAATCGCACATTTAAATTGTAACACAACACAATTAATTGTATTGTATTGCTTTTAAAGACCAATAATTAAAAAAACCCAACAATTAGCAAACCCTGGCTTTGCGTGTCGGCACAAACACCGCAACCTCCAGCAGCCGGGGAGAAACCGCTGCTGCAAACGCCTTTGGAAGTGGGAGCAGGAAAGTGAATTCCCTAATTCACGGGGCCGATTTGTAAGGTGTGAGTGCTGCTGCAGGAATTCTGGGTCGCCAGCTCGGGCCTGTTCCCCGCCTGGGCTCGAGCAGCTTTTATGAGGGCTGGTAACAGAGTCTAAAAATACGCACAATAAACTGGGTTTTTTTGGTTTTTTTTCTCCCTACGGGGTCTATGGTTTAATTATGTTCTTAGTGAGAACCATTAAAGTGCTAAGTACCTGAAGACTCCTAATTTACTAAACTGCACCCCACTAAAAGCCAACAGAAGGCCATTATACAGTGGAGCGAAGGCTCTTCTCGGGGGCTGTGAATGCCCAGGGTCCCTCCTCCCGGCCCCGTCATTGCCACAGCTTTCCAGAAAACTCCAAGGGAGGATTTAATCCCGGGCTTGGAGAGCCCAGCCCAGCCCAGGGAGAGCTCCAGGCTCTTCTGCAGGGAAACAAATCCCACATTGTCCTCAAACAACCCAGTGCTCACACAGGGATTGGGGTAGGGGAAGGTGTCCCTGCCCTGGGAATGGGATGGGATTTGAGGTCCTTCCAAACCCAAACCGTCCTGGGATTCCTTGCTGGGCTCACAGCACAGCTGCCAGGCAAGGAGCTGAGCAGCAGGGGAGTGTGGAGGGTGAGGGATCAGGGGATCGTGGAATGGTTTAGGTTGGGAAAGCCCTCTGAGATCAGCAAACCCAAGCAAGTGCACCTCATGGCAGAGAAATCCTGACAGAGGGAAACGGAACAACAGCAAGTAGGAATAAATAATGAAAAAAAACAACTGTTTGGTGGAAAAAACACCCCGGAATTCCAGAATGAGCCGGGTTGGAAGGGATCTTAAATCTCATCTGGTGCCACACCCTGCCATGAGCAGAGACACCTTCCACCGTCCCAGACTGATCCAAGCCTGGCCTGAGACACTTCCAGGGATCCAGGGGCAGCCACAGCTTCTCCGGGAATCTGTGCCAGCGTCCCACCATCCTCCCAGGGAACAATCCCTCCCCACTATCCCAGCCAGCCCTGCCCTCCGGCAGTCCGAAGCCATCCCTTGCCCTATGGAATCATGGAATATCCTCAGCCCTGACCCCACAGAGGTGCAGGGAACACGTCAGGAGCAGCTCCACAGGCTCCCACAGTCAGGAGAGAGGGGAAAGCCTTTGGCGCACGCAGCCGAGCGTGAGGAGCAGCAGTTCCCTGGAAAAGCAGGCTGAGAGGTTTATTAAATGTTTTCTGGAGTGCTGTGGAGGATCCAGATGAGCTGCAAAGCTCGGCTCTCCAGCTTCCCAGGCACTGAGGCATGAACTCATCTCCTCGGCTTCAAAGCAAAGCCCTCGCTTCTCCTGTGCTCTGGACCAAAAACCAAAGAGGATTCTCCATCGTGGAGCGTAATTGGATCAGCCTGGTCCAACAGGCCCTTCCCTGCCAGTCCTTTCTGCCTCAGATGCTGACCTGGCTCCTCAGGCATCTGCAGATCAAAGCTCCAACCTTCCCCAGCCCCGCGGGAACGTCTCCCCAGCCCCGTGCGAGGAGGCAGCGGGAGGAGAGGAGATAACGGGGTCACTCCCAGCTGCTTGGAGGTGTGGGCAGATGGGTGTCCTGCCCGAAGCCAGCCTCAACCAGTCCTGCCTGAACCTGTCCCTGATTCTACAGCAACCAAGGATTCCTAAAAAACCCACCCTGCTTGGAACAGGGGGAGATTCTGGAGCTTCCTCACCACGGAAAAGCTCCACGCATACAGTGACTTTGATTGATGAGCAGCAGAGAGGGTTTTGCACAAGGATTCTCATGTAGGGAAGGGTTTGGGAAGGAAACGGAGCAGGGAGCTGCTCAGGCTGGGTTTAAACCCTGCTCAGGCTGGGTTTAAATCCAGCAGCACCTTGTGCTGGGGGTGTTTTATCTGTACCCTCAAAGCTCCGCGTCCACGCTACTGAAATACTCCCGACAGCTAAGCAGTTAAAAATAGCCCCTTCAAAACTTTCCAGTTATTAATAAGATTCCAATCCAAATAAAATCAGAAGGGGGGAAAAAAAAGAAAAGAAAAAAAGAAGAAAAAGCTGGATCTGGCTTGAAATGCACACTGCTCTGACATCCAGTGGGTCACAAGGGGTCGGCTCTTCGGCAGCGCAATATCAAAATAATCAAGCCTCAATAAAGTAATAAAAAGAGAAGTTGCCTGTAGGTTCTTGCTGGGCAGAGCTCCCCTCAGCCCAGTCAATAGGAATATTCAGCCCATAGAAAAACAGACTGGAATCTGCCTGTTTAAGACAGCAGAGCAAGCCAAGGAGATGTGTGTTTGACTCGGTGCCAGCACGGCCATAAAATGTTGGCAATTTAGTAGAGACGTGGTGCCGCGCCACTCTCCCAAAGGACCTAAATAAACTTCAGATGGAGAACATATATTTTTACTTTTTATATATATATATATATAAAAAAAATCTGCTGGTTCATTTTTAACTCCTTTCCCCCAGCCGGCCGTCGCTCGGAGGTTTTTTCAGAGCTCTAGCAGGTCCCCGTTCCTCCCGGCTGAGCGAAGGAAAAGTTAAAAATCCCAGCAGCGATTCACGTCTGGAGAGGTTGGGTTTCTTAGGGAACGGCTGCTGCAGCTGCCAGAGGGGAAAAGGGGGCTTGGGGAGAAGATTCTGCCCTGCAATTTCATGCCTCAGCACTGTAAAATATCCCGGGGAATTTGTTGTTTTCCTGTTGACAACGCAGTAAAGTCACGGCCGGAGGTGAAACCTCGTTCAGTTTTGCTCAGGGTGAATCACCCCGGGAAGGATCTGGGGGACACTGAACGATGGGAGTTGGAATCCCAACCACCTGGCTGGGGGCAGAAAGCTCCTTTTTGTTTGCTTTTCCAGCCTGCACCCCATCTCCTGGTCCTGAGCCTTCCCCCTCCAGGAAGAGAGCCCACGTTTCCAAGGCCGGCAGCATCCCTGTTTATTGACACTGCTCCTCCGTAACGTGCTCCGAGCTGCTCCCGGAATATCCACTTAATTGGGGATGGATTACAGATTCACCTATTTATCCTGGACATTCCTGCAGAGGTCCTGAGCTAAAATTACACCAGGAACCGCTGGGCTGTTGGGGCTGTTTATTTGTTCCAAACCCCCGTTCAAACAGCTGGCGGGGCCTGGGGCAGACACCTCGGCTCTTCTGGGGCCAGGAACTGCTGGTGGGACCAAGCGTGGGTCCTCCCAGCCTTTGGGGCTTGTCAGGAGCAGCAGAGATGGGCCAGGTTGGGTTTAGGGGGTGGGACAGGCTGGAAGGTCCATCCATAAGAACCAGGGAAGCACCTTCAGGATTGTCAAATCCAAACTTTGACCCAACACCACCATATTGGGAAAAAAACCCCAAGATTTAAGGGCAACACGAGAAGGTCCCACCCCAAAGGCAAGAGGGGGGAGCTGAAATCTCTCTCCAGGTTTGCTGTTTCCATCAGATGGTGCTGTTCTGTCTCACACTCCAGGATTTTCCACCTCAGCTCCCCCCGGCCCGGAGCTCCCTTTCCCCGCGGATCACTCACCAATATTTTAAATTGCCATTTAAGAGCATATTGCAAACGTGATCCTTTAATTGGTCACTGTTATGACTCTCTATTAGAGAAGACAAGTTTTTCCACACAAGGTAAGCCCTGAAAATGTTTAAAAACAACCCAGAGCTGATGTATTTATTATGCATTTCTCCATATATAAATAATTCCCTGAAAAGGGGACGTAGTGAGTGGAAACTCCATTTAAAATGTGATCCCAGATGGTGGCAAAGCTCTAAAATTGCAAGGCAACATGTAAAGAAAGATTAACGACCTCAAACAGGCCCAAATTTATGAGGTGAAAGCCCCTGTAATCCTGGAGAAAAATGATACCAAACCTTCGACCAGACAGCCAGAAAATACCTCTGCTTACTCCGTGTGCCCTCTGCCATTTTACATTTGCCTTTAACACCCGTTATTTGGGGTTCACTTGGTGTTCTCTCCTGCAGGCCAGAGGTTCTGCTTTGGTTCATGAGCACGGGGAGGGATTTTCCAGCTCCCGCCAGGCACCACTGATCAATCCAGAAACAGGAAAGCGATGGGAACAAACAATGCAAAGGAGGGAAAACACAGGCAGGACACCACACCAAGCCTTGGGCATCACTGCAAGACCCAAAGCTCCCACATGGAGCGGGCTGAGGGGACAGAGCTCAACAATTCCAACATTAACCCCTCGTTCTGCCCAAGTGGGAAACGTTCCAAAGGGAAGGATGTCAACTTTTCTTCCCCGAGGAATGTGGGTCATCCCAGGCCAGCAGCATCTTCTGTGCTCTTAATCCCAGCCCGGACAAGACTGGCTGGCACAGGGACCTCTGGCACCTCCAGCCTCCCTTGACAACGCTCCTGCTCATCCCCATGGCCATTCCCATCTCCAGAAAGGTCATCAGGACTATTTTGAAACTTTTTCCACAGAGTTCCTTGCACACTCTGGTGCCTTGGAGGGCAAACCTATGGCTCTGGAGAGTGGAAGAACATCTTTCAGAACATCTTTCTGAATATCTTTCAGAACATCTTTCAGGACATCTTTCAGAACATCTTTCAGAACATCTTTCCAAAGGCTACACCCACTCAGGGCACCCAGAGCTTTACCCCTCGCCGCCCCAAAAACACCCCACGGCTGCTCTCCCACAGCCCCTCATTCCTTCATTCTTTTTTTCTCCTTTAAAAAGTCCAGTGCTAAACCCAGGACCAGTCTCCTTCAGAGGGCTTTTCTTTTTTTTTTTTGGTGTGTGCTCATAAACACGAGCTCAGCACCAGGCCAAGGAACACACGGAGCCCCGGCTCGTGCCTGTGTTTGGATTAGGCAGCTCCGTGGCCTGGACGTTTACAGTCAGGTTGGGGTTTGTTTTTTTTTTCTTTTTCTCCCCCCTCCCTCCACAACTCGAGACAAACAGTGAGAGCTTTCATAAGACGCGCTCACAAAGGGTAAATTGTGCCACTGAGGAGCTGACTACCTGGTTGGTCACTGGAATTCTCCGAACTGGAACGCCACCGAGCCAAGGCCAGCGCCGGCGGCGGGACGGGGGGAACTCGTTTGACTCTGCAACTGCCCAGGAGACAGAGCACACCCAGCACAGCACAACCATTCAGGCTGGAAAAGAGCTCTGAGACCATCGAGTCCAAGGCCACCACCAACCCACGTCCCCATGTGCCACATCCACGTGGTTTTAAATCCACAGGAACCATCGCGACTGATCCAGCTCCGAACGTCCTGTCACAAACCATCCAAGTCAGAAACCATTTCTAGAGCAGGGTGGGATGAAAATGAGACATCAGGAAAAACCAGGTTGCTGTCCCAAAGATGGTGCCAGAAGCTTGGGAGAGTTTGTTTCTGGTGTAGGCTTTCTCCCCAGTAACAAAGGATGCGGCCGGAAAGAATTTAGGACAAGCAAAACAAGTCACAAGAAAAGCCTTGGCCATGAGGAGCTGATGTCCAAACTCGGCTGGGTGAATCCTGCAGCCAATTCTGCTCCCCCTCGCCAAAGAACGAGGGCCTGGAGTGGCAGCACAAGGGGGAACAGCTTCAAACTGAAAGAAGGGAGAATTAAATTAGAGATTAGTCAGAAATCCTTCCCTGTGAGGGTGGAGGGCACTGGGACAGATTCCCAGAGAAGCTGTGGCTGCCCCTGGATCCCTGGAAGGGTCCAAAGCCAGGTTGGATAGGGCTTGGAGCAGCCTGGGATAGTGGAAGGAGCTGGGGTTGGAATTAGATGGGTTTTAAGATCACTCCCAACCCAAACCAGTCTGGTTCTGTGATTCATCATGAGCTGCACCTCTCCAGCAGTGACACAGGCACTGTGTGATGCCCTGGTGTGGCCATCATCCCAACAACTCTTTTATAAACAATCAAAGGGTTAAATGAGTGACTTCTTACAGAAACACAACAATACTCCAGGACAATAATACACACACGCAGCGACACAGAATGGCAAACCCTGCTCATGTCAGGGAGCAGGCTGGGGCATCTTTGGAACCCCTGAACACAAAACCTGCACTTGTTAGAAACGTCCTCGTCCTGCTCAAGGCCTTCCTTGGGCAAAACCAATAATTAACTCCACTTTAAAGGGACACAACTTCAGGGAACACCCTTAATAACTCCAGTGCTTTCCCTTGTGACACAAAAACGTGACGGATTTCAAGCAGCACGTGCCGGAGCAGGGAGTCGTGCTGTTATCCAGGAGGGAAGAAACCTCTCCCAGCAGCACCAACCAATGTCCAAATCCTCTTGCCTCGAGCTCTGGCAAGTTCTGCCCTTGTGTAATCGCTTGTTTTGTAAGTGCTGCTCGTTTCTCTGCTTTTCTTATAAAAAAGAAATAAAGAAATTCTCCGGGCAGATAAATTCCACCCAATAAAAGTGTCGCTCCTCCATCCCCGTGGACATAATAACGCCCTCACTCTTGTCCCAACTTGGAGCGCTCACAAATCACCATTATAAATAAATCTGCCGACCTAAGGCAAGCAGCTCATTTTCAATAAAGCCTTTTGCCTCCTTTCCTAACGTCAGACAAGATCCCAGAGCAGCTCAGTGCCCGAGGGATGGCAGCTCCCATCCTCTGTGCTGCCATGGGGCTGCCCCGTGCTTTTCTGGGATTGGTTTGGGGCTGGATTTCTCCATCCTGTGCTCATGCCCTGTGTTTTCCCGGGACAGGTTTGGGGCTGGATTTCTTGGTGCCGGTGTTGCTGTGGGGCTCGTGCCATGTGTTTCCTAGGAAAGGTTTTGGACTGAATTTGTCAGTCCTGGTGCTGCCATGGGGCTCGTTCCTTGTCTTTACCCGGGATAGGTTTAAGGCTGGATTTCTTCATCCTGGTGCTACACTGGGGCTTGTGCCTTGTGTTTTCCTGGGATATTTTGGGCCTGGATTCTTCATCCCAGTGCTGCCATGGGGCTCATGCCCTCTGTTTACCTCCTCTGGATGTGTTTTGGGCTGGATTTCTTGGTCCTGGTGCCACCCTGGGGCTCGTGCCTTGTGTTTTTCTGGGATCTATTTGGGGCTGGAGTTCTCAGTCCCAGTGCCACTGTGAGGCTTGTGCCTTGTCTTTACCCAGGATACGTTTTGGGCTGGATTTCTTCATCCTGGTGCTGCCATGGGCCTTACGTCCTCTGTTTACCTGGGATATATTTGGGGCTGGATTTCTCCATCCCAGTGCTGTCACGGGGTTGGTTTGTGCCTTGTGTTTTCCTGGGATATGTTTGGGGCTGGATTTCTCGGTGCTGGCATTGCTGTGGGGTTTGTACCCTGCATTTCCCAGGACAGCCTTTGGGCTGGATTTCTCAGTCCCAGCGTTGCTGTGGGGTTTGTACCCTGCATTTCCCAGGACAGCCTTTGGGCTGGATTTCTCAGTCCCGGTGCCACCTTGAGGCTCATGCCCCGTGTTGAGGCTCATGCCCCGTGTTAACCCGGGCTGTGTTTTGGGCTGGACTTCTCCCACCTCCCACACGGCTGGCACCACCCCGTCACCCCCGGGCCGATCCCAAACACTGCTCCCATTGATGCGGCGGGGCCGGGGCGATGCCGGGGCGGGGACGGGGGGAGGATTTGCCTGCCGAAATTTTCGGTCCTGGCTGGGTGTTTAATATTCCCCATCATGCCGGGCTGTTTCTGCTCGCTGCTGCCTGTCAGTTAAGCCCGGGGATGTTTATTTGAACGGCCACTTGTGGTCAAGGCTGGTGCCAGTTGTGCGGCATCGGTTACGCAGATTTAGCGCCGGGGACTCGGCCCCCGGCTCCCCGAGCACGGAAGGCAGCCAGGGCTGCCCGGCCTAATGTGAAACAACTGAACTCTTCCAGCAGCCCCCTGATCCGGCTTTAACCCTTGCTAGGCAGGAGCTGGCTGCTTCCACAGCTCAGCCTTTCCCACACCATCCCACATCCTGGCCCTCGTCCCATCTCCCGCTTCCCAAAGTCCCCCGGCAGCAAAACGTCTCGGGGTGATGATCTGAAGGCACCAGAAGGAGCAGGGAATGTCCTCACTTGTTTAAGGAAGCGGTTTTTAAGGGAAGGAGAGGATTCTTATTGCCCCTGGTGGATTTATTATTACTCTAAGGACACGGTCCACTGCCGGGAGCGATCACAAATTAACTGAATTAATTGGAAAAGCCCTCCGAGATCACTGAGTCCAAACTGTGACTGATCGGCACCTGGTCAACCAGACAAGAGCACTGAGTGCTGCAGGACGCTCCACAAGCCTGCCTGGTGGGCTGACACGTGCTTGGGACACAAAGCCGGGCCTGACAGCAGCCTGACCTCAGCACAGCCCCGTCCCCAACCCCAAGAGAGAGTGATCACTGAGCCCCCCGCTGCTGCGCCACAGCCGGGCTGATGCTCCAACACCGAGCTACCCGGGGCCCGCAGCAGAGCTCTGCATCATTTCTGATCTCCTGGACAGGCTCCAAGATGCTAATCAGCCCCAGATTAAGTCATCAAGCAAACTGATGAGCAATCACATTCTGTCAGTCCAGCTGCACAGCATTACCCGGGAGCCGCTCCCGCCGGAGAGGGAAGGCGGCTTCGTGCCACGGATCTGACGACGAGGGAGCTGAGCTGAGCTGAGCTGAGCTGAGCTGAGCTGCACAGCAGCAGCCCCAGCTCCTGGCCCTACTTCTGCTCCCTAAATTTGCCTCTTATCACGCTCAGGTGATAAAACGCGGCCGTGCCCAGCCCGATCTGGCGGCCACCGAGCATCGCGGTGTTTCCCTGAATTTACCACACGTGGCAAGGGGCAGCTTTGTTTTCCATGGAGGAACATCAGCCTGTGGAAGTGCTTTACCTTAGTTAGAAGTCTCTAACTGGACCATCAAAGATGCTGTTAATAACGATGAGGGACAATAATTAACAGAAACCCGTTAATGGTGAAGCGCGTGGAAAAATTGACGCCCAAATCCCAACTCCATTTGGTGGGAATTTGTGAAGGGGAAAAGTTTCCAGGCTTGTTCTCAAACCTCTGGGTTTGCAGAGTTCTCACCCAGAGAGAGCTTTTCCTAAAACCTGCCCAGGAAATAAATCAAAACAGGAGGAGAAGCAGCCTAAATGTCCAGTAAGGAGATGCAAAAAAGCCTCTGGAAGTATCAGCACAAAATACTAATTCTGATTTTTTCTGCTCTAAAAGAAACATGATAAAAATAGATAAATGCTGGCAATATTAATGAAGAAAAGGATTTCTACTCAGATTTTAATACTGCTTGAGAGGAAAAGAATTACCTGGAGTTGCTGACAGGGAATGGACTCTTTTTACAGATCGTGGACATGGATACGCAGCACCGCATCTCCAGCCATCCCTTCCCTGTGGTTTCCTCATCCCTTTTTTTGGCTCCACTGGGAACTCCCCTCCCAAGATGATTGTTTGCCTGGATGTGAACACCTGGGAAGTCAGAGAATCCCTGGAGGGGTCAGGCTGGAAGGGCCCACACTGGGAATCTTCTCCCACCTCCCTGCTCCAGCAGGGTCATCCCAGAGCACGGGATTGTGCCCGGACAGCTCTGGAGTATCTCCAGCGAGGGAGATTCCACAACCTCTCTGCAGGCACACGGGGAAGGGGGATGATGACATTTAAACCAGGGCAATGACCCACAGCCTCTTTTCAATTCCTTCCTCTAAAAATAAAAATTAAAAAAAATAAATAAAAATTTTCAAAAAACGGAGAAAAGAGAAGAAACTCTGCATTTCAGGGCAGGTGATGGAGATGAAACCAGGACACAACGTCAGAAGCTCCACAATAAAACCCTGGGAACAGCGAGGCCAAGCTGCACCGTGTTAAAATTCAAGGCTAATTTAAAATCTTGTTCCTTAGTGCAAAAGCTGGAAAGGCGCCCAAGCGGAGGGAGGAGGGGAAAAAAATAATAACCAAGCCAATTGTATATTTCTCCTAGAAATTCCATGTCAGGAGGTACCTCAGGACTGCCCCCGCGGGCTCCAATTTCAATAAATCAACACAGCGCGCGGGGGCAACGGTAGCACAAAGTCGCGCTCTCCCCGCACAACCCGGCCAGGTAAAATCACCGGGAACAAAATGCCCATTCTTCCCTGCTCCTTGGCAAGGGGACAAATTACTTTCTGCACCTCGCTGTGCTGAAGGAGCGGTTATTAAAGGCAGCCGGGGCTGTGCTCAAACCCAGGGCGGGATGGAGCGAGCGCCGCCGGCCGCCAGGAACCTGGGACGGGGCCACCTCCACGGGCCTGTCCTGCCCATCCCAGGGTTTAAAAATTCAGATGTGGGGTCAGGATGAAGCTGGATGGACACAGGGATGTGCACAGACATCAATTTTTGACGATTTTTTGCCGAATGATTTATGGGTTATTCCGGTGGTGGCAGCCCAGAGAGCAAACAAGGAGGTGAGAGGTGCTGCGAGCTGCTGTCTGCTCATCCCAAATGTGTCTGCACACCAAAAATTCCCTGTGTTTTTGGCTTGCCCATGTCTGGGACAGAGCCATGTGAAAATGGCAAGGAAGGGAGGGATCAGAAAGGCTTGTGAGAGGGAAGGAATAATAAAAAAAAGGGCTGACCCTAAAACACAACATCAAATCAGGAATTTGAAGAGGGGTGTCCCCATCTCTTGGTTCACCACCTCCACTGTCCCCCCCACAAGGACGTCTCACACCATTTCTACTGCAAATCATTTGACGTTTCCCTTACAATCAACCCCTGGTGTCACTTTGTTACGGGATGGCACCGGAAGCTCCAACTGCAGGCATTATCCCGAAGGATAATGGGAAAAGGCAGGGTTTGGAGCCCTTCTAACTCAGTGCTGAGAAGGAGACAGCTGCTGGGAACAAAAAAAATACATGGAGAGATTTCTATTACAGATTTACCTTTTTTTAAAACCCTGAAATTTGAATTTTCACCGAGTCTCCCAGCACATGGGATTTTCTGACGGAGGGAGATGGGGTTTATTCCAGTCACACCCAGCATGTCCAAGTGGTCACTGGGTCCAGCCCCTGCTGGAAGCCACATGCCAGTGGGAGATGTCCCACAGCTCCAGGAACGCAGCAGGGAAAAGTAAAGACTTCAGCATCCAACTATTCCATAAAAAAAAAGCACTCAGCCCAAATATAGCCACGGGCTGGTCCCTCAGGAGAGGACAGCACGTGGCACTCCGTGCCCTGGGTGATGCTCAAGGTTCCAAATGCTGGATTGATGATCTTGGATTCTGGGATTCAGTGATTTTGGGGAGCGACAGAACAAAACTCGTAGGAAGTTTGGGTTTTCAAACTCTCCCTGGATAACCCCTCAGCGATTTTCTGGGATTGAATTCCATCTCTAGCCAGCCACACGCAACACCTCGGAGACTTCATGCCGTCCCTGAAATACTCCAAAAGGCAGCTCCTCGCCCACACAGGCAGCTCAGTGCCTTCCAAGGGTGCCCCAGCCCCAAATGAGAGCTGCTGGAACCTCTCCATTAGTGATTAACATATTTCCAAGTCCATGCATTCATTAAAATCAAATTAACACGCCGGGAAATAAAACTCCTGAACAGAGCCGGCCACAAAAATGTCTTTAGTTCAGCGCAGCCAGCAATTCCCTCCTATATTTAGGGAAAAATGGAGCTGACCACTGCTTTGTGTTAGTAACAACATTCCCAAGGGTTGGGAACGAAGTGGCAAATTTGGGAAACCCCCTGGGGGTCGGATGGGCAGGAGGGCCCGTGGATTCTCTCTGGATGGAGGAAAAGGTGGAGAGGGATAATTTTAATGGGATTTAAGGAGTGGGACCACACTTCAGCTGCCTGAAGTGCAGCTCTCCCACGTCATGAACACCAAAATGCCGTTTTCTTATATCAGTGGTGGAAAACTTTTAATTTTAGGCTGAAATCCTCAAAGTCATCACACCAAAATACCTTTTTCTTATATCACTGGTGGAAAACTTTAAACTATAAATTTTAGGCTGAAATCCTGGAAGTCATCACACCAAAATGCCTTTTTCTAATATCACTGGTGGAAAATTTTCACGATAAATTTTGGGCTGAAACCCTCAAAGTCATCACGGCGAACGCCGTGAATTCTAAAGAAAACGACCACTTGGATGATTTTTAAAATTTTTTTAAACAAAACCTTGCTGCTCAGGCCCTCACAAAAAGAGAGAGCGACAATTCCTCAGGGATCACTCCCACGAATAAACATTGATCATTCCCTTGCAGGCAGCTCCCGGCTGGCAGGAGAAGGGTTAACCCTGGCAGGCTTTACGGCGTGCAGAGCCCAGAACGAGCTCCCACCCCAAAATGAAACACGGCCGAAGCTGCCCTGCACTAAGGAACTCCATAATAATTTATGAACTGGACTCTGGTTTTTTACACCCCGGGCAGAAACAATGGCGAGGCAGGAGGTCCGAGGAAGCCGAGGGTTAAAGGTGATTTTGTGTTACCTGAATTCCCTTCAATAACTCAACACATGACCATTAGCCTGCTTTATCTGCCTCTATTACGAAGAGCTGATGAAAAGTTTTAATCTGTTTCCCGATGGCTCCGAGCACTGTGGTGGGGGGGAATAGGAGATTGTTTTGTTGGGAATAAAATAAAAATAAATTAAAGTGAAAGTGGGGAGTGGGGGATGCCCAGCCCTCACTGTCCTGTCCACATCCCTGCCCAGGCTGCGGATTGATGGGATTTTGGGAAGGAATTCCTAACTGGGAGGGTGGGGAGGGCCTGGCAGAGATTCCCAGAGAAGCTGTGGCTGCCCCTGGATCCCTGAGAGTGTCCAAGGATGGAGCTTGGAGCAGCCTGGGACGGTGGAAGGCGGCACTGGCTGATCCTTAAATTCCCTTCCAACCCAAACCATTCCATGATTTCTGGGAGAGAACATCAATCACAAACGGCCACTGACTCGCTACAGGTGATAAATCACATTTTTCCCAACATCAGGACGACTTCCTGCACGTTCCCTCACGTCCCACACCAACTCTGCCCCAGGGGGTTCTTGGTCTTCCCAATCCCACCCTGCAGCCCTCCTGCTCCCAGAACATCCCAGGCACAGATCCCAGGGCTCTCCCTTCTCCTCTGGCTCCGGACACAGGAATCCCACACGGAGAACGGAGCAAATTCATCCCACTTTGCCCCAGAACAGCAGGACTTTGGCTGACAACAAAGCTGCCAGAAGGAATCCTTTCCCTTCACGGGCTGGGTGCGGGGGGATTTCAAAGCTGGGAGGTTTCCCCTGCTCCTCCTCAGCCTGGCACTACTCTCACTTTACCAGAGGTCGTATTCCTGGAGTAGAAGTTGTGTGTGGAGAATCCATCACCCAGGGAGAAGGGAATGGGATCTTCCCCGACCCTACAGCCTTGCTTTACCCCAAAATCTGCCTGCACTTCTTGAGCAGCACGTTCTTGAACGTCACCTCTCCACCTCCAGGCCCTCGTGGTGCATCCCTTTTCAACAATTAAACGGGATGGAATTAACCCAGGGGATCAGCCAGCCCTGAGCAGCTCCAGCTCCTCACTGCGTGTGCGAGGGTTTGAAAAGTAAAACAAGCAGAACTAAACTGGAAAGCCTGGCAGGGGGAAATAAAATTCATTTATGTATTTGTTTGTTTGTTTGTTTGGAAGCAGATCATTTATATATTTATTTAGTTATTAATTTGGAAGTGGAGTCTTTATTTATTCCTTTGGACGTGGATTATTTATTCATTCATTCATTTGGAAGCGGATTATTTATATATTTATTTAGTTATTCATTTGGAAGGGGATTCTTTATTTATTTATTTATTCATTCACTCATTTGGATGTGGGTTCTTTACATATTTATTTAAATATTCATTTGGAAGTGGATTATTTATTTACTTAGATCTTCATTTGGATGTGGATTATTTATTTATTTAATAATTTATTTGGACATGGATTCTTTATTTATTTAGTTATTCATTCATTTGGCAGTAGATTATTTATTTATTTATCTGTTTATTCCTTTGGAAGTGGATCGTTTATTTATTTATTTATTCATTTGGGAACTAGATTGTTTATTTATTTGTCCCTTTGGACATGGATTTATTTATTTGTTTATTTATCTATTCATTCATTCATTTGGATGGGGATTATTTGTTTATTTTATTTATTTATTCCTCTGGACGTGGATTATTTATTTTTTCATTCATTCATTCATTCATTTGGAAGGGGATTATTTATTTCTTTGCAAAGCCAAGCCAGAGGCACCTACTGCCTTAAAGCCTCTACAAACCTGATCCACTGCTTAAAGGAGAACAAACTGGGGATGATTAAGGAACTTCCGACAGAAATAAACAGCCCGGGCCCGAGGCAGAGGGAAAACACTGAGCAATCCCCAAAATCTGCCCAGCCCAAGGTGAGAAATGGAAAACCCTCAGGACACCCAGTGCACATTCCCAGGGCTGCCCTGGCAGGTGATTTCCCTTTGCAGGAACATCCCTCATCCCTGACGTTCCCAGCAAACCCAACAAGGAAACTCCTCCTCGGGGCTGGGTTTTGGGAGGGCAGAGGCAAGGCTGGCTCGGCTCAGGGGGAGAGGGATCACTGGGGCTTACCCTCGGCACGGGACAGCGCCAGGAAATCCAGGAGCTCTGGGAACGCAGCCCCAGCATCCTGTGCCAGCTCCACAGCCTGTCCCTGTGCCCTGTCCCTGCCCCTGCCGCTGTCTCTGTTCCTGTCTCCTGTCTCCTGTCTCTGTCCCCTGTCCCTGTCCCTGTCCCCTGTCCCTGTCCCTGTCCCTCTCCCTGTCTCTGTCCCCTGTCCCTGTCCCCTCTCCCTCTCCCTGTCCCCTGTCCCTGTCCCTGTCCCTGTCCCTGTCTCTGTCCCCTGTCCCTGTCCCCAGGGCAGCAAACACCCTTTGATCAGCACGGGGAGCGCTGGGAGAGCCCCTGGAGCCCCATGGAGCAGGGATGGCACCAGTGACAACCCCCCTGCACCCTCCACTCCCCATTCCCAGCCCAGACAGGGCAGAACCAGCAGGAAAAAGGAATTTTTTTTCCTTCACCCCACCCCGTGCTCGGCGTGGCCCGTCCCAGATGGCACCACCTTCCTGTTCCAGCTGAACCAGCTAAATTTGGATAAAACCCGGTTAGAACGAGTCTGGAAAGAACTTTATTTGCTCAGATGCCAGGCCAGGAAGCTGAGGACAAGGGGATCAGTCCCCTGGGATGGCCACGACAGCTCCAGGGATGTGCAGCTCCCGTGATTTTGCTTCCACCCACCAAACCCCAGGGTGACCACACAGGAACAGGGGATGGCACCAAGGGACAGGGGCAGAGCACCCCGATTTCTACAGGCACAGACCACAGCAGCTCTAAAATATAACCTCTGGGTGCCTAAAGCAGCCTGGAGCCCAAAGGACAGGAGTATTTTTAATTTAATGACCGGTCCTGCAGGTACAAACAAGGTGGGAAGGGCAAGGGAGCTGCTTTTCCTTCCCAACAACCCCTCAAGGGTCAAAACATCCCTGCCCCGTGCTGGGACAAAATGTTATTGATATTTACAGCATAAATTATGATTATATTTGGGGGGAGCAGCAGGCAGAGCACTTTGGTGATGACGCAAAAATCCCATTTTTAGAGCGAGATCACAAAATCCCAGAATCCCTGAGGTTGGAAAAGATCTCCAAGGTCATCCAGCCCCAGCTGTGCCCGATGCCCACCTTGTCCCCAGCCCAGAGCTCTGAGTACAGGATCCTTTGTTGGGTTTTGGTTGGTTTTGAGGGGTTTTTTTGAAGGGTTTGGGTGTAAAAGATGGTGCAGGAATCCTGAATCATTCAGATTGGAAAAGACCTCCAAGAAGACTATTAGATCCTCACCTTGTCCCCAGCCCGGAGCCCTGAGTGCCACCTCCAGGAATTCCTGGGACACCTCCAGGGATGGGCACTCCAAACCTCCCTGGGCACTTCCAATGCTCAGAATTCCACTCTCTTGTCCCTCAGTTCTGTGTTTGAGAAATAAATCCGGGATTAAAATCACAAATTCCACTTCCAGACCACGGGATAACCAAGGTGCTGGGACGTGCCAAACTTCCCCACCTGCCTCCTCTGAGCAGGGGCTGCAATCCCAAGGAATAACATCCCCCGTCACCCACCTGAAACCCCAAAAGCCGTGGGGCCACCCAAGGTCTGTCCCTGTCCCCAGGCTGGGCACATTGGGGGCTTTGCTGTGGCGTTTGGGGACAGCCAGGAAACTGCACAGAGCCCGAGGAGAGGGCGGAAAGAGAGGGAGGAAGGAGGAAAGGCAAATCAGGGATTTCACACCCGGAAGATGTTTAGGAAATGCAATTTAAACAACAGATCCCTGTTCCTGAACTGCTGGTTTGGAATTCCTGCTCCTCTGGGCTTCCCCACCCTCCCAGCCAGGAATTCCTGCCCAAAATTCCATCCAGCCCTGTCAGCAGCCATTCCCTGTGTCCTGTCCCTCCATCTCTTGTCCCCAGTCCCTCTCCAGCTCTCCTGGAGCTCCTTCAGCTCCTGGAAGGGGCTCTGAGCTCTCCCTGGAGCTTTTCCCTTCTCCAGGTGAACAATTCCAGCTCTCCCAGAGCAGAGGGGCTCCCTGGGATCCCCCACACCCAGAATGGGCAATGCCAGGCCAGGAGAAGCAGAATCCACTTTTTAGTGGATATAAAAAATAAAAATCAGGACTAAACCAACCCTTTCTCCCCTCCCTGCAACCGTCACAGACAGGAACAGGAACTGGCAGTTGACCACTTTGGGGTTTTAAATCCCCCAGGACTCAAACCCAGCCCTTCCTCTCCCTCTTTCCCTCAAGCCCCGTGGGATCTTCAAGCAGGTAAGAAAATAAAAGCCCGATTGGAGCTACTGTAACTCCCCAATTGTTTAGACGTGATTGTCTAAATAAAATAAAGGGCTTAATTAGCAGGATCATCAACATAAAGGCAGGTTTGAATAAACATTCGCTTCGTCAGTCAGGAGCAATTAAGGTTTCCCTTGATAAGAGCAATCTCGGCTGGATGCAGATGTTTTTAATAATGCAAATATTTTTCCTCCTTGGAATAATTAAGGCCAGCATTTTCGAAGAGAAGCTCTGCACAGGCTGGTGCTGGGAATAATCAATATTTCCCGTTTTCCTCCAAGAACCACGTCATGAATGTTTGATAAGGGAACTTTCAACAGCAATGGGAAGTGTCCTCACACTGAGGATTTACAAGAAATAATTTTGTGTCGCATTTTAGTAAAAAAAAAATAAAATCTGGTCTTTAAAATTCTCTCCCATCCCAAACCATTCCAGGATTCTCTGATTTCAGCTGAATGAAGAAAATAAATGGAAGAAATTCATCCGCAATGAGAGTGGGTTTCTCTATTCTATCCATTAATACAAAGGGAAAATGCCCAGTGGGATATTTTTAGGGGCAGGCTCACAGAAATGACCTCCTGGGATGGATCTGATGAAGTCCCAAACCAACTGACTGCCCCAACCCTGCAGAGATCCCAAAATCCCCAAATGGGATTGCTCCCATCCGTGTCCAAGGCTGCACTCGATGATCTTGGAGATCTTTCCCAACCTAAATATTCCATCCCTGCCTCTGTCCCCACAGGGGCTCAGCCAGGACAGTGCTTTGGAAGATTTTATCCACGTAGGAATACGAAAATCCATTTATTTAATACCTCCTGAACTCCTTGCTGGAAATCAAGGGGAGGAACACGATGGGGAAAAAGGGATAAATCAGCCCCGCAAGTTAATTCTGGTGGTGCCCAGGGCAGCTCCTGTCAGTGCTGAATTCCTCCTCCTGCACACGCCGCTAATCAGCCCAGCCCTCCCTCCCCTCCGCCCCAAACCGCGTTTAAAACGCAAATAATAATAATAAAACACCATAAAAACGTCACGGGACAAAGCAAATACACCAGAACCCCCCGAACCTGCTCTCGCTCACGGTTTTGTCCCGGCCCCCTATAAAATTAACTTTTACAACTTTTACTGGCAACTCCGACCCGGGTCGAAATTATTCTCTGATTACCGCGCCCATATATCTCAGGGCAGCCAGTGACCCTCATCCAATTACCTCCAGGAACACTTTTGCACACATCCAGGGCTCCACAATTAAATCTGGGAGAAGGCACATCCCTGCTCCCGGGGAGGGGGGAAAAAAAAAGTCTCCCTGGATGATTTGAAACGTGGCAAAACCAAAAAAAAAAAATTAAAATAAATAAATAAATTTGCTCTTTTAATCCCAAAATCAATCATGCACAAACTTTAACGGCCTGGGAGGGTCGTGAGGGGTTTTTTGGTGGTTTTTTTTTTTGGTTGTTTTTCAAACACAAAAATCCAAATAAAAGCCCCCTCAGCATGCACGGTGCTGGCTTTAATTTCCTTGAGTAAACAGCGTGTTTGCAGGGAAGAGGAATACCTGGAATTTCGCCTCGTTACTGCCCTATGAAATACGCCTCCAGTGCCAGGCCTGGCTGGGGGATTTAAGCCTGACTTAGTGCAGTTGCTTAGTCCAGTTGCAAATAAAAAAAAAATAAAAAATGGAAGAGATTAATCAAATCTCTTATTAATATAACAGATAATATAATCGATATAACATAATAATATAATAGATAATAGAATAATAGAATAACAGAACAATAGAATAACAGAATAATAGAACAATAGAATAACAGAATAACAGAAAAATAGAAAAATAGAAAAATAGAATAAAAGAATAAAAGAATAAAAAGGCAAAAAAAAGCCAACTCCAGAGACATCCAGACGTGCTCCAGCAGCACTCCCAAAAGCCAGAGCTCAGTCAGCGGATAAAGAGCAGGACAGTGCAAATCCTTACAGAAAAAAAAGATGGAATTGATGAAAAAAAGCAAATCTAAGGAATAACCAGCAAACCCCAAATTAAGGAGCACAATGAGAGACGCACAAACAGAATCCAAAAATCCCCTGAGCTGGGAGGGATCATCAAATCCGACTCCTGGTCCTGCACAGGATAATCCCAACAATCCAAAAAATCCCCACCCTGTGCTGGGAGCAACCAGCTCCACCTGAGCCTGCCAAAACCTGGGCACCAACCCCGAAATTAAAATTAAAATTAAAATTAAAATTAAAATTAAAATTAAAAACAGGAGGGGTGACTCTTGTCACCCACCACTTCCAAGCCTTTGGGAGGGAGCTGGAGGGGAAGCCACGCTGAAAAAAAAAAAAAAAAAAGAGCTGTCAGGAAATCCTCCCTTCCCAAAGAATTGGAAAGGACAGGCAAAGAATTTTCCAAAGAATTGGAAAAGACAGAATTGGAAATGGGGAAGTGTGAAAACGGGAGAGGGAGGAGCAGGCCCCGGGATGCCCTCAGGTATTCCATGTGCAGCTCCCGGGATGCACAAAGGGCTCCTTCTTCCGAGGAGCAGAACATTCACCATGGCTAATTAATTTCGGCCCCTCAATTACCGGGGGGAATCTCGTGACACAGCTTTATTTGTAGCCTCTTTTTCCACCCCCTTTTTTTCCTTTTTTTTTTTTTTTTTTTTTTTCCTAATAAACAAAAAAGCAGATAAGGAGCGTGACACCTTTAATGGCTTTACAACGGCTTTACAACGGCTTTACAACGGCTTGTCCTGCCCTGGGGAGTCCCACCGCTCGTCCCTAATCGGATCATCCCTGTGCCAGCCACGGGGACATCACACAAATCATGGAATTCTTCCGACCCTAAAGCCAATCCCATCCCAGCCCCGTTTTTCCACAGGCAGAGACATTTCCCATCGGGATATCCATCCAAATCCTCTAGGCAACGGAAAATGCAAGTGGGAAAAATGGAGAAGCGCTAAAAATGGAATTAATTCAGGTATCAAGGCAGGAAAAAAAAAATCCTGTTTGATTACAAAAGATTTGCTGCCTCAGTCTCTGTGTTTGGGCAGGAGATGCCCAGAGTTCCTGGACGAAAACCAGGAATAAACAACACTGTGGGTAGGGGTTTTGGGGTTTTTTTTTTCCTTAATTGGGTTTTTTTTTTCTTAACTGGAAAGGGAAAAGCTGTTGTTTCTACACCCCAACACAGATTTCCAGATATTATTATTATTTTTAATATATCACCATCATCATCATTATTATTATTAGTAGTAGTAGTAGTATTAGTATTAGTATTTCCAGATATTATGAAATAAATTATACCAATAATTAAGAGATAATAATTATAAATAATAAAAAAAATCACAAAAATAATCCCCCAAACCCACCACGGTCAGAGCTGCTGCCCATGGGGAGTTCACACCAGAGCCAAAGTCCCCGACAATGTGACAAAACCTCCGTAATTTTGGGGTGAAGCCCTTGGGCAAGAACCCAACCTGCTCCCTCCTCCTCCATCTCCTCCTCCTCCTCCTCCTGTCCCTGCAAAGGCCACGGGGTTTGGGAATAATGGGGACATTCTTCCACCCACCCCAAGCCTCCCACGGGGAAACGGCCCCATTTCCATTTTTAAAGGAACAAAAGGACATTGCCCTGAGCACCCCGGGGCTGGAAATCAACCCTGAAGCCAGGAGTTTGTGTCCACAGCTTTAACATCCAGGGGGAATACCATGTCTAGAAGACCAGGACCAACCACGGTGGATAATACAAAACAAAATCCACGCTTTGCCAGCTGCCAGAGCAGAGAAATTGAGAAAAATTTCCCAGAGAAATTGGGAAAAAAATTCAGATGGCAGAAACTTGTGCGATCCGGAAGCTCTTTCCAAGGAAAAGACCAACATGAAGCCTCCAAAGGAACTGAGAGGCAGCCAGCTTTGCACAAATCCCTGGTTTAGCTGGCCAAAAGGCAGCAGAGGTTTTTCCCTTGTCCCAGAAGGGAGGGTTTGGGATGCCCCAGCACTGGAGGCTCTCCCAAAAAGAAGGGTTCTGCAGGAGCAGCCGGATCTCTGGGATCTGGTCCCATCCAGGAGGAGCTCCTGGGGCACCAAGAGCCTTCCCAGCTTTCTCTCCCTCATGGACACGCCACCCCAAAGCCACGAGAGATGAAATTCCTGGTTCCTCCAGCTCTGCATCTTCCTCATCCTCATCCTACATCAACATCCTTGTCCCACCACGTTTCCAGTGGCATCAGCTCCATGGCACCTCAGCATTCCCAGGGTTTCAGCCATCCCACACCCCCTCCCACCTTTTCCAGGTTTTCCTCCTCCAGCAGCATAGATTTGGTTTTTCCCCCTGAGATTTCGTACACTGACATCCATAAAAATCCTGCCCTGGACTGTCACAGCTCTCCCACAGAGAGCTGCTGACGGAATTCCTGATGCTGGAAAAGTGGGAAAAGCCCAACCCCACTGCGAACGCTCAGCTGGGAACCACAGAGAGCCTGGGAATTCCTTTCCTTCCATAAAGATAAGCCTTGGATCCCTATGGAATGAGCAGATCCCGCTGCAGGCCCGACCCGGAATTTGGGGAGAGGAGCGACTCCTGATGATTTTGGGGCTCTCCAAAGGCCGCTTGAAATGAAAAATGGAAGAGGAGAGGCCTCTCCCACCACACAGCTCGACACAGAGCACATTGTTTTTGGGCCAACTTCCAAAGTTTAAACCATCCCCGAAACTCGGGCACGGATTGGATTTGGCAAAACACCCAAGCCGTGCTTGGAACCCCAAATCCAGCCAGAGGAATGCTGGGCCTGGGAGGGATGGTTCAGGAGGAGATAAAGTATTCAATTTCTGCTAAATCTCATGCAATAAAATCCAACTCGAGCTCGGAGGGAAGGGAGCACAAAGGGAATGAAAACGTGGAATTGCTGGGTGAAATTTGTGTTGGGTTTACTTGGGAGGGACATTTCTTGGAGTTTATGAAAACCAGCTGCTGTCACAGCCACACATCCGTGGTCCCGGAACAGGGATGTGATTTATCCCGTGAAATCTGTAAACCAAACGGGACAAAGCTCTCAATATCTTCCACAATAAATCCTTTCAGCAGGTAAAAGCAAATCCCGGAGCAAGTCTTTCCTTAATGGGTTACAATGACAAAAATCAGGAATCCAAGAGCTCGGGGTGGTTTTGGTTTTTTCATTTTGAATGGTTTGGGGGGCTCTCCAAAGCCAGAAAACCATTAAAAATGTGGAATATTAAACGAGTTAATTACCGCCCACTGACGCCTGTAACTCTGACACACCCATGGGATGCTCAGGACCGGGATGAAGGAAAATCCCAGCAAGGAATTTTGTCTCAAGATGCTTTTTAGGAGAGCAAATTTTGGCTACAAGTCAAATATTTGGATTAAAAAAATCCAGTATTCCCATGGGCTGGCCCCTTCCCAGCATGAATTCATGACGACATCAGGTATTGTGGGAACTCCTGGTCCCACATCCAAACCCGACTCCTGGGATTTGATGTATTCCTGCAGGGTACAAGTACAGACACTAAACGGGGCTCCAAAAAAATGGATAAATGGGTTTGAACTCCCAGCGATGGATGGGATATTGGGAAGGAATTCCTGCCTGGGAGGGTGGGGAGGCCCTGGCAGAGATTCCCAGAGAAGCTGTGGCTGCCCCTGGATCCCTGCAAGTGTCCCAGGTGAGGTTGGATGAGGCTCGGAGCACCCTGGGATGGTGGAAGGTGTCCCTGCTTGCGGAGTGCAGCAATCTGGAGAGGCACCAGCCCCTGAGCTTGGATCTCTGCAAGCTCCAAACCCAGCTCTGCCTGTGCAGCACAAACCCACAGTCCAGCGAGGAAAGTCAGGTTTGACCGGCTCTGAGAGCCCCCTTGGATAACTGGGCCTGGATTCCCGGCACAGCACAGAGCCCCCGGAGCTCTCCCTGGCTCCTGCTCCCTCCTGTCACTCCCTGTGCACTCAGGGAGTTCAGGTTCAATGTTCAAAGGGAGGGAAATGTCCATCAGCTCTGTTTACCAACACAGAGGGACAGGGAAGGGCAGGATCCCCTGCTCCCTGCCCGCGGGGAACTCCTGCTGGAAAAACCCCTCTGGGACGGTTTTCAGCAGCTTCAAAGCGTGGCAGCAACACTAAAAAAAAGATCATTAATGAAATCATTAATGAGCGACACCAAGAGCCCAGCAGCATTCCCAGCCCGTTCCTGCTGCTGCCGGAGGATTCCCAATCCCTCAGCCGAGATCAGAGCGGGACGGGCTCTCACATCACCTGCCGAGCTCTCCTCACAGGCTGCTGAAGCTGCAATTAACTGCGGCAATTAAAACACCCTCCTCTTCGCCTCGGGGCTGAGGGTAACGCGTCCCACGATTTCCACTGTGGGCTGCTCCCAAACTGCTCCTGGAAACTCCTGCCGAAAGGATTTACCAACGCTGGTGGAGCCCACGTGGAGCAGCGCCACCTCCACGGGGACAGCAGGTGACAGGAATGAGGGAGGGGGTTCTGCACAGGGCCACCTCCATGGGGACACTCCTGCAGGTGACAGGGACCAGGGAGGGGTTCTGCACCTCCATGGGGACACTCCAGCAGGTGACAGGGACCAGGGAGGGGTTCTGCACAGGGCCACCTCCATGGGGACACTCCAGCAGGTGACAGGGACCAGGGAGGGGTTCTGCACCTCCATGGGGACACTCCAGCAGGTGACAGGGACCAGGGAGGGGTTCTGCACAGCCATGGGGACACTCCAGCAGGTGACAGGGACCAGGGAGGGGTTCTGCACCTCCATGGGGACACTCCTGCAGGTGACAGGGACCAGGGAGGGGTTCTGCACCTCCATGGGGACACTCCAGCAGGTGACAGGGACCAGGGAGGGGTTCTGCACCTCCATGGGGACACTCCAGCAGGTGACAGGGACCAGGGAGGGGTTCTGCACCTCCATGGGGACACTCCAGCAGGTGACAGGGATCAGGGAGGGGGTTCTGTCCCTCTGCCCTGCTCAGGTGAGACCCCACCTGCCGAGGGGCCTGGAGCTGCTGGAGCCGGTCCAGAGGAGGCTCCAGGACAACCAGAGGGATGGAGCAGCTCTGCTGGGAGAGCTCAGCCTGGAGAGGAGAAGCTTTGGGGTGAGCTCACTGTGGCCTGGCAGGACCTGAAGGGGCTCCAGCAGCTGCTGGTGGCCTGACATCCTTGAGTTATAAAAGCAGAAATATTCCTGAGGGAAAGGAGGGGTGGAAAAGGGATTCCGGCCCCAACTCACCAGCAGCAGGACTCCAGGGGTTCTCCTTTCCTAGGGAAGGGGAGTTCACGGAGCTCACTGGCTCTGGGATCAGAATTCCCGCTCCTTGCTTGTCCCACCAAGCTTTAAATCCATGCCCTCAGCAGAAAACCCCAGCTCCAGGGAAAGGTGGGCACTCCCTCACCTCATCCCAGAACCCATAAATCCATGGAAGGAACCCACAAATCCATGGATGGAACCCACAAATCCATGGATAGAACCCACAAAACCATGGATGAGTTGCAGACACTGCCCATCTCCAGGGAAAGGTGGGCACTCCCTCACCTCATCCCAGAATAATTCCACAAATCCATGGCTGGAACCCATAAATCCATGGATGGAACCCACAAATCCATGGATGGAACCCACAAATCCATGGATGTACTGCAGACACTGCCCAACCGAGGCCACAAAAACGCTTCCAGCCACCGAGAGGGAACAGGAAGGATCTGATCCTTGGAAAACACAGATCAGTGGATTGGTGGAGAGGAGGAAGAGAAATGCTGCAGATATTTCCACGACCTTGGCAAGGGCAGCAAGTCACAATCCCTGCTTTCCGTGTAAATTGGTCAGGAGGGAAAAGCCTCTGGAGAGAGCTTGGAGGAGTCAAAGCTTTTCCCCTGGAATGGGGGATGACAGCAGAGTGAGGAAAAAGTTTTATTTCTTTGTCCTGAGCTATTTGGAGGCAGACTAGAGAACTTGGTCATAAAACTCCGTCACTAGAAATCCCAGGAAGTGGGAAAAATGGGTCTGAAAATGGGAATACTCCTAAGGCTGGGCAGAGAAACCAATGGCTCATATCTGACTCCACACAGGGATTTCATAGCTTCAAAATAATTAAAAACTAAAAATTCAAAAAAAATCAATTAAAAAAAAATAATAAAAATAATAAAAAATAAAATAAAATAAATTAAAAATAAATTAAAAATAAATTAAATTAAATTAAAATAAAATAAAATAAAATAAAATAAAATAAAATAAAATAAAATAAAATAAAATAAAATAAAATAAAAACCAAGGAAGGGTGTCCTGTTTTCAACTGGTGGGAAAAGGCTCCCCTCCTGCTTTTATGTGAATTTTATTCCCAAAGTGGCCGGGGTTGTTTTTTTGTTGTTGTTGCAGCACAGCTGACACCATGCAGGAGACGACTGGATGGTTCCACACGCGCTTTTACTGATCCGGGGAAGTATTTTTTTTTTCTTTTTTAAGGCTTGAAAGAGCTAATCCACCCCGAGCTCCCCTCCCAGCTTCTCCTGGAGAAACGCATTCCGAAAAAAAAAAAAAAATGATAAGCAAATTATCTGACATTATATCTAATTACAGCAGCTCCTAATTACGCGGGCCCCCTTTGGAGGCAGCGGAGCAAGCGCTTCCCAGAACAGCCATTCCTGCAGCGCGCAGTAAATCAGCCACCGATTCGAAACTTTAACCTATAAATTAAATTAATAAGAGACAAAGGCTCCTTTTGTGCCTTGGCGAGGCCCTGCAGGATTTTAGAAATAATAGGGCTGGAAAGTGATTTATATCCCGAGATTAAAGGTCAGTTTGGCGCACACGACTTCGGGAGCGAAAACGCCGCGGCAGAGACTTCAAATTAACTCGTTCCTGCACGCCCCCCACCCAAACCCTGGTCTTCTTTTTTCCCAGAGCTGCAAGGGCTTGCTGTGAGCACTGAGAAGATGGGAAAAAAGCCTGGAGAAATCCGTGGAATTCTTCCTGATCCGTGGGAAGGAGGGAAACGCGCCTGGGAATTGGCTCGGGCGGTCGTCCCCTGGTCACTGAAGTGACACAACCTGTGAGCTGCACTTCCAGCCAGTGCATGTCCAGCATGGAGAGGCTAAAACCACTAAAAATGGGATGGAGGTGGCAGAAATCCACCTGGAAATTGGAGTTATGCAAATAAAGGGGAAAAAAACCCCCTCTGCTGTTTCTAAGGTTCTGCTCTTCTCCTGGCCAGGCCCTGTTCTTATTCCGGGGGAATAAAAAATTCCAGCTGAGCTTAAAACCTTTGGTGCGTGATAAAAAAAAAAAATATTATAGTGGAATCACGGGATGGTTTGGGCTGGGAGGGGCCTTAAATTCATCCAGTTCCAAGCCCAACACCTTCCACTATTCCCAGGCTGCTCCAAGCTCCATCCAGCCTGGCCTTGGACACTTCCAGGGATGGGGCAGAGCCACGAATTCTCTGGGAAACCTGTGCCAGGAATGTTACCCAGAGAAATGGGATTGGTCATTACATTTATTCCCAAAAGATAGTCCCAAAAAAGAGACTGGAGGAGGAGGAGGGATGTGCATCCCTGTCCACCACAGCAGAACTGAGGCAAGAGACCTGGAATGAAGGAAAGATTCCCTACAAACACTGAGAAAAGTGGGAATGGAAGGGAAAAACGACTCTCCTTACACTGCACCTGCTGAGGAGGAGGCCAGGAAAGAGATCATTTAATGTCCCCAAGTGCCAGGAAGGGTGAGAGGAAAGGACTCTGCTCATGGCCAGGGGGACTGGGAGAATCCAGAGGTGGATACAGCAGGGTGAGGGCTCTGGGCAAGGTCTGGAGGCCCCAAACTGGAGGATGAGGGCTGAGACACCTTTGTAGAAATCCAGGAGCTGCCAACAACATCCCAGCAGGGCCCTGGGCCTTTCTCCTCCCTAAACCACGAGGAAAACCAGACCTGGTAAAAATCTCCCCTGCCCGGAGAGGGTGGGGAGATCCCACATTCCCAGATTAGCTGCGGCTGCCCCTGGATCCCTGCGAGTGTCCAAGGCCACCTTGGAGCACCCTGGGATGGTGGAAGGGGTTTGGAACTGGATGGGCTTTAAG
Organism: Chamaea fasciata; assembly: GCF_029207755.1. Taxonomy (NCBI): domain Eukaryota; kingdom Metazoa; phylum Chordata; class Aves; order Passeriformes; family Sylviidae; genus Chamaea; species Chamaea fasciata. The sequence continues at coordinate 9,378,762 of NW_027094101.1, read as the reverse complement.
GTCCCTTCCAACCCAACCCATCCCACGTTACTCCCAGAGCCTGGAAAATGCTCTCCTGCCACTTCCCCCTCTCACCTCTATCTTCCAGAAAGCGTCAAAATCTGTCACCTCCCTTCTCTCTCTGAGCATTTCTTAAAACACCCCATTAACAGGCTCATAAATCCGTAATTTCAATCACTGCCGGAGCCTTGCCTGTGTTATCTTCCAAGCTGCCAAAACCCCCTGGGCCCTGCACGTTCCAGGAGCAGTGCACGATTCCCCACGGCCCTGGGGAGGCACAGCGATGTGATGGGATCCAACATTCCTGCCCCTGCAGGAGCCCAGGGAGAGCTGCTGGAGCGGCTCTCGTGAGGATCCATCTGATCAGGAGCGAAAAACACCAAAAGCGCGGAGTGGGGCAGGAAAAATGGAATATTTCAGGGCAGCGAGGAGGGTCCTGGGTGGTCTGCAAAGGAGCTGGGAACAGTGGGAGAGCGTGAGGAAGAGATGAAATCCAATAGGTGCACAGGAAGCTTTCGCCAGGCTCAAAACAAATCCGTAAGAAAAACAGCCGAGGCTCCAGGAAGAGGAATTGTGTTACTGCTGGAAAGGGCATTGGCACATTCCCAAGGCAGGGAGTGACTGACAGCTCCGCTGGGCTGATCCCACACCCCGAACCCTCCCCACACTGAGCTCCCCTGGAGGGGAAATACCCGGGAAACCTTCCCCGGTTGATCCTGTCTGGGTTTGGCGTCGCTGGGAGTCACGGAAAGCCGAGGGAACCACGGGGGGACACCGGCGACAGGTGCCACCCACCTGCTCTGCTGGCAAAGGGGGAGAGCCCAGAAGGCGTTTTGGGGTGAATTCACATGCTTTGGGTGAAGAATCACAGAGGGAAAAGCGGATCTGAGCTGCGGCAAAGAGAGAAATGAAATCCTACCCCGAGCCTGGCGCTCCACTGCCTGTGGAAGCCGTGTCTGGGAGGGAACTTGGAATTCACATGGAATTCTGGAAGGGTTTGGGTTGGAAGGGGCCTTAAAGCCCATCCCGTGCCACCCCTGCCATGGCAGGGACACCTTCCACTGTCCCAGGCTGCTCCAACCTGGCCTTGGACACTGCCAGGGATCCAGGAGCAGCCACAGCTTCTCTGGGAATTCCATCCCAGCCCCTCACCGCCAGGAATTTCTTCCCGATCTCCCATCCATCCCTCTGGCAGTGACACATTCCCCGTGTCCTGGCACTCCAGACCCTGGTAAAAGTCCCTGCACGATTCTCCTTTGGGAATTTTCTCCCTCAGCACCTCCCTGCATCCAATTCCCCCCAGCAGGCCTGGACCCAAAACCAGCCGGGGCTGTTTGCCTGCAGCTCCACCTTTTATTCTGATCGTTCTCTGAGCAGACACCCCTCCCCTCTTCTCCTGAATCCCCTGCCAGGATCCTGGTCCTCCTGGACTCAAAATTGAAGCTGATTTTGGGGTGTTGGGACCCCAATTCCCACCCCTGAGCTCCGGGAACACGAGGCAGAGTCCTGCCTCGGGAAAGCTGCTTCCCTGCCTGCTCTGCTTGGAATAAAATATCCCCCACCACGTCCGTCCCTGCAGCAATCTGCTTTTGTTCTGCCTCAGGCCCGGTGTTATTGGTCACCCTCCTTCTTCCTTTGAGGGCTCAAACCCCAGGAATTCCTTCCCACTTTTTAAGCCCGGCCTAACTGGGCATCACTTGTCAGTATTTATCCTTCTGCCTCCTGGAACTGCAGCTCCACCAGGGTGGTGACACTCCTGGGGGTTGGCTGCTCCCCGAGTTTTGCCTCATTTCGTCTCGTTTCATCTCATTTCCCTCATTTTGGTCTGCAGAGCTCCCAAATCCTGGGAAAACCAGGAGTCCTTCCACAGCAGTGCTCAGCTGGAAGTGACATCCCCGCCAGCAAACCCGACCTGTGCACACCCAGCAGGGCAGATCCTCCAAGCCCAGATCCCACTTTTACAGCATTTCATCCCTCTTTTTTATTCTTTAGAAGTGATGGGCACCTTCAGAAGAGCAGAGCCAAGCCAGCCTTGGGAATGACAAACCAGCAAACTGCATCCAAAGGTTCCCTGAATCCCTGGCAGGAACTTGGGATTGATCTGAAGGGCTGCCTGAGGTGCAGCTCTTCTTGCAGAGCCCCACACGAAACCCAGATCCAGCCTAAGGAGCTTTGGATGTCCTGCTGACATTTATCTGCCAATATTCCTGCTCCAAGCACTTGCCCTGTGATGGATCTCATTATTTTCCCTGATCCCAGGCCAGCTCAGCCCTTGGCCCTCCCTCCAGCCTCATGGAATTCCCCAAATCCCAGCAGAGAGCCCCAAATCCTCAGCTTCCAATCCCCCCCCCCCACTTCGAGACATGGGAATAAAGACAAGCGGTCCTGCAATCCTGCCTCTGGAAAGGTCAGCTCTCCAAACTTCTGACCAAATGGGAAGGGAAAAAAATAACGCAGCTGAGCACCAGAGTGTTCCTCTTTTATTATCAGCCGCCTTGACTCAAAGAGCAGCTTGATTTTGCCCCAGGGGATGAAAATAAGCTGCCTTTACAGCCCTCCTGGGGCAGGAGCTTGGTGCTCTCCTCACCCAGGAGGGACCAGCAGCAGCTCTGGCTCCTCCACAGAGCCGTGCCCTGAGGGCAGGGACGGAGCGCAGCTCATCTCCCCTCCCGTTCTCATGGGAACACGACTTCCAGCGGGGGAATTCTCCCTGTTCCAAGCCCCCAAATGCCCGCGGGGGCAGTTCCCAGAAGTGGCCCTGAGCTCACAGCCACAGTGTCCAGAGCCTGCTGGACTCCCACGGACCTTCCAAAAAGACTTTCCGGGGAAATCTGGAAAACCTCCCCGCGTCAGGGCTGCACCTCCTGCCAGCCCCGAGCTGGAACCAGCAAAACCCATCAGCAAAACCCTCCGAGGAAGGAGCAGAGACACAAATTATCCCGCGTTTCATTCAATTTAGGAAGGAATCCTTCCCCTGGCACGGGTCCAAGCACTGTAAGCTTCGGATGCTCCCATAAATATTTTATAATATAATTGTTAATGTCGCCAACAAAAAAAAGATCCCTCGAAATTACTTGCTCGGTGACCTCCTCGAATAATTACTGTTTTCTGTTTAATTCAGCACCGCTTCCCTCGTCTGAAGTCGCAACTTTAGAATTTCCAGCACGAAATCCGAGCACCTGCTTCGCTGCAAAGGAACATTTTTTTCCCCTTCCAGCCGTGCAAACTCTTGGAACAAAGCCCACCCCGAGCCATCCGGGCTCATAAAAGCAGCTCATTTTCTGATTCATCCCAACAGATTGCTAAATATTATTTACTTTTTGTTTCATAATGGCTCGGGGAAGAAAAAAAAAAAAAAAAAAGCTGGATGAAAAGCTTAACGAGGTCTAATCCAGGCGAGAAGGAGGGAAGAAAAAGGAATGAAGAGGCAGTTAAGGAGCAGTTTGAGCTGCCTTATCGCCCTTATCAGCGCAGCTATCAGTCAGCGAGGCTTAATTAGGCACAAAAGGCATTGTGCTCCTTTTCCAGAGGTTCTCCAGGAGCCGGGGAGCCGCTCCCGGAGCACTGGATGACAGCCCCTGCTTGGGAAAAGCAGCTCCACGGGAATTAAGGGCCGATTTGCCCCCGTCAGGAGTGGCCGGGCAGGGTCTCGGGGACAGAGAGAAGCTTTTCTCAGCTGCGGCGACACTTTTGGAGATAAAATGGGGCTCAGGGAAATCCTCCAGATTTTGGTGCTTTGTGGTGTCCAAACCATCCCGAGCTCCTGCAGGGAACTCCGGGGCAGGGAAGCAAATCCTGGATCTCCCTTCCAAGGTCTGTTGCTCCAGGAGTGGGGTTTAGTTTTGCTTTCCCTTTATCCCTTTGCCTCACAGAATTGTTCAAGCTGGGGAAGACCTTTGAGGGCATCGAGTCCAATCGGCACCACCACCGTGGTCACCACTAAACCATGTCCCAAAGTGCCACATCCACACTTTTTTTCTTAAACGCTTCCAGAGATGGGGACTCCAGCACTGGGCAGACCCTTCCAGTGCCTGGACAATCCTTTAGGGAAGGAATTTTCCCAAATATCCAGCCTAAAGCTCCCCTGGCCCAGCCTGAGGCCGTTCCCTCTCCTCCTGTCCCTGTTCCCTGGGAGCAGAGCCCGACCCCCCCGGCTGTCCCCTCCTGCAGAGCCACAAATTCCTCCTGCTCCCCATTTTCTCCAGGCTGAGCCCCTTCCCCAGCTCCCTCGGGAATTCTCCAGCTCCTTCCCAGCTCCATTCCCTTCCCTGGACACTCTCCAGCCCCTCCACGTCCCTCTTGTCACGAGGGGAAAATCAAAAAGTGGGAGAAAATGTGAGGGAAGAAGGAGGGAAGTTTGGGGAGGGCTCTGCAGCAAATCTTTTCCCTTTTTGGATCCCCCTTTCCTCCAGGCTGAGCCCCTTTCCCAGCTCCCTCAGCCTCTCCTGGTGCTCCATTCCCGTCCCTGGACACTCTGCAGCCCCTCCATGTCCCTCCTTTCCTGGGACAGGTCACCGAGGTCCCTCAGGAGTGACCCACGGCTGTGTCCGGCAGCTCCGGCGTGGATTCGGTGCCCAGCAGGGCTCCTGCCCCAGCAGCTGCTCCCACAGCTGTTCCCACCAGTTGGTGACTGAATTTTCCAGGCTATCTGTCTGGAATTAAAGAGCAGCAGCAGCAGCAGCAGCAGCGCTTTGGCAGCCATCAGGAGAAATCCATCACTGGATTGGATCCCACCCCGAGCACCTCCCTGGTGGGCCACGGGAGAGGTGGGACCGTGGAGGACCTGCCCATTCCCTCTGATTATCCCAAACCTCCACCAGCAGCCAAAGGCTCCTTCTGGAGCGGCTGGGGTCTGAAATGTCCACGTCCTGCCTGTGCCAGGGTCAGGAGCTGCAGGGCTGCAGGGATTTTCCAGCCTGGCTCCTGCCAGAGGGGATTTGCTCTGCTTGGAGCGCGTTGGGATGTTGTGGCTGTGCCAGCCGGGCTGCACTCCCAGATAAAACCTGGGACAAGGGAATGGGGAGGCCCAGGGGGGCAGGAGGTGCTCCCCCATCCCCATCCCAACCCTGGCTCAGCCCTGGTGCCTCCTAAGAAGGGTTGGGAAGCTGCTCCAGCCCACCTGGGTGATGTCCTGTGAGCTCCACAAACGGCCTGGAGTGGCTCAGAACCCCCCGAGGCTGCGGGATGGAGCTCTGGGAATGATCCCTCATTCAACTCCCGTGTCTCAAACAGCAAAGAAGAGATTTCCCAAAGCAGGCTGGGAGCTTTCCTGGGAATCTTGCATCTCCTGCTCGGGAAGCTCAGCTCTAGAGCTGGTGAGGTTAAATAAGTGTAAATAAGTGTAAATTAGTGTAAATAAGTTGCTTAAATAAATTTAATTAAGTATAAATAAGTTCTGTGTGAGCACAGAGCTGCAGAAAGAGTCTGGATGTGTCAGGTCTATCCACTGCAGGAAGTCATTGATTTTTGTCCACCTAAGCCATCACACATTTCAGCCAATATGATTTAGAAAGTTATTATATGATGCAGATTATGTGATTAATATATTATAATATGATTAATATATTATATATATTATATGATCATTCTGGGAATGATCCCCCCTGGCCCAGGCAGGGATCTGAGGCTGCCTCTGCCTGCCCCGACAGCTGGGATGTCCCAGGCACTGCGGGATCCACGCCAGGGGCTCTGGTGGAAGCAGAATTCCAGCTCCAGCCCGCAATCCTTGCTCATGGATTTGTCAAGCTTTGTGTCCAGAGCAGATAAATCGGGATAATCCTGATGCCAAACAGACCTGAGAGCCAGAGCAGCTTCTCTCTGCAGCAGCTGCCCCAGGAACAGGCTCCACGGAGGGAAAACTCCCTTTTCCTGGGATTTCCTGCAGGGCAAAGAGCCCTCTAAGCACAGTGAGACAACAGCAACTTGAAAAAGGGATAAATAAACCCAGGGATGGCAGATTGCAGGACTTCTCCTGCCAGGTGTGCCCACCTGGGTGTGGCGGAGCGGACACGTGGATCTCCAAGGATCCACAGGGATTGGGATCCCAACCCCCAGACGCTCCAGGCGCAGACCCTGAGCTCACCTTGGGGCCCCTGGCCTGGAGAGCCCAGAAATCCACAGAGAAGGAGCTGAAATTCCCTGCTTGTGGTGTCTTGCCAAGCTGGGATTAGAGTTTGGGGCTCCTGGCACCCACGGGCACCATCAATCCACCAACCCCAGCCCGGGCAGTTTCCACCACGCGCCGAAGCTGTGTCTGCTGCTGCAGCAAAGGCTCCTCCACCCCCGGCAGAGCCTGAATCCTCTCTCCCACATTTCCTGGAGCCCACCTCCTCCTGAGGGCTCCAGGAGGGTCGGGCTGGTAGGAAATTCCCCCTCCTGTGCCAGCCACGCCATTCCCCTCCCCAGATCACACAGAGAGCCCCAAGGGAGGAGCAGAGCCCCAGCGAGGCGGGGAGGAAGGCCCTGAAAAGAAAAAAGGGAAGGAAAAGGACCCATTTAACCATAACAGCGCTGGACCCTTCCATCCACAACTCCTGACAAAAGTGGAAATGTTCTTTTCCACGGGCAGAGCTCTGCGGGTCCTACTCCAAATAAACAGTCCAGGCAGGGATGGAGGCCATGTGTTTCCATTCATTCTCTTGGCACAGGAGCCCATGTAGATCTTGGATGCAGCTCGTGCTGGAGCAGGAGAGCTGGGGGTGGCCAACATACATCCCAGCACAGCCCACCTGGCCCAAATCCATCCCTGTCCTGCTCCAATCCCCACTTTTATCATCCTAATTACGAGCAGATTCCCAGCTCCCTCCCTCCCTCTCTCTCCCAGAGGTCCTTCAGCTGCCCCCTTCTCTCCCTCCCTCTGGCTGAAAGCAGCAGGTGGATGCCAGCCTTGAGGTGTTTTTGTTCCATTATTGCTGATGGACAAAGCTTGGCCTCTCTCATTTTCCCTTTTCCTTGCAGCCTCTTTTGATGGGGATTAAAATAATTGATATTGATAACGAGGATCTGCCCCCCTGGTCCCAGTTACTTGCCCAGGCTGGGGATCCTGCCCCACGGATGTGACAGGAATGGTCTCAATTATCCCTCTGGGCTGCAGGATTGATGCTGGGATTGCTCTGGGGGAGCTGGGATTGTCGGGGCTCATTGCTGTGGGCTGGGGTCGGCCTCGGAGCTGGATTTTCCCCCCGGTGCCGCCAGGTGCCTGGAAAAGTGGGTCATTTACTGCAGCCACCCTCGTGTTCAGCATGAGGAAGGACAGCACCGAAGGGGTTTTTCATCCCAAGTTTTACTCGGGATGAAGTTGGATCCTTGGGGTTTTGGAGAGCCAAGGGAGCGGCAGCTTCTGGACAGGCCCAGCCCCACACTGAGGGGGAAAAGCCCAGGGAAAGTACCTGAGAGTGAGACAGAAAAGGAGATTTAAAGCTGACAGGGCAAACAGAGCTTTTTGGACCCACAAAATCTCATTTCAGAAAGTGACGGAATTGTTAAAGTTGGAAAAGTCCTTTAAGATCATCAGCAACAGCAACGACAACCACGATCATCATCGTGTCCTCAGGTGCCACATCCACGTGGGTTTTGATAACTCCAGGGATGGGGTCTGCCCTGGGCAGCCCTTCCCATGCCTGGCCACCCTTCAAGGGAAGGAATTTTCCCAAATATCCAGCCTAAAGCTCCCCTGGCCCAGCCTGAGGCCGTTCCCTCTCCTCCTGTCCCTGTTCCCTGGGAGCAGAGCCCGACCCCTCCGGCTATCCCCTCCTGCAGAGCCACAAATTCCTCCTGCTCCCCATTTTCTCCAGGCTGAGCCCCTTCCCCAGCTCCCCCAGGAATTCTGCAGCTCCTTCCCAGCTCCATTCCCTTCCCTGGACACTCTCCAGCCCCTCCACGTCCTTCTTGTCACGAGGGGAAAATCAAAAAGTGGGAGAAAATGTGAGGGAAAAAAAAGCAGAAAGTCTGGGGAGGGCTCTGCTGCAAAGCTTTCCCTGTCAGGGACTTGTGCAGAGCCCGAAATTCCTGCTGATCCCCCTTTTCTCCAGGCTGAGCCCCTTCCCCAGCTCCTCCTCATCACACTTGTGTTCCCAAATATTCGATGGCCGTGGGTGCCAGAGCAGAGACACCGCAACACCCTGGGCCGCCCGTGGTGGCTGCGAGGTGATCCCAGGGAAGGGAATATTCCCTCAGGACCATTCCCTTCACCAACCCAGAGCTCCTCACCCGGGGAACATCGCTGCATGCAGCATTTTCCCTTTTGTTTTTTCCCCCACCACTCCTATGAAACTCAGATGCAAAAATAGAGGTGAGGAGAGAAAGGGGGAGCCGAGTTTGCCCCTGTAACCGGAGAGGGGACAGACCCAGAGCCAGCAAACCACCCCCCAATTTATAATCAGCAACACAATCACTGCAACAGATGTCAAAAAGATAAACCCGGCGAGCTCCGCCCTGCCGAGGATCTGCCCTGCACGCTGGAGAGCACAGGGACGCCCTGTTCCTGTCCCACAACCACTGTTTTGGGGGTGTAAGAAGGAACAACACCACGAAAAAAACTCCTCTCTGCCCCTGCCCTGCCGCAGATTTACAGTGGAAGTTCTCAGCGAGGCTCAGGTTGGCTCCTGCGGATCCACCACGGGGAGGGAAGCAGAGGAATTGGGTCTTTTTTTAGGACTGGGGTTGGGAAAAACAGCATCACCCAGCTGGCACGTGGACGTGGCCTGGCTGCCAGAGGCTGGGATAAAGAGGGGAAACGTGGAGAGCTGCCTGGCAGGAGGGGAAAGGTTTGGGGGGAAATTGTTTTAGAAAAGAAAAGCAGATGAGAGAAACGAGGTTTTGTGTGCACGTCGCTCACCTCGTAGTGATAATCCATGCAGGTTAACTCTCTCCAGCAGCGATCTCCTCGGATTTTAATCAGCCCCTGGGGGGGGGGAAAAAAGGGCAAATAAACGGTCACAGATATTTTATTTGACTTTGTTTTGTGTCTCAAGGTGCCAAATTCTGCGGTTAAACTGCAGAGGCTGCACGAGCCCCACGGCACATCCACAGCCCCGGGTCCAGCGGCTGTTCCCAAGGGAACGTGATGGGTCTGACTCATCCCATTGCCTGGTTACCGAAAATCTGACAGAAATCCTTGTGGAATCTGCCAAATTCCCCTGCCAGGAAGAAGCCTCAGCCACACCTGAGCCTTTGCTGGGGTCCGAGCAGCCCAGGACACCTGGGATGGCTTCCAGCATCCCTGGGAATGAAGGAATAGGGAAAACCAGGCTCTGTCCTTGGGATAACAGAGAAAAACCAGCAAGATTCACGATTTTAACATCCAAACCCAAAACCCAAGGGTTTCCCTCGGGCAAAGCCTGCCTGTGGAAAAGGGAGCAGTGCCACGGAGCTGGGGATGGGGACACGGAGCTGGGGATGGGGACACGGAGCTGGGGATGGGGACACGGAGCTGGGGATGGGGACACGGAGCAGGGATGGGGACACGGAGCTGGGATGGGGACACGGGGCTGGGGATGAGGGCACAGAGCTGGGATGGGGACACAGAGCAGGGATGGGGACACGGAGCAAGGATGGGGACACGGAGCTGGGGATGGGGACACGGAGCTGGGATGGGGACATGGAGCTGGGATGGGGACACAGAGCTGGGGATGGGGACACGGAGCAGGGATGGGGACACGGAGCAGGGATGGGGACACAGAGCAGGGATGGGGACACAGAGCTGGGGATGGGGACACGGAGCTGGGATGGGAACACGGAGCTGGAATGGGGACACGGAGCTGGGGATGGGGACACAGAGCAGGGATGGGGACACGGAGCTGGGGATGAGGACACGGAGCAGGGATGGGGACACAGAGCTGGGATGGGGACATGGAGCAGGGATGGGGACATGGAGCTGGGATGGGGACACAGAGCAGGGATGGGGACACGGAGCTGGACACGGAGCTGCAATTAAGATAATTAGAGGGACAAAGAGGGGCAGGGGCAGGAAGCCGCCAGCCCCAAACACAGCTGGCTGCGCTGCTGACAGCTCTGCCCCACCTCAGGTCCAGGAGGCATCCCCTGCCCTGGGACCTCACAACAACAAGACAGGGGACATTTCCAAATCACCGCGTCCATTCCGGGGCTGGCAGCGACGCTGGGATTGAATTTCTTGGCCTCAGAGATGAAGAGCAGAAAGGAATCAGTGGGCCAGAGCAGGAAAGACACCTGGGCAGGGATGGGCTGGAGCAGGAAGCCGAGCAATCAAGGCCGGCTTTGATGTCCGGGAGAGGTCCCTGATTAGGATCACAATATCCCAAATTGAGGAAAGCTTCACTAGTCAAAAGGTTGAGGCGGCTCTGTCATCTGCGTACAATTAGGGGCTATTGGCCTGCCTCTGCCATCCCCCGAATTGTCACGGTCCTGCCTTCCCCAGCAGGAAACCCCTGCCACTTTCTGGGAGTTTCGGGAAGGTCCCGTGGCTGATCCAGCGGGAGCATCCTCAGGCTTCCTGACATTTTCCAGCAGAGGAGGGACCAGCGACCTTCCAGCGCTAAAATCTGAGCTCAGAGGAGGAGATCCCGGCATTTATGAATTCCGTCTAAATTCCCAGAACTGGAACAGGTTGGAAGAGAGGACAGCGGCTCCTCTGCTCCAACCTCCCCGCTCACACTGAAACAAATCTTCGCTCCAAAGTTTAACACGTTTGGAGCTCAAAATTCCAATTAAAGACCCTCCAAAAGTGTCCAGAGCTCGGCAATGCCCGGGAATATCCAGCTCCCAGGGCTGTTTATCTGTCTGTCTGACAGGGCAGAGCAGTTTATGAACTCCTGCCTGGCGGAAAAGGGATGCAAAGTGATCCCGCCCAGGATTTCTGGGATGGCAAAGCAGTTTCACCTCCAGGGATTTTGCTCAGCACATCCCAGCTCTTTTTCCCCCGCCATCCCTCCGGAGCAGGGACAAGACACCCTCGCTGTCATCAGCCACTCCACCCTGCCCTGTCCTGCCCTCCGAGCTTCTCTAAAATTACAGGATCCGGCGATAGCATCTCCCAGGATGTGCAGCAGCTCCAGCCCTGGCAGGGCCAGGACACACTGAGGAAGCTCTGTGCAGGAATGCTGGAATATTAAAACAGGACAAGTTATCTTGATGACCTTCCCTCCTCCCTTCCCCGGGCTGTTATCAAGCTCTGTTATTCAGCAGGGGATAATTAAAACTCCCAATTAAAACAAGGATGGGGGGGAAAAAAAAATCCCGATTTCTTTTCCCTGCAATGACTCACTCAGGCAGCTCATCCCTTTTTGTTTACTAGGAAGCTTTCAGACAGGAAAGGCTTCATATCAAAGATGGGTTTGGTTTGTTTTTTAAGGTTTTGCAGCATAAAAAAACTCCCACTCTCATCATTAAAGGTTTTTCAAGTCAGCTTTACACCCTGAGCCGCTTCACTCCCACACCGGCACCTGAATTTTCCAGTTTTCCCAAGGATTTGGACCCAGGGACGAGAGCAAAACGTGCACAGGACAGAATCCCTGCGCTCTGAGGCTTCAGCTCTGCCGGGGAGACGCAGGAAAGGAGAAGGAGGAACCACAGAATCCTGGAGGAGATCTCCGAGCGCCCCACAGCAGCTCCGCACATCCAAGGCACTCCCGGAAATCGGGAAGTTTTCGGGAATACAAATTAAATTTGAGCTCTAGGCGAGCAACCAGGTGTCCAAGTGAACCAGCAGAGGCCCTTTCACCCCCGTGGCCTGGCTCTGAATCCAGGATTATTAAATTCCCACTGCTGGTGGCGGTGGGGACACCGGGGTCGGGCACTGGGGATAATGAGCACCCCTGGCCTGGGAAAGGGGGAACTCCAGGTCCTTGTCACAGGAATTTACAGCAGGAGGAGGAGAAAACGTTGGGCCCTGGATTGAATTAAGCTCCAGAATGAAATATGGGCTCAATTCCTCCTCCCCTGCCAGGTTTGCTCCCTCCAGGGCAGGGCCAAGGAGCTCAGGGCAGGACGGGGATGCAGCACCTGCCTCGGAAAACTCCAAACTCCCCGAATTAAACCCAGCAGCGTTCCTCACAGGGAAGGGAAAATGACATTTAGGATTTTTTTTTTGTTTGTTTTTAGATGTACTTTAATGGTGGATAATAAAATTCCCCCACTCTGTCTCCATCCACCAGCCCTGCCTTGGAATTATGGAATAAAACATCCCCAAAGCAGAGTTCCCTTATTTACGAGGTGCTAGAAAATGGGATCCAGGGGGATTCCTCATGGATCCAGGGGGGATCCAGCCCCACCTGAGGGGAGGGAAGAGCTCAGCTCCTGCCCTTTCATCTCCCCGTGCTGCCTGTGCCCAACTGTGTCCCTTCCAGGCTGTACTTGGGTGATTCAAAGCGGGAAAAAAAAAAAAAAAAAGCCGGAATAATTAAAATGTCATTCAAGCCCTAAGCCCATATGAGTCACTGTTCCAAAAAATATCTGAAAAATTCCTTCAGGAGTGGGGGATAATTATATTCCTCCCTATCTATTGATTTTTCTCTACAATGCAGATGTCAGATTTTCCACGGGGTTTTTTTCTTTTTTTTCCCCTTTTTCTCCTCTTTTTTTTTTTTTTTTTCTCCTTTTTTCCCTGGAGTGAGTGTCAAGGAGGAACAAAGCACTTCTTTGAGACTTTTTCAGCCCAAAATTAATTCTGAAAAAAAAAAAATAAATGGTACAGACAGGCCAATAGCACGGGAAGCTGAGCAAAAGCCTGGTGACTCAAGCGATGTCTGCAAAATTCCCTATTGATCCCAGCTCCAGAGGGAAGGGTGGGGAATGGGGGCACCCATTAAATTGAAATTACCCTTTAAATTTAGAGTCGATTTAAAGACCTTTCTGTGTCTTATGGTGTGTAAAAGATGGGCAAAAACCCACTCCAAAACTCCCGGCTAAAATGGAGATTTTTCGTTTGGCTCCTGCTATAAATAAGGAACTCTTCCCAGAGAAAATCCCAGCTCCGTGCACTTCCCACCTCTGCTACCCACAGGAAAAGTGGTTTTCACCATCTCTGTGAAAGCCAAACCCTCGCCAGGGTATTCTGAGACAAATTTAGACCCCAGCTCGTGGGAGAGGAAGGAGCTTCCCAAGGTGAGATCTAAAAATAAAATCATTTCAGGATTACAGGGCAGGGCTGGAGGAAGCTCCTGGAGAACCTAAATCCGAGCAATCCAAGGAGACCAACTTCAGCTGAGGGTCTAAAACTCCCTCCAGGAGCTCCAGGACTCCAGACCTTCCACCCCTCCCTCCCTGCTGATGGATCGAGGTCCGTGGTGCAGGAGGGGTGAGCTGGATCCCGGGTTTTCTGTTCTTCAGGGAATGTCCCACAGGGGAAAACAGGTGACACGGCTTCTGCCACAGCTGTGACACAAAGCTGTGAAGCAGAGCTGCCCCTGGTGTCCTCACTGCATTCTGATTCCTGCTGCTTCCTCCATGGAAAGAGAGCAGTACCAGGATGCTCCGTCCCTGGGAGGGTTTGAGGCCAGGCTTGGAGCACTCTGGGATGGTGGCAGATGTCCCTGGGGTGGGATTTGAGGTCTGTTCCAACCCAAACCATTCCATGGGTCACAATTCCTCAGGCAGGGAAGGAGAGCTGTGCGCTCCTCAGCTGACTCTGCTTTGCTCTGCACCTTCCCGGCTCCAAACCTGGCACTTCCACATGCCCCTGAGCACACTGCAGGTGTCCAGGGCCAGCCTGGATGGGGCTTGGTGAGAGGAACGACAGATTTGTCTTCACAAGCAAACCCTGGGTCTGCTGGTGGAGAAAACCAGCACCGAGAGATCAAAGAAACAATTCCACCCATTGATGAATGGAAAAGAAGATTTTTGCCTTTACAAACCAGCTGTAGGTTTGCTGGTAAATGAAACTGGATATTGAAAGATGGAGGAAACGATGGGGAAAACCCATGAATTCCGTAAGAATTAAAAATTAAAAGGGGGGTTGTACATTAAAGGGGAATTTTAGGTGTTGGGCACTCCGGGAAGTCTGGAACTCTCAAGTACCTCATCCAGTGGGGAAAGAGGGAGGGAAATGTGGATGGGAAATTGGGATAAGAAGGAGGTTGAGTCCTCCAAAACAGGAGACACCCCAGGGGAAATGCCCCATGAGCCTCTCCCTTTATTCCAATAAAGTCAAAGGACTCCTCTGTCTCCTTTCTGGACATAAACCTCTGGCGTTTGTGGGTTAATATTCCCAACACACAGGGAGGTGTCCCTGCCCGTGAGGGTCCCTTCCAACCCAAACCATTCCAAGATCCTGCGACCATCCAGCTGAGCAAACCCCACCTGCCTGGTCCCTCCTGCCCAGGGGGGCTCTGAGGTGACCCCAGGACGGGTCTCAGGAGCTCAGGTGAACCTTCACATCCAGCACGGAGCCAAACCAGAGCCGCCACAAGATCCCAAACCGCATCCCTGCAGAATTCCCTTCCATTTGCTCCCCTCCCTCCACTCCTCCTCCCCCCCCCCAAAAAAAAAAGCCCCTTTGAGGAGCCACCAGCAGCATCTGGGGGCGGGGGGGCTCTGAAGGCAGGGCTGGGTGAAAGGGATCCTGCAAAAACCCTTGGCACCGGCGGCTCCTGCCTTTTCCAGCCACCAAGGAACAACAAGTCCCGCTGCCAAGGGCTATTGCCAGACAAAACGGGGAGAGAGGGAGAGATCAGAGGCACAAAGGAGGTTGCTAAGGAGTCAAGTGTGGGATCCCTGCAGAGAGGAGGAGGCTGCAGCTGGGACGGCAAAGGTCAGAACATTGCAGACATCATTTTCCAAAAATTCCCATGAAGGGCCCGGCGCGGGAGCCGGGAGCCGGCCCCGCCGTGCTCGCCGAGGAATAATGAGGGAAGGCGGCGAAGAAAGCTCCCTTTCTTCCCCCTCCTACCCACGCTAATGTAATAAAACAAATTAGAATAATTATTCTCCATTTCAGGGCCATCATGCCCAGGATCAGGGCACGCCTGTCAGGGAGCTGACATCTACATCCGCCGGGTTCTGCTCCTTCCCCCCCCACCCCGCTTTTTTCGTATTTCAGGATCCGAAATTCCGACTTTTATTTGATTCCGTTTTACTGCAGGCATCCAGATTCTGTTTGCTTCAAAGCCTTCCTTATTTTTTTGCCAGAAAGTTCATCTCTCCCTTCTTAGCTAATCACAGCCCCACCCTTTCCAGTAACCTTTCAAATGCCACCCACGTCCTGACACTTCTAACAGGCTCCAAGCAAAAAAAAAAAAAAAAAACAAAAAAACCCAACAAAACAAGGAACACCAAGAGTTTCGCACCAACCGGGAGGTTCTGAGAGGATTTGCTGCAGTGGGTTAAAAGAAGTGTTGTTTTTTTTTTTTTTTTTAACAGCAAAGAAAAAAAAAATTCAAAACCGTTTAAAAACGTATTAAATATCAAGTGATGCATAAATAATCTGGGAGGAATCGATCCTTTTCTCTGCGAAAACGCATCTTGGAGAAAGACGGACAAATCCACGGGAAAAAAAATCGTGATAATTTTAGGGGAAAAAAACCTGATCACTATAATTCTTTCTAATCCCCCCCCCTCCAAATTGTCACTTTAAATGATCTTTTATCCTCCTGCAAATGGGGAAAATATCTCCTGTGCAGAGAGCAAAGGATCGAAATTATTTTTTAAGTCGCTGCCTGCCAAAAACTGCTCCCAACTGCCCTGTTCTGCAGCCACTTCCCAGGATGTTCCTGAACAGCTCAGAGGGGCTGGCCTGGGATTTGGGAAGATTTGGGAAGATTTGGGAAGAGGGGGGGGACATTCTGACAGAGAGAGAAATCTGGGAAGTGGGGAAAAAAAAAAGAAGATATTTTATTTACAGGAAGCAAAGCAAGGGGAAGGCACGGCCAAGTCATAAATCCCAAGTGCCAAAGATGCTCTTGGGATTCCCTAAATTTCCCCTAAATTCCTCCTCAGAACCTCGTGGGTGACGTGAGGAGGAGCAGAGGGAGCAGCTCCTGGGAAGGGCTCTCCAAAGTAGGAAGATAAAAGGGGGAAGAAAATCTTTCCTGAGGGAGCCCAGCCCAGATCCTGCAAGTTTTGAGGGCATCACTCCGAGAAAGCGTCGCGGGCACTGCACACAGGGCAGGTTATTAAAGACAAATACATTTCTGTTATAGAGAACAAAATTATTACAGAACACAGCTACTAAAGGATCTCGTTCCTGGGACAAGCCCAAAGTTTGGGATTGGGCTCGTGGCCCCAGGACCCATCTGGACACAGACCCCGGAGTCCTCCCAGCCCCAACACCTGCAGCAGCCAGGCAGAGATTGGCAGCTTTAAATCTGAATTTCCTTGCTTTGGGCACTTTTAAATTAAAGTGGTAATGTGCTTTAAATCCCCTTTCCCTGGTTTTTCGCTCCCCTCTTCAATCCTTTCCTGCAGAAACTAATCAAGATGTCTCCGAGTCGCACTTGCTGCTCCAGCCACCTTCCCTGGTAACTCATTCCATATGTCTGGGATCCTTGGCAGCTCCAGCTTCACTCCCTGTTCGTTCCCAGTTTTCCAACGTGCTGCTGGTGCTCAAAGCTCCCCCATCTCCTCCGTGCATCCCTCAGCGGGGATAATCATTCCCTGTTTCCCACAGAAGCTGTGGCTGCCCCATCCCTGGAAGTGTCCAAGGCCAGGTTGGATCACCCGTGAAGGTTGGAACTGGATGAGTTTAAAGGTCCTTTCCAAGCCAAACCATTCCAGGACAATATTCCCGGTACAGAACATCATCGAGTGGGCACAAGTGAGCCAGGAGTCCCTTTGGATAACGGACACATCCCAGCGGGGCTGAGAGACCCAGGGAGGTGCTGATGGACACCCAGCAAGCAGAAATCTCAGCACACACACCTCGTGGCATCACAGACCCCTGACTTTGCGTCTCCCCAAGCCTGGAGGAATCCGGGTGACGCAGAGAGAGAGGCTCAGACAAACCGACTGAGCCATCGAACCCACCCGGCTCTGGTGAGGGGAAATCAGCCCTGCAGACGTGTGTTCGCATCACTCACTGCTGCCTCACACGGAGAGCCCCTCTGCGTTGTTCCTGGGGAAAGCAGCGTCCCGTCTTTACATCCCGCTCTAATGGGTGATTAGGAACATCAAACATATAGATTGAATGGCGTAATTATGCCTTTTAAAAAGGCAGCAATATTTGAGCTCAGCCCAGCGCCGGCTGCCAATCAAACCCGCGGCAGCAGAGCCTGCCTGAGCTCCTCCTGAGCCTCCCACCACAGCCGGGATTATCCCACTTCTCTGTGTCACCCCTAAACGGGCCCGGCCAGCTCCTGTGCATGACAGAACAAGGTCTGGACGTGATTTTTTGGAGGAGGTTTAGGCAGGAAACAGCAAAACTCCCCAATCGTGGAATGGTTTGTGTTGGAAGAGACCTTAAAGATCGTCTCGTCCCAACCTTTCCTCCAACACCCTCCTCCACGCCACACCAGGTCTGCTCAGTGCAAAGTCCCAGGTTAGCAGAGCTCCGCATGGAAAAAAAAAATCCCGAATATGAGACACTGAGTGGAGGGAGAAGGGGCTGGAAAGTGAAATCAGAGAGAACAGCAGAGCGCCGGGATGAGAACCCGCAGAGGAGACGGCGCCTCGCCCACCCAAAAAACATCCCCAAACTGCTCCCCCAACGCCCGGCACAAGGTGAGGAAAAGCCCAGCTGCCCCCAGGGAATGCTGCTGCCTCGGAGGATTTCCCCAGGAAAGCCTCTCCCCAAGCAGCCCAAAGAATCCCTGGAGAAGCACGTGGGAAAGCTGCAGAAAACCCAACCGATCCCACCGCTGGGAAAAAACCCCTTCAGACACCCTGGAGGGCGAGCTCAGCTCCTGGCCAGGGCAGGAGGAAACCAAAGATGCCCCGGCAGCAGGTGCACCTGGAATTCCAGGAGGATCCTTCCCCTTCCTGCTGCCTGCCAGGAGAAATCCTACACGAGTTCGGGCCCCAAGGCATTAAAGATCCCATCAATCACTGCCTCGTGGGGGTCCCCATTTAATGACCTTTCCATGTTTTCCTCTCCCGTGCCTGCCGGTGATGTGTCAGCATCCCAGGCACACAGGGACACGTCTCTTCCCAAAAAATATATCAGGAGTTGTTGCAGAGATAACGGGAACAGAGATGTTTGGGAAGCACAGTTTCCTTTTGTATCCATAATTCAGAATATGTGAGACGCATCAGCAGGAAAAAGAAAAGCTCAGGCGGATCCCAGTTTGGAAGGAAAGCAGGATGCAAACTGGTGATCAGGTCAGTTTTTAAGGAAATTAGGGATGTTTTGCTACACTTGGTGTCAGTTCACTCAAAAATCCACATCAGAGAGAATCCTGCGATCACCGAGGCTGGAAAAGATCACCCGAGATCATGATCCCATGACCAATAATCCCCATGTTGTCAGCCAGAGCAGAGCCCTGAGTGCCACAGCCAGGCATTCCCTGAACCCAAAGATCAGGATCCTGGGATGCAGCCTGCATCCCTCAGGGATGAAGTGCCAGTGCTGACTTTTGGTTAAGATCCCGTTAGTGAAAAATGCCCCAAATAAAACCTTCACCCCGAGATCCCTGAAAAATTCCCAAAAAACCCCCCCCAACCACTCCTCCTGCAGTGATGATCCTCAGCTTTAAAGTTCCGGGATGTTGTGGAAGGTCCAAGCAGCTGGAGCCGAGGGGGGACCGCCCCTGGCACGCCCCGATTTTAACAGGGATGTGTCAGTTCCTGCTGGATCCCCTCACAAGCTGCTTGGGAATTCCCTCTGGCCCCGGGAATTGTTCTGTCTGGAACCACGGAGTGACAGCTCAGGAAAGCCAAAACAAAGGAGAAGGAATCCAGGGAAAGCTGGGAATTACCCACCACATCCCAAAAGCCCTGTGGAAAAGCCACGGTGCCCAACTTCCATGCCTTTGGGAAGAGCCACTCAAGGGCAGCACCGACACATCCACAGGGATCAATCCCTGCTGCTTTTCCTCCGCAAAACAAATCCGGGAGCCAGCTGAAGGATCCTGGGGATCGGAGCAGGAAGGTTTTCCTCGGAACCGGGAAAATTCCCAAACCAACGGATCCTGAGGTGCTGGATTGGGACAATTCCTGCCGGGATGGGACAACTCCTGCTGGGGTGGGACAATTCCTGCCGGGATGGGACAACTCCTGCTGGGGTGGGACAATTCCTGCCGGGATGGGACAATTCCCAGCTGGGATGGGACAATTCCTGCTGGGATGGGACAATTCCTGCTGAAATGGGACAATTCCTGCCGGGATGGGACAACTCCTGCTGGGGTGGGACAATTCCTGCCGGGATGGGACAATTCCCAGCTGGGATGGGACAATTCCCGCCGGGAGGGGACAACTCCTGCTGGGGTGGGACAATTCCCGCTGGGATGGGACAATTCCAGCCGGGATGGGACAATTCCTGCTGCTGTCACCTCCAGGAAGCCAAAAACGAATTCCCACTCACCGCTCCCAGCATGATCCTGAAGATGAGCCATCGGAAGCTCCAGATGACAATTTTGGAAGGAGGAGAGCCCTGAGGCAGGCGGGACAGGGTCCAGAGGGGGCACAGGAATATTCCCAGGAATCCTGTCTCCAGCAGCTGGGATTCCCATCCTGCAGGGCCAACAAGAAGTGAAGGAGGAAATAATTATGGTGTGACCGCTGGAAGTTATCCCGGAATTAAATTAAAATTGAAGGATTAAAAAAAAAAAATGCATTTTAAGGTAAATTTGGGGGAAATCAGCCATCCCACAGCGAGGGGATTCAGGGGTTTGAAGCTTTGGGGTTGTGCTGCTCTTCTCCAGGCACAAATTGCATAAATGGGGGGAATTTTATAAAAATTAAAAACTTCTAGGAAGCAGGAAAAAAAAAAAAAAAAGAGATTTAAGTGCTCAGGGAAGTGGCACTGGACAACCAAGCCTTCAGTCATGGATGGATCCTGCAGTGCCATGGACTGGGCTGGATTTTGTGCCAAAATGGGGCAGTTTTGGCTTTAAAAGAGAGTGATTAAAATCCTGAATCGACATTCAGTGCAATGAGAACTTGGAATTTTAATCACAAAAAAAAAAAAAAAGATGGTACCAAAATTGTCCATTAGGTCAACTTTTCCCAAGTGCTGGATTTTCCACATCCCTGGATTTAACCAAATTACCCCGGGCTGAGCTCAAAGCAGAGACCCCACCAGGAATCCATTCCCTGGATCCTCTGGAGCAGGCAGACTCCACCCAATCCATGCAAATCTGTGTTTTGCATTTTCTCCTCCATCCCAGCCTATAAATAAATATCGGGATGATCATTGCAGGAGAGGCAGAACTCACAGCTCTTGTTGTTTTGACAGGTGAAGTCCAACCCCCACCTCGTCTGCAAGCACCAACTCATCCCTGCCAAAAAACCAAACTGCCCCAGCTTTGTCCCACCTCCAATTATTCTGATTCTCAAATATTTAGAGAGAATTGTGCTCTGAAACCATTAAAAAAAAAAAAAAAAACCAACGCGTTAAATGGCACAATGGTGAGGAGAATTCCTGAAAATTCCTTGGTGGAGCCAAGTGAAGGCTCTGATATTCTCAGTTATGTAAATTAAACCAGGCAGTGTCCATGGATCCTGCTCCTTCCCCAGGTTTTTCCAGGCACTTCACCAGTTTGATCCATTATAATTCCCTTTATCCAGCCCAGACAGGCAGGGAAACATCCCAAACCTATTCCAAAGCCCTTCCAAACCCATCCATCCCTTCCAGCTTCAGCCTGAGCCCCCCGATCCCCCACCCCAAGATTTTCCCCAGCCCCTGATTTGATGTTGTCACACAAGAAAAAAAAACACTTTGAATTTGCTTTAAAATATTTCCAATACCAGCGGCGAAACCTCCTTTTTTTATTTTTTTTTAATTTTATTTTAAATCTTAACGTGCAAAAACCCCTCAAATCAAAACGGAATTTTTTAAAAACTCGGATTATTACACATCAAAGCCATTAAAAACTCCCCCTCCTCCCCTCCGCACATCCTTTGGTTCCCAGCACAGCTCCCCACCCACCACAGATGCCCAAATTAATGTTTCTGCGAGGAGAAATAAGGAATATTGTCCCAAAAAAAAAAAAAAAAAAAAGCAGCTGCAGCAGGAAAAGCACCGGCTCATCCCAAAAGTGAAAGGTTAATTGTGCCTGAACCCAGCTCCGGGGCTGACTGGCACCAAAAGGGTCGTAGATCTCCCTCATTGCTGCCAGCACAAGAATCCCACTGTTATCCCTGTTTTCATATGGAAATCAGCCACCCTGCCCCGCCGGGGATCCAAACTCGCCGAGCATCGCTCCCCTCGCCCGGCAGGGCACACACACACACACACCAGCAGCTTCTCCCGCTTTGTTTTTAACCCCCACTCCCGGGAAAAGGGGCGCACAAGGATGCCGCGACGGCAAGTCCTGCACATCCCGGCGGATGCTCCCGGCACCCGCGCGGGCCGAGCCGAGCCAGGCTTTTCCTGGCATGGCCTCGGCCTGCCTGGATCACGAGTTCAGCCTTGCACCTGTGCTTTTATCCCGAAGGGATGGGATGGAATCCTGGCACCGGCCGGCACGGCGGGAGCGCGGGGTAAACAGCGCTGCCAGCTGCCGGGACGGGGCTCCGGCAAACCCGGCTGCTCGGCGGCTGGGCCGGCCCCCAAGCCCGGCTTAACTGCAAGTGCAGCCAAGGACAAACTCGGCTCCCAGGCTGGGGAGCGAGTTTGAGCCCCCAGAATTCCCCCAGGCTGGGGTTAAATCCTGCCCGGCTCTGGTGAGGGCACTGGTGGCTCGTGGGGCTGTGCTCCTGCCTCAGGGCACATCTAAAGCCGGGTTTAGGGGCAGATAAGCTGGGAGAGGCTCTGAGTTACCCACAACCCCCCTCCTGAGGGATGGAGTCTCCACAGCTGCCCACATGGGAACAGTTTTCTGTTCATCCACTGTGCTTCATCATCATCCACTGTGCTTCTTCTGAGCATCCATCCCTCATCCATCCATCCATCCATCCATCCCTCATCCATCCATCCATGCATCCATCCATTCATGCGTCCATCCATCCATCCATCCATCCATCCATCCATCCATCCATCCCTCCATCCCTCCATCCATCCATCCCTCATCCATCCATCCATCCATCCATCCATCCATCCATCCATCCCTCCATCCATCCATCCATCCTCACCCTGAACCTCTCCTGCCCAAAGCCTTCCATCTCCAAAGCTGTCCCCAAACCCTTCTCCACCCAGCACAGACCCATCCTGACCATAATCTGCCATTCCTAGAGAAACGTTAACCTTGGAAAGACCTCCAAGATCCCCAGCCCCCTCCTCTTTCAGCTTCATCTCGTGCAAACAAAGCGCTGCTGGGTGCTGCTCCGTGCCCAGTGGAAACTCTGGGATTATCCCGCATGCTCCTGTGCCGTGGTTCCTATAAAAATTCCAGCCCAGTCGGGAAGATTTGAGGATACGAACACGTTGAATGCCACAAGCGAACCCACAGCTCAGCAGAGGAGGGGGAGCTGGGCTCCAGCTCCTCCTCGCTGGGCTGTAAGATGATACCAGGCCCAAGATTGGCAAATCCACCAGCAGAACCTGCCGTTCCTCCGCGCTGACTCACGCACAGTTGTTCACATCTGCCCCAAAAGCCTCACACTCCAAATCCTTCGGATTCTTCCACAGGTCTGAGGGGCTGGAGGCACGGCCCTGCTGGGGTTTGAGTGTTGTCACCTCTGAGCACCATCCAGGGCGTCACAGAGCCCGGACACTCCCTGATACCTGGAGGGATCAGCCAGGTCTCCACACCGGGCAGGGCAGCCCCGAGGAGCAGCTGGTTCCTCACAGCTCCTGAACTCCAGGATCTCTCCAGGGTTCCTCACTGACCCTCCCAGGTCCGGAACTCCAGGATCTCTCCAGGGTTCCTCACTGATCCTCACCCAGCTCCTGAACTCCAGCATTTCTCCAGGTTTCCTCACAGTCCTCCCAGCTCGTGAACTCCAGGATTTCTCCAGGGTTCCTCACTCACCCTCCCAGCTCCAGTGAGGAACTCCAGGGTTCCTCACTGACCCTCCCAGCTCCATAACCCCAGGATCTCTCCAGAGTTCCTGGAGCATCCCAAA
Source organism: Chamaea fasciata (assembly GCF_029207755.1). NCBI lineage: Eukaryota > Metazoa > Chordata > Aves > Passeriformes > Sylviidae > Chamaea > Chamaea fasciata. The sequence goes on along the minus strand of NW_027094101.1, from coordinate 9,355,692 downwards.
ACCACTGAACAATTTGGGAATGAGGGGAGCGATGACCCCAGATGAAGGGATCCCATCAACGACGGGAGCAACGACCTCCTCCAGTAACATTCCCCACTCCTGGAGTTTTGGGGGTGAAACCCATCCCACAAACAGCAGCAAACCCCCTCGGGCCTCCCTCCAAGAGACAATTCCCATCCTCCAAGGCCCAACCAACACCTCCTTACTCCACTGCTACTGCTGGGAACGAAAGGGTCACGTTGTTGACCCACCTGCTCCTGTTTTCCTCACTTGGATCTCGTCAAATTTCAGCAGCTGCAGGGCAGCACAAAGCCCCCCATTGTTATCTCTGGCGCAGCCGGAGAGGGAGCCACGGGCTGGGCTTTTTTTTTTTTTTTTTTTTGGGGGGGGGGGAAGAAAAAAAAAGGGAATAAAAATCAACTGCCAATGGCCCCACGCGCGCTCCGGGAGTTTGGGACACGCTCGGAACTTGGGGTGGCAAAATCCATGCCCTGGGATTTTCCAGAGGTCTCTGCCGGGGCAGGGGAAGAGGAGGAGGAGCAGGGGAGGATGTGCCCAAGGGGAGGAGGGAAGGGAAGAAGCAAACCCCAAGCCTGAACACGCTTTCCCCTCTTCCTTTTTGGGTTTTTGAGCGTTTTGCATCTTTCAAATGCTCGGACCCCTCATGTAATGCAGGGTTTGTATTCGCAGTTCGAGGTCAGGTGATGTCCGATTTTCATCTTTATTACTTATCATGAATAAATTCACCATCCCAAGCCTGGCCATGGCTGCAGAGCAGTCAGGACAATCCTCTCCCCCAGTCTCCACATCCCAAACCAGTTTTTTCAACGATCAGGAAGAAAGCAGTGAGGGAGGGAAGGGCTGAAAACCTTCAGAAGATAAAAATTAGGTCCAGGCACAGCGAATTTTCTTATTTTCTCTTTTCCTGACTCAAAAAAAAAAAAAAAAAAATCACCTGGCCAGAATCAACCCTCATACCTGGAAAGAGCTCAGGTAATTAATTCTTATTAATTCCCCTTCCTAAAGCAGGGGAGGAGGTGAAAGCAGCCGATTGTTTCCCTCGGTACAGAAACACCCACACGTCCGATTTCCACAGGGCGCGTCTGCAGGGCACAGGCAAATGCTGCTGCACCAGATGCAGATCCTGCAGCTCCCGGCGCAGCTGTCTCCCCGTGGATATTGTGTGTCACACAGCCCAGCAGCCAAGGGGAGGGACAGCCAACCCACACCGACTTTCCCTGGAATCAGACCTGCTCCCGAGCCCACCTCCCTGAAACCCAGAGTGCTTTGGTTTCAGCTCGAGCCTGAAGGCACCTGTTGGAAATAGCTGAGTTGTGCTCGGGATTTATCCCCGCTCCAGGGTCTGGATCACTCCTGATTTGTGGGGGTGACTTTAAATCCCGAATTTGGGACACTTTGGGATTGAACCTCTCCAGGCTCAGAGCACCCACAGCTTCCAGCTCTCATCCCCAGAGTCTGACAGCCAAAACTCCTGGAAATGCTGGAGCCTTTTGGGACAAAGCTCCCAGGGGTGTGCAGGAGGATGGGAATGACCCCGGGGGCAGCACCAGCCTCGGGCACAGCCAGCTCCCATCGGGGTTGTTCCATGGGAACATCAATCCCGGGGCTGGAACTGCTGCAGCTCACAATTAAAGGGATGATTCTAAACCATCAGATCTTGACTTTAAAGTCTTCTCCTCCTCTCCCTGGGCAGTGGCTGGAGGTTTTGGTGGGATATTGGGAAAAAGGCACGCCCCCGAGGCTGCCAGAGCTCCAGGAGAGTTGGGACAATGCTCCCAGGGTGATCCCTGTGGATCCTTCCATCCTCCAACAACTCCCTCAAAGCCAAGCAAAGCTCCGAACCGTCCCTAAAAGAGCAGCCTGGACAACACAGCCCCCCCAGCCAGTCAAAACCCCAGGAACGCCCCAAATCCTGCTCCTGCCAGCTCACCACAAACACCTCGTTCAGCTCCAGTGGGAATTATCAGTCCCACTCACACCAGAACCAGCCCCAGCTCCAGCTGGGTTTGGCTCTCACAGGTCCCAGTCACCACCTGTTGGAACGAGCTGGTTTTCCCAGTCATTTTTCCCTTTCCAGAAGGACAACAACCCTCCCAGACCCTCACCCTTCACTCCCCAGCTTTCCAATATCAGCAGAAAACAGAGGCACAAAGACAAGGAATGCTCCCGTTCATTTTGAGATTTCCGAGATTCCCTCTAATCTTGGACGGGATTTGTGGGGATTCCTAATGGAGAGACCAACGGTCACAACCTGTAAACATCGAGCTCCTGTTAACAACCTCGCAGAGCAGCTCTGAATCTTCTCCCTCAACAGAGAACACGTGCGAGGATTGATGCTGAAATAATCCAGGTTTTCCAGTCAGCGGGAGAGCCAAGCCCAGGCACTTGCACAGCAAAGCTCCCTTTTTGGCCAGTGTAAAACAGCAAGTTTCAACTTTATGACTCAAAAAACACTGCACAGCAACACGGATGATTCATTTGGAGGTCACCCCCAAAAAAATTCCCCCCGAAATTTTGAGGTGCTGCGCTGAGAAGCGGAGCTGGAGCGAGACAGAGAAAGGATAAATGATTAAAACAGGGCAAATTGCCCATCAGAGCTGTGAGGAGGAGACACCGAGGAGAGGCTGTGATTTATTGCTTCTCCTTCAGCAGTGCCCCTCACTCCCAGAGCCCAGAACACACCTCACAGTTGGGGTCTCCAGGTTTTCCAGGGCTCTGAGTGCCGAAACTCTCCGCTGAAGCTCAGAATCCCCTTTGGAAAACATCCTGGGCTGAGCTGCCTAACCCCAGCCCACCCCAGGACACCACAAACCAAGATCTGACCCAGCTTCCCGCAGCCAAACCCATCTTCAACTAAATATTTCCCATTTCTCGTTCCCCAAAGTCACCTCAGCCTGGGGACACTCCACGTTTCTGCAGCCACCCAGCAAAGTTCTGGCTGCGGTTGGAAGATTTGGGAGAAGCAGGAACTTTTGTTCTTAAAGTATAAACTATCCAGAGGAAAAAAAAATTATATATATATATATATAAAATTTAGCATAAAAACTTTTAAAAGCTTCCAAGTGCTCTCCAGGGTAGTCATTAGGAACTACTTAGGTAACAGGAGGGTGATAACAGGGAGTTAATGCAGCGTTAAATTAGCCCTCCTTCCCATGCAGAACTTTAAGTGACAGAGGAATCAGTTGGGAGGATTTTTATTTTATTTTTTAAATAATGAAGTTAATGGATTTCCTGTTTTTAGCTCTGTGGGCGGCTGTCAATTTGAGGGATCTGTACATAGTGGATTTAATTACTCTGTCTTGGAGGAAGGAAAATAAGTTCAGCCCCTGTTCCTACGAACTCCAGGGGCACCAGGAGCTCTCCAGCTTGGCCTCAAGGTGAGCAGAAGGTGCCCACACTGATCAGGGAGGGTGAGATGTCCCTGGAGATGGGAAACAGCGTTCCCTGAAATCCTCCTGGCCTGAGAATTTGTGGCTGCTCCATCCCTGGAAGTGTCCAAGGCCAGGTTGGATGGGGCTTGGAGCAGCCTGGGATGGTGGAAGGTGTTGGGACTGGATGGGCTTTAAGTCGTTCCCAACCCAAACCATTCCAGGATTCTCAACATCTTGACCATCCCTGAGAATCCTCAGGGATTTTTTGAGCCCGTGCCTCAGTTCCCAGGGAGGGAGGGGAAGAAGCCCCAGGAACGGCTCAGAGCATCCCCAGGGCTCCCCCCAGGTCAGACAGAGGCAGCAGGGCTGAGGCTGCCGCAAGGGAAGGGGCACAATCCCAGCATGATTCAGGCTGGAAAAGCCCTCCAAGCTAACATCCCACACAGATATTTCCCATCTAACTGCAGGCCACGTCTTCCCAAATTATGGGAGATCAGGATCCAACCCTCTGCTTGGAAATTAATATTGGAGACAATTCCAATTAACTCAGCAATGCTTCAGTCTCGGAGCCTGAACGAAGGAGATCCCCACCCCTGACAGTCACCCGGCCCAGTTCACCTCTTCTGATGGAAATCATGGAATTCCAGGGTCATAAAAGTTGGGAAAGAACTTCCAGGATGATCCAGCCCCAGCTGTGCCTGATCCCCACCTTGTCCCCAGCCCAGAGCTCTGAGCACAGGATCCTTTGTTGGGTTTTGGTTGGTTTTGAGGGGTTTTTTTAAGGGTTTTGCGTGTAAAAGATGGTGCAGGAATCCAGGAACCATTTAGACTGGAAAAGACCTCCAAGACTATTAGATCCTCACCTTGTCCCCAGCCCGGAGCCCTGAGTGCCACCTCCAGGAATTCCTGGGACACCTCCAGGGATGGGCACTCCAAACCTCCCAGTGCCCGACCACCCTTTTCCACGGAGAAATTCCTCCTGGTGTCCAAGCTGAAGAAAAGCAGAGCGTGTGGGACACACAGCCCACGTGTCCCACAGGGAGTAAATGACATGGGAAGGGCTGGAAGGACCTGGCTGAGAACAGAGGAGAGGAAAAGCCCAGGATGAGCGACACCACCACCAGCAGGTGATCGTAGCTACAAATCTGCTACAAACATACCAAAAATAGAAAAGCTGAAATCCTAATGAGGACAGGGCAGCACCTTCCCGCTCATCCCACGGCCATTCCCAGCTTTTCTGCACAACCTGCCACACTCACTCCAAGTGTTCCTCCCGGCCAGGCCCCCTGCCATGTGCCCGAGGAGCTGGACTGCTCCAAGCAGGTGTTTGTTTGCTGGGTGTTAAATCTTCCTCCTTCTCTTCTGGCAGCTCCAGAACCCGCCAGCAGCTGTTCCCCCCCCGATGCCTGAAGGTTTAACTTTGGTGTTTTCCAGATTCTGCACTGCCTTAGTGTGGAACTCGGAACTTTATATGAAGCGTGAGCAAGTTCTCCTCGCGGCTCAGTTGGACAAAACAATCCTTTTCCACCCCAAGGACGCCACTGCAGCTCCAGGCCAGAAAAGTATAAACTGAGGAGAGCAAACTGGGAGGATGGGACTTCAGCACCTGAAGCTGCAATTGGACGATGAACCCCAATGTGGAAACGGACCTAGAAGTTATAAAAGTGTGAAAACTTATAAAAGTGTCAAAGATGTGAAACCAACACGTGACCCGTTGTCCATCCTGGGTGTAAGCCTGGCCAGGCTCTGGTGCTGCCCAAGGTGGATCCTTTGAATGAATAATCCTTTGAGTAAATTATCCTTCTTATTAAATCCCCACTTTATTCCTTTAACTCTGCCCAGCCTCTGTTCCAGGCAGCCTCACCCCAATCCCACCCTGTCTCCTCCCCATCCCAAACCGCCATTTCCCTCCTCACACGCCTCAAACTCAACCCAACACCACGAAGGCACCTGGCGAGGGCTTCTGCCAGCAGACACACACCGAGCCGCCAAATAAAAAGCAAATTAAACCAACTTCTCCTTCTGTGTCACGTGAGGCCCTGCAGAGATCCAGTTTTAGCCTCGTGCGAGCACAAGTTTCACCCCCAGTGTTTGCAGGGGATAAATCCAGGCCAGGGGATGGTTTTCCTCGTGGATTTGAAGTGAATTTCTCATGGAATATCATCTCTGCCTCCCTGATTTTTTCTTTTTTTTTTTTTTTCCCCTCTGAATGGTGCTTTTAAAGCACAGTTTGTACACGGAGTAGGGTGAAAATCGTGGGATAATTGATGAACCTCAAGGCAGATATCCCTGTCCAGCACCCAACAGACGCAGGAGGGACACCAAAGGCGGGATCTGAAAGGTCTGCAGGAGAATTGTGGAATTTTTAAGGTTGGGAAAGATCTCTTAAATCATCAAGTCCAATGATCAGTCCGGAGCCCCCCAAGTGCCACATCCACGTGGCTCCTGAACAATTCCAGGGATGGTGATTCCACCACTGGAATCCCAGGGCTTGACGGCTCTTTCCATGAAGATTTTTTTTTCTCAATTCCAAAGAGAAGACCATGAGTTGTTTCTGATGGAATTCACCAGTGCAGAAGGAATTTTTTCCTGGAAAGGGTTTCAGGCCCGGGGAGGTTTGATGTCCCCATCCCTGGAGGTGGCACTCAGTGCTCTGGGGACAAGGTGAGGATTTCATACTCTTGGAGGTCTCTTCCAATCTGAATGATTCCTGAACCATCTTCTACACCCAAAACCTTAAAAAAAACCCACCCCAAAACCAACAGCAACAAAAAAGGCTCCTACTTAAACAAGAGACCATCACAAAACCACTCCAGCACCTATAAATAACGACTTTTTTGATTCTAAAAGGGGGATTTGCTCCGTCCACGCTCAAGGCTGTTTCTCCAGGATTGCAGTGAAATAAGAAAACGGGCATTGCCAGGTCCTTTGGGACAACAAAAAGCAAACAAGGGTCTCCATTCAGCCCCATCCCTCGTGGAACTCGACCAGCTCTGGGGCTGGAAATCTGCTGCCCTTCAGGGCTGCTTTCATCCAGGCCTTTTGCAACGCCATGAGCTCAGCAGCGACCAAAGTGACCCCGACACCCACAGCCTGAACCTCCAGGAACAAAGGAAGGGGGGAGCAGGAGGGAGGAGACCGAAATGTGGGTCGCAGGAAATCAAAGAAGCTGCTTTTCAAAAAGCTGGTTTTTGAAAGAGATCTGAGGAGGAGCTGGAGGAGGATGCAGCAGCTTTTTTACTGATTTTGGGTCAAATGGCAAAGAAAGGCAGCTGGGTTAGGAGGTTGTTCTCTCCCTGCAGAGTGCAGAGAGGAGCAAACACACACAGAGGAAGAAACGCTGATGGTCAGGCACCTGAATTATGGGCCGAGGCTGAAAAAATCTCCCTGGTGATCCAAAAAAAAACCCCCAAAAAAACCCCACCAAAAACCAACAAAACAACAACAGCAAAAAAACCCAAACCAAACCAAACCAAAAAAAAAACCACCAAAAAAAGCAACAAAAAAGCAACAAAACCCGCCAGAAAACACCCCCAAAAATCCAAAACCAAACAAACAAAAAAAACCCCAAAAAACAAACCCCCAGCTAAAAAAAGAACCACTACAGCAATAATTTCATGATCTAACGATATAAACTAACACAGAGTGCAGTGAGAATTTTAAGTCAGAGAATCCCGGGATGGTTTGGGTGGGAAGGGACTTCCAGGATCAGCTCATTCCACTCCCTTTCCATGGGCAGGGACACCTTCCACCATCCCAGGCTGCTCCAAGCCCTGTCCAACCTGGCCTTGGAGCCTTCCAGGGATCCAGGGGCAGCCACAGCTTCTCTGGGAATCGGTGCCAGGGCCTCTCCAGCCTCATTTCCACAGCTCCTGGAGAAAAGTCACCAGGTTGGATCACCCAGCAAAAACCCACCCAGGGCAGCCCCAAAAATCCCCTCCTCCAACACCACGGAGCCTTCCTGGTAGAGAGAGAGCAGGGGAGCAGAAAACCAGCGTTTTTTCCCCCAAAATATTCCCATTCCCTGAGCCCTGCTGCCAGCTGGAAGGGCCCAGCAGTTCCATGGTAACAAAAAAAAAAGAAAAAAACCTCCAAGATTTTCCCCTGAGCTGCCTGGGTGGTGGCTTTGCCACGGCAGTGACATCACGGCCACTTGTGAGCGCATTCCCCGCCAGATAACGAAGGATTTTATTTTATTTCTCTTTTTTTTTTTTTTTTTTTTTTTTGCTTCTCATTTGAAGGAGCAGCTTTTAAACATTTCTCTGGAAACCGCTGGGCTCGACCACATGAAAACAACGATCAGCCAGGGCAGTGACAAGTGATATTAAACAGCTCCTCGCAGATGTCCCAGCACCACGAAACTTGTTCGCCCTGTCAGGGATCCAAAATGACTTCAGGGCCTAAAATGAACCAGATGAATGATTTCAGTCCTCACTCTGCACTTATTAAATCAGGCTGAAAATCCTGCGCCGCTTTTGGGGTGGGAGGGGCCATCGAGATCATCATGTACGTGCTCCAGAACAGAAGGATCCAGCAAAAAAAACCAAAACACCAAAACCCAGTTTTTAAAGTGTTCAGCAGCACAAAACTAACCTGGAATCGTAAAATTGTTAAAAAAGCAGGTACAGCTCGGGGATTCTCCAGACAAATAATCACCCACACCCTAAATACTGGGAAAATATCCTCCTTTAATCCTGCGATTTCAAGGGGATGGCAGCACCTCGTTGCTTCAATAACAAATTCAATTTCTCGACAGAAATCGACGATTCAAATCTCGACAATTGAATTTAATTTCTGGACAGAAATCCCTGGCCAGGCTTTGATGCAAACATTCAGCCATTGATGGGGAACCCGTCAGGGGAGCTGGGGGCTGGAATTCCCTACCTGGAACCACGTGGGAAGGCGGCTGGAACACCAGCACTGCTTCTCCTGGTGATTTATCAACCACCTGAGGCCACGGGTGGCACCCCCAGCGACACCCCGGGTGGAAAGGGATGTGAAAAAGGGAACCAAATCCAAATTGAAAATACCTGTTGTTTGGTCAAAGGATTATTAACCAGCCAGGTTTTAAGTGCTGTGGGGTTTTATACACAAAAAATGCTCTTCTTTTATAGAAGCACGATGATTTTTTGGCTGGAAGGGACCTTAAAAATAATTGAATTCCGAATTCTCAGCTGGGCTGGAGAAGTATTTAAGAGATCAACCCTTTATGAAGTGAGAGTGGCCCACTCTAAGTGACCCCATAAGCACAGATTTAAAGATCAATTATTTTTTGAAGTAGCTAAAAACGTGGAAATAAAGAGAAGAGAGCCCAGCAAAGCTTCCCAAAGGAGGGAAAACTGCATTTCCAAAGGACAGCTCAGATCCTCTTCCTGATGCTTCTGCAGAGAGGGGAGTTTTTAGCATCCCAGGACACAAAAATGAAATCAAACCCTTTAGGATATTCCTATACAGGATAATTTTCCAAAGAGAAAGTGCTGGGAGCTGCTTAAATTTCATTTTCCTTTAAAACCCCACCAAGGAGAAGCTCGAAATGCGTTTGCGACTGAGTCCGAGTTAAAAGGTGCTCGATAAAAACCTCCACCGAGTTCTTCTGGCCGTAAATCCAAAAAGGTGAGATTGTGCAACATCACCCCTTCATATTTAATAATAACAAACAGCTGGGAAAATATCCTAATAAATTATTTGAAGTGTCCAAGCTGTGTGCCAGAGTGTCCTGGCCAAATTCTGCTGTTTAACCATCCCTGGAGCATTTTCCCAGCAGATCTCTGAGCTCTCCCTGTTCCTGGAGGGGCAAATATCAGCATCCAGTGGCTTGCTTTTAAAAAAAATTTAAAAAAAGAGATGGAATCGCCACTGGAGCTACATCCTAAGGCTGACACGAACATGAGGAAGGGTTTTCCACAGCTTTAAAATTCTTCTCCTCCTCTCCCTGGCCACTGTCTGTTTGGAAAGCTGAACGAGCCAGGGGAATGTCATCGGGGATGTCATTAGGAATATTAAGAAGCCACGTAAAAGAGAAGGGAAAATGTTTATATTACACGTTGTGATAAAAGGGGACGAAAAGTGGGATTTCAAAGCTTAGCAGAGGACAGATGGGAAGAGCTGCAGCTCTGCATTATCCCCTCTGACACTTCCCTGGCATCCCCATCCCTCTGGGAATTTCTGTCTCTCCAAGCTGAGATATCCACTCACCCCTGGGGTTTCCCGACCTGTATTTAATGGAATAAAGAGGTCCCGGTGACAACTGGTGACAAAGGGCTGTGCTCACTCTGGCTCACACACCACGCGGGTTCTCCCTCCCAAAATAACAGCGTTCCCTCAAAACAAACCCCAAACGAGGCACAAGAACCATTTCCCTGGAGGTTTCTGCCCCTCATCCTTCACCTTTTCCATGGCTTTTTTCCCCTCTAAGGATCCTTTCACACCTCCTCCCGCTCTGAGTGACCACACAAGCACAGGTATTAAAGAGAAATTATTTCTGAAGCAGCTAAAAACGTGGAAACACAAATCTCCATATTTCTTGTGGCTCCTTCAGGCGCCAAAATCCCCAATCAGGTCACCCTGGAGCCTCCTCTCCTCCAGGCGAGAACAAAGACAGGTAATTTCGGGATGCAAAATTCAAAAAAAGAAGAGGAAAAACACCAGAGAGTTGCCGAAAAAGCAGCGAGTGAGTCCAGGAATGGGAGCTGAGGTGCAGCAGAGATTTCAGCAGCGGAATTTGCCTTGAAAAACCCTGACACTTATCAGCTTGGAGTCCCGGCAAACCTGGAATTTGGCTCCTTCCAGCTTCCCAGGGATGGCTGAGAGGAGGATGGCTTAACACTGCGGTTTCACCCGGCTCAGGGATGGGAAAAAAAAAAAAAAAAAAGCCCATGAGAAAAATGATTTTGCTGGGCTCAAAGTAAATAAATGAATCCCAGTTCCTCCAGGAGCTTTTCAGGGGGGTGGCCAGAAATATATTTGGCTAGGTAGCACTGCCCCTGAAAATCAGGAATGAGAAACATTCAGCCTGGGACAGCCCAGGGCTGGGGGAACGTCTCAGGAAATCGGGGCAGCCCACACAGGGCTCGGCAGGAAGCAGAGATGCCACAAATGACGGGAAAACACACACAAAAAATTTCGGCTCCCAGGAAATTCCTGTCCACAAATAAATGCCGGGGACAGCAGGGAAAGTGGCAGCTCCGTCCCTGAGCTCCCTGATGTTTTTGAGGCTCAAGAACAGCAGCCACTTTCTGCTCTTCTCCTTCAGGTTTTGCAGCTCGGGCTGATTTAACCCCAAACCAGGAGTTCAGGTGATGCAGTGGAACCCCACGAAGTCCCTTCCAACCCTGATTTTTGATGATGCTCACTCATTAATGAGCTCCGGTTTAAAGGGAGGAGCGGCCGGGAAATCCAGAAAATGTGGCTGCTAAGATGTTCTTGACATGCGCAAATTCTAACCACCCTAAACTGAAACAAAATTCTAACCCTAAACCACCCAATTTCCGTCACCACTGAAGTCCAAATTTGTATTTATCCCTCCACCACGACGCGTTTTCTTCCCCATTTAAAGATGGCAAGGCAAAAAGAACTGCACCAGTTCCGAACAATCCTGACTTTCCTTTTGTCGATCCAGAAATCTGCTCAGCCCCAGCGCGTTCCCACAAACAATACCAAGGAAATAACATTTTTTGGGCCAAAGGGACTTCCAGAAGAAAGCCACAGGCAGCTCCATTCATAGAGTTTGTTCCCTGCTCCGGGCACATCGAGGAGTCTGGATTTAGAGGAAGATCAAACTTGACCTCTGGCTCTCACTTCCACCAGTTTTGATGCACGGAGGGCAAACGCAGAAAAATGCAATAAACCTCAAAACAGAGACTTGTGAAGGATCCCAGAGAATTCCAAAAGGGGAAGAAACACAATTTATTCTAATACAACTGCCAGCATAAATACAATTAAACAATATTTAACCTCCAGTAGCATCGAGCTGTCAAATAAATATCCCTCAGAAGACAACTTAAAAGAAAGGGGAAATAAAACCCAATCCCACATCATTCCTTCTCCTCCTTCCAGCAGGGGAAAAAAAGGGAAAAAAAGGGATAAGAATAGATAAGAACACAGGACAAATGTCCTGGAGAAAAGCCTGAATTTTATTGCTCAAGCCAATGGGGTTTTAATCCACGGCCAAAAGAAAGTACCAGATAGGAATGGGCAGGAAAACTGAATTTTATTTTTTTCCATTCCCATTCCAGCTGGGATCCTGCAGGGAGATGGAGAAGGTGCTCCAGAGACCAAGAGCTTTTCCAAGCCTCTCACTGATTAAAAAAGGACAAAAAACCCCTCAAGACCATTTAAATTTAACCTGACCCAAACTTCTTCTCTGCTCATCAAACATTCCTGAGGGGAAAGCGACCAAAATCCACGGACTTCCACCCAAACTTCCCCACCCCGGATCAATTAAGAGGATGGAGAATATCCCAAGAGTTGGATTCCTCAAAAAGACTCCAAGCCTCCTCAGAGCTCCCCAGGCAACTTCCAGCTGCCCTGAGATGTCCAACAACAAGATTTCAACCCTTTAATTAATAATTCTTCCATAGAAGAACATCCTCCAGGATTCATCATCCCCAGGAAAAAATGGAGCTCCAAAACTCCATAGGAAGAGCTGGAACCATCCCCAGAAATCCCTGCCAGAAAACTTTTATGGGATGTAGATCAGGGCAGAAAAAAAGGGGGCAGGGAAATGGGAACGAGCCCCAGAGAAATCGGACATTGGATAATGGAAAAGAAAAACTCCAGCAGCTCCTCGGATGCCCTTTGGGTTCACTGTGATGATCCAGGGGTTGCTCTGCACATCAAGGTTTATTTAACTTCAGGAAAACACAAAAATAAAAATCAAACTTCTTTGTGTCAGCCTGTGGGAGCCAGCACTGATCCATTGTTTTCACTGGAGCTTCCCCAGCTTGTCTCTCTCACTAAAAATCAGGAGAAAAACTTCCCGTCTCCCACTTTTGAGGTGGGTTCGGCTTTTAGGTGGGTTCTGGCCTCACCAAACGTCCCCTGATTGTTTCCAGGTGGATTCTCCCTGGAGTTTGGGACAGCTGGCAAATACTGCGGGGACAAAAAAGTGCCAGAATTGCCTGGCACCTCAGGATCCTTCCAGCCCAAAGGTTTAAAACCCAGCAGAATTCCATAAATCAGGTGGAGACCAGGCTGGACAGGGCTTGGAGCAACCTGGGATAGTGGAAAGTGTCCCTGTCCATGGAACAAGATGAACTTTGAGGTCCCTTCCAACCCAAACCATTCCGTGATTCCAAAAAAACGAAGGCAATGTCCTCTGCAGCTGCTGTCACACCTGCCAAAAATCCTCCTTAAAACCCTTCCCTGGGTTTGGTTTTTATGCAGAATAGAGCTAAAGGCTCCGAAAATAATCACACAATAAAACACATTTCCAGGAGCACTTTGCGTGGGGACTGCAGGTCAGCCTTGCCGGGGGACTTCGGTTTTCCAGAGGGGAAAACTCATCCTTTGAGGTGAAATGGGAACAACAGAAAGAGGGAGAAGCCACAAATCCCAGGCTCAGTGTGGTCCCACATCCCTGATTTTCCTTTCCAAATCCTTTCTGTGCCACTGGCCATGTATCCCAATCCCGTCCCCAATCCCAGCACAGCCTGGGCAGGAAGGACTCAGTTTTCCTGGAGGATTCACAAAAATGAGGATTGTGTCACTGGGGAGGATCAAAATACATTCAATATAAATGTAAAAATATAATATATATATAAAATATAAATAATACAATTTATTTAAATACATGGATATATTAAAATATAATAAAAAATATTAAAATTCCCACTCCCTGAAGGAGTAGGGGAATCAATGAGCCACATTCCAGCTGGGGATTTCCACGGGACCTCCCTGAACCCCACAGAGGCGGGTGCTGTGCCCAGGTCACCCTGTGTCACCCCGAGCACTGTCCCCAGGCGCTGTCACACGATCTGAACTTCACCCCAAAGTGGCGGCAGCATTTTGGTGCTGGGCAGCACCTCCCTGGTTTACGGTGAATTTGGAACGAGCTTTTCTTGATAAAAAACCCCTTTTTTAGCACCAACGGGGAGCAACCAGCCCCAGCTGGGATGTTCGGACATCAAACCCTCCCCATAACGTGAGCTCAGATCCACCTGGCCGGGAGGAGGCTGCTGTAAGATTTTTGGTATTTTTTTAAAGAACTGAGCTGGCACTTCCCTGAAGGGCAGGCTTGTTGCTGCTCTGGCACAGGAGGAGGGCTGGGAAGAGGCAGAAAGGCTCGGGTTTAACGGGAGGATGAACACAAATCCAGGGTAAAGCTCGGCAGAGATAACAGAGAGGCTCCGGAGAGATAAGAACAAGTGCTGGCTCGATAAGGAGCCCAGGGGAGCTCAGGGCCAGCATCAAACTCCGCAGGTGAACCTGGGAACAGGTTCAGCCTTACACACCAAGAGCAATTAGAGCTAATTAAACTAATTGCCTTTTCCCCGGTGTAGAATCATGAATGGGTTGGGTGGGAAGGGACCTTAAAGCACCTCCAGTTCCGACCCCAACACTCTCCACCGTCCCAGGCTGCTCCAGCCTGGCCTGGGACACCTCCAGGGATCCAGGGGCAGCCACAGCTTCTCTGGGAAAGCCATTCCAGCCTCTCCTCACCCTCACAGGGAGGAATTCCTTCCCAATATCCCATTTATCCCTGCCCTCCTGGCAGTTCAAAACCTCTGCCCTTTAGCCTCTCATGAACCATCCACATAAAAAGTGCCTTTCCCTCTTTTTTAACCCAGTCCAAACTGGGTTAATTCCCTCAGACAATTCCCTGAGATAATTCCCTCCAACAGCAGATATTTTCCATCTAACTGCAGGCCACGTCTTCCCAAATTATTGGAGACCAGGATCCAACCTTCTGCTTTGAAACAAATATTGGAGACAATTCCAATTAACCTGGCAACGCTTCAATCTCAGAGCCTGAACGAAGGAGATCCCCACCCCTGACAGTCACCCGGCCCAGTTCACCTCTTCTGACGGAAATCATGGAATTCCAGGGTCATAAAAGTTGGGAAAGAACCTCCAGGATCGCCAAGTTAATTTTTAGAGTGAGATCACAAAATCCCAGAATCCCTGAGGTTGGAAAAGCCCTCCAGGATGATCCAGCCCCAGCTGTGCCTGATCCCCACCTTGTCCCCAGCCCAGAGCTCTGAGCACAGGATCCTTTGTTGGGTTTTGGTTGGTTTTGAGGGGTTTTTTTAAGGGTTTTGGGTGTAAAAGATGGTGCAGGAATCCAGGAACCATTTAGACTGGAAAAGACCTCCAAGACTATTAGATCCTCACCTTGTCCCCAGCCCGGAGCCCTGAGTGCCACCTCCAGGAATTCCTGGGACACCTCCAGGGATGGGCACTCCAAACCTCCCAGTGCCCGACCACCCTTTTCCACGGAGAAATTCCTCCCGAAAATTTCTCCCAAGAACCGAAACCCCCTGCCTGCAAAAGGCATTTTTGTTTGTTTCCCTTTTTTTCTCGAGGCCGGGCCAAAAGCCGGTCACAAGAGCTGCGCAGAAACAATTTGCTCAGGGAAAGGCTTTCCCACTTTCTGCAAGGCCAGCGTTCCCAGTCCACCCACTTACATTCCTGGATTAAGGGAAAATAAAAATCACATCCGCAGGCCGGTCAAGCAGTGACACAGGTCGAGATCCAGGACCACGGCAAAGGGCTGGAAGAAAATTCCAGGGCATGGAAAAGCTCCTTGGAGACGTTCTGCACTCCCTCCAGCACCACCAATTTCCATCGGGCCTCGTTAAGGAGCATTTTATCCCTTCAGCTCATTTGCATAATTGCCGCAATCAAAGGCACTACTTCACAGTAATAACTTTAATGGCAGATTTTTCCTTAAACATTCTTTTTTTTTTTTTTTTTTTTTTTTTTTTTAAATGCACCCGGGGTCGGTGCATCCATGTGCCAGGAGAAAAAACAGGCAGGAGGTGACACTCGGGGAACGTGGGGCTGTGCAGAGGGACCAACGGCTTTTTGTTTCGGGGATTATTTCTGCTTTATCACGCTCAAGGTGCGTCCCAGAACCAAAACGTTTGTCACTTAAACAGCAGCTTGGTTGGTATATTGGGAATTTCCTGCTTTTTTCTCCCCATTAATTTTGCTACTGTGGCCTTAATAGGAGGGAATCTGGTTTGTTTCTAGGCTAAAGCCAAGTTTGGAAGGGAGAGTCCAAACCTCAACCTCTGGTTTGGCTTTACAGAACCCGGGGATGGGTCTGGCTTGGAAGGGACCTTAAAGCCCATCCCACTCCAACTCCTGCCACGGGCAGGGCCACCTTCCACCGGAGGTTTTTCCTGACAAGTTGGAACTCTGGCCTGTATCCCTCAAACCCGTGGAGATAAGAACACGGAGACAACATCTCCAAGGCTCCAGCAGCCTTGGAAGGTTGATTTTGAAGACAGGCAAGAACCACCGGCCTGATTTTTAATATAAAACACAGAGAAAACGAGCTGAGATCTGACTGGAAGTCGGGATTTCCACCCTCCAGCTCCTGCTGCCTGCGATCCCAAGCTGTGTGTCCTCCAGAAAACCCAATTTCTGCTCCACCAGGGCACCTCCAGCTCCATCGTGCTGGGATGCTCCTCATGGAAATCTCCTCATGGAAAGCTCTGCCCAAGCAGGCTGCACACCTCACCCCTGGGGCACCAGCAGGTTTTCTGGGGGAACACTTCCCCTAATTGAGGTTCCCAAACGAGCCAGGCTCGAGCCCCTTTTAATGCAGGCCTAACAAGATCAAACCCAACCACGGGGAGAGGCTGGGCAGGGAATCAGACGAGGCATAAATTAAAGCAGAGGATATGAATTCCGTGCAGGCTGCAGCGCTGGGGTCTGGAAGCAGTTTAGGGAGAACCTGGAGTGGCTGAGGGCCAGCTCTGAGCTGAGCTGCTCCGGCCCTAATCGTTTCCTTCAGGCAGGCTACTCCAGCCTCACTAATAGGTTTTAATAAAAACTTCCAATTGGGCCAGTAAACCCCTCATTAAGCTGTTTTTAAAGCATGAATTTAAGAGGGCTGGGGGTAAAAGGTCAGGGGGAGTTTTTAATTCAGACCGGCTGGCAGAAGGTGCTGTTGTGATTGAAAACACCAGAGTTCAAGTGTCCAGGGCCACATAAACATCCGACTCTGTCACTAGACCTGCTTAAGTGACAGCTTGAAAAATAGATTTAATAAGACAGAGAGAAAAGTTTTCCCACTCTTAACAGCAGCAATAGGAACAGCAGATCCCAATATTGGGCAGGGACCAGGAATGGGAAGGGTGGGGAAGCAGCTCCAGCCCTCCCATCCTGGTGTGGGGGGATGAGGAAAGAGCCAGCTGGGTGTCCCAGGGGCTTTGGGACACTGGGATCCAGCGTGTCCTGCTGGGCAAGGAGCAGAGTTCTCTGGGAATAACAGGGAGCAGCCCGAGCCCACGTCCTGCTGCCGCACAGCCTGAGCCGTGGGATGCCAGCACGGGAATTCTGTGAAACCCCAGAGAATCCCACACTGGGCTGGGCTGGAAGGGACCTTTAGGTTGGTCCAGCTCCAGCCCCTGCCATGGGGAGTTTTCCACTTCCAAGCCTACTCCAACCTGACTTGGACCCTTCCAGGGATGGAGCAGCCACAGCTTCTCTTGGGCAACTTCCCCCACTGCACCGGGGTCTGCAGGAACCTCAGCCCATCCTGAAGCCAAGCTTTAGACCTGCACCAGCGAAGTTTGACCTCAATTCGTTCTTTTTCCTCTCGATTTCCTCCACGACCACAGAGCTGCTCTCCAGGCCGGTGTAGCTACAGGAAAAAACTTCCCCCCTTCCCTGGGAAAGAGCAGGAATATCTCCTCCATCTCACCCAGAACCCCAGCTGTGCGCTCCAACATTTAATTTTATGTCAATGCACATCTAAAATTCGAGATCCCTGAAGACCTTTTAAAAGAAAAATCCTCCTCGGAACAATTTGCATTGGAAAGCAAAGAGCGAGGATTTAACAAGTGATGGAGAATTACAAATACTCGGCTCTCAACTTTTTTATTCTACTCCTAATCAAAACACACCTCAGGCTCAAATTCTGAGCTAAGAGATGCAACAGCAAATTGCGGGGCGTTTTTGGGTAGGAACTCAGTTATTTGCTCATTCCTTGTTTACAGATAATGGGGAAAAAAAACCCCAAAACACCTCCGGAGTTTGTTTGGGGATTATCTTCTCTCCACACCAAAATTAACAAGGAAGTTTACTGGGAGAGGGAGGGGAAAAAAAAAAGCAAAGCTTTTGCTTTTAAAATGTGCTTCTAATTCTGGCCTCCAAAGGAGTGCAGAAGCCAGGCTCCTCTGGAATGATCCCTAAGGAAACATTTGCTTTGGCTCCAAACAGGACACTCCGGAGCATCAGGAGTCAAACAGGATCAGCTGCTCCTCCGTCCCCTCCGTTTAATGATCCCATTGATAGCCACGAGGGCAGCAGATGCATTCCTGCCTTCCCTGCCTGCTCCTTGCTGGGAACGGGGATCCTGGAAGCACTGGGATCTTCAGCGACCTCATTTTCCCTGGATTTTCACTCCATCCAAGCAGTTTTCCTGCTTTTAACTCCCCAGTGCCGCCTCTTTTTGACCAAGACAGTCTCAGGACCCTCAAAGTCCCTTTTGAATGTCTGAGGCTCCTTAAAACCAGAAGGAAGAGCACCACAAAAAAAAAAAGAGGAAAAAGCAAGCCTGGAAAAGAGCAGGCTCCGCTAGAGCAGGGATAATAAATCTCTGCATGGAATCAGATTTCCACTGGGGAAAAATAAGGAATCCTTGGGGGTATCTCAGGCAGAAGCTTCCCCAGGAACTCCTTCTCTAGGAGAGAGAACCCAGGGTCAGGACCAGCAAAGGTGGCACCACCACAGGCCTGGGGAGGCTTGGAATGAGTTCTGGTCTCATTCCAAGCCAGGAGAATTTTCCTGAATTTTCAGGAAGGATGAAGCACCAAGTTGGCCTTGGGGAGGATTTCTTTCTAATCCCAGCAGCACAGAGGGGACCTGGAGAGAGAGAGGCTGAGCCAGGCCAGGCCACCAGGACACCTGGGAAAAGGGCTCCAACAGGGACAACACGAGGGAAAGGCCTTGGAACAGCCAAGCTCGAGGAGGAGATTCGGGCTGAGGGGATGGAGAAGTCAGGAAAGCTCTGGAGGAGCAGCCTGGTCCTGCAGCTGTGCTCCAGGGAGGGCAGGCAGCACATCCATCCAGCCAGCCCCCCAAAAAGGCTCCCAGCCCCCTCCCCCAAAAAAGCCAGCCAAGGAGAGTCCCATCGGAACAATGCCTTTCCAAAATTAAGGAGGAGAAGTGGCCCCGGGTGTGGATCTGTGCCCGTCCCCAGGGAAGGACCCAGGTGCCCCACACGGAGGGCACCACGCTGGGTCCAAAGCCAGGCTGACACCAGAGGAACAATAAACCCAGCCTAAAGTGATCCCAGCTCAGCTGATCCCACAGCAGCACAAGGCCTGGCTGATTCTCACTCCAGGATCTGCATCCCAGAGCAATTCCTGACCTTCCAACAGCCCAGCCTGGCTCTGCATTCCCGTTTCCCACCTCGTTCCCTCCACCGAGGAGGGTTTTTAAACACTTTTCCCTGCCTGGAGTAAGAGCAAAGAGCAAAACCTGCGGCAACACCAGTTGATCCCACAGCTCGTGGTTATTTCCAGCCTCTGGAGTTCTTTAAAATTCACAGGGACAGGCTGGGGTTGGAATAGAGGCGACCAAAAATCCATCCTGAGATGTAGCAAAAAATAAAAATAAAAATAAAAAAAACCCCACACTTCCTGGAGGGGGGATAGGAAACAGTCAGCACTCACAAAGAACTCTCCAGGAATTTTCTTTTTTTCTTTTCTTTTCTTTTAAAGATCTTGCTTTGAAGTAGATGCTCCCAAAGAATGAAGCTCCCAGAGCTCAGCAATATTTAACGCCCTGCCCCAGCAATGGACGGCAGTGTTGTTGTTTCAGCTATATTATAACAAAAATATTGTGGTTTTCCTGGATTCCCTAACAAAAGGGAACCGGGAGATTTACATCTCCTTCATCTCATTCCGAAGGAGCCCTCACGCCAAAAAAACGGGGCAGGGAGAGACCCCCACTGTGCACAAAGGGCTCCTCGGAGGGGGAAACTCCACTTGGGACACGAGGAAAGGCCAAAAAACGATGAAACACCGCTTGGAAAACAACAACAAAAACCTCAAACAATTTTTCTACACCCATCAGCAACACATCCAGGGGATGAGGAGCTCCAGTCCAGTCCTCGGGGTTTGTGCTGTCCTGGATGAAATATTCACATTTAACAGGGAAGAATTAGCTGGGATGTTTTAATGGATCAGTTTTTATGAAAATTGATGAGAATCGAGGAAAAATCTGGATTTTTATGGACCCATTTTTATGAAAATTGATGAAAATCGAGGAAAATTCTGGATTTTTATGGACCCATTTTTACGAAAATTGATGAAAATTCTGGATTTTCATGGATCCATTTTTTTTTTAAATGAAAATTGATGAAAATTCTCCGTGTTCCGTTCTCCACCTCAGCATTCCCAGAAACCCCAGGACAGTTCAAAATTCTGAATTCCAAAGGAACCCACTGGGAATGAGGAGACAGCTGCCAATTCCCAGGAGGAAAAAGGGATCAAACCTCCCTAAAACACACAAATGGAACGGAAACGTTCCTGTGACTCCCTTCTGAAAAACCAGGTTCCATTTATAATATTTATATATACTAACTATATATAATATGTATTGTATATATTTATATATATAATATTTATATATAATAAATTTGGAACACAAATCCCATTTCCAGCCCTGATCCAGAGTCCTTCTCCACCCCACATTCCTGAAGAGAGAAAACACACCCAAACAGGCTGATTTTTAAGGTGTTATTCCATGGCAGAAATTCCCAGAAAACCAGCAGTTCTCCTAATATTTCCACAGAGGGGAATGCTTCCAGCAGGATTTCTGAGCTTCCATTTAGGAATTGGGTTGGAAAACTGAAAAGAAATCCAATTGGGGGAAAAAAAAAATCTGACTTGCAAGAGAGTAAGACCTGCAGCTCATCCCAGGAAAAAACCCAGGAGAGGAGTAAGATGTTCCTGATATCCGAATCGCCTGTGGAAAGGGGATTTGGGAGGAACAGATTCCCTCCCAGGAATGTCCTTAATTTCGAACAGGACCCTTCCACCAACTCCTCTCAGCCTCCATTTACGGAATTTCCTTTCTTTAAAGGCATTTGGGCAGAAAGAAAAGCAGTGAAAGGTAATCAAAAGCTTAATAAAATAAAAATAAACTTCATAAAAATAGCGTTTAAATTTAAAAAAAAAAATCCAAATTTAAATATGCCAGAGAAAGAGAAAAAAAAATTGAAATTTAAACATTCCAGAGGAAGGGCAAACAAGAGGAAAAGCTACATACCCACAAATGCATCAATAAAAATATTCCTGCAGCTTTTGGCTCGTTTTTAGTCACTTACCGAAGGAATACCTGCAAGACAAAAGGAAGAAAAAGCACAAGAATTAAAATTCGGGGCTGGCAAATCCGAGGGAACGACGTCTTGCGCTGGTTTGGTTCCTCACTTCTGACATCTGGAGTTTCAAAACGCTGCCAAGGAGCACAGGAAAGTCCTGAGCCCCATCAAATGTAACAAAAAGGGGAAAACACTGCCGCAGGGAAATGGGAGAAGAGGAAATTCCCGGATTTTGGGGGTATTCGGCACTCCAAGGAATCCCCCCTCTCCTGGGATAAAGCAGCAGACACTGAAGGAAGGCCCTGCCCCAAATCCCAGCAGGTCTGGGCTTCCCAAGGGCTGCTCCTGCTTTTCCCACCGGAATTCCTGCTTTTCCTACCTAAAATTCCTCCTTTTCCCACTGAAATTCCTGCTCCTGCTTCTGCAACTGAAATTCCCGCTTTTCCCACCAAAATTCCCGCTTTTCCCACCGCAATTCCCTTCAGCCTCAGCAGCACCACGGCGATTTTCCGTAAAATCCCCAATTCTGATTAAAACTGACTTTTAACCCCAAAGCTGAGCCAGTTTGAAGATGCTTTTCTTCAAATCGTGTTTATTCCCAGCACGGCTTCAATCCCACATCAGGGCTTTATTTGGACTGATTTACATTTATTTATTTATTTGTATTTGTATTTTATTCGTATTAAACTAACCCAAAGGAAAAGACCCCGAAAAACCAACCCCCAATATTAAGAAACACACCAGGTTTCAAAGATTTTTTAGAAGGATTTGCTATGACACTATAGACATATTTTATAAATATATAAAACATAATACATATATAAAATATCTATAATACCATATATAATAATATAAAATAAAAATGTATAAGACATTATAATATATATTACTAAAATATGTATATTATATATTATATAAAGTAATTTATATTACTTTATATATATTATATAAATTTTATTATATTAGTATAAAAATATAGTATTATATTATAATAATATGTATCATATAATACATATATTAATATACAATATAACGTTATTAATATAGAACAATATACTTTTTAGGATATTAATATTATATATTATATATAATTAAATATACTGTATACTAACATATAACTACATTATTATATAATTCTATAATATATATCATTTTTATCTAATATGTATTCTGTATTATTTTTATATATATAAACTTTATATATTTTATACTCATCATTGCTGGGTGTTTCTGAACTATATTTTGCACCGTATTTAACAACTTCCTACAGATTTACTGGCGTATAAAGGGAAAAACACAATTGCAATTTAATTAATAATAAAAGCAGCTTTTGACGAAGTTCTCTGTCATTGAGGGACCCTCACTCTGCTGATCTCCACCACGCTCCCTCGCTGGAATTATTCTCGTTTCTTGGCACGAGTCAAGAACCCCCCGAGGCTCATTTAAAACACACATTCCTCCCCCCCCTCCAAAAAAACGAGGAATTAATAAAAGATTGTATTTTGCTGAACCACATGAAGTCCTCTGACGTGTGTCTGGGGCTGATTACATCAACGCAGGCTCCCGGCCCCGTCATGTGATGACAGGCAAACACTTGTGGATTTATTCCTCTGAAGAGACAAATGCCAAGGGAAACCAAACCCAAATCCATAAAAAACCCAGCAGGAATTCCTGCAGGGATTGCTTCCTTTTTAATAGGTACGGGCAGGGCTGGTCCCCAACTCCCGCAGATTTCAGGTCGGGGTTTGGACCCCAATCCAGTTTTCCTTTTTCAAGGTGTCTATAATGAGTTAACAGAAGGATTTCTTTTAAAATAAGTGGAGTTTTTGTCACAGTTTTGGCGTTTGAAGCGCTCCCAGCAGATCATAAGGAAGAGCATGGGTTTGATTTTGCAGGCTGGGGGGTGAATTTCAGCAGCAGAACTTTTGATCTGCGCATTGGCAAGCCCAGAAATTCTGCTGATTCAAAGCATGTTCCACTTGGGTTGCCTAAACCCCATTAAAAAGTGATGTCGTGGCTCTTTTCTGCTGGGAGAGACAACGGTTTTAGCCCTGACTTGTCAGGGGAGGAAAAAAAACCCCACGTCCCACTTAGCCTGGATCAGCTGGGAATCATAAACATCATTTAATATCCGAGTTAAACTGTTGAATTGTTTTCACCACCTCGTCCTGATGATTCATTTGAGCTTCAGTACGTTCCTGGAAAGTAAAAAACTGAGAGCAAAGCCCGGTTTGAACCCCGTGATTCCCAAGGAAAACCCTTCCTGCTGCCAGGGGCTTGAGGACACAGCTCTGCAAAACCTTCCAGGGACCAGGAATTCCCCAAACTCCACCTTTTCCAGAGAATTCCCCCTTTTTTTTTTTTTTTCTGCATGCAAAGTACGTGGGATGACGGGGTTTATTTGCTGAAGGAGGAGCTCACCAGCCAGACTTGCCCCATAAATTCACATTTCCTTCCCCACTCAGCCACCCCAGAGCTGCACAAGGTCATTTAATGCAGGGGCTGTTTGGGACAGGGATCTCTAAATCTGCAAAACATTCCTAAAACAATGTTCCTAATAGAATCCATTAAAAAAAATAGGATGAACCAGGCAGGTTTTACCTTTGCACCTATGGATGCTCTGAGGAAAACCCATTATTTACTTGTATAAATATTTTTTTTCTTTATTATTTTAATGGATTTTATTATAATCCATTTATTCTTTGTAATAAAAACGGAGTAAAAACAGTTCCACCCCAGCAGTGCCCAACACCACCACAGCCCCCTCCAGCTGGATTTCCACAGGCAGGAGAATTCCCTGCTCATCCCTTGAATTTCCACGGGCAGGAGAATTCCCTGCTCATCCCTTGAATTTCCACGGGCAGGAGAATTCCCTGCTCATCCCTTGAATTTCCACAGGCAGGAGAATTCCCTGCTCATCCCTTGAATTTCCACAGGCAGGAGAATTCCCTGCTCATCCCTTGAATTTCCACGGGCAGGAGAATTCCCTGCTCATCCCTTGAATTTCCACGGGCAGGAGAATTCCCTGCTCATCCCTTGAATTTCCACGGGCAGGAGAATTCCCTGCTCATCCCTTGAATTTCTACGGGCAGGAGAATTCCCTGCTCATCCCTTGAATTTCCACGGGCAGGAGAATTCCCTGCTCATCCCTTGAATTTCCACGGGCAGGAGAATTCCCTGCTCATCCCTTGAATTTCCACGGGCAGGAGAATTCCCTGCTCATCCCTAAACCTGCAGCTGCTCTTAACAGCAACAAAATAAATCAAAATTTAAATATTGCTGCTCCCCAGGGAGAACATCCTCCAGGGAAAGTGAATCCAGATGGAAACTTCCATCTCCATCACCAATCCCTCTCCTTCCCTGGGCACGAGGGAAAAGTTCTTTGGCCACAGGAAACATTTCCTGTTCTCCAGCAGGATTTGGTCACCAAAAGGAGCTTTGCAGGAGGAATCCCATCCCTGGGAAAGTTGGGAATGTGGCATTTGAACTCTCCAGGGCTTCCCTCTGGCAGGGAGGGATGGAAGCAAGGGGATCATCGCCCCTGGAGCAGCCCCAGGCAACCAAAGGGAGCTTCCTTCCAAAAACCCGGCAAAAAGGAAAGCTGGATGAGCCACCTGCCACAAATCCAGCAGGGCGTTAAAAATGGTGAAGCCATGGAAGAACAAGAAACGTGGGAAATGCACCTGTCCCAGGGGAGGATTGTGAGAGAATCACCTCAATTTCTGCTTGGCCAAGCAAGAAATCGAGATTTCCCCTCCCTCTCCAGGCATCCAGGGATTATTCCACATCCTGGGATTATCCCACAGGGACATTCAGGAGGCTTTTCCCTAAGCCTGACCTGGATCTTCCTTCCCACCACACAAACCAGCGGCTCCTTGTGCTGTGCCCGGGGAGGCGGGACAGAATCCTGGGGTGCTTTGGGTTGGAAAGAGCTCGAAGCTCATCCTGCCATGGGTGGGGACACCTCCCACTGTCCCAGGTGCTCCAAACCCTGTCCAACCTGGCCTGGGACACTCCACAACTTCTCTGCTTCTTCCACACGCCCTCTCTCCGTCTCCTTTCCCTCAGCTAATTAGTTTAATTAGCTTTTTTTTTTCCATTTCCCCCCAGCTAATCCAACTCAGCTCCTTCAGCTTTTCCCCTTCCCCGTGCCTGCAGCCACTTCCAGAGCCAAGGGACACCCAGGCACTGCCACTCCCCTGGCTCTGAGCAGTGGGAAAGCTCATCCACAGCTCCCAAAAGTCACTGAGAGCTTGCTGGAAACCCAAATTAAAGCTGTAAGCACTCAGGATGGAAAAACACCCTTTTTTAATTATTATTATTATTTTCCCTGGGACCTAGGGATTCACTTCCTCAGCCCAGTTGGGGAAACATCGCTGGCAAAACCCCTGAAAACAAGATCCAGGATTTCAGAACATCATTAACTTCCACGCGTGGGGGGGTAAGAAAACCTGTTTTGACGGCGGGTTTTGGTCCCTGCCAAGCCTCCAGCACCGCGCAGCCACGGCGGGGGGAGGAAATCAGCCGGAAGGGCAGCAAATGAAACCAGTCTGGTTGCTGGATTCACTTCCTCGTGGTCACACAGCTCTAAAAGCTGGGACCCCGTGCCCTGTAATCACAACATCCACGTTTAAACAGGAGGAGCGGGGCTAACATTAAAAATAAAGGAGGAGGATTGCTCCTCGTTGCTGGGAAAGGTGCCTGGGCAGGGCTGGAGCCGGGCAGGGGCCGAGGAATGGGATTGTCCCACCCTGTGGGACCTGGCTCCTCCCAAAACATCGCATTGTGCAGGGCCTGGCCAGGGGAGAAAACGTGAATTACGGCAGCTGAGCCCCAGCACACACCAGCTCTGCCCGTGCTCCTTTCCAAAGCCAGAAATGATCCCAAATCCCGCCTTCGGTGGCTCCACAATGTGTCCGACTGTTCTTTCCAAAGCCAGAAACTATCCCAAATCCCCCCTTAGGCGGCTGCACGATCTGTCAGGCCCCAGTGGGGTTTGCTCGGGTCAAATCCCGCCCGTGCCAAAAGGAGAGGCTGAGGTGGCAGCCCTGCAAATCCCACTGGGAGCTGCTCCTCAGGCTGGACAGAGCCCAGGGAAAAGGGGGGAAATGGGAATAGACCCAGGCTGAGCATCCCTGGGCTGGAATGAGCTCCAGCAGCAGGTGCACACTGATGGAAAACTTCGGGATCCAGGACCTGGAAGAAGTGGGAATCACCTCCTGAGCACTGCTGTGACTCTGCTGCTGCCAGCTGAAAGGTGCTGCAGGTAAAAAGCCCAGGAAAGCAGGGCGTCAGGAATTGATTAAAAAAGGAATCCTTTAATTGCGTTGATGAATTAATCACTCTGGGCTCGGCCCCGGTGCTGGCCGGCACCCTGCAGACCGAGACTGCCCCGTGCCGCCCGCATTCACCTCCCCAGGACGAGACACCGCCCTCGTTTCCAGGTCTCCAGCGCTAATCCAGCCACGCGGCAGCTCCCCCTGCCCATCCTCTGCCAATCCCCAATTCCAGCTGAGCAGATCCCACCGGGATCCCGGGCCGAGGAGGTGAGAAACCCCCTCAGCGACTGATCCCTGCCATCAGCGCCACCACTCAGCTCCAATCCCTCACCCCAAGCGCGCTTCTCATGATCTCCATCAGCTCCCGGTGGCCCCGCGCGGCAGCGGCCGGCACACGGAATCCACCTTTTGTTCCCAGTAACGCCGGCCACCTCCGAGCGCTCGGGGCCGCCCGGCAGCGCGCTTTGAAAAGCGATCCGTCCCCTCTCTTCTGGGCGGGGAGGAAGAGCCGAAAAAGCTCCTTCCCGGGCGGGAAGGATGACCCCCCCAGCGCCCGAGATGCTGCAGCTCTGCCTCTGTGTTCGCAGAGGTCGGCTTCTCCTGCTGGGGACGCGGCCAGGGCAGCTCGGAGCGAAAGGGGATGTCAGGAGATCCCTGAGCTCCCCCTGCCAAGGCTTGAGAAAGGAATAAGATCATTCTGATTTTTTTTGTTTGTTTGTTTTGGGGTGGGGGGTATTTTGGAGAGCTGGGGAAATAAAGCCAGGTTCTGTTCACAAGGCCCTAAAAACCTCCGATTTAGCGAAGGCACCAAGGTGACATTGGGTGATCAGACTTATCTCATATTTCTTTCAGATAAAGGTACTCCTTTTGAGGTATTCCTTTTTAATACACAGATGAAAATATTTCAATACACAGAACTGGACACTGGAATCAGGCACGATGGGAATTTCTGCTCCCACTTCCAGCTTGAATGGAAAGCTGCTCCGGGTTAGGAATTCTGGGGCTGTCTCACTTTGCAGACATGATAAAGCAGGACAGGGAGTGATGGGAAGCCCTCGCCAAGGTCGCCCTGTCAAGCACAGCTGCCACATCCATCCCTGCCTGTGCAGAGATCCCTGAGAACTTCCCACGTGTCCTGATAAGACCCAGCACACCCAGGTCGTGTCATTTCTTTCCTCACACAGCTCCTGAGTTTTCAGGGGTCTAAAAAAAAGTCCTCCTGAATTATGCAAAGTGCTTTAAAAACCCCTGATCCACTGATTCCTGCTGCGGCTGGGAGCTCACAGGGGGATTTTCCGTCTGTCCCCATCAGGACAGAGCCAGGGGAAGCCCCCAGGATGGGCAGGGGGATGGAGTTGGGATAGCTGGGATAGTTCAGCCTGGAAAAGCTTCGGGGTGAGCGAAAACTGTGACCTGCCAGGACCTGAGGGGAGCCTGCAAGGGAGATGGAGAGAGGGTTTATGAGGAATGGAGCGACAGGAAAAGCAAGGATGCCTTCCAACTGCCCAAGGACACGGTGAGCTGGGATATGGGGAAGGAATGTGAGGATGGTGAGACTCTGGCTGTCCCTGGATCCCTGGAAGTGTTCAAGGCCAGGCTGGACAGGGCTTGGAGCACCCTGGGATGGTGGGAGGTGTCCCTGCCATGGCAGGGGCGGAATGGGATCATCCTTAAATTCCCTTCTTAAATTTCTTCCCATTCCTTAAATTCCCTTCCGAGCCAAACCACTCCAGGGTGATTCCGTCCACACCCTTGTGCCCTCACCATCACAGACCAACGTGCTGAAAAATGGGAATGTTTTACCAAATCCAGCCCTGATTCACACCCTGGAAGGAGAAACTCAGAGATCTGTCTCCAACCTTTACTGGGCTGGATGACTCCGGACAAACCCAAAGGTGTAGAGAATCAGAGGAAAATCCATGGGAAGGGGTTCATTTCATGGCCTCTAACGCCCTCCTGGAGAGGGAAAACACATCCCGAGCATCTCCTGAGCCCCAGCAGGCACTGGAGCTCAGCCTGACCCAACCCCAGCTCACCCTGATTGAATCCTGCCTGCTTCAAGTGATTTTTTAATGAGAATAAACCCCCCCAAACCCTCCACCACACACCAGCCCTTCCTCTGTTGCAGATGAACTCCTGAGGACACTCATTTAATCGCAATTAAATCACCTTGGCCTCAGAGCCAAGCCCTCCTGACCTGCTGCACACTTTGTCCTTCCAAAAATCTCCTCTAACGTGAAACTTCCCAGCTGCTCTGTTCCAGCAGGAACTCGGGGGCAGGAACTGAGGCGTCTCCTCCCCTCTGAGCAGTTTTTGGGGCTCCAAAGGGCACATTGCAGATTCCTTGCAGGATAAAAAAGGTGCTGCTGGGTCTTTCTTGGACCCCAAGTACTGGGGTCTTCTTTTCCACCCCAATTACCTCCTTGGTCTTCTTTTTTCCACCCCAAATACCTCCCTGGTCTCTTTTTTCCACCCCAAATCCCTCCTGGGTCTTCTTTTTTCCACCCCAAATCCCTCCCTGGTCTCTTTTTTCCACCCCAAATCCCTCCTGGGTCTTCTTTTTTCCACCCCAAATCCCTCCCTGGTCTCTTTTTTCCACCCCAAATCCCTCCTGGGTCTTCTTTTTTCCACCCCAAATGCCTCCCTGGTCTCTTTTTCACCCCAAATACCTCCTTGGTCTTCTTTGCACCCCAAATCCCTGCTGGCAGCAGCTGCACCCCCCTTTTCCACGAGGGAAGAACCCACTGCAAAGAGCCCTGCAGCCACCTCGTGCCGGAACATTTTATTTCTTGGCCTGTTTAACTTATTCCCCTTGAGCTCCTGTAACTCCACCAGAATCTCGAAAGGAAATAAAGGCAACAGGATTTAAAATCCCACAATTCCAGCTTTGGGGGTGGCTTTTTTTTTGTTTTGTTTTAATCTGTGCTGGCTGGCAGTGGGCAGTGAGCTTTGGGAACACAGTGACCCAGGGGAAGGAAGGGTTTCCAGGGTTTTCAGATGCCAGTTGGAAATGCTGGGAGGGAGGAAACAACAGGAGATCAGTGGCAGAGCAGCTGAAAAGTTTGTTTCTGTCAGAAAATGTAAGAGGCTCTCTGGAGACACCTTCACTGGGGGATAAAAGGGAATTTATCCCGGAGTTACCCAGTCACTTTAGTGATTCTGGTCCAGAAGAACTGATTTAATTCCCGCTGGAAGCCTCTCCCTGCTCATCCCCACAAACAACGTCACCTGCAACAAGGATTTGGACTAAACCAACGAGTTTTTCCCATATTCTTGTTGAAATGGATAAAAATCCGTGAGAGGAATATTCAGGAGGGAGGAATGGGGGGAAAGGCAAAGCCATTTGTGTGGGACCTGTGGAGCTGCACACTCGGGACAAGCTGGATTTGCAGGCTGCAAAAAAAAAAGGAGGAATTCCCACAAAAATCTTTCAAAAGCATCTTTTAAACAGCTTCTACTCTCTGACAACTCTCATTTTACTCCTATTTTAGTACAGCAGAAAGGACAGGAATAATCAAGGTTAAAACGAACACAGCGATTCAGCACTTCACCCAACGGGGTCAGATATTAAATATTAAAAATTCCTCTGGCAGGTTTTGAGCTTCTTGACAAGTCTCCTACTTCAAAAGGAAAAAAAAAAAAAACAAGTTCAAAGTGGCAGATGGGGGGGGGAGGAAAAGGAAAAAAAAATTCCAGTATTTGAAGGCAGACAGGCTGAGCTCCTGATGGAAGCGTGACACCATCACATGGGTGGCCTTGACCCCAAACACAGCCAGGTTCAGTCTGCACAGACTGGACAAAAAAATGACTGCCCAGAATGACAGAAAAACTGCCCCATTCCAAGGTGCAGAGGTTCCCAGGCACCAAAAAAAACCCCAAAAAACCAAAACAAAAAACCACCAAAACAACCAAAAAAAAAAACCCCCAAAAGACCCACCCCAAATGAAACCACCCCAAATACCAAAAAAAAACCAAACCCAAAAAAACCCAACAAAAAACAAAACAAAATAAAAAACCAAACCCAAAAACAACAAAAAAAAACTCCCCGAAAAACACCCACCCCAAATAAAAGCACCCCAAAAACAAAGAAACCCCAAACCCAAAAAAATCAACAAAAAAACCCCCAACCCCCCTCCCCCCAAAAAAATTGCACCAAAAAAACCAAAAACCACCAAAAAACCAAAACAAAACCAACAACAACAACAACAATTCAGTAAATTTCACTGCAAGGCCACTTCATTTTGAGAACCACCAAAGCACATCTTACTTCAGCCTGCTCAGAGTCAGGGACAACAACCTGGCAAAGCCAAGGGACACGATTCTTGGGATTTCAGGCTGCCAAAACGCTCCTTTACCCCACAAACAGCTCGGGGGAACGGCTTTTGGGCGGGTTTTTTGGGGAGTCCTGGCCGTGCTGTCCCCAGGCTGGTGGATATCTCCCCCAGGTGGGGCCAGGGGACGTGTCCTGCCCTTCAAAAGCCACACTCTGCTCTTCCAAAGCTTCCCCTTGGCTCAGCCCAAGCCAAGCTGGGCAGCACTTGAAAGAGCTGCTCCTTTCCAGCAGCCCAAAACAAATAGGGGGACATTTAAAATTAAAATGGACAAAAAAAAAAAAAAAAAAAAAAGGCGAGGATAAAAGGAATAAATTGTCCCTCACTGGCCTGGAGAGGAGAGCTCCATCCCTGCTGCCTTTTCCCTGCAGTGGCTTCCCAGGGAAGCTCAGCACAGGATTTTGGAGGTGGCGGCTCACAGGAGCCCAGGCTGGACAGTGAATAAGGACAGCAGGGTTGTACAAAAACTCCAAATAATGGTTTTATTTTCAGCCACAGAGGGCTTTATTTTTTTTTTTTTTTAAATTTGGGGCACAGGAGGAATTTCCTCCTCACTTCAGCCACCCTCTGCTGAGCTGCCTCATCACTCCAGCCAGGAATGCCTGACATTGTCCTCCCTCACTTTAGGACAGCTCTGCTCTCTTGCAGGTGCTTTGGGGAAGCAACAGAACTCACCAAAACCTCTCAATGTGCCCCAAACTGGGAGCAAGACAGCCAGTGCTCCATCTCACCTCACCTACAAACCAGGGTGACAAGGGACTTTGAAAGCCAGCCTTGCTCTTAAGCCCAGCCTAAATTTTAAGGCCAATAGTGCAGGTTTTGGGCACTCTGAGCTCGTCCCTTCCCACCACCACCACTCCCGGAGGACAGGGAGAATTGAGGGAATCCTGCTTTGCTCTTTCCCTGTGTTCCCCTGCGTCGGAAGCAGCCAGGATCCCTCTGTGCAGGGAATTCCATGTCCCACTGCAGGAATAACCTGGGTTTGACCCATCCCGGAGGATGTGGAGAAAAAACGAGCACACAGCTGAAGGAGCTGGGCTGCTCTGACCCTTCTCCTTCAGCCCTTCACAAGAACCACCTCGTTTCCTGTTTAAGGAGGAATATCCAGAGGAAAAGGAGCTGAGGGAACATCTCTAATCCCCCCTTGGTGTGTTTCTGTTGAACACCAGGCTAAATTTCACCCCCCCTCCTCCAAATTTTAAAGAGAGAAGGAAGGGGGGAAAAAAAAATAATCCAGCCTGATCTCAAGCACCAAGAGTCAATCCCTTTCAACCACAAGGGGCAAACGCCAGGATCCACGTGCATTCCGGCCAGATCTTTGTCCTGGAGCTGGGAAGGGACCCCAGGAGCATCCCTGAGCTTCTCCCCCCGCTCAGGAACAGGGCTTGGATGTGGGTTGGGGGAGGAGAGGGAAAGGCTCCTCCCTGTATCCCCCAGGCTTTGCATTTTCCTTAAAAAAGGTGCCAAAACCTCAGAGTTCACCAGGCACAACTGGGATTGTTGGGGGGAAACCTCAAGAGTCCTGCAGGACTGGCAGAGGAGCCAGCAGCACCCCCAGGAAAAGTGGGAGCAGCACGGCACACGCTGCTCCAAGGCACAAAAAACCACATTCCAAGTGGATTTAAAAAAAAATAAATAAATGAATAAAACTGTAAGAGCTCTACACCAGCAGCACACTCCAGAGAGCTGTGGGCACTAATGAAGAGAGCCTGCCTTAATTATCCCACTGCTCCAGGAATTAAGAGATCAAACCTCCAGTCACTGCAGCTCCAAAACCACGGCACTTTCAGGGGGAAGCTGTTGGGATATCATTTTTTCTTTTTCTTTCTCCCCTCCAAACAGAAACACAAAGAGGAAGAAGTCCAGCAGCACATCCAGGTTTTGCTCCTGTAATCCCTGAAAGCCAGAGCAGGAGGATGCTTGAATTCCTGCCCTTTCACATCCAAACGTCTAGAAAATGGACAAGAAATCCTGGAATGATTTGGAAACAGCCAATGGAAAACCATCCACCGAGCTGCTTTTCCAGCTCTGTGGCTTGGTTTCACAGCTTTGGGTTCATGCTGAGTTAAGAGCTCAGAGAATGGAGCTTTTCAGAGGCTGTTCTCCCTCACCCACTTACATTCCAGCTGGAGTAGGATGGGAATGAACGGGGCAGCACATGCAGATCCTGAAAATTAAATCCACTGAGCCCCACTGCGGAAAAGGTGTCCTGCTGTAAAGCCAGAAAATCTGGGAAGAACATCCCTGGGCATCCCCCTTGGTGGCAGAACCTTTTCCCTCCTCAGCTGCAGGCAGAGCGGCACCTCGGGAGGTGACCTGATGAAATCCAATTTAGGGTCTTAACAAGGGCAAGGACAAGCTAAACCCTTCGTTTTTGCACCCCAGCCCTTCCCTGCCGCAGGGTGATTTCCAGAGGCAGGGTTTCTCCTTTCCCCCCCCCCAACAAGGTTTTCTGTCTTCTTCTGAAATGCAGAATTTCAGCTGTGAGAAACCCACCCTAAAAGCAAAATTTTGGAGGGAGTTCCCTTGCAGCAGCCGCGAGGGGAAGCACAGCACAGCTGGGATAGCGCAGCCTGGAATGTTCTGGAATAACCTCAGTGGGAAGGAGCATCAAATCCAACCCTGCATCAACGAACAGAGGAAGATATCCCAGGTAAGGCAGAGCTGGGACAGTCCCACAAATCATTTGTTACAGGTGCTGTCCTTATCCCACACCCCTCCATGGATAATCGGCCGAGGAGCAACCACAAATTGGGACTGGAAATCCAAATTTCAACGAGAAAAATCCATGTGTACCACAAACAAAACGAGGGAAAAGCAGAGCAGAGGGGCCGAGAACCCACCAGATCTGTCCAACGTTGACCAGGGAAAGGCAGAGGAGACAAAACGAGGGAAAAGCAGAGCAGAGGGACTGGGAACCCACCAGATCCGCCCAACGTTGACCAGGGAGAGGCAGAGGAGCCAAGACGAGGGAAAAGCGGAGCAGAGGGACTAGGAACCCACCAGATCTGTCCAACGTTGACCAAGGAGAGGTAGAGGAGCCAGAGCAGGAACATGAGGACCATGTTGGCACAGCCAGTCAGCAGCACAAAGGCCGCCCCTGCCAGGCCAGCCAGGGCCAGGCAGTCCAAGGTGCTGTCCATGGCAGACCAGTCCAGGAACCAGAGCAGGGTGGGTGCATAGCTCAGGGCATCCAGGCCCACCTTGCCCTTGAAGTATTTCTTGATGTCCTGCAGGTAGAGCTTGCAGGGGAGCAGCCCCTTCTCTCCTATCAGCTGCTTGTTCTGCTGGAAGGCCACCAGGAAGGCCACGGCTGCAGGGGAACAAGGAGAGGGGGAAAAATTGCGTGAGGAATCACCCAGGATGAGGGAGACGGTCTGAACCCTGAGTCGGAGAAGCAATTCTTGGAAGAAATTTATCCCCAAGTCCTTCTCCCGATCAAAATCCACCACAGTGCCCAACAAAAGGTTCCCTGGGTCGCACCTGGATGAGCTTTAAGGTCCCTTCCAACCCAAACCATTCCAGGATTTCGTGGTTTCTATGAACCACAGGGAATTGTGTCAGTCCTGTCCTGGCTTTGGAGAACAACAGATCTCCACCTTTATTTAACATCACCTGAGCGTCTACCAAGCACCAGAATCTTCTCCTTGTTTTGAAAACACTTTGTACCTCAGTGTTGTTAACGAGACACCTTAAACTCATCTGCACCGTTAATGAGGTGCTCAGAGAACCTCGTTAATGAGTCCCAGGCTGCTCCAAGCTGGCCTTAGACACTGCCAGGGATCCAGGGGCAGCCACAGCCTCTCTGGGAACCTGTGCCAGGGCCTCCCCACCCTCACAGGGAAGGATTCCTGCCCAAAATCCCATCTAAGTTTATTCTCTTCCAGTTAAAGCCGTTCCCTGTGTCCTGTCCCTCCAGCCCTTGTCCCCAGCCCCTCTCCAGCTCTCCTGGAGCCCCTCCAGGCTCTGGAAGTGGCTCTGAGGTGTCCCTGGAGCCTTCCCTTCTCCAGGTGAGCACCCTCAGCTCTCCCAGCCTGGCTCCAGCCCTTGGGGCAGCTCTGGAATCGCTCCAACAATTCCTTCCTGTGCTGAGGACCCCGGAGCTGCTCCAAGCACAGACGATTCTTTGATTTCGTGGTTCACCACCACCACTGCCCAAAACAGCAGCTCTGACCCTCTGCATCCTCTCACACCCTGGAGGGTTGGAAATCCAAAATCACAACATTTTTCCCCATCCCTTCAATTCCCATTTTTTTTTCCCCATGTCCCTCCAGCTGTCCCATTTATAGTGTTTGTGCTCCTGCCCTGGCCAATCTCAGAGCAGCCAGCTGCTTTTTTTAACAGCACATCAGCAATTTAATTACAGATCACAGGCCTAGCATTTGATGTCCTACAGAGAAAGTTGGGCAGTTTTTAGGCATTATCTCATATTTCAGGCATTCTCCTGCAGTCACCAATTTGCAGTTTGTAACTCCAGTAATCTCCATGTCTCAGGGAAGGAAAAAAAAAAAAAGAGAAATGAGGAAGGCCAACATTTCCTGATTAGGGCTGCATCCACTAATTTACCCATCCTTCAAACATTACCCAAACACCAGCCACGTCACAGGGGCTCTTGGGAAAAGCCAATTTGTTCCCCTCCCCAAATCCTCCTCGGTTAATGATCAAATCTGTTTCCTCCCCTTATCTCAATGCTGGCATTCTGCAAACAACAATCCTGGCGTTCATCTGCCGTCTCTCACTGGTGGGGAGAGAGAGAGGGAGAGAGAGAGGCCGTGTGAAATCAGAGCCCAAATTCCCGTCGCTTTGAAGTCTGGAGCAGCAAACCCCAAAAGTCTGCAGCCCCGGGGGGATCCGACTGAAAGTCCCGTTCCCCAGACAAAGGTCTCCAGTGGGTTCCACTTAATCCACTTAACGCTCCCCCAGCTCTCTCTGCACACAGCCACGGGGTTTATCCTCGTTTAAGAGCCACTCCGAGTCATCATCCAGAGGTCACTGGGAGGGTTTCCCTTTGATTCCAGCAGATCCTGAACCCCAGGGATGGCACGATGAAGTCGGGAGTTAATTGGTTGTGTCTCTTCCCATCCATCTTTTATACGCGGGGAACGATTTTACGAATAAAAGACATTTTTCTTTGATTGTGCTACTCGATTATGGACGGGGAGAGACATGAGAAAGGCTATTTCCAACACGGCAGGATCAGTTCTGGAACATAAATTAACTGCTTTCTATTTTATCCATCTTTCTCTACCAACACTCAGCTCGGCAGCACTGCGTAATCACAAAGCCTGACACGAAACCAGCAGAAATAAAATTCTTCTGAGCTTCAGACAGCTTAATATCTTCATTTTTGGCTTTAAAAAGGCCAACTGAAAGCCAGTTCTGCCTTTAAAAACTCCGTGGCTCGATTTCCCGTGATTAACACTGCAATTTGCCGCACAGCTTTCCCAAAAGTGCTAATCAAATTCGCCTCTAAACGCTCCAGAATTGCCGCCCCAACCCATAAATGCTGAGCAGGTTTTTGCCTAAAAAAAAGTCCAAATTAGACCCCTGTGCCGTACACGAGACAAACAAGGAAAGGGTAAATTAGGAAGGAAAAAAAAAAAACCAACCAAACAGCAGCAATTCCAGCAGAGCTGGATGGACAAAATCCTGCAGGCAGCAAAGACTTGGCTTGGAGCTGCCATGAAATGCGGATCTGAGGATGGCCCAGCTCGGGCTCCAAAGGGGTTTTTTCTCCCGGGATTTTTATTTCCTGCCGCTGGCGTTCCCCCACAGCGCCATGCACAATTAAAACCCAGCGGCACCAGCCCGAATTTCGGGAGGATTCAGCTCCCCCAGAGCAATCCGCACCCGCGTTCGATCCCTCCCCTGCCAGGTGATGATGCTCACGTTTCCAGGGCTCCATCCCGGATCCAGCTCCCTCTCCTGGACACTCCCCGTGCTCCAGGCTCCCTCTCCACCCATCTCCAGCATCTCCTGGAGCACCTCTGAAGGGCTCGTCCCTCATCCAGCCCCCACTTCCACCCACCCCTGCTCCATCTCCCGAAGTTTCCCCCTCCTCGGGGCTGCCGGACACGGGGAAGAGCTGAAACCAAAGACAGGGACTGCAAAGGATTGCAGATGCCCGGATCCAGGTGGGAAAAAGGGAATTGGTTTATCAGGAGATGCCCAGATCCAGGTGGGAAAAAGGGAATTGGTTTATCAGGAGATGCCCAGATCCAGGAGGGGAAAAAGGGAATTTGTTCATCGGGAGATGCCCAGATCCAGGAGAGGAAAAAGGGAAGTTATTTGTCAGCTTGTCATTGCTTCCTCTCCCTGAACCCCAGAGAAACCGGAGCCTTCGATTCAATATAACAGACCCTGCTGTCTTCTCCAGGATCCTTCCCTTTGACCTCGGCTTGGTCAGGGGCTATAAAAAGTCCCTTTTCCCCCAAAGCCTGCGCCTCTTCCTCAGCCCTTATTCTGGAACCTCTCTCCCTGTGGCCTCGTGTGTGGGGATTTTCCACTCTGCACTCTCCACTCCCTCCAGCTCAAACAGTTTTGCTTCCACTTTGGGCACTGAGTGGCACCACCAGCAGCACCCTGCAGGGCTTGGGACACGCTGAGCCGCTCCTCCCTGGGATTCTGCAGCCCTCCAGACCTGGGAGAAACTCCTCTGTGCTTCCATCACCTCGAGGTTCACTGCCCGTGCTTTCTCACGGACAGTTCCAGGGTTTGGGAGCGCTCAGTTCCGCCTGGGTTTGGCACTCCTCGGGCTGTGCAGGTGGCAGGAGTGGAGCGGAGCAGCTCCAGGTCTGCCTCCCACTGCGGAGCCTTTTGACAGCTCACATGGGAGCTCTCCCCGCTGCCAGCTGAGCTTTACATAATACATGCAAATTACCGGGGCTGCTAATAGACCTTCCCTACTTATCCTCACCTCGAGAGGTGCTGCGCTGTACTTTTCCATTAACTCCCCCCTCCACCTCCGAACCCGGCGTGTTCCCTCTTCAATCCCACATGGTGCCGGTAACCACCACCCAAAGCGTCCCCATCCAAAGGGATTTGCTCCATCCCCATTTCCCTGGCACCTCGGCTCCTTTTCCCCTCGGTCCTGTCGTGGCAGGAGAACGAGAGAATCCCATTCTTCGTGCCTCAGGAAAGATTTAAAGATGCGAAATCCAAAACTTTCCAGTCATATGGATTTTTCTCTCTTCCCCCTCTCTTGTTAACAGAAGTCTTAACTTTTCCTTAATGCCCAAACCACAAGAAGAACTGAACCAAGAGCACAAGAGCTTTGCCTGGAAAACCAAACTACATTTTGTACACACACACACAGAACCTCTGCCTGGAGCAGTTTGTCAAGTGCCCCTTTGACCCAAGGAGGCATTTGAACATGCCCCGAGCTGGAGGCTGCAAGATGAGGTTGTGCCGCTGCAAAGAAGAAAGAGCACAGCATTCCTGGTATTTTTTTTTTTTATTACCAGAGAAACGAATCAAACGAATTTTCGATTGACGAATCCCCCGGCGAAGTTTTGCAAGGCAGAAGCAACAACGCCGGAGCACTGAGCGAAGGGTGAAGCCAAGCACCCGCAAAAAAAAAAAACCAAACCAAAACAAAAACCAGAAACAAACACATAACAAAGCGCTCTGCTCTTAACACCTTTTTAGCTTCCTTGCCTTCCACGGCCGAGCCGAACACTCTGGGGTGGTTTGAAGCGCTTATCTCCCCGCTGCCTCCCTGTTTGGAAAGGTGTGGGAATAGAAAAAGCTTCCCTTTGGGGTCTCAGGCTGTTCAAAACTGGAGGATGTCATGGGAAGGCTCCAGAGGGCCTTTGGGCGAGGAAAAAACTGGGACAGAGATTCCCTTCTCCACCTTTGGGGTTTTTTTTTCCCATTCCAGGGGGATGCAGCAGCTCAGCAAACCCAGAGCTGATGCTCTGCTGGTGCTGCGCAGCCCTGCTAAGGAGCACTGAGCTGACCCAAAACCTATCAGGGCAGCAAAAGTGCCCGAAGATGTCCTCTAATCCTGACCAGGCAGGCTGAAAGCTACTTTTAATAAAACCGAGGGAAGGGAAAGCAGAGGAGATGGCAGAGAAAGAGAGGAGGAAGGACACCGGGGAGAGGCAGGAGCCTACAGGAAGCCAAACCCCCCGAGAGAGCTTTGGATTTCAGATTTAGGAAGAAGGAGCTCGAACCTCCCGTAGCTCTGGCGCTGAGGAAAGAAAAATACCATCAAACAATACATAAGGAGAAGGAAGATAAACTGGATTTAAATAATAGCTTTTATTTCAAAGCTCTCCGCAGAGCCTGGCTGGGATCGGGGAGGGTGGTATCTAATTTCTGAAATTGCTACAGCTGGGATCTGATGATGGTAATCACCCAAAAAGGGCACTTAAAAATGATTTAGAAGGAGGGTGAGAGGAGCAAATAATGCACATTTATTGTCTAGAGCTTTGGGACCAGCTATTTACCTGTAAGAGCACTCCCAACAAGACCTCAAAGTATTTCTGGATTGCCAAAACACCGACCCCTGTCACGGGGAACAAACACACAGGGCCAGACCAGGATGGAAAAGCTGCAAACCTCCAAACGACACCTGGCCAAACCTCTGCCCTGCTCAGGTGAGGCCACACCTGCAGAGCTGCCTCCAGCCCCGGGCTTCCAGCACAGTGAGGACGTGGAGCTGCTGGAGAGAGTCCAGATGAGGAGAGGGATGGAGCAGCTCTGCTGGAAGAGCTCAGCCTGGACAGGAGAAGCTTTGGGCTGAGCTCACTGTGGCCTTGCAGGACCTGAAGGAGCCACCAGGAAAACACGGAGAGAGACAATTCCCAAGGGATGGAGGGACAGCACAGTGCTGTAAGGACCAAACCTCACTGAACCCTTCCAGCTGGATCCACTTTCCCTCCCACTCCTGCCAGCAGCAGGTGGGGCTGCTCTCTGACCTCTCCAAATCCTCAGATCCTCTCCCATCTCCAACCTGCCTCTCACACAGCAGCTGCTCTGCCAGGGACTTCCCAGGCCCGGGCTGCTTCTGGAAAACCCCTTCAAAAGACACAGAAAAAGAAGAAGGGGGAGAGTTGTTGCAAGCAAAGGGGGAGGGGGAGAAGGGAGGGCACACAGAAGGACACTCCACACCTGCCTTGCTCTGCCTGTCCTCCTTCCACAGGGAAAACATCTCCCGTGCCTGCAGCAGGCAGTGAACACCCCCTTGGGAATGGCGTGGTGGCTGGAAGGAGGTGACACGCCCTCAGAGCACACTTTGGGGCCACTGCACACCCCAAATCACGTTTCTCTCCATCCCACCCTCAAGGTTCTTCACTCTGCCATCCCTCCCTTTCCACCCAGGAGGGGAACAATCGCTCGGCTCCCAGAGGAGCTCCGATCACATTCCTTGATACCTTAACACAAATCCCGCCCCCCCCCCCCCCCCGGAGGATTTACTGCTCAGCCCAGCAGGAAGGAAAGGGTTACACATAAAAGGGTGAAACGAAAGAAGGGGGGAAAACATCCCACGGCTGAGGAATGTCAAACTGTCACAACGGCATCAACCGTCTCCTCAGCGAGTCTGAGCCCCGGCACGCAGAATCGCCGCGTCTGGGAGAAAAATCAGCTGTCACAGTAAATGCTTCCATCTCCAGAAAAAAAAACCCCACAAAAACCTGTAAGAGCAGCTTGGCACAGAGGCACAGAATTGTTTTCTGCTGTTTCTAAACCCAGGGCTCTCCAAAGAGATCAAAGGGCAACCTTGCTTCTCTCCGGAGCATCCCGGGGCTGTGTCGGAGGGAATCTGCCTGCTCACACACAACAAGCATTTCCCACCCCACAGGTTCTTGTGGGGCACCTCTCCTGCACTGCCAGGAGAGGAATCTGACCTGGCTCAAACCAGGCCCAGGCTCCTGGCTTTGGCTCACCCCAAACCAGCAGCAGAACTGCCCTGGGGCCTGAGCGCAGCCAAGCACAAGTTGCACAACAAGCAGGTGAACTTTTCCCTCCGCTCCACCTTCTCCTGCCCCGCTGCAGCACCTCAAACTCTCCCCTCTGCCACCCCACTCTCCAAAGGGTTTCCTCACTCCACTCCACCATTTTAGGGTCTCCCCACCATTCAGCCACTCCATGGTGTACCCTCCCTCCCGCTTGAAAAAGCCCCACAAAGAATTCTCCCTCTTTTTTTCACATCCTACATTTACTCACCACCCTGCAGGCTCAGCTTCAGCCCCTGGCCCAGCCCCTCCCAGCCTCCTTTTCTCCTGCAGCCCGTCAGCTTCAATCACTTCCACCTGTAACTCACTTGACCCCCCAATCAGATCCTTGTCCCACTCACCACAAGGTCCCAAACCTTTGATTTCCACCAATTCCAGCCCTCCGGGCAGCCCCCGCTCCCTTCCAACCCCCCTCTGGTCCCAGCTTTGGCACATTCATCACCCCAAACCCACCTCTGGGAAGCACCCGAAGGCACAGCACAGAGCACTAATCATTTTTTCATAAGGAAAAACTGCAAACTGAGCCACGTGAAACTCAGCAGCCTGGATTTACACACGGGGGAATATCGGAATCGCTTTTCATTTTGACTGAAAGAGTCATAACCTCGCATTTCACCGAGAGCTGAAACCAAACTAGAACCAGAGCACGTGTCAAAACCATACGAAACTACAAACTCCTGCACGGTTTTGATGCGAAATAATCTAAGCAGGCTGGCAGGCTACAAATTCTAAACGATTCTGTGGACAAATCTGGGGCAAGTTTAGAATTTGTACCGTGGTGTGTTACTTGTCAGTTTGGGTTTCACTGTAAATATTTTTAAGCGGCGCAGCAGCGGGCTCTGAGCACAGCTCTCAGTGCCAAAGCAAGAGGCAGACGAGCACGGCAGAGGCTGGAAAGCGCTTTTACTGTGGAATATTTTAAGGTCATGTTGACTCTAGGTCCTGGCTGTCGGTGGTGTTGGCACCCGGGGATGGCATCTGTCCCTCCAGTCCTGCTGCTGCAATAAGACAAAGAGTTCCTCTCTCGCACCGTGAGCTCACAACTCCAAGGGAAAGGACGAGCAGCTCCAAGCAGCTCTGCTAAGAGGTTACTTGTGGTGGGAGCAAACTTCTCCTTCAGCTTCCAGCAGCACCAGCCCCGTCCAGCCATCAGCCACACGCTCCCCAGTCAATGCAATCAGTGGGAAAGAAGAGGATCATGGAGAATGCAGAGCTGGAGGAGACCCACAAGGAGCATAACATCATAAAATATAACGAAGTGGGAGGGACCCGCAAGGATCACGTACAGGACATCCCCAGGGATGTCACCACGTGCTTGCGAGCGGTGTCCAAGGGCTCCTGGAGCTCCGGCACCCTCGGGAATGTGCTCACTCCCTGGGGAACCTGCTCAGCGCCCCAGCACCCTTAGGAGAAGAGAGGAAAAAAAAAAACAACCCCAAAAGCTTTCCCTGTTCTCCCCCAACCCTCCCTGGCACAGCTCCGGCCGCTCCCCGGGCGCCCTCCCCGGTCCCCGCACGGGGACACGGCGGGGGCAGCGCCGGCCCGGCACTCACAGTACAGGAAGGCAATGGAGCGCAGCAGCACGATGCGGGTCAGCCAGAAGGAGCCCGGGGAAAGCGGCGCGGCCGCGGCAGCCGGCCCGGGCTCGGGGGGACCGGGGGGAGCCGCTCCGGGAGCTCCATCGGGGGCTCGGGCCCGGCCGGGGAGCCGCCGGCGCAGCCCCGCCATGGGCGCCGCCATGTCGGGCACAGCGAGCATGTGCGGCCCGGCGGGGCGGGCCGTGAGGGGACACGGCGGGGACCGGGCGAAAACGGGGGGAAAAACGGGCGGAAATGGGCAGAAATGGGGAAAACGGGGAAGAAATTGGGAGAAGCTTGGAAAAACGGGCAGAAATAGGCAGAAAAGGGGAGGATGCTCTGCAAAGCGGCGCTGCTGTGTCAGGCACGGCCAACATGTGCGTGAGGGGACATGGCAGGGATGGGGAGAAAATGCGGAGAAACGGGCAGAAACAAGCTGGGAAAACCGGGCAGGAATGGGGAAAACGGGGAAGAAATTGGGAGAAGCTTGGAAAAACGGGCAGAAAAAGGCAGAAAAGGGGAGGATGCTCTGCAAAGCGGCGCCGCCGTGTCGTGGGCGTGTGCGTGAGAGGACACAGCGGGGATGGGGAGAACGTGGGGGAAAAACGGGGAGAATTCTCTGCGAACCGGCGAGAAAATGCCAAGTTTTATTTAAAAAATAAAATAAAATAAAAATAGATAAAAGAAAAGAATGGTCAGCGCGGCTGCGGGGGCGGTGGGAGGCCTGGAGCATCTCCGTGATGAGGCTGCGGGAGCTGGAGAAGGGAAGCTGAGAGGGGATCCCGCACATCCCAATGTTTCCCAGGGGTTTGGGAGGATGATGCCGGGCTCTGTTCGGTGGTGCTCAGTGACAGGATGAGGAGTGATAACCCTGAGCGAAACCAGAAATCCAAAGCGCTGAATATTCTGGTTGGGAAGCGACCCCCAAGGATGATCGAGTCCCTCCAGCGAATGGCTCACACAGGGATTGAATCCAGACCCTTGGAACTGTGATGGTCAGACCAGCTCAGGACAGATTGACACAACAAATTCCACCTCAGTTTAGGGAAAAACTTATTTCCGTGGAGGTGGGAGAGCTGTGGAATAGCTGCTCAGGGAGGATGTGCATCTCCCTCTCTGGAGACATCCCAAACCCACCTGGACACGTTCCTGTGTCGCCTGCTCCAGGTGACCCTGCCTGGACTGGGGGATCATTTTAAGTTAAATTCCTCAGGTTTTCCTCATAGAATCATGGAATGGTTTGGGTTGGGACTCATCCAATTCCATTTTTTGGCACCTTCCACTACCCCAGGTTGCTCCAAGCCCTGTCCAACCTGGCTTTGGACACTTCCATGGATCCAGGGTTCTCTGGGAATTCCATCCCAGCCCCTTCCCTCCCTCACAGGGAAGGATTTCCTCCTAAAAATCCCATCTGAATTCACTACTTGTGATGCTGCCGTGATTTCTACTTTAACTGACTTACATCGAGCGCTTGGCTTTGTGGAATTCATAAATAGTATTTTTGAGCATAAACATACATCGAGTATCCCCTTAGTAAACACCTCCGTGCTGGTCGCTGAGAAAGCATCTGCTATCAGGTGTAACATTATTCAACACTTCTCAGCCTGGAAACCAAGTCCCTTCTAAATGCCCCTTTTGTTTTTCCAGTTTCCCATCACTGCTGCTAGCATTGTTCTTCTTAGGAGAAAAAAAAATAGAAAAAAAAAGTCCCACATA
This sequence comes from Chamaea fasciata, assembly GCF_029207755.1. NCBI lineage: Eukaryota > Metazoa > Chordata > Aves > Passeriformes > Sylviidae > Chamaea > Chamaea fasciata. The sequence goes on along the minus strand of NW_027094101.1, from coordinate 9,311,938 downwards.
ATGGTGCATTGTATAGGGAAGGAAAAATCAGCTGTTTGTTAAAGGCCACTGGAATACTGCAGTTCTGCTCGCGGGCCACGAGGTTTGGGGAGGAAAATTTCAAGAGATGGGAGCTAATGGTTTCCTTTGTGGGGTCTTTTAATAATTCCACGTTAAACGGGGACATCTGTGAAACAAACTGGATAATTGAGGGAATGGCTGCGGGAAAGTGAAGGGTTTCGGCTGAAGATTTAGCGAAAAGGGAGGAATGATTTGGGCTGGGAAGGGAATGCTGAGCTGAGTCGGTTTTCATTGCCCAGGGTCGCTCTGAGATGTGCCAGATGCACGTGGTGGGGTGGTGGCACCACGTTGGGGACATCGTGTGTCAGGAGCATCTTCCAACAGGACAATTTTAATTTTATTTTTTTTAATGAAAAAGAAATAATTGTATGCCTGAACCAGCAGAAATGTGTTGTTCCTAACAAGGACTCAATTCACATAACAGGCAGTGGAAGCCTTTCCTGGAAGATGATTCAGGCTAGAAAGAAAAACATGTGATGATAAACCAGTTGATTAGGACACCAAATGACGTCTTTTCTGTCCCAAATGTGACTCGAGGATCTTTGTGTGTCCCTCCCAACTCAGACTATCCTGTGAACCCACGAATCCCTTTGAGGGGACCACCACCTGTGCTGGCTTTTCCGCTCACTTCTTTCATTTTCACCTGGCGATTTAGAGAAAGAAAACAACCCAAACCCCGAGCAAAAAGAACTCAGACGAGGCACTCCAGAATGGATTTTTGAGCCTTTCAAGCCTCCAGGGGGAAGGCAATTCATGAATGCCAGGCGGGCAGGGCCATCGCTGGGGCTCATCTTCATTCACCAGCGCCACGTCCCCTGTTTTGCTGTGTTCCAAACCAGCTGCAGGAGTGCCAGGGGAACAAGCCTTCACTGTCACAGCAGCCAGCAGCTGTCCCCAGCAGCGCCCCAACCCCGCTGGCTGGCCCTGGCACCCGAAATCGCCCTGTGTTCATTCAGCTCGGCCCTTTTCGCCCCTCTGCCTGCCAGGATTTGGGTTGAAAGGGAGCAGAGAAAGCCGAAATCAGGAGCTTGGGAGGCAGCATGGGCACGGGGGGCTCCTCTGAAGAGAGCAGACATTCAAGTTGGGAATAATGCAGGCACACACCGAGCACTCAGCTGCGTTTGCTGAAGGGGGAGATGGGCACGTCACAAAGAATTTGGGAGCTTCTTTCTGCTGATCCAGGTTTTTTTTTTTTTTTTCCAGCAGTAATAATTCTTCCCTTTAAAACCCCCAATTTTCCCTGTGGAAATCTGCTCTTTAACTCCAGGATTAAGGCTGGAAAGGACTTTTAGAGGGAGAATCACCTTTTTTTTCTTGTGTGTTTGTGCAGGTTAATGAGGAGGGGCTGGTTCAGGAGAGGGATCCTTAAGTGGCACCACAGGACAAGCAATTAATAATCACAATAATCATCATTAATCAATGATTAGATTGAAAAGATGCCATCCAGGCCGTGCTGTGCAGGAGGAAAAAAGAGATCCTTTGCCAACACCTCACCTGACATTTAATGAGGAATTCACACCTGGGTGGGTTTTGATCCTGCAAAACCATTTTTGGTTTCTCGCTGGGATCTTCGAATACTTGAATAGATAACAAATAAACTTTATTCAATAAATTTTGACTAGAAATATTGACTTCAGCTGTCCTTTTTCTTTGGTATCCACTGCTGAAACCTAGAAAAGGATTCAGGAATCCCAGGCACTCCTCTCCACTTGCATTCCAAGCAGGAAAAGAGAGAAATCAGTGGAGTCCTGCCCAGTGCAGGTGTGCAGTTTTTTTATCCGCACCACGTAAATATTCATGTTGGAAGAGAGCTGCTGCAGGTCACAGAATTGTGGGATTAGGATGGAAAAGCCTCCTTGGACCATCCAGTGCCAAGGCCACCCCTAACCCATGTCCCCAAATGCCACAGGCACACGAGCTTTGGGTGAGGCAAGGCCCGTTTTGTGTGAACAAAAGGCAAATTTTGGACCTGAAGTGCCCTGCGAGGAATGGATTCACATAAATTTAGCCTTAAAACTGTGTGAGCAGGCAGCTGAGCCTTCCTAAGCACCCAGTGTGGGATGGCACCCACCGCTATTGTCCAGCTTGATGGCAAAGCTTGTTTTAATTGAAATTAATTGAAGTTACCACCTGTCTTTTTTATTCCTTCTTTTCAGATGTCGGGATTGTTTCTGGGAAGGCTTGAACATTGTTTCACAGCAGCCTCAGAGCTGCCATGTCCTCTGGGCCGAGCATCAATCCTGCAGGTGTCAGCAGCTGGTTTTACCACCGCAGGTTTCTCTGTATCTGATCAGGGTTTGTTTTTAATTCCCCACAAGGCTCCTTCTCTTTGCTCCGTGGAATTCCCATGTGCAATGTGCTGGCAGGTCAGAGGAGGCTGGCTTGGGATAAATGAGAACTTTCCCCCTTGATCAGATGAAGGATGGAGCCCACCTTGGGGAGGAACACGGTCTGTGTGTGCATCTCAGAGCACACCCGTGGCCTCCAGGGGTGCCACGTGCTCTCATCCTCTAAAAACGCCTTCCCTGGCTGCCACTGGAAAGGAAATTTTTCCTTCCTGGCATGAGCAGGGCTCTGCCTGCTCTGGAGCCAATGCACACACGCTCTTATTCCTGCAGGAGGAAGGGCTGTGGAACAGAGGAACCGGGATGGGAGGCCCAGCAGCCTCCATCCCACAGGGATGCTGAGCATTCCCGAGTGGGAATATGATGGAGTCAGACACACAGACCTTGGATTTGCTGCCTGATTCCCAGAAACACTGGCTGAACTGGTCAGGAACTTTACTGGAGGCCACGTCAGAAAAGGAAGCAATATTCCGCATATCAGCCTCTGCCGTGCCCACTCTGTCAGGAAGAGCTGGATGTGTTCCCCCAAATCCTCTCTAAACTGGGAGCACTCCTAAAGGCTCCAGTGGGCCAGAGGAACCTGGGCTGTTCCCTCCGGGATCTGCAGCCTTTTCCTGGGAATGCTGATGTCAGGCCAGGATGACACATCCTGTGGGATCCTGCAGCTCCAGCCCGTGCCCATCCCTGGGCAAACATCCCCCACCCTTTGTCGTACAAAACCCAGCCAGGAGACCCCACAGGACAAACGGCCCCACTTGAACCCGCTTATTCCCTGGGCATTATCTCGTTCTGTTTCATGGATGAGTGAACCTCTCAGGAAAGCAGCTCCAGGTGCTCCAGCTCCCTCTTTTCCCTGCGTTCTGGGGGTGTGAGGCCAGGGAATTGTGCTGCACTCCCTGAGGAGTAACACAGGGATGGTAGGTGCGGGATCATGGAGCGGGACGTGCAGCAGGACACGTTCCCTGCCCCGCTCCCGGGCACGGCCTCGTCCCTGTGCCCGTCTCTGCAACAAGAGGAAACAACCACCCAAAGTCATCTTCCTCCTTCTACCTGTGCTGCACAAAGAGGAATTCAAGCCTGTGGGCTGGGAAATGCAATTCCCTGCCTCAGGCAGGGCTGGGGAGCCCTGGAGGGCTGCAGCCAGCAGGGAAGAAAACCAAGGTCTGCCATTCCTCCCGTCCTTGGGGGCTTCTTTTGCAGGAATCTTTGGAGCTGAAGGCAAGGAGCAGAAAAAAAGGGTTCTTGTTCCCATTCCTACCTCCAGAACTCCGAGCATCCCACAAATCCCTTCCCAGCCTCAGTCACGCACTGAGGTTGGGATCTTCCGAGGAAGAGGCTGGATTGGGAAAGACGGACTAAAAATAGTGATTATTGCTTGGGCTCAGCCCTGGCTGAAACATGGATGAAACACTGGAATTCTGTGAGTCAAAAGTAAATTGCCCAATGAGACAGGATTTATAGGAATATACATTAATTATGTGTCATGGGAGAGGGGGAAAAAAAAGATTTTTTCCCAAGTGTCCAACAGCACTGCGAAGTCACCAATCCACAGCCCAGGGAGACGTAAACTCATCCCCAGTCTCATTAAGTTTTAAAAGAAAAATTCAATTATTCCTCATTAACAAGTCCAACGCATTGAGTTCGCCTTGAGCCTCAAAATATTTTTTTTTTTTAAAAGACACTTGGAAAATTGCATTTCACGAATATCAGGAGGTAACTCTGCAAACAGAAAGCTGAAAACTGGAAAAATTACAGTTTCTTTTGCTTTTTTTTCAAAAATAAATTTAAATCCTGCTTTGCCATTTGAGAGAATAAATGAATTTTCACACAGAAGGCAGACGGATGTTCGGGCACATTTAAACACACTGAAATTCAAAGCATACAGTTTATTTATTACACATCACAGTAATTAAACAAAATCTACTACGTTCCTGGTACTTTTTAAACGCTGGAATGCTTGAAGCCCAATTTCTTATTTTCCCCCCATCAATCTTATACATGACTCTCTATTTTTCCGCGGGCAAGGAGAGGATAAAAGTGGAATTTGGGGAGTTGCTTTTATTTCCCCCTCTCTAGTCACAATTAGAAGGCTGAATTCCGTGGATAATTAGAATCAAATGCTCCAAATAAATGCTGGAAGACCACGGCTGGCTCGGAAAGGGGCAATTTAAACTGACGGGGGAGATTTTGGGGCTCACCCTCCCTTTTTCCCCCATCCAAAGTCTCACCCCGAGGTGCCGCATGTTCCTCCAGCCGGGACCTCCCGGGCGCTTCCCGGTGATCGGGACCGAGCCGGCTGCGGGAAGGCTGCGGGAAAAGAGGAGGATAGAGTCGGGGAGGGGACACGGTGGGATCCTCAGCGCCTTTTTTCCAGCAATTCCCCGATTTCCTCCCGTTATCTGCCCGTGGGAGAGAAGCGGGGGCGAAGCGACGCGCTCGGGGCTGCGAGAGCGCACGGCCCCGGGGATCGGCTGCGGGGGACACACGGGGAGCTTTGCCCGCCCTGCCACGCACCGAGCGCCCCAAAAACCCCTCGGAAAGGGGATTTCAAACAACCGGCGGTCCCACGGCACCGCTCCGCGCCTCTTTCCCCGCGGCATCCCCGTTCCGCGCCGCTTGGAAAAAGGGCTCCCGCCGCTCCATCCCGCACCCGCTGCCCGCTAGAAAACCGGCTGCACGCCGGACTACAGAACACATCCCCACCGTCGGGGGGTCCCCGCCAGGACCGCGCGGCCGTGAAGCCCCCGGACGATTTGCAGCGGAAAAAAAAAAAGCAGAGAGAAGCCGAAAGAGGCAGCAGGAACAGGGAGCCGGAAGAGCGGCGGGCGGCATCCACCGGGCCTGGCCGGCAGCGGGACCCTCAGCGGGACCAGCAGCGGGAACCTCGGCCGGACCCTCAGCGGGACCAGCAGCGGGAACCTCGGCCGGACCCTCAGCGGGACCAGCAGCGGGACCCTCGGCCGGACCCTCAGCGGGACCAGCAGCGGGAACATCGGCCGGAGCCCTCAGCGGGACCCCTTGGCGGGACCCTCAGCCGGACCCTCAGAGGGACCCTCAGTGGGACCAGCAGTGGGAACCTCGGCCGGACCCCTCAGCAGGATCCCTCGGCGGGATCCTCAGCGAGACCCTCAGCGGGATCTCTCAGCAGAACCCTCAGCCGGACCCTCGGCGGTACCCCTCGGTGGGATCCCTCAGCGGGACCCTCGGCGGGACCCTCAGCGGGATCTTTCAGCGGGATCTCTCAGCGGGACCCTCGGCGGGACCCTCGGCGGGACCCCTCGCTGGCGGCGGCTCCGGCCGGCGGAGCTCTGAGGCGGCGGGCGGGCGGCACGGCCCCGCCGGCCCGGCGCCACGCCCATTATGCAAATATTAATGTGCTCTCCACCAATGGCGAGCGGCGGCGGGGGCGGGGCCGCTCGCCCTGCCCTTAAAGTAACTTGTTGCCAGGGGCCCCGTTTCGCACTGGACGTGGAGCGCGGCGCGGGCAGCGCGGGGCCCCGGCGGCGGCAGCACCGGCTGCGCAGCGACGAGTGGCGGGGATCGCGGATTTTGGGCTGAGTTTCGAACGTTTCGTGTCTTTTTCCCCTCTAGAACCGATTGGTTTTTTTGCTCGTTTTCCCGCGGCGGGTGTGCGGCTCACCCCCTCCACCTCCCCTCAGCCCGGGGCGGGCACAGCGCCGCGGCCGGCCCGGCTCCGCCGCCCCGCCGATGCTCAACATGACCGAGGAGCACGACAAAGCGCTGGAGGCTCCGTGCAGCCCCGCGGGCACCACCAGCTCCATGTCCCACGTGGACTCGGACTCGGACTCGCCGCTCTCCCCCGCCGGCTCCGAGGGGCTGGGCTGCGCCCCCGCGCCCGCCCCGCGCCCGCCCGGCGCCGCCGCCGCGCTGGGGGCCAAGGTGGACGCGGCCGAGGTGGACGAGCGCTTCCCCGCCTGCATCCGCGACGCCGTCTCGCAGGTGCTCAAGGGCTACGACTGGAGCCTGGTGCCCATGCCCGTCCGCGGCAACGGATCGCTCAAGGCCAAGCCGCACGTCAAGCGGCCCATGAACGCCTTCATGGTGTGGGCGCAGGCCGCCCGCAGGAAGCTGGCCGACCAGTACCCGCATCTGCACAACGCCGAGCTCAGCAAGACCCTGGGCAAGCTCTGGCGGTGAGTCCCGGTCCCCCCGCGCCGCGTCCTCCGCGGGGCTGCGCTGCTGGACTGCCCCCCCCCCCCCCCCCCCCCCCGTCAGCGCTGCTTTAAAGCTGCTTCTGCCCGCTTTGTGTTTGTTATTAATCTCTGTTTGTCGGGATTCTCGGAGCCGTTCGGAGTGAAATGCCATCCGAGCATCCCGGCGCGCTGCGAAGGACACGGCGGTCCTGGCTCCGAGAAATGCCCCGAGCAGGGGCCGCTGCCCCGGGTGGATTTTCCCTGCTCCATCGCTGGGATGCACAAGCCCTTCCTTCCCTTGCCTGCGGCTTCCCCATCCCCACGCGATGAGACTTCTTTAATGACTTGTTTTATGGCTTTTCCTATTTTTTTTTCTTTTTCCTTTTGGCTCGCTCGATGCTTAACAAGCTATAAACGCTACTAAACTCATTTTTTCAGCGGTTATTTTAACGAGCTTCCTAATTTCCCTGCTTATCTGCTCAGCGCCGCCCGGGGATGCAAACTTTTTATTTGTTGGGCAGCGTCCGAGCCCGCTTTGCCTTCCAAGGCTCTTCCCCGAGCCACGTTTTTCCGTGTGGTTTATCCCACGGTGTCTGCCTGTACCTAATTCCCATCTTTCCTGCCTGCTCGGGCCAGCGATGCTCCCGCTGCGGTTTGAGCCTCTCCAAGAGTTCGCAGAGAGAGGTGTGGGCAGGGGGGGGAGAGAGTTTGGAAAGCAATAATCCCATCCCCGGTGCCTCGGTGGTTTCTTTTGTAAGCACCAAACAAAGCTGGAAATGTTTGTGGCGGTGAGGGGGTGACATTTGCAGGGCGAACGTGGGAATTGTATTTTGTAACTGTGCTGGAGATGGGGAAGGGGGATTTTGGTTTTGCCCCGTTACTCCTGTCTATAGTGGTGGGGGTTTTTCATGCTGCTGTAGTCGGTATTTTAATCCATTTTTTTTTTGCCGTGGATTTTAACTCCCTTTTTACTACAGCAAATTAATTTTGTAGTTAACTTACTGAGCGCTCAGATCCGAGCATGGGAAGCGGGCATGTGCGAGTCTAAAAACAACGAGAAAACTTCTAAGGAAAAGATCTTAATTTTGGATTTTTTTTTTCTTCTCTCTCTTCCTCATTAAAACAACCAACCCCCCCCCCAAAAAAAAAAAAAAATCAGTTTATTGAGCGAAAACGAGAAACGTCCCTTTGTGGAGGAAGCCGAGCGCCTCAGGGTGCAGCACAAAAAGGATCACCCGGATTACAAATACCAGCCCCGCAGGAGGAAAAGCGTCAAAGCCGGGCAGAGCGACTCGGACTCGGGGGCTGAGCTCAGCCACCACGCCGGCACTCAGCTCTACAAGGCCGACACGGGGCTGGGGGGCATGGCCGACTCCCACCACCACGGGGATCACACAGGTAAAGGGCGGCATTCCCGCTGATCCCTGGGCTGGGATGGGATCCCCACCGCGCACGGGCAAAGGCAGGAGTTGTTGTCCCAAGAGATGGGAGCACAGTTCTGCTCTCAGTGCCGTAGGGGATCCCAAAGCATCCCGGTCTCCTTGGCTGGGGAGAATCAATGATGGGTTAATCAGGATTAATAAGGGGTGCAGAGTCCTGGGGCAGAGCTTCCCAACCCTGGGAACTGGCCCAGGAGAGGTTCTGGGAGCACTGGGGACATCCTGCAGCCTCAGACCCCGCTGGGATCACGGCCCTGGGTCCCTCTGCCTCGGGCTGTCCACAGGGAGAGGATGAGCTCCATCCCGGGGTTCACTCTGTGAATCCACCCCTGATTCTGCTGCCCAGGGCGCCCTGCTGTGTCCCAGAGTGATCCTGGTGGGCTCAGTGCGCTCCCACCTTCATCCCATCTCCCCTGTGGGAGGCTCATCCCAGGGGGGACACCACCGACACAGATTTAACTCCCCAATAGGAGCAGTCACAGATAGGTGAAACGCATTTATTGAGCGGGGAAAGGGTGTTCCATGGTCACTGCTGAAGGCTCGCTGTCCCTTCATCCCCAGGCCAACCCCACGGGCCCCCCACGCCACCCACCACCCCGAAAACCGACCTGCACCACGGCGGCAAGCAGGAACTGAAGCACGAGGGCCGGCGCCTGGTGGAGAGCGGCCGCCAGAACATCGACTTCAGCAACGTGGACATCTCGGAGCTCAGCAGCGAGGTCATCAACAACATGGAGACCTTCGACGTGCACGAGTTCGACCAGTACCTGCCCCTGAACGGGCACGCCGCGCTGCCGGCCGAGCACGGCCCCGCCGCCGCCTCCTACGCCGGCTCCTACTCGCACTCGGGCACGGCCGCCGCCCAGGTGTGGACTCACAAGAGCCCGGCCTCGGCGTCTCCGGCGGCGGCCGAGCCGGGCCAGCAGCGGCCCCACATCAAGACGGAGCAGCTGAGCCCCAGCCACTACAGCGAGCAGCCCCACGGCTCCCCGGCGCACGGCGACTCCTACGGCTCCTACGGCGGCCAAGCCTGCGCCACCTCGGCCGCCCCGGCCGCCGCTGCCGCCGCCTCCTTCTCCAGCTCTCAGTGCGACTACACGGACCTGCAGAGCTCCAACTACTACAACCCCTACCCCGGCTACGCCTCCAGCCTGTACCAGTACCCGTATTTCCACTCCTCGCGCCGTCCCTACGCCACCCCGATCCTCAACGGGCTGTCCATCCCGCCGGCGCACAGCCCCACCGCCAACTGGGAGCAGCCCGTCTACACCACGCTCACCAGGCCTTAAAAAAACCCAACAAAACACCCATCCCGAGGCTTTCCCTGGGATTTATGCACTAATGAAGGAATGAGGGAGGAGGAGGAGGAAGAGCGTGTGGAGTGTTCCAAAGTGCCTCCTGAGCCGCTTTGTGGGAACTCTTGCTCGTCGCCTTGCTTCGGGACTCCCCCACTCGCCCGCCCCCCTCGAAAGGACAGAGCTCTATTTTTTATTTCCTTCTTTGATTCGTAGGATTTAAGAAATTTAAAATAATTTTTAAAAAACCGACAAAAAAAAAAAAACACCTCACCAACCAAACAAAGGACTATAAAATTAAAAAAAAAAAAACCAAGAGGGAAAAAACAAACGAACGAACAAAAGGAAAAGGACAGGAGTCCTTTTTGCTTTTTTGAGTAGATGAAGGACAAAAGGTTCGGCTCCTCTGGGAGGACTGAGCTCGAAGTTTGGCCAAGTGCAAAACCTGGAGCAGGGGGTGAGGAGAAAAAGAGAGAGGGGGAGACAAAACAACACCACCACCACGAAAAGCTGTTTGAGACTTTCAGGGTCTATTGCAATGTGAGGAACGGACCAACCTTGAGGGCAGGAACTCACTGGGACCAACAGGGATTGAGCCCCAAAATCCCAGAACAATCCCGTGGGAAGAGTCTGATGGGACCAACCAATTCACGTGTCTGAAGTGTTTTTGTTGATTTATTTTTTTTTTTCCTCCAGTCAGGAGTTCTTCTAAGCAAGGTTTGGCTGTAATTAACATTTTTGTTTTGTTTTTTTTTTCCTTGTTTTTTTGGAAGCTTCAAATGTTACCGGTTGATTTGTTTTGGGTTTGTTGTTTTGTTGGTTTGTTGTTTTGGTTTTTTTTTTTTAATCTGTTAAATATGTATTTATGTTCTGTATTATTTTGTCTTTTAATTAATGAAGTCATTTTTGTGCAAAACAGAAAAAAAAAAAGTAGAACTTCTAAGAGATTTTTAAGATGGGGGTGGGAGCCTAAAAAAAATAGTGGAGATGATCCAATAAACTGGTGTTATGAGTCTATAGATTTTCCTTGGTTTTTTGGGTTTTTTTCACTTTGGAAGCGCTGCAGGAGCCGTGCTGGAGAGAGAGGGACTGAAGGAATCCGCCTGGAAACTCCAATGGGAATGTCAAATAACGAGGGGAGGGGGAGGAATTACTAATTCAAACTGGGAGGCTCAAAGGCCTGCCCAAAAAGGGGCAGGTGATTTTCTGGCCGCCTGTTTTGGGCTGTTAAAATGGGATTTCAGGAGTCTTCGGAGGCTTTCAGAACCAGGACTACTTTAAAGGAGCTGTAATTTCACGAGGAACCTGAAATTTCATCGACTTCTGCTTTAATTTTGGCTTCTAGGGGACCAGATCTCATCCATCAAGCTGTGAAACTAAAATCTCCTCCACTAAAAAAACAAACAAACAAACTGGGTTTAGGGTACTTAGTTTTTAGACTAATAATTCATTGATATATTTCTACTTCTTCCATTGTATGCTGAGCATATAAATAACCATCTATTTTATGGGAACTCGTGCCTTTAAAAGCCTTTGTAAATCTAAACCCACCTTTCAGAGGTTATTCATCTTTTTACCTTTTCTACGTTTCCTACTCTTTTTTCCTAAAAAATATTTTTTTGCGTATTTCCTTTCGGGGTGGGGAGGGAGGGACACGCTGGGCTGGGGGAGGGGAAAAAAAGACAAGAAAAAAAAAGCTCATTTTTATGCAATCTATTTTTCTGTATAAAGTTTGAAAGACTTTTCGGTTGTTACTGATCTTGTTCTCTTCACTCGCTTCTGACTAAGCAATGCTAACTTTTGTACAGATCCATTTGATAAAAATTAAAAAGTGCTTTTTATCAAGGACGTGTTCTGTTTTCTTTCTGCTTGGGCCTATTTGCTCTGCTAGGAAAAACAAAACAAAACAAAACACCTGGGAAAAAAAAACAGCTTGGAAGGCGATGGAATCTTCAGAATAAAATATTTTCCTCAAGGATTTCTTTTCCTGTTAGTCTGGATTTTTTTTTCCCCCCTCGCTCCTTTTCCCTGCGCTTTGTGTCATACTCTGAGATTTTTTTTTTTATTATTATTTAATTTGATTTTTCCTTTAAGGAGGGCATTTCCATGCCCATAATCCCAAGGATTTCATAGGATTTCAGGCTGCTCACATGAGGCTGGGTTTGCAAGGTCAGCCCGCCTGGGTTTAGCCCCAGTTGCTTTTCCTTCTGTAGGAACTCTACAGGAAGAAATTCCCTTTTCTGCTTGGTGAGCCCTGGTAAATAAATCCCCGTGAATTACAGGAGCAACCACATTATATGTTACACGTCAGGCTCGGTTTATTTCTTTTACATTTGTAACTTTTATTTTGCTTTCTCACAGAAAATATCATCTCTCCCTTTTTGCGTTTTGTCTGCCTGCGGAGCAAAGCGGGTCTCAACCTGGGAGAGGGGGGAAAAAAAATAATAAAAATTGGGATTGGGGAATTCCAGCCCTCCCTGCTTGAGAGAAAAAGCTGGAAACACGAGTGGGGGAATGGAAGTGATGACAACTAATGAAGCTGCAGCCCATTAGGAAGGGCCGGGGGAGCAGAATCCCGGGCGGAATGTGCCGCCGGCAGCCTCTGCCAAGAGGGGCTGGAAGGCGACACCATTTTCTCCGTGCTCCTTTCCAGAGCTCCTGGCAGAGGGATTTGATTGCGGCCCGAGCCAAAGTGCAGCGTAATTCTCTTCCCTCCCTTCTCCTCCCTGCCGTGACACTGCAGATTTCACTGCAAATCCTCCTTTGTGCCCGGAAAACGGATGAGTTTTGCGTCCCAGGTTTGTCCCCAAACCTGCACGCTTTGAGGGTGGGCAAAAAGAAAGGGAAATAAAAGGTGAGGTGGGAATCTTTGGCAGTGAGCTTTGCTTTCTTCTGGGTGTCTGATTGGCTTGGAGTGGCTGCGCCGCTGGCTGATAAAACTAAAATGTCAGCGCGGGATAAAACGGCGAATCGCCCAAACCACTGAGGTTAGAAATTGAGAATCACCCCAAAATGTTAAAGGTTGCAGTGAAGAATCCCTGGCTCCTGGGGGAGCACCCTGGATGGATCCCAGCCTCTTCCCTGTCTCCTGTCCCTTCTCCCAGTGACAGGGGGACAGCCAGTGCCACGTCCTCGTCCCACCCGGGAGCTGCAGGGTGAGCGTGGAGCTGTGCTCTCATCACAATCCCCTTACTGTGGCCACAGTTGGTTTTACTTGCCAACAGCTTTGCAAAAACAAATCGAATTTTTTGCCGGTATTTCATGAATAAAATTGTCAAATTGTATATTATAATATAGATCTGTGTTGTGTTTTACCGTGGAGTTGGGGTTGGGAGGGATATCCACAAGGATCGTGGAAGTCCAATCCTGATTTTAGATATCAGAGATCTATATTCTGTATTTTATATCTATAAATTTTCTGTATCTATAAATTCTATCTTTCCTATCTATCTATTTGTTCTGTATTTTAGATCCTTTCCATTCCATAGGCTCAAGGGGTGAGAGGAGCTTTGGAACCATCAAATCCTGGACTGCTTTGGGTTGGGAAAGGACCTAAAAGCTCATCCTGGTCCCATCAGGGACAACTTCCACTGCCCCAGGCTGCTCCATCCACCCTGGCCTTGGACATTTCCAGGGCTGAGGTGTTGGAGAGCCCCTGGAAGCAATTCCAGGGAGCAGCTCCTGGGATTTTGTGGAGCTGTGGACACTCACTGTGAGTAAAACTCAGAGGTGTTGCAGAATGGAAGTTCAGGAAGGTGCCAGGCAGGTAAAATGCAGCATCCTGGATAATCCAGGGCTCAAACTCAGGGTTTAGAGGAAGTTGGACATTCCCAAGATCTCCAGAATTTCATTCCCTGCTCCTCAAGTTTTGGGGAATCTCCCGTTTCATTTCGTTAAGAGGAAAAAACACAAATCATTTTTTTTTTTACCCCCAAAAAAAGAGCGTTTCGATGAGAAATCCCTGCTGCTGGCACAACTGCACTTCCACACCTTGTCCTCCCCTTGCCTTTGCCGGGCTGGGCTGCGGGAGGAGAAGGATTTTCCATGAGTTTTCCAGGCCTGAATGGCAGCATTGTGTGTGTGTCCCGTGCTCGGGGCTGGCGTGGGGCTGGAATGTCTCCGCAAAGTCAATGAGATCAGGTGGAACCGGGGCCGCCTTTTGACCCCTGGCTGCCGACAACAACAACGACAAAAAAAGGGCTTCTCGAGATAATTGCAGGGATCCACGGGTGAGAAAAGTCCCTTTGGTTTTATTTCTGGAGCAGGGAATAAAGGGTGGTGCTGTTTAGCTCAGACAGCGCTGCTTACCAAGAAAGAGGAAATTAATTTTATAGACCATATCCACATTCTTTCTGCAGGCTGGAAAAAAAAAAAAGGTCCCTTCCCATCCTCCTTGTTTGAATTTTTCCTGGAGTGACATCAACTCGTGATACATTTTATTGATTTTTTTTTTTGCATGTTTGCGGCAGAGAAATGATTAAAGGGCGTTTTTATGATGGCCTCGAGTTTTAATAAACTTCCACGTGGGGATGTCCCTGCCTTTGGGTTGACTTCTTCCCTCTGCCACCTTTGTCACTCCCATCGCCAGGGCTGGGTGCTCTCCGTGGCCTGGGATTTGGGGGAGGAAAAAAAGGAATAAAATGAAATAAAATGAAATAAAATAAATGCCTGGAGATGTGATGTCACTTGGAACACAGGGAATATTCCAGGAGGGCAGGAAAAGCCTTTTCCAGCTGATCCTGGGAGGGCAGAGCTTTGCTGCCAGAGGGATTTTGGGAGCAGGAGCAGAACATTTGAGGCTATGGGAAGGTTTTGGTGGCTGTGGGAAGGTTTTGGTGACCATGGAAAGATTTTGGTGGCCACGGGAAGGTTTTGGTGGCTGTAGGAAGGTTTTGCTGGCCATGAAAAGGTTTTGGTGGCTGTGGGAAAGTTTTGGTGGCCACAGGAAGGTTTTGCTGGCCATGAAAAGGTTTTGGTGGCTGTGGGAAAGTTTTGGTGGCCACGGGAAGGTTTTGCTGGCCATGGGAAGGTTTTGGTGACCACAGGAAGGTTTTGGTAGCTGTGGGAAGATTTTGGTGGCTGTGGCAATGTTTTGGTGGCCATGGGAAGGTTTTGGTGGCCATGAGAAGGCTTTGGTGGCTGTGGCAATGTTTTGGTGGCCATGGGAAGGTTTTGGTGGCCATGAGAAGGTTTTGGTGGCCATGAGAAGGCTTTGGTGGCTGTGGGAGAATTTTGGTGGCCATGGGAAGGTTTTGGTGGCCGTGGGAAGGTTTTGGTGGCCCCCTGAGGAGGTGGCCCTGCAGCGACCCCAGCGTGGCACAGCCCTGTCCCCATGGAGCCGGGATGGGTTTCCCTTTGGGAAGCCTTTAAGGAAACTCCGGCATTGCCTCATTCCCAGCCTTCAGGGGCGTGAGTTTGGATTTGGGGTTTTAATGGCAACCTCCTAAATGCGAATTGACGAAATTGCTCCAAACTCCCTTTTTTGGGGGGGTGGGAGGAGGGAATTTCACATCAATCCATGACTGTCCACGAGGGATACACGGAAAAACCCCAGAGACAGCAACGCCACGGCCTCAGCACTGCCCTGCTGCTCCGCAGAGACCCTGCAGAGGCTCCCCGAGGAGTTTTGGGAGGTCACCGCATGAACAGAGTAAGGGGAACCTGCAAAGGACTCCAGGATCCATCCCCTCTCCAGCTGACCCCAGGCCGTTTTCTGCCTGTTCCAGGCAGGAATTTGGGATGGCACCGGGCTGAGGCTTGGGGAGGGGAAGAAGCCATTTCCCAAATGAGTCAGCGGGAGCTAAAAATAACACCACCCCCCCGGAGATAAACCCAAACCACAGCAAATGGGGTTTATTCCAAATTGCTTCATTCCCTGCCATCCTGCACCCCCAGCCCACTGAGCCAGGAGGCTGCAGGGCAATCCCTGCCGTGGGATGGGATGCTGCCTGCTGGGATTTTGGGAATGAGAGCCCTTCAGGCAGCACTGGATGGGTGTCAGGCTCTGGGGTTTCTGTCACAGGGTATTTGCAGAGGTTCCAGCTGGGGGATGAGGCTGGAGTAAATGAGGTGGGATGGGAGTTTTTGATATTCCAGGCATCGTTTTTCCATAAAACCACGCTGTCTGCGTGGGAAAACTCAGTTTGAACAGAGCTCAGGCACCAAACCTGTGCTGCAGCCCAGCGCCGCAGAGGGATGGGACGCTGTGGGGTGGCTGCTGCCACCAACCCGGGGCCTTTTTCCCAGAGATAGCTGGGATAAAGGGGGTGGCTGGCTGCTGAAATCACGGCTCTGCCCTTCCCAGGCTTGAAGGAGCCGGCAGCATGGCTGCTGACCCCTATTAAACTGTTCCCATCTGGCCCCAGAGCTCAGGCAGGCCCAGTGTGTCACAGGCCTCACTGCAGGCTCGGGGCTGACCTGATCTAGGGCAGCCCGGGTTGAGAAAAGCCAGTTGGACACACTGAGCCGGGTTTAAAAGCCTCTTCTTTCAGTTCAGCTTAAACCAATCAGGGGTGAGAACCAAGCTGCTCCTAATCCAGAATGAGAGGGATTCCCTCCCTGCTGGGCTGGTCTGGGGAAAGTGAGGCAAGAGCACGGCTGGGGTGGGAGGGGAGGTCCAGGAGGGATGGGGAGACACACACCTGTCCCAGAACAGCACCTCCCACCCATCCCAGCACCTCCCACCCATCCCAGCACCTCAATCCATCCCATCCCAGCACCTCACATGGATCCTGTTCCATCCCCTCACCCCCATCCCAGCATGGAACCTCACACTAATCCCATCCCAGCACCTCACACTGATCCCATTCCATCCCAGCACCTCACATTCATCCCAGCACCTCACATTGATCCTATTCCATCCCCTCACCCCCATCCCAGCATGGAATCTCACATCAATCCCATCCCATCCCATCCCATCCCATCCCATCCCATCCCATCCCATCTCATCCCATCCCATCCCATCCCATCCCATCCCATCCCATGGATCCCATCCCATGGATCTCATCCCATCCCATCCCATCCCATTCCATGGATCCCATCCCATGGATCCCATCCCATGGATCCCATCCCATCCCATCCCATCCCATCCCATCCCATCCCATCCCATCCCATGGATCCCATCCCATGGATCTCATCCCATCCCATCCCATCCCATGGATCCCATCCCATGGATCCCATCCCACCCCTCTCCGTATCCCCTCCTCTCCCTCCTCTCTCTGCCCTTGCCTCCCTGTCCCTGGGTGTTTGTTGCCGTGTGCTCAGGCAATATCGGCACCGCCAGAGTGACATTAAAACCTTTCCCCGAAACACCTCTGCCTGCCTCTCTCCTCCCCTCTCTCCTCCCCCTCCTCCTCTTTCCCTCACTTTTTTTTTTTATTTATTTATTTTTTTTCCTGGCGGGGCTGGGAAAGGGTTAACCATTGGGGAAAAGGCCTTGTTTGAGGTAGAGAGCGAATTTTAACCACCACACACATAACGAATGCAGCGGCAGCCTGAATTGCTGGTGAGGAGCCAAGAGCACAAGAGAGAGGAGCTGCTGAATTTTAATGATTCATTATTGCATGCAAGGCCTTTGTCTTCCTTTATCCGGTGCACAATAAAAGAATTAATTGGACAGAAAATGGCAGGGCAAAGAACTGACAAGTCATTAAGGGGCTCTGAATGGCTGATTAGGTGCACGTTGGGGGTGGAATTTCAACTGCACTGTTGCAGCAAGGGCTCCGGAATAATAATGGCACGGCACAGTTTATATTTTGTATGCAGTACCAGAAAGGCCTTTCTGTCGCCATTGTGGGGCTATTTATTCTGCTGTCTATTTAGCCTTTGTGGGCATTGTGCTGCCAATAAGAATGCGCAAACAAAGTTGGGATTTTTTTTTAATTTTTCCTCTTTTTTGTTGGTTTTTTTTTTTTTTTTTTTTGGATTGAGGTGGGGAGGGGTGTTGGATTTCAACTTCAAAATAATTGGGGAAGCAGAATCTCGGCTCCGTGCGTGGTTTTATTAATTTTGCTCTCACTCTCACTCTTTCTCTCTCTCTCTCTCTGTGCGTGTGTGTGTTGAGGGGCTGGCTGTAAATATTTAGACTTGCCAGAAGGAGCTTCATTTAGCACGGGGTTAAAAAGAAGGAATAAACTTCTCCTGATTTTTTTTTTTTTTCTTTTCTGATTTCCCTCATTCCCAACGCGCCGGCGGCCGGCAAAGCCTCGAGCAGCTGCCGGAGCCCCCGTGGTGGTGAAAACCCCGGGCTTTGAGGCAGTGAACGCTTCCCCAGCCCCACGCCGGGGAGGATGCAGCCCAAGGAAAAGCAGCCAAGTGGAATTTATCGGTCGCTAGGAAGTTCCTGGGACACCTCCCGCTCGCATCCTTCGGGGCGGCTCCCGCCGCAGCCGCGCTGTTGTTGTTGGTGGTGTCGAGTTTTAATAAAACACACACACACACACACGGGAGCGGGGGAAAAGCAGGGAGAAAAGCCCGGCCCACTGGGTAGGTGTGATTCCCATGAGGAATGCGCTTGGGTTTTAAAAGGAATAACAAGTAGGAATGGCAGTTTGCTGTCAGGGCTGGGCGCAGCTGCTCCGAAGTTTCAGGGGGAAAAAGGGACTATAATGGAGATTCTGCTTCCCTTCCCTTCCCTTCCCTTCCCTTCCCTTCCCTTCCCTTCCCTTCCCTTCCCTTCCCTTCCCTTCCCTTCCCTTCCCTTCCCTTCCCTTCCCTTCCCTTCCCTTCCCTTCCCTTCCCTTCCCTTCCCTTCCCTTCCCTTCCCTTCCCTTCCCTTCCCTTCCCTTCCCTTCCCTTCCCTTCCCTTCCCTTCCCTTCCCTTCCCTTCCCTTCCCTTCCCTTCCCTTCCCTTCCCTTCCCTCCCCTCCCATCCTCTGGAGCATCCCTGGATGCTCCTGCTAAAGAGATGGGATGGACTGGGATGAACTGGGTTGGCCTGGGGTGAATTCCAGCTCTGCCTCCCCATCCCGATCCCTCCCCAGATCCCAGCCCGGCAGGTTTTGGAGCCCTCCCAGCCCTCAGCAAGGGTCAGCAGGGACAGCTCCCTCTGCTCCTCCTCCAGCTCTGATCCCAAATTTTCCTCTCTGGGACGGCTGGGAACAGAGGGAATCTCATCCCTGTGTGATGTCATTGATGGCTGTAAATGAATAAAAATCGATTCAGGTCGGATGTTAGGGAGAGTTTTTATAATGAGGGAGGAACTTCCAGATTCCCAGAGAAGCCGTGGATGCTCCATCACTGGAATTGTCCAAAGACAGGAGCGAGGATGGAGCTGTCCCTGCCTCTTTCCCCCATTTATCCCGGTTTTTACTCCTCCTTGGAAGCAGCAGGGCAATAATGGGTTAACAATATCTGGATAAACGGGAAAACGGGAGCGGGGATTTGGGTGTCCGGGAGATGGATGAGCTGCAACCCGAAACTTTTTCGGGAAGAAGGAAAGGGAAAAGCAAACTGGGGGCTGGGACCAAAAATGCCACTCCCGGTAGGATACAGCAAGAACAGTGAAATAAAATGGTCATTAAGTGGAATGTTCAATGAAAAAAAAATAAAATCCATAAATTGTTGCAATAATATTTGAGGAGTGGCATCTCTTCATTCAGAGAGGGATGTGTGGCAACCACAAATAAAAGAAAATCGAATTGAATAGAACAAAATATTTTAAAAAATTAAAAAACAAATAAGATAAAATAAAATAAAATAAAATAAAATAAAATAAAATAAAATAAAATAAAATAAAATAAAATAAAATAAAATAAAATAAAATAAAATAAAATAAAATAATAAAACAAAGTGGGAAGGTAACTGGTTCCACTGGAGGTTGTTCTTCCCTCAGCTTCTAAACTGTGTGAAAGGAGAAAAAAAGAGTTATATTTAATGTTTTAATCAAATATATTAAATATCTAATTTAAACATTAAATAATACTTTTTATTATAGAATAATAATATTTAATAATGATAATACATATGTACACTTATATTACATCTATATTTTTTATATTTATATATATTTATTCTGTCTATCTTGTGCCATTTGTGCTTCAATATTTTAGATAGCAGTTTATGTATCTTTATATATATATTTATATAGATGCATTTACATATCTTCATATATTTAATACATATGTTTATATATTTATTATATTTCTATATCCTTATTGAAATATATCTTTATCCTTATATATATTTCTACATCCTTATATCCTTCCTATAACAGGGATTTCAGAAGAGTCCAGGAATGGGGCTTTCCTGGGATCCCAAACTGGAGATGTTTCCTCATCCCACCCTCAGGGATTTCCTGGGATCTCAAACTGGAGATGTTTCCTCATCCCACCCTCCGGACTTTCCCGGGAATTGCCATTCCAGGGCTGCTCCCCCATCCCCACCTCCCGCAGGCTCCAGGGCTGTGCTGAGCTCCCAGCCCAAAACCTCCGGACACGGATTTCCAGCCTGAAACGGCCTCCAACGGCATCTTTTGGATTTTCCCCTTTTCCCTAATTACAGGGATTTGTTTTTATTACCACCACGGGCCTGTTCCAAACCCGGCCGGCTCAGGGAAAAGCTTCCACAGGCTCTTGGATCTGAGCTCTTGGATCAGGCCGAGGCACTCGGGGGAGCTTTTCCTGCATCAAATTATCCATTACTTGCTGCTTCTGATTTAATTATCCACCAGAAATTTCCCTTCCACCTGCCTTGGGATCGAGGAGAAGATTCCCACTGCACTCCCAAGCCCACAAACTGGGAACAGCGGGATCCCTGGGGTTGTGTCCCAGGTCGTCTGGAGCCGAATATTCCCGACATCAGACACGGGGAGGTGGATTTTGGCCAAGGTTTGTCCAGCCCAGCCACCCCCGTGAGCTCTGGGCACCTCCGTGTCCAACACCTGCTTCACCTTTCTGGGAAAAGAGCCTGGAATTGCCTCGAATCCCGCAGGATTCGGAGGGATTTGAGGCATCCCTGCTCCCTGGGCTGAGCTTCAGCCCTCGGGAGTTTTGGAAAGGTGGGAAATTGATGCTTTGGACATCTTGAAGCAGGTGGAAAATGAAGATATTTTTTGGGTTCTCATCCTCAGGGTGTTTGTCCCTGGCCCGAGGTGTGTCCCGTGGAGCAGAGGATCCCCTGGAGCAGCTTTGGGAAGCAGGAAAGTTTTATTTCCTTTAAAACCAGAGAGTTTTGCCGTGGATTTCACTGGGCGACCAGCTGACCTTTGGGAACGGGCTCTTGGTGTGTCTCATCCTGCACGGGATCACCTGAGCTCGGGAATGATCCTTTCTCCCAATCCCGGAATGGTTTCCCCACGGATTCTCTTCTGCCAAGGAGCGTCTGGAGAGGAGAATTCCCGAGGGGAATATTCCCAGCGGTGTATCTGACGGTGCTGACTGTGGTCTCCTGGATTAGGAGAGGTGGGATGCGATCTGCTGCTGCCCAGACCGTTGCTGACAGAATTCCACCCCTTTTCCCGCGCAGGAAATCGGGAATTCCAGAGCTGGATTTCCGTCTGGATGCGATGCTTGGCCATTCCCTGCGGGATTGCAGCAATGGCCAAGTCCTGGAGGAAAATCCTGCCCCTGGGGACACCTTGGAGCTGGGATTCGGTGGTGCCGTTCCTGGAGGTGTAAAGCTCGGCGGCAGCAGCAGTTAATGTATGCATACTTTGGGTTCCCTCATTACCATTTCAGTTGGCTCGTTTACATAATAACGCAGAACAGAAGATCGTTTGCATAAAATTAAAAAAAAAAAAAGAGGGGGAAGAAAGAATAAAAAAAAAAAAAACAAAAAAAACAAAAAAAATGAAATCACCGAAGGTTGCTTTCATTCGGAGAAGGAGCCCGTGAAGTTATTTACACCCCCAGAGTCCCGAGGAGCCGGATCCCCGGCAGGGAACTTTGCTCTCCGCACAAAACGGGACTCGAGCACTCCGATTTATTCCTGGAATATCAGCTCCCTGGGTTTGGTTTTCTGCGTTTTTCTTTTTTTTTTTTTTTTTTTTTTTTCCAGCAGCTGAGGGGGGAAGTCCCCTCCCGGCGGCAGCGGGAGCAGCCCCGCTCAGAGACAGACAAAAGTCAACTCCCCCGGCCCGGCTCCGCACCTGAAGGGCTGGGAACGAGGCCTCTGCTCCTTGGAGATGATTGGTTCTGGAAAAAATTCCCTGGAAAAACGCTGGTCTCTCCCAGCGCTTCTGCCTGGTGGGCAGAACCTGGTCGGGGGGGGGGTTCCACCCCTCCACATCCCACATCCAGCACCGGGAGGCCGAGGAAAGCTCTTCCCGGGCTTCCCGGATTTCCTGTCCTGTCCTGATGGAATCCCAGGATCATTTGGGCTGGAAAACACCTCTGAGACCACCGGATCCAACCTTTGATCCATCACCACCGTGTCAGCCAAACCACAGTGTGAGTTCCACGCGCCAGAAGGAATTATCCCAAATTCACATGGGGAAATATTTCCAGCTGGCCTTCCCATGGGATGGGTCCACACCCCAGGTGGTGTGACCAGAACCATTTGGAGCCGGATCATTTGGAATCCCAGGATCATCTGGGCTGGAAAACACCTCTGAGAGCACCGGATCCATCACCACCGTGTCAGTCAAACCACAGCGCTGAGTGCCGCGGGCCAGAAGGAATTACCCCAAACTCCCGTGGGCAAATATTCCTGTTTTGTTTCCTATTTCTGGATGTGGCATCTGAAGGACGAGGATGGGGAGCTTGGCCAGTGCCACCTCTGCAGGTCCTCCCTGTGCAAATGCAGCTGTTGCAATTAACTGCCTCTTTTTTTATTATTAATTACTTTTTTTTTTTCTGTGAAATTCCCTGAATTTCCTATTCCTATATTTTATCAATATTCCTTCCTGTGGGATGTGTCACTGCAGGTGGTGTGACAGAGCCTCTCCCAGCCCTGGTGAGGCTGTGGGGAAGGGTGGGAACAGGGCAATGGGATCATTGTTAGGGCCATGTGGATATTTTGGGGCAGAATTCCAAGCCTGGCAGGTTCGGGGAGCTGAGCCCCACCACGCCCATGGCCAACAATTCCCATTCTTGTCGGCATTCCTGGGAGAGCCAGGAACAACCCTCCACGCCTGCACCCCCATTTTTCTTAGGAGCATCATGCTGAGGCACAGGGAATTCCCAGCAAATTGTCTCATTGTCCCCTGGATCCCAAAGAACGGAGGCAGCTCTGGGTCACGTTTCCAAGCTCTGCAAGGTCTCACCAAGGTTGGCACTTCTCATCCCAAAAATCTCCAGGAGGATTTGCACGGGTGGGGGAAATGTGGAGGTCAGTTCCTACCAAGGGTTGGGGTTTAATTTCAGGGATGAAATCCGGGAGAAATCTCTCCGAGCTCTGGAGGCTTTGGATGCTCCTGGGCCAGGCTCAGCTCCCGTGACCCCTCTGCGATCCCAAGTCACATTCCCAGTGTCCGGAAAGATGCCACAGGTTTGGAGGTTTGGCCCCAGCCGGGTGCTCCCTGGGTGGAGCCGGGTGCTGAGCCCGGCTGGGGCAGCCGCTCCTGATTTGCAAGGGAAATGCTGGGTACATAATCCTCATTATCCTGCCAGCTCCCTTGTTATTCCCATCCCGGTTCCCATTCCCATCCCTGTTCCCATTCCCAACCCATTCCCATCCCTGTTCCCATCCCTATTCCCATCCCTGTTCCCATTCCTATCCCTGTTCCCATTTCCATCCCATTTCCATCCCATTCCCATCCCTCTTCCCATCCCTGTTCCCATTTCCATCCCATTCCTGTTCCCATTCCCATTCCCATTCCCATTCCCATCCCTGTTCCCATTCCCATCCCTGTTCCCATTCCCATCCCTATTCCCATTTCCATCCCATTCCCATCCCTCTTCCCATCCCTGTTCCCATTTCCATCCCATTCCTGTTCCCATTCCCATTCCCATTCCCATTCCCATCCCTGTTCCCATTTCCATCCCATTCCTGTTCCCATTCCCATTCCCATCCCTGTTCCCATCCTTCTTCCCATTCCCACTCCCTTTCCCCATCCCTGTTCCCATTCCTATTCCCATCTTTATCCCCATCCCCATTCCCATCCCTGTTCCCACTCCCATTTTCATTCCCATTCCCTTTCCCCATCCCCATTCCCCGCCTCCCCCCAGCCCGTCCCAGAGCAGGAGGATGACGCAGATAATATGCAGATGATATGCAGGTGATATGCAGATGATATGCAGATGACATGCAAATGAGCGGGACCGGGATTTGCATCCTTTGCCCCGTGCAGAGGCTGCTCCAGGGCGGGAGGGAATTGTTCTCCAGCCCTCCTGGGGGTGTCCGTGTCCCTGCTGGCCCACGGGGGATTCCTGGATGTGGGATTTGAGGGACAAGGCCGGGGAGCTTGCTCCTGCTCCTCCTCCCTGTGCGAACGCAGCCGCAGCTTTTGCAATTAACTCCCTCATTTTCTTTCTATTAATTATTATTTTTTCCTGCAAAATTCCCCGAGTTTTGGCTGATTGAGACACTCTTCCCCCTCATCCCAGAGCTCTGCATCCCCCCCGGCTCCTACAAACCCTGCAGCCCCTCGTTCTGACAGAGAATTCCTGGGAGAGGGACAGGGTGGTTCCCAAAACCTCACATTCCTTATGATTATGATTCCTCATCCCCATGGATAATCCCAGGAATTCCAGAAGTGGATTTTACTGAGGGGGATGTAACTTTTCCCACTGTTCCCCACAACAGCGAGGAACTTTCCTGCCTGTAGGGACTAAAACTCTCCGTCCCGATTTCGCAGCTTCTCATCCCAAAGGTCCCTCCTCGGCCGCGGGTCCTCAGGAGGGCGCTGGGTGTCGGAGCCCGGGGTATCCATGGATGCATCCCAAGGGATCGGGCAGCCCCGGGAGGGACAATCCCGGCACCGGCGCTATTCCCGCGGGCCACTGGCTCCTCCTGAAGGAGAGAGCAGGCGGGGGGCACGGGGGGCTCCCTGCCCGCAGGAGGGGCAGGGTCGGCTGGGATGGGAGCAGGGAGGGAAGGGGAGGAGAGCAGGAATTGCATCCCGCAGGGTTACCCCTGCCCACTGCACAGATCCCACGTCCTGGGGCAGCTGGAGCTGGCACAGCCCGAGCCGGCGTCTGGAGGGGTGGGATTTGGTGGAATGGGGTTGGTGGGGTGGGATTTGGAGGGATGGGATTTGGAAGGGTGGGATTTGGAGGAGATGGGATTTGGAGGGGATGGGGTTTGGAGGGGTGGGATTTGGAGGGAATGGGTTGGAGGGATGGGATTTGGAGGGGTGGGATTTGGTGGAGTGGGGTTGGTGGCGTGGGATTTGGAGGGGATGGGGTTGGTGGAGTGGGATTTGGAGGGGTGAGATTTGGAGGGATGGGGTTTAGCGGGATGTGGATTGAAGGAACAGGGATTGGAGGGACAGGGATTGCAGGGACTGGCCCTGGAGGGTGCAAGGAGCAGCCAAGGGCTCAGCCCCTGCTTCAGAGCCCTTTTCCGTGGAGGCAGCCAGAGCAGATCCCAGCCCCTGAGAACAACCCTTTCATATGATCTCCTCATCCCCACGGGCTTGGAATTCTCACCCTGGGCTTGGATTCTGCATTGTGCTACCAGTCTCCCACTCCCAGATCCCGACAGGGCTCATTAACCTCTCCCTGCTTTGCTGGGAAGAGTTTTCCCAGCCGGGCTGAAGGGACAACCCACTGGGCCGGGTTGCTCCAGGGCCACCAAGCCCTGGATGCCCTCCCTGGCCCTGCCCCGTGCCAGAAAATTCGGCTGGCACAGAGCTAGGAGGTGGCTCTGCATTCCCTTCCCTTCCCTTCCCTTCCCTTCCCTTCCCTTCCCTTCCCTTCCCTTCCCTTCCCTTCCCTTCCCTTCCCTTCCCTTCCCTTCCCTTCCCTTCCCTTCCCTTCCCTTCCCTTCCCTTCCCTTCCCTTCCCTTCCCTTCCCTTCCCTTCCCTTCCCTTCCCTTCCCTTCCCTTCCCTTCCCTTCCCTTCCCTTCCCTTCCCTTCCCTTCCCTTCCCTTCCCTTCCCTTCCCTTCCCTTTTTCCTGGGACAAATATTTCATGGGAATTGTCGCTGGGTTTCTGCGGGTTGGCTGCAGTGGGAAGGGCAGGGACACGTCTCTGAAGGGACAGGAAAGGAAAAACGGGATGGGAGCTCAGGAACAGAGCAGCTCCCAGAGGGCTGAGCCAGAGAATCCAGACTTTTGGGTTGGAGGAGACCTTTAGGAGTCATTTCTCCCACCCCAAAACTTGCGCTCAGCTGGGGATAAAGGTTGGAATATCGACTTCACATCCCAATTTCTCACTGTGTAAGGTGAGAATTTGCTTTTCCCAAATTCTTCCTGTCTCCCACCCCTTTTTCTCTGGGGTGACATTAACCCCGAGCTCTGTCATCCCGGATTTCCTGCAGAGCATTTGGTGTCCAAAAATCCCCATCCGAGAGAAGGAAAAAACCCAGCAACTGCTGGAGCCCGTCCTGAGCAGAGTCAGCGCTGCCAACCAAACAACTCCATGGGGGAAAGTGCTCCCTGACCATTCCAGGCAGGATCCTGCCTGCTCCTGGATGCTGGAGCCTCTCACCACCGCAATAACATTCCCAAAAATCAGGGGATTTTTCCCAAAAATCCAGGGGCACCAGGAATGGGGAGGTGCCCCGGGGGGGCTCTTTGCTGCCCTCCACCCTCCATGCCTGGGGAATTCTCTGCGGTGGGATGGGCTTGGAAAAGCCTGAGGCTTGTCCTGCCGCCTGTGGGGTAAATCCAGGTGGGGCAGCCGGGATGGCTCCAGGAGCTCTCTTTCCTCTTTTTCCAGGGCTGCTCCTCCAGCCCCGGCCAGCCTGTCCTGGACCCCACAGCTCTGGTGTCCCGCGTGGGCACAAAGTGGCCCGGAGGGATCCTTGCTTGGATTCCGGACCGCTGCTTGGCTTGGCCAATTCCAGGGAAAGCTCCTGGGATTCGCAGAGGCTGGGATGGCCCCGTGCGAGGCCCTGAGGCACCTCCAGTTTGTCTGTGTTGGCTCCAAGAGGGATTTCACTGCCAGGGCAGCAGCTCTCACCCTGCATCCCTCCAGAGCTGCCCAATCCATCCTTTTCCCATGGGATCTGTGACAGCAGTGACACTCCTGCCCAGGCTGAGCAGCCCCTGTTCCCAGCCGAGCTCTGTGTGGTTTCCACTCCTGGCTCTGCTGTCCTTGCCAGGGCTGGTGCCACCCCAGAGGCTCCTTGTGGCTGCACATTCCCAGCCCCTGCCGTGCTTTTTCCAGGGTGGTTTTTCCAGGGAGAGCCGGCGGCTCCCGCCTGCCCTGGCGGCCGGGGCTGGGCCTTCTCCAACCTCCGGCGAACAAGGAACCGATTGAGGAGGAAATTCAGATTCGCTGCTGTCCCTTCACACCTCCCCAGGCCGGCCATAAACCCGCCGGGAGGGCACGGAGGCGTTTTTGGGATGTGGCTCCGGGCAGTGCCACCTCACCCTGATCCCAGATCCATCTCCGGGAGTGGCTCCAGCTGGGGACAGCACCGGGGGTGGGGGGGGCTTCACCCCACAATAAAACGAGCAGGAAAACCCTCAGAGGGGGCGGGTTTGGATCGGGATGTGCTGCGGGGATGCAGAAACAGCAGCGGAGTCCCCTCAGCCAAAATTTCTCCCCAAAATTCCCCCCCACCCTCGTTCCCCCCCCCCACCTGAACGCTTTACAAGACAAACACCTAATCCGGCGGGGAAATTAGAGCCGCATAATATCTCTTTTCACGGCGCCGAGGTGTTGAGTCCGATTACGGCGCACACTGTTCGCTTTGTGCCCGGGCAAAGCCGCTGCAATTTCTCGGCCGAGCCAACAACATCGCTCCGCTCCTCGCCACGAGGCTGAAAAGCCACAGGCCGCTGTGCAAACGAGCTGGCAAATACTAATCCACGGAAATGGGTCTGCCAGGGGAGGCGGGCAAAGCGGAGGGAGGTTATTTATACCCCCCTTCCCCTCCACCCCAATCCCCTCCCGGGATTCGTAATGCCGAATGAAAAATGGGGAAAAAAAAAGAAAATTAAAGAGAGGGGTGAGGAGGAGGAGGAGGGAGGGAGGTGACACGTTCCTGCTGTCGCTGCTCCATGATTTCCTGAGAGGGAAAATGCCCCGGTTCAGAAGGTGCTGGAATGTCCTGAGCTGGAAGGGACCCGCAGGGATCATGAAGTGGCCAGGATGGATCCTCCCTGCTCTCCCGGGAGCTTTGGAGGGTGACAGAGGTGAGTCCTCGTGTTGTCCTGACCTGCCGCGGGGCTCCCCACAAGGAAGAAATTCAGGAGTTCAGACCTTTTCAGTCTCTAAAAAGTGTCGTGACTCAGTTTCCCCATCTTTAAATATGGAATTTTGAGGCTTCCTAATTCCCAGGAGTGTCCTGGCTGGATGAGAGGGATGTCACTGCACAAACCCAGCCCGAGGGCTTGAGGGAAGCCTTTGCCAGCTGCTGTTTCCCAAATTCAGGGCAAAAAAAAATCCTGCCCTCGGTCCCGGGCCGTTTCCCACATGGATACTCCTCGTTTCCAGCCTTCCAGAGCCCCAGGAGGGGGGATTTTTCCCCTTCCCCCCCCCGGCTCCCGGCCAGCCCTGCCCTGGTGGATCAGCAGCACCTCCAGCAGCCCTTGGGCTCTGCCCAGGACAAACATCGCCCGGGCTGGGAGGGGGACAGCAGCGAGGTTGTGTGGGGAGAGAGAAGGGTCTGCCTTAGCCTGCGGGGTGCGCTGGGAAAGAACCTGCAGGGGAGACTGGGATGGGATCCATGGGATGGGATCCATGGGATGGGATGGGATCTATGGGATGGGATCCATGGGATGGGATGAGATCCATGGGATAGAATAGGATCCGTGGGATGGGATGGGATCCATGGCACGGGATGGGATTGGATCTATGAGATGGAATCCGTGGGATGGAATGGGGATGGGCTCCATGGGATTGGGATGGGATAGGATGGGGTGGGATGGAATCCATGGGATGCATGGGATCCATAGGATGGATGGGATCCATAGGATGGATGGGATGGCATGGCATGGATCCTGCTCCACATCCTGGTCCTGTTCCCCATCCCATCCCTCCTGCTCCCCATCCTGGCCCTGCCAACCCCATCCCAGCGCTCCCAGGCCGTGTTTCCCAGGAATCCCGGGTTATCCCCGTGTCCATGCTCGGAGCAGACGGAGCAGGGCTCACTCCAGCCCCCGCACAGGCCCGGCCCGGCCAGGAGGGTGTTAATGAAGCAAAAGCCAGGCCCCTGCTCTGCAGCGCCCTTAAATCTCCGGGAAAACGCCTGCGGAGGGAGGAGGGGAATTACCGCTCCCAGCGGGGTCACTGCTGGTGGCTCCACGGTCCCGCACAGCCCCAAAACCCTCCAGGGGGACCCTAATTAAATTAAAAAACGCTAATTCAGCCGATGGAGGGCAGGCAGGGTGAGATGCCCCGGCTGGATCCACATCCAAATTCACATCCCTGCTCCATCCTGGTGGTGCCCAGAGGGATTTTTGGGGTGGGTGCCCCGGCGGGACTGGGAGCCGGAGGAGCAGGGGAACTGTTCCCGCAGCTCTCCAGTTTTCCTTTCAGCCTCCGAGCTGCCTTGCCAAGTGTTATAAAAATACATCAGTGTGAGCCAAAACATTTAGCACTCCACTTATTACTTTAAGGTTATAGGTTAAACAAATTCCTTCTCAGAATTTACTGTGTTCATTTCAGCTTCACAACACGGCCCTGCTAGCGCTGGATATATTTCACACTGTAATTCCTCCTTATGGATTGCAGGGGCTGGGGGGGGGGGGGGGGGGGGGGGGGGGGGGGGGGGGGAGAAGGGAGAAGAGGAAAGGAGCTTTCTAAATTTTTATGTGAACAAAAGCCACTATATAAACTAGCTGCAAACAAGTCCTCTGCAAGAGATAGTTTGTAAAACTTATTTTTCCAGTAACCAATAAAAGCAGGAATGAAAGGTAAAGTTTGTTTTTACCTTACCTAATAACCACTTCTTTTTTTCCTTTTTTTCCCCTTAGTTTTTGCCCTGGTTTTTTTTGGGGGGGCAATAAAGGCTGAAAAGAAAATAAAGAGCCCGGTTCACACCTTGGGCAAGCAGGTGGGATTGTTGCAGGGAAAGTGGAGCTCTGTGAGCTGGGCTTAAACCTCTCTTGGGTGGTGCATGGATTCTGGGAATGGGGATGGAGATGGGAATGGGGTGCCCTGGATCCCTGGAAGTGTCCCAGGCCAGGCTGGACGGGGCTTGGAGCACCCTGGGATGGTGGAAGGAGTCGCTGGGGTGGATCAAGGTGATCTTTGAGTCCCCTTCCCACCCAAACCATTCTGGGTCTCAGCTCCACCCTACGACGCGGTTCCCAGGGGGTGTCCCAGGGAAATGCTGGAAGCAGATCCAGGATCACAGAATCCCAAAATGGTTTGGGTTGGAAAGGATTTTAAAGCTCATCCAGTGCCACCCCTGCCATGGCAGGGACACCTTCCACCATCCCAGGCTGCTCCAAGCCCCATCCAGCCTGGCCTTGGACACTTCCAGGGATTCAGGGGCAGCCGCAGCTTCTCTGGGAATCTGTGTCAGGGCCTCCCCCACCCCTCCCAGTCAGGAATTCCTTCCCCAAAATCCCATCTTTCCCTGCCCTCAGGCAGTAAAAATCCATTTCCCCTTGTCCTGCCACCGCGATCTGTCCATACAAAGCCCCTCTCCCTCTTTTAGGATCCCCCTTACAGAAAGGATTTTCCCCTGATGCTCCAAGCTGCTGCTCTGGTTTCTACGGAACAGACCTCAACAAAAAGACCTAAAAAAAAACCCCCAAAAAACCCCTCACAAAACCTCATCAGGTAGGGGAGGAGGGGAAGAGGGAAATCAGACACGGAGGTGTCGTGTCTGTGAGCTCATAAACCCGGGGCCAGCAGCTTGAAGATGGAGGAGCTGAGGGACTCTTTAGAGGTTTCCATCACCCAAATGAGGAGGTGGAGGAAGTCTGGATGATAGTAACCCCATATTAAAAATTCTGCCCTGTCAACAGGCGAGGAGCTACAACGGTGGAAATCCGTCTGCGCCGCTGGAACTGGGAAACCAGATGTCTCCCAGCAATAACTGTCCTGGGAAGGACGACAGGAACACGTTTGCCTACGAGTTAAGAAAAAAAAAAAATCCCTAAGAAAAAAAAAAAAAAATCCCAGCCGTGGTTTCAATTAAAACAAAGCTCAACCCAAATATTGCTGCTATTAATGGGATGTCCAGCTGTGACAGCTCCGTGGAGTTATCCGTGCACAACATCTGCAGCACCCCCGGGGCTGCTCACCGCGCCTCAGCCCACGTGGAAGGGGAAAGCCAGGCATGGCAGAGGCAAAGCCAGGCCTAATTTGGGGAAAGGAGGGTTTTGGCGGTGTAAAATTTGGGGATACGGCACAAACTCGAGGTTTGGGTGCAGCAGGAGGAAGAAAACGCTTCGCTGGTTTTCCAGCAGCGCTTGGGCTCCTGGCAGCTTTTTAAAAATCCTAAACCCAATCCTAAACCCCGGCGCTGGGATGGGAGCTCATGAAGGCGGGATTTGCACTGCGGGAGCTGCTCCCGCCCTCTCAGGGAGTGTTTCCCCACAGGGTGGGAACTCTGGAAAGATTTCCCTGATCCCCTGGGTGGAAACTCTGGAAAGATTTCCTTGTTCCCTGGGTGGGAACTCTGGACAAAGATTTCCCTTCAAATCCCTGCAGGTGACAAGAAACTGCTGGGATGAGGCTGTCCGTTAATAATTATAATAATTAATTAATGGATGGGGCATTTGGAGCCTGGTTCCTTCAGAAATCCCTCCCCTGAGTTCCCCTTCCTACTGTGAAGAATACAGTTTATTTTTGATTAAAAGTTTAAAAGTTTGATAATAGGAAGAAGAGAATAAGAGATACAAGAAAGCAAAATTATACACGTTCAGGTGTTTGGCGGTTTTATTTAAGGCACAGCTTGTTAATAAAAGATTATTTTAAAAAATTATAGGTTATTGTGTATTTATAAATTTTATGTGTGATTTATTTTTTTTTTACTTAGGTGTGGTTTTGTTTAATTGCAACTTTATTTGTTTGGTACATAAATTTTTTTGTGGCTTTACAAAGTTGTAAATTTTTTGATAATGGGGGCAATAATTACTTTTTTCTGAGTTTTTGGTGGGTTCGCTGTTATTTTTATTTAGATAAGATGATGTGAAGAATTTTTGATTGCTTTTCCATTTCTTGAGCCGGTTTAGATATTACTAGAAAGCATTTTACATGATATTGTTTCTATTATGTAAAAATCTGTATTATTACAGCACAATTTTTAATGTAACACACGTAGCATTTATTTTAATAATTAATCTTTTATTTTAATAAGAATTAATTTATATTAATCATTTAAAAATTAAGA